>NC_137890.1:46982495-48182495 GCF_963455335.1 Martes martes
GAATAAATAAATGAAATCTTAAAAAACAAAAACCTACTCATACTTCATGTCTCAGGTTGGAATTTCCTTTGCTAGGAAGCCATTTCCATGCCCACCCCAGGAGAGAGTACGTGCTGCCTTCCTTTAGAGCAACCTATCCTTCCTCAATCAGAACACACTCAGACAGTGTGATTTCAGGATCTAGATGCCATTTATTTTACCCATTCCTGTTATAGTCTTAGCACACAATACTGTGTTTAGCACGTAGTACGTTTTTGACTAGGTGGTGCTGTATGCATTTATAGTCCTGTATTTTATCACTCCCTCTTGTGCTACATTCCCTAACCATTTGTAACCTCTTGTCTTCCCTGAAGGTTCTGTGCTCTCTCGGATCTCTAGGCCTCAGCTCCTTTTATCCAGAATTGCCTATTATCTTTAATCTTCTACCCACTCACCTCAGTCATTCTTACTATCCTTCGAAATTCAACTCAGCTACAACCTCCTTTGGGAAGCCACCCATAGCCATTCATCAACACATTGTTAACAAGGGTGTCTCAGTGTCCCCTTGGTATCCTCAATTAAACATCATATAGAGAATACTATGTTGAAATCATCCAAAACTTCTGACTCTTTGAATTGAAATATCTTAAGTGCAAAGGTGCACTTAAGCAAAGCACCTATATGCTAGGTTGATGTATGGAGGCATTCAGATATAGACAAGATATTCAAATGGATTTATTTGAATTAAAAAATCTGTGAGTCTGGGCTCCAGAATTTACTTCTTATATAATCTTTGGCAAGTGACTCAGTATTTCTGAATTTTATTTTCGTTATCTTTGAAATGGGAAAAATAATGCCTGTTGGGTCTATAAATAAGCAGCCTCCTTTCCCATGATGTCATGTTTCCCTGTGGATAAGTTTCAGCTGCAGTGGGGCAACACATCTCTCCCCACCCCGCACTCACTCAGCTCTGTGGAAAGGATGACTTATCTGGGTGCCGAATCTGGCTTCTATTTCTTTTGCTAACCTTCCTGCTGCCAAGTTTGTATTCTCCGCCCCTCAGTAAGACGCCTCCTTGCAGTTGTTCATACTGCTTGAGACTGTGAAGGTTCAAGACTGTGTTCTTCAAGGGTAGGGAGTAAGCAAGCCCTTTTGGCCCTAGCTCTAAAGGTACATTCAACCCCAAGCTTTCTTCCTTATACCAGTAAAAATCTTCTATCTTTTACCAACATCTGTGATAGCTCTTCAGGAAAGGATATTGTCTCTGAATTAGAAGTACCACAGAGTTGGGGGGAGGAGTTAATACTCCTGAAATAAATGGAATTGCGAGGTTGGGCACATGGAATGAGCACTTGGAACACTCTTACATTGCAGAAGACCTGAAACCTTCTCTGCAAATCCCAAGTGAATCCATTAAGGGAGTCACACGTTGGGCAGAAAACGGTAGGCCTTGCTGAAGCATGGCTCGTGTCTGCTCTACAGAGTGTGAGCTCGGTTCCAAAGCTGAAGCATAGCTAGGCTTGGATCAGCCGAGGCCGGGGACTGGCAACCAGCCACAGTTCTTGCTGGGCGGTGCGCATCATGTCTTGTCTTGAAGTAAGCTTTGAGCAGTGTATCTCTGTCTCCAGACCATCTGGCATTCGTCCCTTCTGCAGACCAGTAAGTTCTATAACCAGAGATCTTTTTGTTTCATTCACTGTGAACTTTATCACCGGTGTCTTTAAGAGTGCCAAATATAAGTAAGAGTTAGGTAAATATTTGTTGAATGAATGAATAAATTTTTCTGATTTCTATGTCCATCTCTCATTTTTCCAAATATTGGCAGAGAGAAAGGATGTAATTTACTAAATCCCTTCAAATTCTCCCAGGTATATAGCTTGTTTCTTAGTATTCCTGTAAGGGTCATATTTTTAAAAGTATGTAATTTGATATTAAAAATTTCAAGACATTTCACAAATATCCCAAATGAATACTATTTAACATTATTGCTATTTTAAATGTACTGTTTCTGTCCTTTCCTTTTGCTTTTTGTTTTAATTAAGATAATAATTGACATATGCTATTAGTTTATATACATTGTATTAGTTTGTATAGTATATATTTTAAGAGGATCACAGTAACTCTAGTTAACATCCACACCACACATAGTTATGAAATCTTTTTCTTGTGATAAAAACTTTTGAGATTTACTCTCTTAGCAGCTTTCAAATATATAGTAGAGTCTTTTAACTGTGGTCATCATGCTGTACGTTACATCACCAGAACTTATTTCCTTTTATTTTCATTAACTGAAGCTTTTAATTCACATTATCTAGCTTAACGAGCACCTATTTTTGTCCTTCATCTTAGTCCCTGTTATCCTAAATTTTATTCTTCATTTATCATTACTTTTAGAAGAAAATAATGGAAATACTACATGAAGGAAAATAAGTGAATTCAAATTAAGAATTATTTTCTAGAACAATATATATATAATATTTTGTTGCATGAAAATTTTGAAGCCAGTGGCTATAGTGTAATGTGGAAAATGTAAATTTGTTATTGATAAACAAAATTAGCTCACTGTATTGCATGCAAAATACATAAAACCTATTGGTCACTTATTCTTTCTAAGAGGTATTAACCTCTTGGAGTCAGTCTTGACTGCTGGACACTTTCTCAGCTGGGTGGGCATTCTGGGCAGTCTAAGCTACTCTGACATGACCTCTCTTACTTGTTCGCATTGTCCATGACGTCCTTTCAGAAACCTTAGAACTTTCATTATCTCCCATGCCATATATCTTACTTAAATATCTCCCATTCACATTACTTAAATATATCTAGAAATGCTAATAAAATGTTACATAAAAAATACCAATTGCACTACTTTGAGTAAATTTATTCCTAAGTATCTTATAGTTTTTGGTGCAATTCTAAAGGAGATTGATTCCTTAATTTCTCCTGCTGCTTCATTATTGCTGTCTCAAAAAGCAACAGATTTCTGTATATTGATTTTGTATCCTGCAACTTTACTGAATTTGCTTATCAGTTCTCACAGTTTTTTGTAGAGTCTTTGTGGGTTTTGTATACAAAGTATTGTGCCATCTACAAATAGTGAAAATTTTATCTCTTCCTTGTCATTTGGATAAATCTGATTTCCTTTTGTTGTGCAATTGCTGTGGCTAGGACTTCCGGTACTCTGTTAAATAACAGTGGAGAGAGTGGACATTCATATCTTGTTCCTGACTGTAGGGGAGCAGATCTCAGTTTTTCTCCATTGAGGATGATAGTAGCTGTGGGCTTTTCATAGATGGTCTTTATTATGTTCAGGTATATTCCCTCTAAACCTACTTTGTTGAGGGTTTTTGTCATGAATGGGTGCTGTGCTTTGTCAAATGCTTTTTCTGCATCTATTGAAATGATCATATATTTCTTACCATTTCTTTTATTAATGTGGTGTATCACATTGATTGATTTGCTTGCCTCTCATGTGTCAGAATGACTAAAATTTACAACACAACAAACAACAGGTGTTGATGAGGATGAGGAGAAAGGAAAACCCTCTTGCACTGTTTGTGGGAATGCAAACTTGTGCAGCCACTCTGGAAAACAGTATGAAGATGCCTCAAAAAGTTAAAAATAGAACTACCCTATGTTCCAGCAATTGAACTACTAGGTATTTACCTAAAGAATACAAAAATTCTAATTCAAAGAGATACATGCACTCTGATGTTTATAACATTATCTACAATAGCCAAATTATGGAAAATGCCCAAATGTCCATCAACTGATGAACGGATAAAGAAGATGTGTGTGTGTATGTATGTGTGTGTGTGTGTGTATGTGTGTGTATGTGTGTGTATATATGTACATATACACACATATATGGACATATATATATATGGATGGATGGATATGTATACATATACATACATATATATACACATACACACGTCTTCTTTATCTTATATATATATATATAAGATATATATGTATATATGTACACATACACATCTTTATCCATTCATCAGTGTGGATATATGTATGTGTTCACAATATGGATGTACAGGATGGATACATACACATGTACAGTATGGATACATGTGTATATATATCCATGCACACACATATACAGATATATATATATGGATGGATGGATGTGTGTGTACACACAAGGGCACTTGCTGTGATGAGCGGAAGTGATGTATGGAGTGATGTATGGAAGTTCTGAATCACTGTATTGTACACCTGAAAATAACATTACACTGTATGTTGACTAACTGGAATTTAAATAAAAACTTTTAAAAATGTCAATTGCAGCCAACTTTTTTAGAGTACTTACTCTGTGGATCATTTTGCATTTATTCTTTTTCTGTATTATCACATTTAGTTCTCACAACACTACAGTTAGATGGGCATATAATTAGTAGTCTCCTGATTTTACAAAACATAGAAAAAGAATGGAAAAGGAATAGTAAGTGTCTTGGACTACATAGCTGCCAGGGGGAGGAGTGAATATATGAACTGAGGCAAAATGACATCAGGGCCCACCTTCCTAATCAGAATGCTAGACTGCCTGGTTACTTATTACTGTTATTTTTTCCCCCACATTTTTTAGCACTATTTAGCTCATCTGCTCTAAAGCCTTTAATATTTCTTAATTATTAAATAAGAAATACAGAAACCTGACATTCAAAGTCATCTACAGTAGGACAAACTTACACTTCTAATTTCATCTCCTATTCATTCTTCTCAGCTATTCAGCCATTGACATTTTTCAGAACTACTCAAATAGCCAACTTTCCATCTGCTACATCTCAATGTCATTTCTCACTTTTCTTAGCTCTATTTTTTTTCTTCTACCAATAAAATTCTATCCATCCTCCAAAGAACAAACTTAAAGACCCACAAATTCCTCTCCATTCTCTTTCCGAGGTGCTCCTGTGACACATGTGCTTCTGTTACGTGCACTACACAAGCTTTTATATAACAGTGGGTGTCCACGTTCTAGTCTAGAGTATAAACTGTGTCTGCCCTTGAGAGGAGCTCTATCACAGGCAGGTTCTTAATTGTCACAGCTTTTACACAGAATGTCCCATAAATGATTATTGAATTGATAGAAATGGAAACATAATTTCCATTGCTACCAACAAGAAAAAAAATTCACTGAGAATGAGGTTATTTTGTTTATTATCTTCTCTACCCATTTTAATATGGAATTTTCTCTTATAAATGCAAGTATAGCTTTCTAAATAAAATGTTCATTCTTCTCATTGTATTTCTATAAAGCTTTCTTTGCAATAGAGCAGATGAGTTTTAGGAAGAGTGCATTCTATACTGGCGTGGTGCTCCGCATTTTTAGTGTTAGTTTTCAATGGTACTTACCTCTGCAGAGTGAAAGAGCTTGTACCACATAAAAATCACATCTGCTGTCATAACTATTGTCATAGGTCCCTTTCTCTCTCCAAAATGGCAGCAGAAAAGCTGTGCACAGAACAGAATCCCAAAATGTGGGAGCTTGCCCAGGTGCCCCATTGTCCTTTCTGTCATAGTATAAATGAAACAAAAGGACAGCACAGGCAGTTGGCTAAAATCTGACTGCCAAAAGTAATAAATAAAATGTTTAATGGTATGTCTTTTTCAAATGAGAATGTCTTGATAGTCCACAAAAAACGACATATTAATTTAATATACAGTGAATCTGTGTACAGTAGCAGCAAGTTTCTTGATAGATGTGATTAATTGATTTCAGTTCTCATAATGAGTCCACAGAAACATGTGGAAGGACATGGTGTAAGGGGAAAACTCATTTTTGTTTCTAAAATTTACCCAAGGTTAGTTCAAATCTAATTTAAAACCTAGTATTAAAGGCTAAGCATGGTGATGTGCTAAAGTGGAAGAAACATAGGTTTGAAACCTGATGGAACTGTATTGGATTCTTGATTTTGACATTTCATAATTGGGAGATATTGTCTTGTTATTTAACTCTCTAATCTTCAGCTTTTTAATTTGTATTTGTAAAATGAAGATAATATTAAACATATCGTATACATGTCCTAGCTCTTAGAGATAGTCATGATGTCTGAAATAAAGTTGTTTAACAAGTAATGGCTACTTCTATGAATATTACTGTCATATGAAAATATTAGCAAGAACAATAGCAAAATATATAAGTATTTCTGAAGTCTATCCCATGGAAAAGGACCAGACAGTGCAGGACCCCACTAGAAATTCCCTCCAAGTTGAAAAATATCTTCTCTACTCTAGTCCTCAGATTTTCATTCTCTGGGGAACAGAATCATTCCTACAATATAAAAACTGAGGTAAAAGAACAATCAGAAAACCATACAAATAGGAGGCAAATAAACACTTTGGGAGGAATCCAAAACTTTTCTCCCAGCTACTTCTAATTTCCCATTCTTTGAGATAATTGCCTATTAGTATCCCCCTCACTAAGAAGCCACACTGCTTATTATAACAGAGGAAAATGTCAACCATCTTCCCAGTTCTAATTTTAATCTGGGATAAAGAGGACTACCTGCCTATACTTATTAGCTTTTATTTTCAACAAATTACTCTGAAACATATTAATTACTTTTCTTTCTGCTAACATAACATATTCTATGTGTAGGTATTATAGTATATATATTTGGACTTTGTTCTTAAGAAACCAAAAAGGTTGAAATGAAAGAAGGAGGTGGGACGGGCAAGTAGCAGTTTGTCCAGAACAAGTTTAGGCTTCTGTAAAAAAGTGTATAAGGGGAAAATACTGCTTTTTTTTCTGGATATATTTGCATAAGAACTAAACACATCATCTGACCTCCACTTTAAATAGATGGCTCTCCTGCAATTCATGAGCTAAATCAAGGCTTCCAACTCATAGTTTACTTCCATCTTCTCTATCCAAAGAGAAAAAAAATGGTATGCAAAGGATAGAAGAGATTGTTGGAAGGAATTGAAATATAATATAAATGAAGAGACAGTAAGAGTTATTTAACTATTCAATATGAATTCAAATCAATCAGCCCAGTTATAGTTTATAGCAAGGAATTTAGGAGAACTTTCTATGAAGCTACTATTGACAATGTTTGTGGAACCAGGGAGGACAAGAGAGTCACTAGAAAACTGAAACTATCAAGTGTTCCTACTTGCAAGAAACTGAAATTTATAGCATACATGTTTTAATAGCTGGTTTGTAAATCTCTAGAAATAAAATCATTGACCATTAGCAGGCAACATATATTTACACAGAAGAGAAGGCAACTCACTCTACTTCTTTTAAAATCCTAAATTTAACAATATTCTAGGAAAGTGGTATGACAAAATCATTCTCTTTCTTTGTAAGTTTTTATTTAAATTCCAATTAGAAAAAAATAAAATCTTGCCATTTGTAACAACATAGATGGAGCTTGAGAGCATTATGTTAAGCAACATAACTCAATCAGAGAAAGACAAATACCATGATTTCTCACATGTGGAATATAAAAAACAAAGCAAAGGAGCAAAGGGAAAATATCTCTCCATTAAAAAAAAAATGAAGAATGGAGAGATGGATCAAAGGATTCATTGTAGAAGAAGGTACTTTGAAATATAGATTGATATGAGTTAGTGGGAAATTTTTAAGTAGAGCTAGTAAGTTTATGTTTTCAATCTTACTCAAAATTTTGAATGATGTGAATTTAAAAGTTCTAACTAATAAATTCTGTTTCAGAATCAGAGTATCAAAATAAATAGCCTAACACAATGGATTCAATGTAACATAATAGAAATAATTAGGAAACTCTAAATTAAAACATGTAGCAACATGAACTAAACTATCCTGATATCTAGTGATAAGATTCACTTAAGTATAACACGTGTGTGTCTGTTGCAAGATCAAACCTAAAGTTTAAAAGAATGTAACATATCATTAAGTTAAATCACCCACTTAAAATAGATATTTTCTTCTGATTAATGATTAACTCACTTTTATTTTAGTAGAGAGGATCCTCCCTCTATAAATATAGTTTAGGTCATTTCAACCTAATGTTGTTTAGGGAAGTAAAATTGATCATAGCATCATAAAATGCACTAATCGCTTATAAGTGAGTAATCGCTTACAGCATCACATATAAAATTGTCTCCAAACAACCACTTCCAGCAAAAAAAAAAAAAAAAAAAAGATAAAAGGGATGATGGAGAATGGTTGAGTTGCATGCAAAGCCTTTACAAATGAGGATCAGAAAGCTTAAACTAATAAATTTTTGAAGAAGTGACATTGGAAAAAATTGTAACATCCTGAACATTTCAACATTTCCAAAGAGGGCAACTTGAATATCAATGAATTAAGAACAAAATCTGGAGTAATTAATGGAATGAACTAAATAGTCTCATAATGATCCTCTTCATATTGCCAAAGCCAAACATGAGTTGAAAATATCATATTATAGAATTGTGTTACAAAAATCACATACACACCCAAAATATACCAATACTTGATTCAGTCTAAGTTAACTTGTAATTTCTACAATTTAAAATTCAGTGACTATCAGATAAAATTTCCACTTTGGTAATGGTAATTTTAAGACAAAATTCCAATACGATATTTTTTTCACTCTTCACTATGAAATTTTGTTTCCTTTTTTTTAGAGTGGAATCAATTCAGTTGCCTTGCTACGTACTGAGATCTCATTCTCTTTTTTAAAAGATCAGGCTTTTATACTTTATTACCTATTCATTCATTAATGTATTCAAAAATATTTGTTGGGTTCCTTCTACGAACTAGACTTATTTGTAAAAGCTGGAGTAGAACAGTGAATAAAAGGGATAAAAATCTCTCTTCTCATACATTTCACATATTCAGTCAACATTTTAACTATCTATCTTCTGTCCACTCTGCCTGTTGTAGTCACACTTAACAAATCACCTCTGCAACATAATAGATTTCAAATATTTGAAAATAACTGTCACATTTCCCTTTAATCTTTCCTTCCTGTAAGAAATACCCAGGTTCTTTAGTTGTGTTTTGTTTGATGTAGTTCTTTTTTATTATTATTATTATTTTTTTAAGACTTTATTTATTTGAGAGAGAGAGGGTGAGACAGAGAGAGCACAAGCTTGGGGAGAGGCAGAGGAAGAGAGAGAAGCAGGTTCCCCATTGAGCAGGGAGCTGGATGCAGGGCTCAATCCCAGGACCTGCACTGGAGGCAGATGCTTAACGACTGAGCCACCCAGGTGTCCCTGTTTGACATAGTTTTAAAACCCATCAGCAACCGTCTACTTCAGAGGTACTGTGATTTCTAGATTATTTCCTAATCATTCTTTTCATCATCCTTTCCTGCCCTCCTATAATTTGAGATGTTTTTTTTTTAAACATAATTTACCAAAGGCAAATTTGACATATATATATACAATATGCACACATAGAATAGAGAATACATATCATATCCTTTGCCCAGGACAGTATATACCCAACTGTACAGCCAAAAATTGTGCTCACAACTTTTTTCTGAGATACATCAGCGCTTAGGGCCAAATGAAGATTTTCTGCATCTAACTCGCCCACAGTGGTTTAGCTAAAAATGTTGCAAAGTCAGATATTTTCAATCCTTTATTAACTTCGGTTGAGGTTTTTAGCACTCAACTTTATATCTTTGTATTTATCTCTGTTAAATTTCATCTTTTTAATTTCAGCCTATTGTTTTAATCTTTTAAGGTGATGTTTACTGTTAACTCTGTGCCAACAATATTTGTCATATTGCCCAGTTTTTGTCACCTACAAATTTAATCATCAGACTTTTTCTTTTGCCGATTAGTTCAAAAACAAAAATGATGAACCCGAGGCAAGCATCGATCCCTATGGCACCCTGTTGGAGATTGCATTGCCCAGTTGTTTGCATGAGGATGTTAGCCAGGTGTAAATTTCCCTTTCTCTGCTATCACCCAATTTATATTACACATGTTTACAATCAAGCAGTCATGAATGCATTTGCAATGCTTTTCTGACACTGGAATATGCCATAGTTAAAGTATGCCCACTAATTTCCCCCAGAAGAATGTGTAGCTCCATTCTCTGTGCACTTATTGCACTTTTTATGTACCTACAATGTAATACCTACTCGAATTATATTAGAATCATTTGTTTGCACAGCAGGTCATGCAGTGGTGCTCAGTATTTATTAGTCCAATGAGTAGATGAGTGGTAGGTAAGTTTGTGTTAACTTTTCAGTCAAGGACCCTAACATAAAATGACACAAGATTGTTGTCCTGTACATATTGAATGACTTTGGCAACACTTAAGGTCTCAGCTAATAGGATTCAGTATATTAAGATCATCGCATGACTGTAAGTTGTACAGATGACAGGAATTGCTACTTGCATTTAGTGCTGGGGAAACCAGAGTAACTAAAAATTATGACTGCTCCAGGGTCTATGACAAAGCAATTTAAAATAGTACTCACACGTCCTACTTTATAGAAATGTTCCACTCAAATCAGGGACACATCTGTCAAATCAGAGGAGCTGCTTGAGGGTATATCATGTTTTGCCAATGCAAATTAACGTAGCAGTTTGGAATTAATGTTTTGTGTTACATGCTTGCTTTTGTTTGTGAATTTTTAATAATGGTGTATGCAACTATTTTTATCATTAAATATTTATTATATATCAGCTATGTAGTAGATAGTCTGCTATGTATGCATAACATTGTGAGGGCTCTATAAGAGGTATTAAAAATAAGATATTTATTTTACTATTTATAATACATAGATGTATTGATCATATCTCTTCATTATTGGGAGCTCACCATCTATTTGGTGGAGACACAAGCATGGGAAAATTAAATAGGCTAATAGGTACATGATTAAGTTTAATTAATAGTTTTGTAATGTAATAATGATAATGGCATTTTGATTTCTAATTAATTAGTGATTCAACACATACTTAATAAACAGCTACTGTGTACTAGTCAAGAAATTACCCCAGTAAGGAAAATAATTAATGAATTCTGCAATTTACAACTTAATAGCAGATACATTGTAGAAGTTTAAAAAGGAGAAATTTGGTTGGGTTGTTTGGTTAGTAGAAGATTCATAAGGACTTTGAATATGTGCTGCATCTTGAAAATTGAACAGTCATAGGATAGAGGGAAACTCAACTCCAGGCTAAAGAATAACTACTTTGCATATGGAAGAAAAATAATGACAAAAACAAGTGCTGCTTTCTAAAAGATGCCAAGTTTTTTTTTCTTCCTCTTCTTTTGTTCAATCCTTCAGACACATCAAGTAGAAAAAGATAATATAGATTTCAATTGGGAAATACCAAGACTTACACAAAGAACGATGAGGACGAAACTGTATTCTATGACTAAATGAGTCTTAGTGTCCCTTGAAAAAGTAAAACATTTACTGCTCTATTACATGAAGAATTTATTTTAAGTTCAAAACCTGAAGATCTCATTTATACCCTCTGAATCTAAATGTCAAACCTGGTGTGAAGACTAAAATAAAACATGGCTTAAAGAGAGAAAACTCTCATACCACAGCTTCCAACTCACCTAGAAAAGGCCACTGCGGTGCATTTTCAATGCTGCCTGTCACTCACTTTGCAAATTACAGGTCTTCCACCGAACATTGATGATCCATCACTGCCATGACAACAAAAAGCACTGCCTTAGCGACACTTGCTGCTAGTGAGAGAACAACACACTGCTTATAAATACTGTAGTTGGGAGATTAGTATAAATTCTGAACAAAGAAACAAAATAAATCACATTTTGGAAATGCAACTGAAGTGTGTCAATTTATTTGTGTGAAAATGCATTTCAAATTTTGCATAGTCAAACTTTGCTATATAAAGTGTTTGAAAGAGGTGCCTAAAGGTACACATATGAACTTTAAATTTTTTACTTAGACATTTCCTTAAACTGATGCTACCTTAATACGAAGTTTTTATCAGAACCCAGAAAAATAAGTATAAAACATAGAAACTTTTCAATTTAAACAACAATCTTTGAGCACCTTATTAATAAATGGTAGTTTCACTGGATGAGAGGTCAGAAATATTTTCTAACCATCATTACTTTACCATTTCATAGATTAGAAATTAAAATTTCTGGTTATTATTGAATTTTTTTATAAAATTATATTTGCTTTTTAATTATATTACAGGTTTTTGGGGGAATATAAGTGAGAGTTTTACAACTATATGTTTGAGAAAAGGAAACAAAGTCATGTGTGTCTCTTTCAAAAAATTTATTACAAGACTGAAACACATGTATCTCAGTTTTAGATTACATAAGCAAAAAGGAATTTGTAAGTAGAATATAAAATATGTAACTACTATAATTTATTGAATTATCTATAAGTTTCCAGTTGTGAACTTTTAGACACCTTAAAGTTGCCTGTGAGTGGCTACTCATTGATGAGTAAAGGGAAATGCTGATCCTCAGATGACTCAACTAAGGGAAAATGGTTCCCACCCTTTAGGGGTAGCTTTATTTTTCCATACAACTCATTAGAGATCAAATCTTACAGTATTTTATATTGTTATCTCTTTAATATGTCTCTATTTTTTTCAATAAACTTGAGGAAATATCTTTAACCTTTGTTCATGTTATCCCCCTATGGTGCTTAGAAAATTGCTGTGCTGGGCGCCTGGGTGGCTCAGTGGGTTAAAGCCTCTACCTTCAGCTTGGGTCATGATCCCAGGGTCCTGGGATTGAGCCCCGCATCGGGCTCTCTGCTCAGTAGGGAGCCTGCTCCCCTCTCTGTCTGCCTGCCTCTCTGCCTACTTGTGATCTCTGTTTGTCAAATAAATAAATAAGATCTTAAAAAAAAAAAAGAAAATTGCTGTGCATATCAAATACATTGAACATATATTCCCTAAATTTAATTGAGACTAGTTTACAAGAGTTTCTACTACTCTATAATTTATAGGGAACACAGCTTTGAGAATAATTTGTTTTGTCTTAGTACAAAGCCCTTTGTTTCAAAAAAAAAAAAAAAAAACTCTTTGTTTCATTAGAAGCATGCTGCTGGAAACCATCTTAGTTCACTGAGGATAACCTCCCTTTTAGTTTGCCCACCATAAAATCTTCACCAAATCATTGATGTAGCTTATATTCGGACACCTGCATTCATGACTTTACACAAATTCTTAGGTTATCGACTCTTCAATAGTTAAGGATAATGTTGTTAGAAATTCTTTGTAATATTTACCTGTTTACCGGAAGTTTCTATTGTTTTTTCCTAAGTTTATTTCTTTAGGCTCAAGAATTCATCAAGTGTAGATATTTTTTAACAGTAGAAATTATAATATCACTGGGATGCCTGGCTGATTCAGTTGGTAGAGCATGTGACATTTGATCTTGGAGTTTTAAATTAAAGCCCCACATTAGCTGTAGAGATTACTTAAAAATAAAATCTTAAAAAAAAGAATTTGAATATCCCATGGGTCAGGAACTGTTAGTAAATGATCAGGAATTCAGAAATGAATAAAAAAGTTGTCTCAAGAGTGAAGAGTTCACAGTAAATAAAATGTCAATGCTGTATTTTAACTATATGTGTGTGTATTTATACATACCTGCATATAGACACACTTGTGCACACATAGAGACCTATATGCAAATGTGCATATATTTTCCACATTATAAAATACTTATATGTTAGCAGTAAAAAAGAAACTTACTCATGATTGAATAATTCGTTAATGGCAGACCCGGGACTCCCAACACAGATGGCCCTGTCTTTGACATTCTGCTCTGTAACACTGACCATAGCATACCATGAATGTCAAATGATGAGAAAAAAAATCGTAAGATTCTAATTGAGGGATATTCTACAAAATGCCAGACCAGGATTCCTCAAAACTTCCAAAGCCATTGAAAACAAGGAACGTCTGAGAAACTTTTACAGCTAAGGGAAGATTAAGGAGGCGTGAGAACCAAATGCAATGAAGTATCCTAGATGAGATGCATGGAACAGACAAAGACATAAGGGAAACTGGAAAAAATCTGAATGAAGTGTAGATCTTAGTTAGTAACAATGTATCAATTATGGTTCATTAGTTGTGACAAATGTACCATACTGATGTAAAATGTTAATAATAGAGGAAACTGGGTATGAGATATTTGGGAACTCTGCCACTTTCTTCACTATAAATTCCACGAATCTAAAAATGTACTAGAATAAAGTTGTTTTTAAAAATGCAAGTTGCAATATAATCTTTATAGTATCATCCTTTATGTTAAGGCAAACCAGAGTATTGTGAATGCATGGTATTTGTTATATACATACATGCATACATTTTATTATGTTGGAAGAGTATGTAGAAGGAAGACTCAGCTATTACCATTGACTACCTCAGGAAATGAAATGGAGAGATGCTAAAAGAAAATTGGTTGTTTTTCTTTTACATGTGTGATTTGGGGTTTATTGAGCCATTTGGATATATTTCCTCTCAGAACTAGACTTTTTTTGTGATTCTTTGAATACCAGACATACAGATTAATATGCTTTTCACTTCCTGTCAAGTACAATTGCCAGACAACATTCAACCTTTCCCTCAAAGTAGATGTCTTCAGTCATGCAAGTTGTCTTAGATACCAGGCTTTATATATTCCATCGGTGATCGGGACTTAGAGCTGAGATTCTTACAAGTTGTATCAACTTTCAATTTTAGGAAAAGAGAAAGAGGAAGGAAAGAAGGAAGGAAGAAAGGGAGAGAGGGAGGGAGGAAGGAAGAAAAGTAAAGAAAGAAGGAAAGAGATTTTTTTTTTTTTTTTTGCCTAAAAATGACAGCCTTTGAAAATTTATATTACAATTCCTTTTGGCTTTAGTTGAAATAAAAAAAAAATAAACTCCATAATCTCTATACACAAACTTAAAAGTCAACAGTACTAGCCAAAATGGTATCTATACCTTAAAAAAGTTTTTACTAAGTGGATTTGATAGATAATTTTTCTCATTTCCAACAGTACTTGAAGGTCCTCTTTCACAAAATGTTGAAGAGACCCTGGCCCTCCATCTTTTGATAAAATGTCATTATCATTTAGTCACACATGAAAATAAAACATTTCTACATGGTGGTGTGTCAGAACTTTTAGTCTCTATTTGAGGATTTCCTAGAGATTATCATAATAACATATTTACATTCTCACTAGTTATAGTGATCACATATTATTTTATGGATAGTAAGTAAAAAAATAAAATGCACAGGGAAAATGAAAATTTAAAGGACTATGCATTTCTTGAATAAACCAAATTCAAAACAGGGAAACTTCATGGTATCTATACCAGTTTCTAAAAATACCACTTCGAACCAACTCCCTATGATCATCTTGCTTCACATTCTTAGATAATATTTAGACAAAGCATTTTTATTATAAAAACACTCTGGCAAGTAAAAATTCATCCTTTTATTAGTCAATGTGTTACTTAAAACTCCTCAAATAGGGGGCGCCTGGGTGGCTCAGTGGGTTAAAGCCTCTGCCTTCGGCTCAGGTCATGATCCCAAAGTCCTGGGATTGAGCCCCTGCGTTGGGCTCTCTGCTCCATGGAGAGCCTGCTTTCTCCTCTCTTTCTGCCTGCCTCTCTGCCTACTTGTGGTCTCTGTCTGTCAAATAAATAAATAAAATCTTTAAAAAAAAAAAAAAAACTTCTCAAATAGTCATGATTTTCCCTTTGTATACTATTTAGCCAAAAAAGCCTTCTAACTACAGAAAACTTTTCTCCCCCCAGATTTCTTTTTTGAAAGAAAAAGCAGTTTACCTGACACACCTTTTCAGGCTCTTGAAGAAGCCAAAAAAAAAAAAAAAATGCTTAGTAGTATATTTAAGGGTTCAACTTTTATTTTTAATAAAAATTTGTAATTTAGGGCACCTGAGTGGCTCAGTCAGTTGAGTGTCCAACTCTTGATTTTGGCTCAGGTCATGATCTTAGCATCTTGAGATCAAGCTCTGTGTCCAGTTCTGCACTTAGTGGGGTGTCTTCTTGAGACTCTCTCTCTCCTCTCTCCCTTTCCCTCTGTCCCTCCCCCTACACTTGCTTTCAAAATAAAAAAATCTTTAAAAATTAAATTAATAATTTGAAAGAGTAATATTTAAAACATACAATTTGGGGATTATATGTGGCACCTTTTCCTGATTTGTTTAAAGCTATTAAGATTAAAAGTTCCTTAAAAGTACAAATACTGTGTTTTATTTTGTAGAATATTCAAAAATAATAATCATTTAAAAATCTCCATAATCCACACACACACACACACACATCTCAATAATCCAAATTAGAGAAACAATGATGCTGTGGGGGGGGGGGGGAAAGGAGAACAAAAATATATTGCTTAAGAAAGAGTAATAGTATGTGTCTAAAAATTATGCAATTTATGGTATTTTATTCATATAAACACATATCAAATTATTATTTTTCTGATATTTAATCCTATCAAAAATGTCAGTGCTTAACAACTATTTACATATTTAGCAATTTCACATTTCCTTCTAGTATATAGCTTTTCTTGATCTTTTTCTTCTTTTTTTCCTCATTGTCTCTCTTTAAGCATATTATTGGACTTGGAACATGTCCATTTCTGTTGTAAACATATCAATTTTGCTTTTATCAAGTGTCTTTTTAAGATATGGTCATCCCTTATTCTTCTAAAAAAATTCCATTGAAAACATTATCTGGTATAATATCAAATTATGTTTGCATAAGCACTCACATGATAGTATTGCTCCCCGAATTAAGTGCCAGGAAGTCATTTATCTTTTCAGAAGGAAGATGTTTCTTTTTATCAGATCATGAAATCAATACTGCCTCATCACCTGACTCTTTCTTTTTGCTGTCAAGAAACTCAGAAAAAATTTAATGGCCATTTGCAATAACCGAATCTTATGTTAGGAAAACATTTTCCAAATGATTAGGAGCTGTCTGTTTTACTTAAATATGTGTTATGTTTATGTAAATGGCTTTACTGTAATCTTTTTTTTTTTTTAGATAAACCATTTCTTTTTTTTTTTTTCTTTTCAGCATAACAGTATTCATTGTTTTTTCACCACACCCAGTGTTCCATGCAATCCGTGCCCTCCCTAATACCCACCACCTGATTCCCACAACCTCCCACCCCCCCCGCCTCCCCCGCCCCTTCAAAACCCTCAGGTTGTTTTTCAGAGTCCACAGTCTCTCATGGTTCATCTCCCCTTCCAATTTCCCTCAACTCCCTTCTCCTCTCCTTTACTGTAATCTTAAATGGTTTGTGTTTTTCTACTTCCCCTATTCTCAAACTTCTTTATTATGCTAATCTTTTCTGCTTTTTTTCCCACTTTCATTTACCATAGCATCTTCAGCTGCGTCTTATTTGTACATGTTTTCCAAAACTATTATCACCAGTGCTAACCTTGCTTAGATTTTTCATGGGGTGATTTGCTGCTGATGATACTTGAATGTAACATAACAAACTTTTCCTTCCTTAAAAAATGGTTTTGGTTTTTTTTTTTCTTCTTCTTATCTCCCTAGACAGTGTCATTACCAGTCAAGCCAATCATTCAAGCTAGAAACTTGGAAGTTATCTTTGATATTTTTGCTGCTACTATTCTCTATTCATGAGATGTTTCTAGTTCCGGCATTCCGTTCTCACATGAAATATTTCAATAATTTCTTAAATAATTTATCTTCTTGTGATCTCTATCTCCCCTACATTCACTCTTCACAGTGGCATTGGAGTTATGTTTTAAAACAGAGATATAACATGAGATAACAGAGATATAATAACAGAGATATAATCATGAGAATTCCATTTAAATCTCTTAACTGGCTCCCCACATCCTCCTGAAATAATCACAAACATTTGCAAAGGTTTTCAGATGCTTTACAAATTTTCATCAACATGCATTTCTAACATTCTTTCTATCCTCCATCATCCTTTCTCTTTCTCATTGTGTGCTTTTTCACAAACTTGTTATTGTTCTCCCCAACTAAGGACTATTCATCATTCAAGACCAAACAACAAAAAATCAAGAACATAAAAATAATTGTGATGATTATAAAATATCTAATATTTATTAATATTTTACCTTATAATAAAGGTATAAAATTTCATAATTTATACCTGTAAATACTAAACTAATTTATACCTGTAAATTTATAATAAATTTATAATAAAGGTATAAAATTTCATTTAGTATTTACAGCAACTGTGTTAAGTAAGCTATACTGCTCATAAGAGACAGAATTTTATTTCAAATCCACAACTCGTAATGTTTCATAAATGTTTCTGAATTTTTTAAAGCCTTATATAATTTTCATTTTTACCTTTTCATGAGGTGGTTATGAAGGTTTCATGAGTTAATATATGTGAAGTTTTCAGAAGAGTAGCTGGCACATAGAAAGTGCTAATAGATACTAGTAATTTTTATTATGCAGTACTGTACACTACAGTCTAACTTAAATTTCACTCCATGTATGGTCTGTTATGATAATTTCACTTAGAATAAATTTTTCTGTATTCCTCTAGTATTTCAACTCTACTATTGTGCTTATCCAAGTATGTGGTATATATATTTCAGTCCCCCTGAATGTTGTAACTATATTTCATTTTATTTTAAAAATATATTTACTTTACATATTTATTCTTGTAGACCTCTGTTTCTCCTGGTGCTGAGTACCTACAACCCTTGTTACCTAGAATTTCAAAATAAACAAAGGAAAATGAAGAGGGGGGGGAACCCGTAACTGAAAAATATAGTTTTTTATTGAGTCTCTCTCCAGAGAAGTCAGTTCTCTCCTAATGCCTCTCAGTCCCCCCTTCATCAGAAAGAATTCTGAGTGTGTGACAAGTGCTGGTGGGCATTTATGACTTCTTGTTTCTGTCATCACCTTTTTCACTTTCATTTACTATAGTGTCTTCAACGTCGTCCTACTTGTGCGTGTCACCTGAAACTATCATCACTGATACTAACCTTGATTAGAATTTTCACATGGTTGTCTCATGGTGTTGATGCCTCAATATATCTGAAATTGCATTTTTCCTCCCTTGTAAAATGGTTTCCATTTTTTCCCTCTCATTTAACAATATCATTACTATTCAAACCAGGTCAAACTTTCTGAATTCTAAATATATCTTTCATCAGCAACATCTTTCACTATGGCCTACCTCACATCCTTCACCTTGAGGTGAAGAGATAACTGGCCAATCTTTACCAACTTTGAAATGCCTATTTTGGCATCCAAGACAATTTCTTTACTAATTCAGTTTTATTAAAAATATTTTTCTTAGGAATTTGACACAAATTTTCCTTAAAGTAAGACGGTGGAATATGAGTGATGCTTCCAATTATATTAGAATGCCTTTCCTTTCTTGCCCCTATACCATTTCTGAATGTTTTCCAGACAAATCAACTTTCTCCAGCAACTGATTAAATTAACCTGATACTCCATATGAAGTACTCCATATTTGGACAAGAGAGTACATTTTAGCTAATGATATTGTTGTAGTCTTAAGTCTGGCATCTCAGCATCTAACTACAAAACCAAAGTTCTCATAATAATTTATCTGAACACAAATTGGACTACTGAAAATTCATTCCAATATGCCATGGTTCACAAGGTGAGAATTTGATTTAATTTATAATAACTCTCAGAATATAAAATTGAATTAAAGTAGGAAGAGCATATAAAGATTACATCAGTAAGACAATACCAGGAATTATTGCTGTGTACAAAATACAGCAAACTTTTTCTACCTTGCAATTGGAGTTTAAATACATAAAATGAAAATTTATTCACTCTAATTTATTCATATGTAGTGGAAAGCCACAAGGCACCAACATACAAAACATTATTACCAGCATTGATTACAACTAACCAAATCAAATCTAATAGTACTTACTGAATTAATCTTTTAATGGTTCACAAGTTTGACAAGCAACTTTCTACTGAATCAGATCTATTTATTGAATCAGCTGTTTTGATATATCACTTGAATACTCAAATTATTTCCCTTATTTTGTTTTGCCTTCTCCCATAAGACCTTCCATTTATGTATGTCTTAGAACATTTTAACAATACTCTTACATTAAAAATGCTTTTGTAAAGCTTAACTAGCTAATGGCCCCTTCTAGCTAAACTATTTACATTATCTGACACTAACTAAATTTAGGAAACCAAAGAAGACACCTAAATTTTAATATATGTCTAGTTATATTTGTATTCTACTACTGTTTCTTTTGACTATTTTCACCAGTAACATCAATGTTGGATTCTCATATGGCCTGAGAACATTATTATGATCTTCTAAGACCAGCTTTTTTCAAATATTTTTGGATATGATTTCCTTACATCTGGATACTACAGAAAGTTCATTTTATAGTAATAGTTATCAGTTATCAGATATTATCAGTTATCTGATAATAGTTATCAGATAAAAGTCAAATAGAGTTAGAACTAATTAAATGCAAGCACATACACTTGAATAAATGGATAGTATTCACTAATGATAGTCAGTATTTTACTAAAATACAAGTATAGCTTGAATATGTCCTTGTTGTTTATAACAACATTCATTCATTATAACATGTAACATATATATAGATATATATATATTATCTATATATATTATCTATATATAGATATAATCAATATAACAAATAACATTCATTATTGACCCATTATATACTTTGAAGTCAGGCTTTATTACAAAAAAGCAGATTAAAAACAAAGATTGCAGATTTGTTTGCTATAATTAATTATGTCTTTATATTAACAAAAATGTCTGCAAGCTTTTCCATGTAGATGTTCATTTGTTATTACCAAGTGCTAAATATCTGATCATCTTCTAATAGTGTTGTTTTTAGTAATCAGTTACATAACAATATTATGTCTGTCATTTCATAATCAACATTAAAGTTACATCAACTTTTGTAAACCCTGTGTGAGGTGCTATAATAATCATCAGTGATTCATGTTCTTATTCCCTTTCAGTTTATTTTTAATGCTAAATGATAAAAATGTTGATATATGAATGCTTAGTTTATCTTTTGGAATGAGATGACTAAAAAGAATTCTGAACTGTATCCTTAAATATATCTATACTTCAGTGGTCAGATACAGTAGAAAGGATTAACATTGACCCTTATTGCTCAAACTCAGGGGGAAAGTAGAACAAACATAAAAGATAGAAGTGATAGTACAGAACTAATATAAATAAGCAAATTCAAAATTGCAATACCTTCTACTGGCAATTTGTTTTCCTTTTTTTTTTTTTTTAAAGATTTGATATATTTATTTGACAGAGAAAGACAGCAAGAGAGAGGACACAAGCAGGGGGAATAGGAGAGGGAGAAGCAGGCTTCCTGTTGAGGACCCTGGGATCCAGGTTGGGTTGAGGACCCAAGCCAAAGGCAGACATTTAACAACAGAGCCACCCAGGCATCCCTACCGTCAATTTTCTAAGTCCCCGGATATCTGAGAGTTTTCCAGAAAAAGTAGTTTTCTAAGAAAGTGGTTGGTTGGAGAATACATTTAGGGTACATCAATATTAATACTGACATGTATGAGAGAAAATAAAGATCATTTTATAGTACATGAAGAAGGTAGTGAAGAACTTATCCTTCACTGTGTATGTCCTTAATTGAATGCTAAAGGAGTTTCTCTCTACATTTTTCTAGGATGAAAAAGAAAATATCTTTAATTCTATATTTATTTTTTTAATTAATTTATTTATTTTAGAGAGAGAGAGAGCATGAGCAGGAGGGGCAGAGGGAGAGGGAGAGAGAATCTCAAGCAGAGTCCAATGCAGGGCTTGATTTCAAGACCCTGAGATCACAACCTGAACTGAAACCAAGAGTTCCATGCCTAACCAGTTTTGCCACCCAGACACCCTGTCTTTAATGCTTTATAATAAAACATAGATCTTCCAATAGAATGCAAATGATTAACAGCAGTGTACACTCAGAAAAATGTAAAAATTTTTACTGATATATGCAACCTAATAATGTCATATCATTTAAATATGATATGAATTTAAATATAACACTTAATTACCTGGGATGATATTCTGCAAATACATTTATTTATATATAGATATGCAAGAGGAATTATGTTATTTATTGTAACATATTTGTTATGTTTATTATATATTACAAACAGTGTGGTCATCTTGGTGTTCTGGATCAAACACTAAGCCAAAAAGGTACAATTAAGTCAAAAAGGTGCAATTAAGTGTGAAAAATGAAGATATAATGTAACAAGAATCAGAGAGAGATAATAGTTTACTTAACTCTTGATTGTGATTTGAAGATAAGGAGCAGACTGGTTTAAAGAGCATCTTTTAAAGGACAAAAAAACACCTTTACAATTGGCACACCTCTTCCAGGTCTTCTGTGCAATCAATTGAAGAGGGGTCTGATTCTGCACATTTAGGGATAAAAAAAAAAGGAAACTTTTATAACTCTATTTCACCATTTACTTTTCAAAATTCAGAGAGTAAGAGCCTTAGCTATTTTTTCTTGTCTTCAAAAAGCAGGTTGAATCAGTCCACTTCAATTGATTACATTTGGAAATAGTTAAAGCAATCTAAAATCTGGTTTGTAGGAGCTCTCCATGGGCTCAGAAAACTAACATTAAGTGACAGTTGATTTCACAAAGTTTTCTTTTAAAAATTGCCACCTAGTGACAAAAGAAGAGAAAAAAAAAGTCTTTAATTTTTTTTTAAGTTTTTATTAAATTCCAGTTAAGATACTGCATAATATTAATTTCAGGTGTACAATATAGAGATTCAACACTTCCATACAACACAAGGCTTTCATCACAGCAAATGCCCTCCTTAATCCTCATCACCTATTTAATCCATCCTCCCATCCACTTCCCCTCTGGTAACCGTCAGTGCTCTATAGTTAAGAGTCTGTATATTTGTAAATATACAGACTCTCATGGAGTCTGGATTTTGAGAAATAAAACAAATGAGAAAAAGAGAAAAAAGAGAGAGAGGCAAAACAAGAAACAGACTTTTAACTATAAAGAAACTAATGGTTAAAAAAAAAGTGGCTTTTGAGAGGGGAGGCAAGAGAATGGAAGAGCAGGGGACATTATTTCATCTGGTCCCTTGAATTTAGCTATATAACTACCAAATAATTCTGACCACCTATCAATTCAAACTGAGATGTAAGAAAAGAATTGCTGGAATTCTACAAATAGAAAAGAGACCACTTTTTGCAAGGTAGGAGGTGTGGAGAAGTGAATCTGAGAAGATATACTGGAGATATACTGGAAAAACTTCCATTAGCTGGCTATTGGAAAGTGATATATTCCAGAGTGCAAAATCAGAACTTTCAGAAGTCTGCTCCAGTGAGAGACATCCCTGCCTGAAAGTTGCTTAAGAGGCAATGTGGGATAGACTCCTGGTGGGACAGTGTAGTCTCAGGATCCCTGGGTTCATAGAAGGAATGGGGGTGCCTGAATCAGCAGAGTTCCCAAGCACTGTAGCTGTGAAACTGGTTATGGTCAGTGAGCCTGGGAGGGGACTCTCAGCTCACCTCTCAGCTCACCTCTCCATAAATCATGAATTGTGGCATGTTAGAGTGATAGCTGTCCTTGCGGAGGCCCTGCAAAGGGTAGAAGTGCTGTGACCCTCACCTTCCTCTGGAAGACCAGTGCAGGTGCACACTGTAGGAGTCTGCAGAGTTGGGCACACACAGAAGCGAAGAGTGCTTATCGAGGTTTTACTGAAGAGAGGAGACCATGATCTTTCAGCCCCAGGGCTGGAGATCAGGACAGACCATTTTTATTTTCATCCTCTAAAGAGGTGTGGAAGGTCTTCAGAGGACAAAAGCCATGTAGAGCAACCAAAAGCAGTTTATACTGAGTCTGGCCCCACTGGCAAGGGCTGGTGCAACTCTGCCCAGGCAAAGAACACCTGAGAATCAGTGTAGCAGGCACCTCCCATAGAAGTCCCAGCTGGAACAACAGGTGAGCACCAAGTTTACAGAGCACACAGGATTGCAAAAACCCCAGCACTAGGGGAAAATAGTACATAGAATTTGAGGGTTTTTTCTCATGACTCATTTATTTTTCAGTTTAAAATGTTTTCCTTTTCTTTTTTTCCTTTTCAACTAGTTTCTTATTTTAACTATTTTTAAGTCTTTTTCAACTTTCATTTTTTAGTTTTCCATTTTTCAGATATAGTCTTTATTTTTGGTTTCCTTTCATTGCATTCAATTTTATTTTTGTATGTATACAATTTTTTGCTTTCTTTATAAATTTGAGATTTAGTGTCTTCTAACAAACAGACTAAAATACACCCAGCAGCAAGTGGATCACCCTATTTTGTCCACCCTGTTTTGTCTACCTTTATGTTCTTTCCCACCACCACCACCCCCCCCTTTTTTTTTTTTCTTTTCTTTTTTTGGTTTCAGAACTCTTCCAATTTGTCCAGTGTGTATTTTGTTTGGGTCACGGTGAAATTTTTGATTTTGTTCTCTTGTTCATTCATTCTTTTCTGGGGAAAATGACTAGAAGTAGGAATTTACAACAGAAGAAAGAACCATAAGTAATACTCTCTGCCACAGATCTAATCGATGTGGATCTAAGTAAACCCTCAGAGCTGGAATACAGGATAATGATTATAAAGTTACTAGTTGGACTTGGAAAAATCATAATAGACACTACAGAATCTCAGTGCAGAAATAAAATCTAATCAGGCCAAATTAAAAATGCTTTAACTGAAATGGGGTCTAAATTGGATGCTCTAACAGCTAGGGTAAATGAGGGAGAAGAAAGAGTAAGTGACATAGAAGACAAGTTGATGGAAAGGAAGGAAGCTGAGGAAAATAGGGAGAAACAACTAATGGACAATGAGGGGAGGATTCGAGAAGTCAGCAATACCATAAAGTAAAACAAAATTATAATTATTGGGGCCCCTGGGGAAGAAGAAGGAGAGAGAGGGACAAAACGTATGGTTGAGCAAATCATAGCTGAGAACTTCTCTACTGGGGAAGGAAACAGGCATGCAAGTCCAAGAGGTAAAGAGGATCCCTCTCAAAATCAATAAAAAATATATCAACATCCTGACATATAATAGTGAGGGTGCAAATTTTGGAGATAAAAGATAAATTCCTGAAAATAGCTCAAGACAAGAGGTTCTTAACCAATAGGGATAGAAATATTAGACTGGCAGCAGACCTATCCACAGAGACCTGGAGGGTCAGAAAGGGCTGGCATGATCTATTCAAAGTACTAAATGAGAAAAACATTCAGCTTTAACCAACAAGGCTGTCATTCAGAATGGAAGGAGAGAGAGAGAGCTTCCAGAACAAACAGAAGCTAAAAGAATTCGTGACCACTAAACCAGCCCTGCAAGAAATACTAAAGGGGATTCTGTAAGTGAAGAAAGAGCCTAAAGGTAACATAAACCAGAAATAAAGAGAGGCAATCTACAGAAACAGGACTTTACAGGTGTAAAATGGCACTAAACTCATATCTTTTTATTTTTGTAAAGATTTTATTTATTCATTTGACAGAGAGAGACACAGTGAGAGAGGGAACACAAGAAAGGGAAGTGGGAGAGAGAGAAGCAGGCTCCCCATGGAGCAGGGATCCCCTGCAGGACTCAATCCCATGACGCTGGGATCATGACCCCAAGGCAGATGCCTAACAACCAAGCCACCCAGGTGCCCCTTGTATCTTTCAATAGCTACTCTGATTCTTTTCCATCAGTTTGTCTTCTAGATCACTAATTCGATCTTCTGCCTCATTTACCCTAGCTCTTAGAGTATTTACATTAAATTGGATCCCACTGATAGTATTTTTAAGTTCTGCCAGATCAGCTCTCATTTCCACCCTTAGATATTCTATGTTGCCACTAATGGTCTTCTCCAACCTAGCCATTGTCTGGATAATTGTTAGCCAGAATTCTATTTCTGACATATTGTTTATATTCATTTCCAGTAGTTCTGTGGCAGAGTTCACAGTCTCTGAATTTTCCCTCTGCTAGATGTTCCTCCTCCTAATCATTTTGGGGAGAAGTGGTTGAGGGGATGTATAGCTGAATATATCAACCATAATCCAGGCAAGGTGCACCCTCTCCACTGATGATCTTCTGCCCCCGTAAAGATCCATAACTGTAATCTTACATCTCAAACTGAATTCATGGCTGTTCAGAGTTCTCTGGAAGATATTTAGCTGAATTCAGGGGACAGGTTGAGATAAGGTCTCCTACTCCTCTGCCATCTTGCCCCCTCCCCTCAATAGCTACTCTGAATGTAAATGGGCTAAATGCTCCAACCAAAGATACAGGGTATCAGGTTGGATAAAAAAGCAAGACCCATCCATATGCTGTATACAAGAGACTCATTCTAGACCTAAAGACACCACCAGATTGAAAGTGAGGGGGTGCAAAACGGTTCATTATGCTAATGGACATAAAAAAAAAGCTGGGGTGGCAATCCTCATATTAGACAAAGTAGATTTTAAACCAAAGACTTGTAGTAAGGGAGGAAGAGGGACACTTCATCATACTTAAAGGTTCTATCCAACAAGATCTAACTATTATAAATATTTATGTTCCTAACTTGGGAGCAGCCAATTATATAAACCAATTAATAATCAAATTGAAACACATTGATAATAATACAATAATAGTAGGGGACTTCAACACCCCACTGACAGCAATAGACAGACATTCTAAGAAGAAGATAAACAAGGAAACAAGGGCTTTGAATGACACACTGGACCAGATGGACTTCACAGATATATACAGAGCATTCCACCTTTAGCAACAGAATATACATTCTCGTCAAGTGCACATGGAACATTTTCCAGAATAGATCAAATACTGGGTCACAAATCAGGTCCCAACCAATACCAAAATTTTGTCATTATTCCTCACATATTTTCAGACCATGATGCTTTGAAACTTGAATTCAATCACAAAAGTAAATAGGGAAGGAACCCAAACACTTGGAGGTTAAAGAGCAGCTTACTAAGGAATGTATGGGTCAACCAGGAAATTAAAGAAGAATTAAAAAATTTCATGGAAACTAGTGAAAATAAAAACACAACTGTTCAAAATGTTTGGGATAAAGCAAAGGTGGTCCTAAGAGGGAAGGAAGTACATAGCAATGCAAGTCTTTCTCAAAAAATTAGAAAAGTTTCAAATATATAACCTAAACTTACACCTAAAGGAGCTAAAGAATAGAACAGCAAATGAAATCTAAAGCCAGCAGGAGAAGAGAAATAATAAAGATTGGAGCAGAAATCAATGAAATAGAAACCAGAACAGTAGAACAGATCAATGAAACTAGAAGCTGGTTCTTTGAAAAAATTAATAAGATCAATAAACCCCTATCCAGACTTACCAAAAAGAAAAGAGAAGGAACCCAAATTAAGTCATGAGTGAAAGAAGAGAGATCATGACCAACCCCAAGGAAGCAATCATAAGAACATATTATGAGCAACTGTATGGTAACAAATTAAGTAATTTAGAAGAAATGGATGCATTCCTAGAGACATATAAACTACCAAAACTGAAACAGGAAGAATACAAAACCTGAACAGACCCATAACCAGCAAAGAAATTGAAGCAGTAATCACAAATCTCCCTACAAATCAGAGTCCAGTGGAATTCTACCAAACATTTATTTATTTTTTTTTTAATATTTTATTTATTTATTTGTCAGAGAGACAGACGGAGAGCGAGCGAGCACAGACAGACAGAGAGGCAGGCAGAGGCAGAGGGAGAAGCAGGCTCCCTGCTGAGCAAGGAGGCTGATGTGGGACTCGATCCCAGGACGCTGGGATCATGACCTGAGCCGAAGGCAGCCGCTTAACCAACTGAGCCACCCAGGCGTCCCTCTACCAAACATTTAAAGAAGAATTAATACTTATACTTCTGAAGCTGTTTCAAAAAATTGAAATGGAGGGAAAACTTCCAAACTCATTCTTTGAGGCCAGCATTACCTTGATCCCAAAACCAGACAAAGACCCCACCAAAAAGAATTATAGACCAATATTCCTGATGAATATGGAGACCGAAGTTCTCACCAAGATACTAGTCAATAGCATCCAACTGTACACTAAAAGGATTATTCACTACAACCAACTGGGATTTATTCCTGGGCTGTGAGGGTGGTCCAATATTCACAAATCAATTAACGTAATACATCACATTAATAAAAGAAAGGACAAGAACCATATGATCCTTGCAATTGATGCAGAAAAAGCATTTGATAAAAAAGCATCTTTTCTTTTTTTTTAAATTAAAAAAAATTATTTTAGAGAGAGAGAGCATGAGAGGGGGAGAGGATCAGAGGGAGAAGCAGGCTCCCTGCCGAGCCAGAAGCTGGATGCAGGGCTCGATCCTGGCACTCCAGGATCATAACCTGAGCCAAAGGCAGATGCTTAACTGACTGAGCCACCCAGGTGCCCTACAGAATCCTTTCTTGATTAAAACTCTTCACAGTGTAGGGATAGAGGGAACATACCTCAATATCATAAAAGCCATCTATGGAAAAACCCACGGCGAATATCATTCTCATTGGGAAAAAACTGAGAGCTTTTCCCCTAAGGTCAGGAACACGGCAGGGATGTCCAGTCTCACCGCTGCTGTTCAACATTGTACTAGAAGTCCTAGCCTCAGCAACTAGACAACAAAAAGAAACAAAATGCATTCAGATTGGCAAAGAAGAAGTCAAACTCTCACTCTTCACAGATGAGATGATACTTTTACATGGAAAACCCAAAAGATTCCACCCCCAAATTGTTAGAATCCATAAAGTAATTCAGCAACATGGCAGCATATGAAATCAATGCACAGAAATTAGTTGCATTTCTATAAACTAACCATGAAACAGAAGAAAGAGAAATTAAGGAATTGATCCCATTTACAATTGCACCAAAACCCATAAGATACCTAAGAATAAACATAACTAAAGAAGTAAAATATCTGTACTCTAAAAACTAAAGAACACTTATGAAAGGAATTGAAGAAGACATAAAGAAACAGAAAAATGTTCCATGCTCATGGAGTAGAAGAATAAATATTATTAAAATGTCTATGTTACCCAGAGCAGTCTGCACATTCAATACAATCCCTAACAAAATACCATTGTCATTTTTCACAGAACTGGAACAAATAATCTTAAAATTTGTATAGAACCAGAAAAAACCTCAAATAGCTAGAAGAATGTTGGAAAAGAAAACCAAAGCTGCAGGCAACACAATGCCATCTTCAAGCTATATTCCAAAGCTGTAATCATTAATGATTACAGTATCAGTACGATACTGGCACAAAACCAGACACACAGATCAATGGAAGGGAATAGAGAACCCAGAAATGGACCCTCAACTGTATGGTCAAATAATCTTCAAAAAAACAGGAAAGAATATTCAATGGAAGAAGGACAGTCTTTTTGATAAATGGTGTTCATAAAATTGGACAGCCACATGTGGAAGAATGAAATTGGACCATTTTCTTGCAATCCCCCTGGAAGGGAGATAGGGTAATTGGGTGATGGGCATTAAGGAGGGCAAGGGATATGATGATCACTGGCTTAGCATAATATAGTATAGTTCCATCCACATTGTTGCAAATGGCAAGATTTCATTCTTTTTGATGGCTGAGTAATATTCCATTGTGTGGATATATAGCACATCTTTCTTATCCATTCATCAGTCAATGAACACTTGGATTTTTCCATAATTTGGCTATTATAGATAATGCTGCTATAAATATCATAGTACATGTATCCCTTTGAATTAGTATTTTTGTATTCTTCGTGTAAATGCTTAGTAGTGCAATTGGTGAATTATAGGGTAGTTCTACTTTTAACTTTTTGAGGAATCTCCATACTGCTTCCTGGAGTGTCTGCACCAGTCTGTAATCCTACCAATAGTGCAAGAGTTTTCCCCTTTCTCCACATCCTTGCCAACACCTGTTGTTTCTTGTGTTACTGATTTTAGCTATTCTGACACATATGGAGTGATATCTCATTGTAGTTTTGGTTTATATTTCCCTGATGATCATTGATGTTGAGCTTCTTTTCATGTATCTATTGGCTATCTGTATGTCTTCTTTGGGAAAATGTCTATTCATGTCTTCTGTCCCTTTTTAAATTGGATTATTTCTTCTTAGGGTGTTAAATTTTATATGTTCTTTATAAATTTTGGGTAGATTAGTCTTTAATTTTATAAAACATCTCATATACTGGTGAAAATCATGATTTGATAGAACAAATACTAAATGTTTACAGAAAAGGAGACAGTGTGATCTATATGTCCATCTACCTATCTTTCTATTTCATATAGACTTAAGCATACAATGTTCTCACAATAGAAAAATTATAGAAATATAGAAAAAAGGATGGAAGGAGGTAGATATAAAATATAACCCATATTAAATTTAGTTTCCATGTGTCTAATGTGGGCACAGAGGTCATATTAAAAAAAAAATCTGACATCTCTAAAATAACATCACACAGACCAAGGAATTTAACTATCAACTCTCAGGTCTTCTGTAACAGGCAGAGGAAGAGATTTTGTGAAATTCCATGTTAATATTTTCCTATCCAAACTCACAAACATGGAAACATATGTTCATGTACTTAAGATATCATCAAATGCAAGATAAGTGATCCACTATGATGTGTTGGTTCACATAAACCTTGAAGATGGCCAACACAGAAATATCATTGCCAACTGTCTTACTGACCTACAATTAGACTTGTCCTTACTGAAGTCTATTGCTTTGATCCCTAGAGTTAGTTATTCGTTTGTAAAGTTGATTCATTTTAAAAAAATATGAAATTATTGGCTGCTGAAATATTTTCTAATTTAGTATTACTATTTTTTAGAAGATTTTATTTATTTATTTGACAGAGAAAGAGATACAGTGAGAGAGGGAACACAAGCAGAGGGAGAGAGAGAAAGAGAAGGAGGCTCCCTGCCAAGAAGGGAGCCCGACGCAGGGCTCGATCCCAGGACCCTGGGATTATGACCTGGGCCGAAGACAGAAGCTTAACAACTGGGCCACCCAGGTCCCCCAGTTCTACTCTTATATATATATACTACTATATGTGCAAACCTTGTAGAACTTCAATAATAATATATGATAATTTTTCCAATATGGTCGTTTATAATAAAACAACTTTTCTAAGCAACATAAATAGACATATACTTTTAATGAACACACATAAACATATAAATACATAATATATCATTTAGAAAGATTATTTTCAACTAGTAATTAATACTAATCTTTGCAGATGTTACTGGGATGAGTGGGCAAGTGAGATTTGATTTGTGGTCTAATTTTATGTATGAAAATACATAGCAAATATATATAATAGAAAAATACATAATTTGTTTCTTGTGTAAGAACAGACCGTTAATGTGACTGGATGTTAGGTAAAATGTTTCCCAAAGCAATGTGCGAGACCACTTCTGCAGAATTTGCATAGTGAGAAACCAAAACATGTTCTGTTAGTATTATCCCTTCACCTACACCTCTCTTACAAAGGAATTGATGACGTACTGTGTATTCTGCATCTCCCACCACATGACGACAGAGGAGGAGTTACTACCTCAACTTCAATCATATGAGGAAGTCTTTGAAATAAATATTCAAAGAGCTTAGTTTACTTTTGAAAGACACAAGGAACATACTGATTCATGCCTGAAAAGTCTAAGTGTGAGACATTATGACTGGCCAATTCAGATAGCACAATGGGAAGTGGCTGCTATTGGAATGACCTGTAAACCCAGGGTTTGATGGCCAGTGGGTGTGTGAGGTTCTCTAAACCAGCTTTAGGCCTCATGGCAGAGAATTGCTTTGAGAGGTACAATATCTGAGAGGCTTTCTGGAAAGTTCAGATGATCTCCACAGAGATTCAGACATCAGAAACTAGGGCTAAGAGAGACTTCTTTAATCTCAGGAATTTCTACTTGTTCTTTAGAGATCTCAAGGAATAAGTACCTCCTAAGAACCTGCAGAAACACCCATGAGAGAAAGAATCAGTATGTAGATGCATCTCTCCATGATTAAACTCATATTAATGAGGTAAACACTTCCCTTTGTTTACCTCTCCAGACTCTCCATGTTTCAAATGTATGGGTGCTTAAAATAGCATCAAGGAGGTTATGGAGTGAGAATGAGAGAAGAAATCAAACATATGCTACTTTTCCAGGACAGGTTTCTCAGCCTAATCTGAAAGGGACAAAAATAAACTATGAGGGACTCTACAACTTTGATATTACATTGGCTTACAAGTTTTTATAGGTGCCAAATATAAACTATTCTTTTATTATCTGTGATTAAAACAGCTATGAAATTTGTCTAAGATTTTATTCCACTATGGTAAAAGTGAGTCCACAGAATAAATTTAAAGAGTAATGGGTCAGAAATAATAAAATGCCTTCTGCCTCCATTCTTCAGTGCAGTTTCAATAAACTTCAATAAATATAAAAAATAACTTCAATAAAGTTATTACATGCAATTAAAAATTTAGGAAAATAGAATAAAATATTTATAAATTTATATAATTTATACATTTATAAAAAATAGGGTAAAAATATTTCCTGTGTTTTCTAGGGAAGTAACAGTGAGGTCAGTACTTTATTATGTAATCTGAAACTTAAAATAAAACATAGTAAAAAGCAAAATAAAGAGGCAGTGGATCAGGAGAAGACAGAATTGGACCCACATCCCAGTTCTAAATATAATGCAATTTTCTATGGTATAAGGTTGACACCTAATCTGAAACAGTTTAGTTATACTAAATAATATTAGCTAGTCAAATTATTTAGATAAGAACTCCAATTCATTCATGTATATGATTTGTTTTAAATGTTACTATTATGAGTAAAGTTCTGTAATGGAAAACTCCCAAAGTAAACAAAGACTTATTTATGATATTTGTTCAATATTTTACATAAATGGTCTAAAAATATGATAACTTGGCATATTCTTATTATGTTTGCTAAATATTTCAACTTCCTAAGATTTCTGAGTTCTGTTTTCAGATAAGTAAAAACATTTTAGAAACAACATATGCTTTATGAGTATTTAACCAGAGCCTTCAGACATATTCACTTACTTTTTAAAAGCAAATATCTATGAACATTTCAACTAACAATGCATTTAAAGTTAGATTTCAGTGATGGAATTATATGCACTGACTTTTAAACTATGAAAATTTCCTGAAAATTTTTGCCTAAGTTTGGGTGCTAAAAATAGTAGAAATATGTGTAGCCCACACTAAAGGGCAGGGAATTTATGTTCCTCCTTTTTGAGAAGACTATATTTGCATACATTTTTTGGAGTTCTTTTGTGCTGCAAATTTACCTATTCTCCTCATTCATTTATTATTCAATCATTTATTTATATCAGTATGGACTCAGTGATGCTTATTTTACCTGTTAGATTATACTTCAATACCACTTCATTAACATTTTTATTGAAGTCATTCCATCTTTGGCCATTAGGAGCTCTCACAATTAGGTCCTGTGTCCCTTTGGCATTCCCTATCATTGTGTTTTTATTTATTCTTTTGAATTTATTTGGTTTTACTCGCCCATTGTAAATTCATTCCAAGGGAATAGTAAAGAAGGGAGAAAAAAAGAGTAACTTTACAATCAAGTAACCTGACAAACACTACCTCAAGTCAGGTGATCAAGGTCAGCATCAATGCTGCTGTCATGTTGATATTATGTACTCTTGAAAGTATGAGATGAGAGTGGCACTTCACCTCTCTGGTTTTCCTCCACAAAAATCCACAATCCAAATCTAATCATGAGAAAATATCAGATAAATACCACTGAGAAGCATTTTGCAAAATAACTGATAAGTACCCCTCAAACTGTCAAGATCATCAAAAACAAGGGAAATCTAAGGAACTATCACAGCAAAGAGGAGCTTATGAACATATGGAAACTAATGGTAATGTGGTATCCTGGATGGGACACTGAAATACAAAAAGAAAATTAAATAAAAATTAAGGAAAACTGACTAAAGTCTGGGCTTAGTTAATAATAATAAAAAAATCAATACTGATTCATTAATCGTGACTAATGTAATGTTAAGATGTTAATAATAGGGGAAATTAGATTTGGGACATATAATTTTGTCCACACAACTTAGTATCAAAAATCAACAACGTTATTTAAAAGAGAAAACGCTTTGAAAATATATATATATGTATATAATTGAATTATATTTATATAATTAGGAGAATAACCATGTAGGATGTGAATATCTAAGTAGATTAAAAGAAAGTGGAATAAAAAATTTGTCAAATTTAGACTTTGCTATTAATAAAAATGTACTTTTACATAAATATTGTTTAATTCACAATAAACCTATTTATCTAAAAATCCATCATCAAAAACAAAATTTAGAAGGAAACACTCTACATATATTGAAGTGTTTTTAATAGATGTCTTTCTAAAAATAGAACTCATATATATACATTTTCTGTCTTAATTCTCTATCACATGCTATGGTTGTGGCTGTGGAGACATATTCATATCTGTAGTGCATAACACAACATGGTTGAGCCTGAGGATTCTCATTCTGGCTATTTGTTAGAATCATGAAGGGAACAACCACAGTCCAATTAAAGTGGAATCTTTGGAGTTGAGATACTTGCTTCCATATGTTTTAAAAGCTTTTCAAGTTATTCTAAATTTCAACCAGGGTTGAGAAATATTGCAACCCACAGACATTCTTATGTGAACAGCAGAATCTACCTCTACATATGGTTTTTGTGGAGGTATATTCTTTTGTCATGCATTCCAAGGCACACAGACTGACTCCATATTGAGGAGCTCATGTGAACTTTTGCTCCAATACAGAATACAAAAGTCCCTTCTGTTGTGTTTCTTCATCACTGGCTATCTTGTTATCTACCATAGCTCACAATGTTTGTGTTGATTTATAATCTCCTTTACTCACCAATATCAGTGCAGTTTTAAAGATACTATGCTAATTTGATATCACAGATACTTTTGGCACTGTCTTTTCATGTATTCTTCAAGGCTTCTGCCACTTGCTGTCTACTTAGTTTTGTTCATCAAGCTTTTCTTCTTTCCACTTTCTTGTGTCTCCTGTCTCTTGTCAAACAACACAAAATACATTCAAAACACTGATTCTATTATAGGCATCATCAGCCAAATAAATAAACTATTAACTTGTACTGAATGAACCAAACATTGGATTGGCATTGAGTTCTTACAACCTTCTAATGAAATCATATGATTATTTCTATGCTGCTGGTTGCTTGAAGATCAGGTCCTCCCTCCTCTTTTTATTGTTATTGCTATTGTTATGCCTAGTGTTGGAGCCATTTGAGTTAGTGCCAGAATATTCCTTAAAAACTTGGGGCCTATTTGGTTCCTGGTATAAGATAAGAGAGACTGACTTAGTTCACAGAATTTTTTTAAAGACCTTATTTATTTATTTATTTATTTGACAGAGGAGACAGTGAAAGAGGGAACACAAGCAAGGGGAGTGGGAGAAGGAGATGCAGGCTTCCTGCTGAGTAGGAAGCCTGATACAGGGCTTGATTCCAGGACCCAGGATCATGACCTGAGCCAAAGGCAGATGCTTAATGACTGAGCCACCCAGGCACCCCTAGTTCACAGAATCTTCTCCGATTAGTTTGATATTATGGTATCATCTGAATTTTTGCTCAAAACTATACATATTGTACATGTAAATGATTTTTGTAAGTAATTGGAAATACAATAGCAAATTCATTCCTTATCATAGCCCAATCCTCTGGCAATACAGGCACTGCTGTTTACAAGGGCTAGAAATACTAGCAGTCACCTCCATTAGGTCTGAGAGATCGTAACTTCTTTGAACTTGTGGCTTGTGCCTAGTGTACTGAAAGAATTCAAACAGATTGAGATTTATATGACATCTTGGGAATAGATGAATATCATAATAACATAAATGCTTCATATAAACTGAGAAGAAAGCAGAAATTAATTTAAAGGCAAAGGTACTGCAGATTATTTCCTTCATGAGGAGCTAAAGAAATGTGGAGTACTAAAAGTATATAACCACTCCCAGTTTGTATAATAGGTATAAAATACTAAATAAAAGTGATTCCAGTGCAAATCTCACTTTTTATGTGGTGGATTCCAAAATATGATACTTCCAACAGCTTTGATCTATCTTCTCAATGGTGATAATTATGGAGAAAGTCTATGTAAAAAATATTCCTGAATGTGTGTTTGTCCATAACAATGATAGATTTTGTCTTTACATATTAAATATATCAAATATTTTTAAGGAGTCTCATAAAAAAAGATGTAACTTGTCCCTGGATCTATGTGTAATTCTGCAGAGTGAACTATACATACTTGATCTGATCAAGGATGCATGCTGTGTAAGGAATCAGTCCATTTCTTAGTCCTACATTATGGTGTTTAAGAACTACACTTGATCAATTTATCTATAATTTAATTTTGGTCTTTCATTGAGCTATTACACACTGAAGATTTATTAAACATATGCAGAATAATGTATATTAAAAGTTAAAGTCCTCTTCTCTGGGCATCTGTGTGGTTCAGTTGATTAAGCATCTGACTCTTGGTTTCAGCTCAGGTCATGGTCTCAGGGTCATGAGATCTACCCCCAACTCGGTTTCCATACTTAGTGGGGAGTCTGCTTGAGATTCTTTCTCTCCCTCTCCTGCTCCTCACCCTGCTCACATGCTCTCTTTCTCTCTCTTAAATAAAGAAATCAGTAAAATCTTAAGACAAAAGAGTTTAGGTCATCTTCTCATATTTAGCACTTTTCACACTGACTATGAAACTTTCAACATCTTCATGACATGCAATAATGAGGTCCATCAGATCAGAAGAATGTCATTTTAGAATCAGAAGTTACCATAAGCAACATCTAGTCAATTTATTGGTAAATTTATTGGTAAGGAAACTAATATTTTGCCCAAGTTCATGTATGGAATAATTAAGATAACAAATACTCTTTGTTTTCAATTGCTCATGAACAAATACTCCTTTACACTTCTTCTGTTCTGATAAGGACTTTGTTACTGTCATTTTATCACATCTCTGACCAGCAAAAATTTATTCAAGCAAGAGATTTAGATTTATTTGAAGTGCTTATTAAAGTCCTCTTCATGGAAAACTCTCCTATATCTGAAGAAAGTTATAGTCATTTTTAGTGTTTTCATTCAAGGCTAAGTAATTCTAGTGTCATCAACTATTTTTTTAAGATTATATTTTTCTAGTTCTTCAAAGGTTGTCAATGTTCCTTTCTCTCTGGAGAATTTTCTCTTAATGGCCTCCCTGTCTTCTACCTTAATTTTTCATCTCAGAAGCACATCAAATTATCTAATAAAAGCTTTTAAACAGATTACAATAGCAAACTAAAAATGCTGAAGTCACCAGCCATCATTTTGTTATTATCATAACCTTTGTACTTATTGTTATTCAGCATTTATGCATCACCTTGATTTTCTCAGAATGTTTATAATCATCATTTTCTTGCTATCTGCAACTAATATGCAGAATCTATAATTGCTAATGAACAAAGATGATAATAATTCATGAACTGTCTGTCCCTCTTCTTTCTTTTTTTTTTTTTTAAAGATTTTTTTTATTTATTTGACAGACAGAGATCACAAGTAGGCAGAGAGGCAGGCAGAGAGAGAGGGGGAGCAGGCTCCCTGCTGAGCAGAGAGCCCGATGCGGGGCTCAATCCCAGGACCCTGAGATCGTGACCTGAGCTGAAAGCAGAGGGTTTAACCCACTGAGCCACCTAGGCGCCCCTGTCCCTCTTATTTCTTAAATAACATGTTTTCTATCTAAACTAGATTCTTCTCATCTGCAGTTACTAGCAAATCCCATGGGATGAAAATTTGAAACACAATTTATATATTATGTGATTTTTTTACATATATAAACTTGCTAAGTATCTGAACTCACTTAAAGATAACATTTTTCTTCAGCAGGTGAGACTTTTGCATTCCTCTTTTTTCTTTTTGTTTCCTTCTTGTTTTTAGCATTACTTCAATTGGCTCCTTACTACTCTTCATAATGACAAGTAGAATATTAAGTTACAAAACATTTTAAGTCATAAAATTAGGTCTGAAAGATCTAAATGCAAAATTAAATGGTAAAGAGATTAAATAAAAGCACTTAAAATGTAGAAAGATTTCACTTACACTCTGAAGCATAGCAGTATTAGCAATAATATGTTTAATATTAATCCATGTTTACTCATGCTACATCAAACCTGTTTTATTGCTGATGGCCTGTGATAAATCCTTTCCAAGGCAATATTACCACTCAACAGTTACATAAAAGGAAAATCATCTATGTATAAAGCCAGAGGTGATAGGGTCTTATCAATCACTACTTGGGCATTGGTGCTTATTTGTTCATATCCTTTTCAACATACTCTTGTTTCACATTTATATATGTTGACTATACACAAAAATAACAAAGAATCATGTTATAATAAGAAAGCTAGTTTGAAGGATTGACACTAATAATTACTGTGAAATTGTATCTCTATGATCATCAGTTTCTCTTATGTAATGTGAAAACTGAAATTTTGCTCTCTTAGCCCTATTAGAACTTATACTTATAATGCTATGAAGTTGTGTGTGCTTTTCTTTCACATTCTTTGAGAATGATACCTCAAATGTCTTATTTTATTGTTCCTTTGTCTGAGGCTTTTGCCCATACACAGAAGCTATAATAATTTTTCTGAATAATCTCTGACATTTCTACAAAAGACATTTTTTAAAATTTTACCCTTAAAAAAAAAAAAACAAGAAAAAACAGATGATGGATATACTGAAAGAATGTACCTGTTGATACTAAAGTCATACTATACCTTTGTAATACTGGCTTGCTTATTCATGTTTTCCTAGCAAGTTTATCCTACAGCCTTACACTGAAAGGGTATAGAAAAGTTCCAAGTGACTAAAGAAACTGGTACAGCTCTAGTGCTGATTTAGGAAAACAGACTACTTAGATTTTGCCTTATAATTGGGGAATTTCAAATACTTAAAATGGGCAGGACAACCTAGCATTTTTAAAAAAATGGACAAGAAAGACAATATCCGTTACTCTTTCTAAGACAAAGAAAGGATTATGAACTGGAATAAAACAGTTGGGTATGTAACTTATGCCAAAACACAATAGGTTACTTTTAACCTGGAAGAACTCTGAGTTTATCCTGTTCTGTTAATCAGTTTTATCTATAACTAGAATTAAGGAAAATGTAGAATTAAGGAAACTAAGAGTGGCTAGCAAATTTTAAAATTCTACAAAAAAGAGAGATATAGCTTAGGTTGTAAGATAGTAAAATGTTTAATAAGCAAATATGCAAATTCACTGAAAGCACACACACACACAGATACACACACTTGTTTAGTTTGGAATATAATGTACTTGTTTTGACTATAGCAAACATAAAAGAAGAACATGGGAGTTTTAGTTGGTTAAATGTCAGTAAGCCATTAAAATGTGAAGAGTTGATGGTAGAAAGGGCTCTAGTGTGAAAGAGAGTAAAAGATTAAATCATGCTTCTGAGTAGAATTTGGAAGATTTGGGCACAATATTAAAAAAGAAGTTCAGGTAGTGGAACTTTCTAGCATTGTATAAAGCTGTCCACATTGTTCTCTGCATTGTTAGTAGAACAATAGAGAAGGTTGAGTGCTCAAAGAGCATAGGTCAAGATGATAAGAGAGTTTGTGTATTGAGTACTGCTTGGGATAGATGATTTCTAAATTTTGTTTCTATTGTAAGATTTTATTATTATATTTTCTACCAATTTGTTGCTAGGATCTGAAAGTTTTTTCTCTATTACCTGGAATTTCTAGGTACACATATGACTCTCTGATAAATATAAAACTATAATATATTTTATCCAATTACATTTAGTACAACATTTCTATGTTGAATACCAATTAGTACCAGGAGCTGTGTTTGATACTGAAAATGCAAAGGTAAATGAGGCGAGTTCTGCCCTTGTGCAGTTTATAGTATAATGCAGAACACAAACATGTGATCTGATCACTATATGTGCTTACATGATATGGTAAATGCAATGGGATGTCATGTAAAAATGAAAGAGGATGCCATGAAAGCAGTGCTTAGAGAGAAACTTAAAGCAAAGAAGGCATATACTAGGAAAAAAATATTCTACAATCAATTTTCTAAGCTTCTACCTTAGGAAACTATAGGAAGAATAGTAAATTATATTCAAAGTAAGCAGAAGAAAAGAAATAATAAAATTAGGGCAGAAATCAATGAAATTAAAAATAAGAAGTATACAAAGAAAATCAACCAAACCAAAGGATCAATGAAGTCAATAAGCCTCTACCAGGCTAACTAAGAATAAAAGAGATAACCATAAATTACTAATGTCAGAAATTTAAAAAGTGGACATTACCGTAGGTCCCATGTATGTTTAAAGGATAAATAAGGTATACTATAAACAATTCTGCCCACAGATTTGATGACCTAGATGAAACAAACCAATTCTTTGAAATATATAATCTGCCAAAACACACACGAAGTGAGAGGTGTTATAAATAAACATGTCTATTAAATAAATTCAATCAACAATTAATAAACTTCCAAAACAGCACCAGGTTCAGATGGGTTCATTGGTAAATTTTATCAAACACTTATGGGAAGGAATCACACTAATTTTCTACAATCTCCTTCAGAGGTTAGTAGAAGAAATACTTCCTTACTTATTCTCTGAGACCAGTATTGTCCCAATACCCAAATGAAACAAAGACATTACAAGAAAACTATATGTCAACAGGCCTCATAAATACAGATGCAAAAGTCCTCAACAAAATAGCAAATTAAATCCAACAATGCATAAAAAGAATTAAACATTATGACCAAGTGGAATCAATCCCAGTTGATACAAGGCTGGTTCAAAATTCAAAAATAAATTAATGTAACCCATCACATCAAAAGGCTAATGAAGAACAATTATATGATCATTTAAATAGAAACAGAAAAAACATTTGACAAAATCCAATATTCACTCATTATAAACTAGGGAATAGAGGTTAACATTCTTTATTTGATAAAGAATAAAATAATATCTGTAAAAACCTTATAGCTAATATCATACAACATAGTGAGACACCTCTACTCACTAACAACAGGTACAAGGCAAAGGTGTCACCTCTCACTACTACTTTTTAACATCATACTTGAAGTCCTAGCTAATGCAATAAGACAGGAAAAAGAAATAAAAGATTAGGAAGGAAGAAATAAAACCCTGTTCTCAGATAACATAGACATCAATGTAGAAAATCCAAAAACTGCTCTAAAAAATAAAGTCAATTGGAAAAAAGAAGGGAGGTTGGTATTGAATTTATTATTGAGAACAGATATTCTATTTATTTATACTTGGAAAAAATCTTAGAAAAAAATTTCCAAAAATGAATTCAAAGTTAAAACCAAACTCTGACTGTATTTACACATGCAGATATATCTCATCTGGACAACTTAGTTGATTTTGAAATTTCCTTGGAGAAAATATTTTTTTTTTCTTTTCTAGAAATTGAGAAGGATAATTTCCTGTTGTCCTTTTAGAGATGACTCTATGTGTGTGAGTGCGTGTGTGTGTGTGCATCCAGGGTGTATGTGTGTGCATGTTTTATAGGCAATTTGTGTTAGATGGTAAATAAAAATGTCTATTATTTCTCTAATATGGCATTTTTGAGGAATATTTGAATCCAATTGATACATCTTCTGTATTTTAATACTTAGCAGATTTTTTACCTCTTTACAACGTATTTATAGTTACAAAGAATAATTTACAGTAGCTAGCTTATATCTATCATATCTCTTAGACCATAAACCTAGGCATTACTCTTGAATTATCTCACTCTCTATCTGCATCCAGTTGATCACAGACTCATTCCAAGTTTTTCTCTAAGTATGACTTAGGGATGCCTGGGTGGTTCAGTTTGTTAGTGTCTGCTTTCAGCTCAGGTCATGATCTAGGGGTTCTGGGATCTAGCTCCACATCAGGCTCTGTGTTTAGCTCAGTGTCTGCTTAAGTATCTCTCTCCTCCTCCCTCACCGCCTTTGCTGTCTCTCTCTAAAATAAATAAATAAATTTTAAAAAAAAATAAGTATGGCTCAAATCAACTCTGTTTCCCTATTCTCTACTGTCCTTTCCCAAAGACACACATTATTTACCTCTCCCCCATACTACTTTAATGTTAGTAATATATAGGGGTGCCTGGGTGGCTCAGTGGGTTAAGCCTCTGCCTTAAGCTCAGATCATGATCCCAGGGTCCTTGGAGCAAGCCCCACATTGGGCTCTCTGCTCAGCAGGGAGCCTGCTTTCCTCTCTCTCTCTCTCTCTCTGCCTGCCTCTCTGCCTACTTGTGATCTCTCTCTGTCAAATAAATAAATAAAATCTTAAAAAATAAAAGGTTCTCTCTCTCCCTTTAAAAAAAAATTACTAATATATGCTTTGGTTTTTCACTCTCCTGTCCATTTATTACAGAGCATAAGGAATTATTCTTCAACAACAAAAACAACAACAAAATCTCTTCATGCTACTCCACTGCTTAAAAATTTCAGTGGCTCGAGGCTCAGGAGTCAAGATGGCGGAGAAGTAGCAGGCTGAGACTACATCAGGTAGCAGGAGATCAGATAGATAGCTTATCAAACCATTGCAAACACCTACAAATCCAACAGGAGATCAAAGAGAAGAAGAACAGCAATTCTAGAAAAAGAAAATCGACCACTTTCTGAAAGGTAGGACTGGCGGAGAAGTGAATCCAAAGCGATGGGAAGATAGACCATGGCGGGAGGGGCCGGCTCCCAGCAAGCAGCAGAGCAATGGAGCACTAAATCAGGACTTTTAAAATTCTGCTCCACTGAGGGACATTGCTCCAGAGGCTAAACCGGGGTGAAGCCCACACAGGGTCAGCGTGGCCCCAGGTCCTGCGGGGTCACAGAAGGATCAGGGGTGTCTGAGTGTCACAGAGCTCACAGGTATTAGAGCAGGGAAGCCAGCTACAGAGGCAGAGCTGAGGAGTGAGCTCTCAGTTCAGGATTACCTTGAACCGGTCGCAGGCTGGGTGAGCTCGGAGCGCTGCCAGAGGCCAGGGAGATGGGAGTGATTGGGCTCTTTTCTCTGAGGGTGCACTGAGGATTGGGGCCCCGAGCTCTCGGCTCCTCCCAGCCAGAGACTGGGAGGCCGCCATTTTCATTCCCATCCTCAGGAACTCTACGAAAAGTGCTCAGGGAACAAAAGCTCCCGAAAGTGAACCTGAGCAGATTACTTAGCCCGGCCCCTGGTAAGGGCATTGCAATTCTGTCTAGGGCAAAGACACTTGAGAATCACTACAACAGGCCCCTCCCCTAGAAGATCAACAAGAAATCCAGCCAAGACCAAGTTCACCTACCAAGGACAGCAGCAGAATTCCAGAGGAGGAGAAAGCAAAGCAAGGAACTCATGGCTTTCTCCCCATGATTCTTTAGTCTTGTGGTTAATTTACTTTTTTTTTTTTTAATTTTGTTTTCTTCTGCTAAATTTTTTTTTAACTTTTACCCTTTTCTTTTCTAACTTTTTTTAACTAGTTTATCTAATATATATGTATATTTTTCTTTTTTATATTTTTTCTTTATTTGTTTTCTTTTTTTATTTTTTTTCCCCTCTGAATTTTTTTTTATCTCCTTTCTCCCCCCCCCCCCCCACGATTTGGGGTCTCTTCTGATTTGGTTAAAGTGCATTTTCCTGGGGTCTTTGCCACCCTTTCAGTATTTTATTTTCTCCTTCATATACTCTTATCTGGACAAAATGACAAGGCAGAAAAACTCACCTCAAAAAAAAGAACAAGAAGCTGTAACGAAGGCTGGGGACCTAATCAATACAGACATTGGTAATATGTCAGATCTAGAGTTCAGAATGATGATTCTCAAGGTTCTAGCTGGGCTTGAAAAAGGCATAGAAGATATTAGAGAAACCCTCTCTGGAGAGATAAAAACCCTTTCTGGAGAAATAAAAGAACTAAAATCTAGCCAAGTTGAAATAAAAAAGCTATTAATGAAGTGCAATAAAAAATGGAGGCTCTTACTGCTAGGATAAATGAGGCAGAAGAAAGAATTAGTGATATAGAAGACCAAATGACAGAGAATAAAGAAGCTGATCAAAAGAGGGACAAACAGCTACTGGACTACGAGGGGAGAATTTGAGAGATAAGTGACACCATAAGATGAAACAACATTAGAATAATTGGGATTCCAGAAGAAGAAGAAAGAGAGGGGAGCAGATGGTATATTGGAGATAATTATTGGAGAGAATTTCCCTAATATGGCAAAGGGAACAAGCATCAAAATCCAGGAGGTGCAGAGAACCCCCCTCAAAATCAACAAAATAAGTCCACACCCCGTCACCTAATAGTAAAATTTACAATTTACAAGTCTTAGTGACAAAGAGAAAATCCTGAAAGCAGCCCGGGAAATGAAGTCTGTAACATACAATGGTAAAAATATTAGATTGGCAGCAGACTTATCCACAGAGACCTGGCAGGCCAGAAAGAACTGGATGATATATTCAGAGCACTAAACGAGAAAAACATGCAGCCAAGAATACTATATCCAGCTAAGCTATCATTGAAAATAGAAGGAGAGATAAAAAGCTTCCAGGACAAACAAAAACTGAAAGAATTTGCAAACACCAAACCAGCTCTACAGGAAATATTGAAAGGGGTCCTCTAAGCAAAGAAAGACCCTAAAAGTAGTAGATCAGAAAGGAACAGAGACAATATACAGTAACAGTCACCTTATAAGCAATACAATGGCACAAAATTCATATTTCTCAATAGTTACCCTGAATGTTAATGGGCTAAATGCCCCAATCAAAAGACACAGGGTATCAGAATGTATATAAAAAAAAAAAATCAATATGTTGCCTACAAGAAACTCATTTTAGACCCGAAGACACCTCCAGATTTAAAGTGAGGGAGTGGAAAACAATTTACCATGCTAATGGACATCAGAAGAAAGCTGGGGTGGCAATCCTTATATCAGATCAATTAGGTTTTAAGCCAAAGACTATAATAAGAGATGAGGAAGGACACTATATCATACTCAAAGGGTCTGTCCAACAAGAAGACTTAACAATTTTAAATATCTATGCCCCTAACGTGGGAGTAGCCAACTATATAAACCAATTAATAACAAAATCAAAGAAACACATTGACAATAATACAATAATAGTAGGGGACATTAACACTTCTGTCACTGAAATGGACAGATCATCCAAGCAAAAGATCAACAAGGAAATAAAGACCTTAAATGACACACTGGACCAGATGGACATCACAGATACATTCAGAACATTCCATCCCAAAGCAACAGAATACACATTCTTCTCTAGTGCACATGGAACATTCTTTGGAATAGATCACATCCTGGGTCATAAATCAGGTCTCAACCAGTATCAAAAGTTTGGGATCATTCCCTGCATATTTTCAGACCACAATGCTCTGAAGCTAGAACTCAATCACAAGAGGAGATTTGGAAAGAACACATATACATGGAGACTAAAGAGCATCCTTCTAAAGAATGAATGGGTCAACCAGGAAATTAAAGAAGAATTGAAAAAATTCATGGAAACAAATGATAATGAAAACACAACGGTTCAAAGTTTGTGGGACACAGCAAAAGCAGTCCTGAGAGGAAAATATATAGCGGTACAAGACTTTCTCAAGAAAATATATAGCAGTACAAGGTCTCAAATACACAACCTAACCCTACACCTAAAGGAGCTGGAGAGAGAACAACAAAGAAAGCCTAAACCCAGCAGGAGAAGAGAAATCATAAAGATCAGAGCAGAAATCAGTGAAATAGAATCTAAAAAAACAATAGAACAAATCAATGAAACTAGGAGCTAGTTCTTTGAAAGAATTCATAAGATTGATAAACCTCTGGCCAGACTTATCAAAAAGAAAAGAGAAAGGACCCAAATAAATAAAATCATGAATGAAAGAGGAGAGATCACAACCAACACCAAAGAAATACAAACAATTATAAGAACATACTATGAGCAACTCTACGCCAACAAATTTGACAATCTGGAAGAAATGGATACATTTCTAGAGACATATAAACTACCACAACTGAACCAGGAAGAAATAGAAAGCCTGAACAAACCCATAACCACTAAGGAGATTGAAACAGTCATCAAAAATCTCCAAACAAACAAAAGCCCAGGGCCAGACGGCTTCCCAGGGGAATTCTACCAAACATTTAAAGAAGAACTAATTCCTATTTCCTGAAACTGTTCCAAAAAATAGAAATGGAAGGAAAACTTCCAAACTCATTTTATGAGGCCAGCATCACCTTGATCCCAAAACCAGACAAGGATCCCATCAAAAAAGAGAATTACAAACCAATATCCTTAATGAACACAGATGCGAAAATTCTCACCAAAATACTAGCCAATAGGATTCAACAGTACATCAAAAGGATTATTCACCACGACCAAGTGGGATTTATTCCAGGGCTGCAAGGTTGGTTCAACATCCGCAAATCAATCAATGTGATACAACACATTAATTAAAAAAAGAACAAGAACCATATGATACTCTCAATAGATGCTGAAAAAACATTTGACAAAGTACAGCATCCCTTCCTGATGAAAACTCTTTGAAGTGTAGGGATAGAGGGCACATACCTCAATATTATCAAAGCCATCTATGAAAAACCCACCGCAAATATCATTCTCAATGGAGAAAAACTGAAAGCTTTTCTGCTAAGGTCAGGAACACAGCAGGGATGTCCATTATCCCCACTGCTATTCCACATAGTACTAGAAGTCCTCGCCTCAGCAATCAGACAACAAAAAGAAATTGAAAGCATCCAAATTGGCAAAGAAGAAGTCAAACTATCACTCTTCACAGATGATATGATACTATATGTGGAAAACCCAAAAGACTCCACTCCAAAACTGCTAGAACTTGTACAGGAATTTAGTAAAGTGTCAGGATTTAAATCAATGCACAGAAATCAGTTGCATTTCTCTACACAAACAACAAGACAGAAGAAATGGAAATTAAGGAGTCAATCCCATTTATAATTGCACCCAAAACTATAAGATACCTAGGAATAAACCTAACCAAAGAGGCAAAGAATCTATGCTCAGAAAACTAGAAAATACTCATGAAAGAATTTGAGGAAGACATAAAGAAATGTAAAAATGTTCCATGCTCCTGGATCGGAAGAACAAATATTGTGAAAATGTCTATGCTACCTAAAGCAATCTACACATTTAATGCAATTCCTATCAAAATCCCACCCATTTTTTTTTCAAAGAAATGGAACAAATAATCCTAAAATTTATATGGAACCAGAAAAGACCTCGAATAGCCAAAGGAATATTGAAAAAGAAAGCCAAAGTCGGTGGCATCACAATTCCGGACTTCAAGCTCTATTACAAAGCTGTCATCATCAAGACAGTATGGTACTGGCACAAAAACAGACATATAGATCAATGGAACAGAATAGAGAGCCCAGAAATAGACCTTCAACTCTATGGTCAACTAATCTTTGACAAAGCAGGAAAGAATATCCAATGGAAAAAAGACAGCCTCTTCAACAAATGGTGCTGGGAAAATTGGACGGCCACATGCAGAAAAATGAAATTAGACTATTTCCTTACACCACACATGAAAATAGACTCAACATGGATGAAGGACCTCAATGTGAGAAAGGAATCCATCAAAATCCTTGAGGAGAACACAGGCAGCAACCTCTTCGACCTCAGCCACAGCAACGTCTTCCTAGGAACATCGCCAAAGGCAAGGGAAGCAGGGGCAATAATGAACTATTGGGATTTCATCAAGATCAAAAGCTTTTGCACAGCAAAGGAAACAGTTAACAAAACCAAAAGACAACTGACAGAATGGGAGAAGATATTTGCAAACGACATATCTGATAAAGGGCTAGTGTCCAAAATCTATAAAGAACTTATCAAACTCAACACTCAAAGAACAAATAATCCAATCAAGAAATAGGCAGAAGACATGAACAGACATTTCTGCAAAGAAGACATCCAGATGGCCAACAGACACATGAAAAAGTGCTCCACATCACTCGGCATCAGGGAAATACAAATCAAAACCACAATGAGATACCACCTCACACCAGTCAGAATAGCTAAAATTAACAAGTCAGGAAATGACAGGTGATGGCGAGGATGCGGAGAGAGGGGAACCCTCCTACACGGTTGGTGGGAATGCAAGCTGGTGCAACCACTCTGGAAAACAGCATGGAGGTTCCTCAAAAAGTTGAAAATAGAACTACCCTATGACTCAGCAATTGCACTACTGGGTATTTACCCTAAAGATACAAATGTAGTGATCCAAAGGGGCACGTGCACCTGAATGTTTACAGCAGCAATGTCCACAATAGCCAAACTATGGAAAGAACCTAGATGTCCATCAACAGATGAATGGATAAAGAAGAAGGGGTGTATATACACAATGGAATACTATGCAGCCATCAAAAGAAATGCAATCTTGTCATTTGTGACGACGTGGATGGAACTAGAGGGTATCATGCTTAGTGAAGTCAGTCAGTCGGAGAAAGACAACTATCATGTGATCTCCCTGATATGAGAAAGTGGAGATGCAACATAGGGGGTTAGTGGGGTAGGAGAAGAATAAATGAAACAAGATGGGATTGGGAGGGAGACAAACCATAAGTGACTCTTAGTCTCACAAAACAAACTGAGGGTTGCTGGGTGGAGGGGGGTCAGGAGAGGGGGGGTGAGGTTATGGACATTGGGGAGGGTATTGCTATGGTGAGTGCTGTGAAGTGTGTAAACCTGGAGATTCACAGACCTGTACCCCTGGGGATAAAAATACATTATATGTTTTTTAAAAAATTAAAAAATTAAAAAAAAATTTTCAGTGTCTCCTCATTGCTTTTGGTAAAATATCTAAACTGCCTGTTATGGATTAAATGGCTTTGTGTCCTTATCTTCTTAGATTGGCCCACTTCTCTACATCCCTTCTTTTTAAGAATTTGTTTATTTAGATACTCTTTCTGTTTCCAACAGCCCACTATACATTACCTTTCCTCTCACTGAAAAACTAAAACCACTTACCACTTGTGTGACCCCTACTCATCTTTCAGATTGAAACTTAGATGTCATCTTGTGTGTCTATCCATGACCCCTAAAATCTGCACTGTCCTTATTATAACACCTATCACTTTGTGTTTACTCTCTTGCTAACTTTTCTGTATCACCTATCATACTGTAAACTCAAATGGGGAAGAAATTTTGTAACCAGTGTTCAGTGCAGCATTATGCACAGGGAACGCACTAAATAAGTTTATTGTAAGAAAGAAAAAAAAAGATAAAGAGTAAATTCATTTTTACGTGACTAACAGTTTGGATGAAATAACCCAATAAGCCACATTGTCAGGGCTTTTTCATTTCAAATCCAAGCTGACTTCTCAGAAATCTCAGCTTACCTGATAATAATATGCTTAATGGCTTATTTTAAGAAATCCATGTTAAAGATTGACCAAATATGTCTGATGTGGAGATCTGTTTATCAGCTAAAGCTTTCTGGGTCAATTTAATCTTGGTATTTTTATTTTACTTTAATTTTTTAGGGTATAAATAACCCCATTTGCTCTTTAGCTAGATTTGTCTTAGAATATAGTTAAATTCAATATTTGGATTTTCTTTCTACATGTGGATCTTTCCTTTCCCTATTCCAGAAGTTGAACTTCAGTTTTGAGATTACTAAATATAATTAAGTCAATACTTGCCTTTGTTATATATGTAAGAGAGATCTACACTCCATTTTACTATTGTATATAATGCATACACACATAATATTATATGTAATATTTACAGACTTTATGAGCCATATGCATTCTCTCCAGGCATCATGACATAAATAAAATTTCTGTTGTTCCTGGCAGATTGAGACCTGAACATTTAGAAAGGCTGGGATTCTGATTCTGTTGTTTTTCTACACCAGATGATAACAAAATGATATCTCATAACAAATAAAGAAATGATTGCTGCTTTGGTTTCCTTAATTCTCTTTTGTCTGTTAGTAAATCTGTGAAATATTTGTCCTTTGAACTTTGACGTTTTAGTTTCTATGCCCAAAGCATGCACATTTGAAGTGATAAATTTTGAGACTTGCTAAGATTTTGGGTTTATCTTATTCTCAATTAGCAAAGTAAGGACCCAAGAAACTTTTTTCAAAGATAAACAGCACTCTTTTCCCAAAGCATCTTGAATAATTGTATCCAATTTTGTATCCAATACTGATAGAGCTATTTAGCTCCACTAGTCTTGACCTGACAGCAGAGCAGAAATTGAAGTCAATTATTTTTTTTTTAAAGATTTTATTTATTTATTTGACAGACAGAGATCACAAGTAGACAGAGAGGCAGGCAGAGAGAGAGAGAGGAGGAGGAAGCAGGTTCCCCGCGGAGCAGAGAGTCCGATGTGGGGCTCGATTCCAGGACCCTGGGATCATGACCTGAGCCGAAGGCAGAGGCTTTAATCCACTGAGGCACCCAGGCGCCCCCATGAAGTCAATGATTTTTAAGTCACCATGTCCTCATCCTGATCTCTTGTTTACAGTCTTTTAAAATGTTTAACTTCTCCTCCCGATTAGTAATAAAAAAAAAATATCTTGTTTAGTTCATCTGCTTTTTTTCTGTAGCAAAACTTAACATCTTTCTCTTACTTTCCTACTGATCACTGAATCTATTAGTATTAAAAGATCATGAATGTGTTCTTTTGTTTCACATATTATAGCTTGCTAAGCTTAAAATTCCTTTGTAATAGTACAGAAGAGCTGTTATATATATGAGAAGGTTAATATACTCATTGTAAAGGAAGTTTATGAATGCATAGTCAGGAAAAAAGCAATATTTCTTTGGTCAATTGCTATATTTAAGTATTAGCCATTAATGGCAAACTGATAGACAAGAAAATGTCGCAGGAAATGTAAAAATTGTTGCCTCTGCCATGTTGAAAATAGACCAGCTTTTAGAATTCAATAGATCCAATGATAAAGATAAGTCATATCCCTGTGTGATTTCAAGTTGAATTTATAATACTTCTGAGATTTTTGCAACATAAAAAGCGGTAGTGTCAAAATCGTGTTTTCTGCCAAGGATTGCTATTAGCATGTGATTAACCTTCCAAACGATAACATATTTCCAAAGGTTGTCTTAGGAGGTCACACTTTGGGAACAGCAAATAGAGTATAATGGCTAACATTATTTACCAGCTACTACTCCTGCTATTTGTTTGTTACATAATGGTTTCTCATTTTGTCATTTCTGTAACTGGTGATCATTAGCATACAGGTTTACAGTACTTCATGTACAATAAAAGGGGAAAGAGCAAGTGAGTAAAACTAATTTACTTATAAAATGGTAACTTGAGGAAATGTATTTCGAAAGAATGACATTTCCTTGAACTCATCTTTTCATAAGTTCTGTTTTTAAGGGCCTTTAAAAAAAAGACCTCAGTGGTCCAGTAAAATTGTAGAGCAGTAAATGTTCCATCAGATGTGCTTTCTTCAATCCCCTATTTAAGAACTTCAGAATAAGTATAATAATCACAATAATAATGTGTTGCTATTAAATTTTACCACAGTTCTTCCTAAGAGCTCATAGTATATTATGTGACCACATTGAATGTATGCTTTAAAAAAAAATTCCCTGAGGAACACTGTATGTTTATAAAGATCTATAATGATTTTGTGATTCTGCAAGAGAATGAAACATCTGATTTGTTTATGGGTTTCTCTGGCCGAGTTATATTAATTAGCTGCAAAGTTTTTTGAGGCTGAATGATAGGTGCCTTGTAAAGATTAATAAATATGTCTTTCCTAATTTTTTTCCATTTTCTAAAAACACATAAGTTAATTTGATGAGAACTTTTAGTGTGGTTTTGTCCCAACTTGTAATGAAAAGCAATACCTGGCAAGGAAACCATATCTGCTTTTATCCATGAATCACAGTGACTACCAGATTTATCAGACAGTAGAAGAATGATGGTTTTAATAACATTATTTAATAGAAGGCACATGGTTCGATTAGAGCACATGTAAATATAGGCTGACCCTCATGACTGACTTAATTGAAGTCTTAACAGCTCTGACTGACCGCCTTTGAAAAAGAGCTACATAAAGACAAGACAGTCACCACCAACTGGCCAATTACATGTGAGTCATTTCAGGGCTACCTTAAATAGATTGACATGAGATCACCTGGATGATATTTTGGCATGGCTCTTAACGATTCCTTCTGCTTTTTCTTGCTGTATCATATTTGCTTACTTTAACAGAGCAACTAGATTTTTATTGAATGTTTTCAGTCATGTGGTGATTCGGTCTTTTATATCCATGTTCACTCCAATAAGCAAAGAAATGCCTTTGAACATCCAAAATTTGCCAGTTTTTTCTTTTTAAATATATTAACTACTGAAATTAAATCCTGAAAGAAGTAGCTAAAGTTTGATGCTATTTCTCTTGTTTTTATTATAGTAGCCTCTTTGGGGGATGGGTAGATGTGAGATATAATTGCAAAGACATGCCTTCTAGTCTCCATTACTAACCTTATTCAACTACGAGACTTTGACTCCTGAGCCCTGGCTTACACATCATTAAAATGGTAATAGAAACATGCTCCTTATTTCTTCTGAGTAGTGACAAAATCACATATGGTAATGTTGAAAATAATTTTATTTTTTTAAAAAAAGCTTCTATACACCAGTGTTGTATGGATGGGCTGAATCACTATATTGTACACCTGAAACTAATAGTACACTGCATATTAACTGACTAGAATTACTTGTGTAATTTTTTGAGAAACTGCCAAACTGTTTTGAAGTGCAGTTGTACCATTTTATATTCCCACCAACAATGAATGACTTTCTCTTCATCCTCACCAGCTTTTGGTGTTGCAGCTACTTTTTATTTTTAGCTATTCCTATAGGTATATTGTGGTTTTCATGTACATTCTCTTAGTCACTAATTATGTTAAACATTTTCATGTACATATTTGGCATCTGTATATCCTCTTTGATGAAATGTCTGCTAATATTTTTGGCATGTTTTACAACTGGAATTTTTTCTTTCTTCCTATTGAGGTTTGAAAGTGTTTTTAAAACAAATTATTCTGGATACAAAATCTTTATTAGATACACAATTTTCAAATATTTTCTTCCAATCTGTAGCCTGTAGTCATCTCAATATCCATCTGGTGAGGTTGTTTCAGTTATCATATTTTTTTATTTCTATAATTTTCTTTTAGTCATTTCTAAACTTCTACATCTTTGCTGAAGTTTTCTATTTTTTCACTTGTTTCAAACATTTATAAAAGTGTATTTTTGTGATGCTATTCTAAATTATGATCAGATGATTTTAACATCTGGTTCATCTCAGTATTGTCATCAATTGATTTTCTCTCCTCATTGAAATTGTGATTTTCCTGTTTCTTAATATGATAAGTGACTTTTTATTTCATCCTGAACATTTTGATTATTATGTTAGGAAATACTTTATTCTGTTCTATGCAAAGTTAGTGGATTCTGGTAAAGTTTCATGGACTGTGTTTCCATTGACTAATTTTCAGAACTCTTGAAATAATATTCTGTCCTGCTTCATTCTTCTGTTGCTACTGAGACTCCTGCTCAATCCCACCTGATGCCTCTTTCAGGGTCAGAAGCCACTTTCCAAGGCTGCCTATTGTTGGTAGTAACATCTTCTGTGTGTGTGTGTGTGTGTGTGTGTGTACGTTTGTGAATGGTGTGATATACCAGTTTTAAAACATTAAAGTCAGCCAGCTTATTTACTCTTATTATCATTGATTGATAAGTAGTGATAAGTAACATTATGTTTTATTATCATTGAAATCATTTTGTGTTTTAAAACACTGATAAGCTTCTTGGAGTGATGAAATTGTGGGTAATAGAGAACATTGTGGGTAAGGAGAGCAATGTTTTGGGTCAAAGTCATGCTAGACAAAGCAAATCTGGGTTGAAATAATAAACACACATGGAGATGAATGCATAAAATAAACTTTTATGAATAAAATCGTGCTTTTTTGGTATATTTGAAATTCCCATACAGTTGATTTGAAAAAACAAAAAGGATTACATTACTTTTAAAATAAAATCTTTACGATCAAGTGCTATAATTTTTAATTAAAAATATTACCACAAGCTTAGTTTTGGGAAATCAAAGACTTTTAGCTTATCCTGTGACCCAAGGTAGAAGAGAAAATGATTAAAAGCAGGCATTGAAATGTTACAACTAAAATAAATCACATAAGATTAATTTGATAATAAGCAATTAAGATATAGGATGATCATAGATTTTTAAGGAATAATTTTAGGGTACCAGTCTAGTGATAAAATGAGATGACAACAGGATACAATCAGACAAAAGGAAAGAGAACAGAAAATATTCAGTTAGGTGAGAAAGAATAACAAATAAAAGAACATTTCATTTTTACAGTAGAATTTAACAGGATGCTCTGTGTTAATTTTTTGTTTTCTTTTTCTATATATGAGGGAATCCTTTCAGGCAACTCATTTTTTTTCAGTGATTGTGATTTCCTTATATCTTTCAGAAAAGGTAACAGAAAAGATAAGGCTAGAAACTGAACAAGAAATACAGAAAGGATTCAAATTCAGGAACGTTGCCATGAGAAACCACTTCTGTTTTAATAGAAAAATATTCACATACATTTAGTATGTTTTAATTGAATACTATTTCTCAATGTGGATATAAAATTTGTTGGTTAGCATGGCTTGGGGAGCAAAGCATCCAATGTGACATATGGAGAGCAAAGTGAAGTAAAGAATATGGTGTCTTTTTCTTTTTTCTTTTTTTTTTTTTTAGTTTTTATATAAATCCCATTTAATTAACATACCATGTAACATTAGTTTACAGTATAAAATTTAGTGATTCAACACTTAAGTAGAACACCCGGTACACCTCACAAGTGCATTCCTTGATCCCCATCACCTATTTTAGCCATTCCCCCTACCACCTCCCCTCTGGTAACCATCAGTTTGTTCTCGTGGTTTGCCTCTCTCTTTCCCCTCCTAGGATTGTTAGTTTTGTTTCTTAAATTCCACATATGAGTGAAATCATATGATATTTGTCTTTCTCTGACTGACTTATCTTGCTTACCAAAATACTCTCCAACTCTATTCTCATCATTGCAAATGGCAAGATTTCATTCTTTTTTGTGGCTGAGTAATATTCCATTGTATATATATGTCACCTCTTCATTATCCATTCATTAATTGACAGACATTTGGGCTCATTCCACAATTTGGCTATTGTTGATAATGCTGCTATAAACCTTGGGTTGCATTTATCCCTTTGAATTAGTATTTTTGTGTCCTCTGGGTAAATACTTAGTAGTGCAGTTGCTAGAATATAGTATCTTTTGAGAAGAGTTGCTTTTCGAATACCTTATTTTTAAGATTTAAAAGTAAACCTGCAAAATTTTTAGGTAACACATGTACATAGGAGAAAATAGAAAATACAGAAGAAAAAGATAGTACTAAATTAATTTTACATTACCTAGAGATAACTGGTAATTATATATGTGTGTATCCAAATTATTCCCCACATATATATGGACATTCATACACAGTAATATAGTCAAACACTTTAAAAATTGAAATTATACCTCAGCTACTCTTTTTCAAGCAGATATTTTCTGTCTTGTAACAATACATCATGACAATATTTCCATGTAAATAATTGTACTTTTACATTATCATTTGTCATGGCTCAAAGCACTTAACAATAAACATTTAACAGCATTTACTTATCAATCTTGTATTATTAGTATTTAAGCCTTTTCAGAAACTATAGTTAATAAAACCTAAGAGGACCTTCTAGTTAGAAATTTTAAAAAGGCAAGAAATGAGTTAATCAAGGTGATTGTAACTTGCACTATCTAATGAATGAACACAGTTTAATTTTATGCTTAATTACATACATATGGAATGATAAATAATATACACATATATTCATAATCTGCATTTTTTCCTGTCCTGCTCTACTAAGGGAAATGGTGATATATTTATCTGAGGGTAGTTAAAATAGTAAATATGGTGAATACAAATTTATAAAGTAAACTTCTATGACTAAATCATGTTAAAAAAGAAATGAATCATTATGTTTCTTTTCCTATTTCTCTGTTTTTTATCCTTCTCTGTTTTTCTCTTCAGTACTAATCCTCAGTATCCATGTCCCCACATCATGGTTTATATACACTTGAAATGCAGTTAGGCATATCTTAGTAGAACTTTGGAAGAGAGTAAAATGTATTTCACACACACACAAAAAACAACAAACCACAACCATATTATTGTTTGGACATTTTTATCAAATGCGTATTTGCTATTCCAGGTCCCTGACTCTATGCCTACACTATGACTGTTCTTCAACTGTTCATAGACCTTCTGATCCATTCACTGGTCAGTTCCTATTAACTATTTATTCTAGTCATCATTTATCACCTTGCCGGCTTATATTCCATGGTATAATAGTACAATCATCCCCTTCCATATATTTCAATTACTTTTCCTTTCATTTCCACTGTTCTACTATAAGCAAAATCCTTATTCTGATTTAAACCAATTATCTTCCTCTCTGGGCCCTCATTTCAACATTTGAAATTGTTGGGTAAATTGAATACTGGCTACATGTGTTCAATTTAAATTCATGACTCTCTACTTCAAATGCTCAATACTGCTATGAAATCCTATGAAAATTCCAAAATAATTTCACCCAACATCCTCAATAATTATTACAAACTTCATCTCTTTCATCTTTTCTCAACTGATAATCTTGCATCATATTCTACTGATAAAATGGAAACCAAATGGAGATCTTTTATCTTAATTCTACTAACAAACCTAGTATCATCCTGTGGCATATTCTCTATCTGGATCCCAGTTTCAAGAAAAATAAAGACCTTCATTCTATCAAAGGCTAGTCTCCACTTATGTTTGGATTTCATTCCCTAAAACATTCTCCAGGGATTTCAGTATTTCTTTTATATCATAAACCAGTCTTTCCTGCTCTGCTGACCATTTCCACAAATACATAAATTAATTCTGGTATCTCTCAACTTAAAAATCTGTAATGAGCCCACAATTTCCTCTAGTTACTAGTCCTTTTTTTTTTTTTTTTTGCCCTAGAAATCATCTTGAAAGTTTTACCAACATGTACTATTTTTACTTACTTCCTTTTCTCATTTTTTTCTTTAGACAACAAAAAGCAGTATTTTACAACATCTCTGAATTAAATCTCCCCTTCTCAGGGATTCAATCATCTTTATATTTCTTTACACAACTTCTAAATCAGTGCTACTTAAAATGAGGTAATGGTCCCACCACATTAACAATGTAAGAGAACTTTTACTGAAAGGTAATAGAGTCACTAGATGTTCAACCCCCAAACTTAAGAGTCATTCTTAAATTCTCCCTTTCGGTCAATCCCCACATTTGTTCTTTTAGCAAATTCATTTCTACTGACATGTTCCTTGTACAAAAAGCTATTCTCTCTCATCTAGAGTACTACAGTGATTTTCAATAAGTCTCTATTTTATCTCTTTCAACACTATGACACATTTTATTAATAGAAACCAGAGTGATACTTTTAAAATGTAAATCGGATCATCATACTACCCTGCTGAAAACCCTTCAATGTCTTCTCATGGCACTTAGAATAAACTCAAATTATTGTGGTCATTGTGAGTCTATGTGATCTGACTACTGTGCCACTTTCAGTTTATAAAATTAGTCTCATCCTTTTCAGCTTATAAAATTATCCTCAACACATTAGCCACACAGACCTCTTTCAGTGGTTCTCCCAGTATAGTCAGGACTATTACAGAAATGCAAATTCTTTAGTCTCTCCCAAGTCTATTGACTCAGAAATTCTAGGTGGGGGGCCGAGCAACTGGGCTTAATATGTCTTTCATATGATTATTTTCTCAGCTTTATTGAGAAAAATTATAATTGATAACATTACAAAATAAAGTGTACAACACGATGATCTGATATGCATATACATTGTAAAAGGGTTTCCCTCATTGAATTAACGAACACTCCTTCACCTCATATGTTTGTTTGTGTGTGTGTGAGATAAAGCTAAAGCATTTAATTCTACTCTCTTAGAACATTTCAATTATACAATACATGTGACTCGATGCATGCTAAAATCTGAGCATTACTGTTAATACAACATGATAGTTATGTCTCAGGGGTTTTGTTTGTCCTTTTCCATGACTGAAATATTCCTCCCCTGGCTCTTAGCTTGGCATGTTTCTCAACGTCCAGCATGTGTTGCTGTATCTAAAGAACCATACACTCCCATTAAATATGATTGCATTGTTTGTTTATTGTATTATCTGTCACTCTTTCAAATGCAAGCTCCAGTATGGCAGGGGCTTGTCAGTCTTATTTAGAACTCTAATCATGCCACTAGCATAATGTCTAATTCACAGAGTGGGCATTCCATAAATGTGTTTAAGATTAATGCATTCATTGTGAGAATCTGTAAAAGTCATTTAATCAGTTGATGCTTTTATAAATCCTACCAAATTATTTGACATTCGTCTTCAATTGAAATGAAATACTATTTCTCTTAGAATGGCAAAAAATAAAGTTTATTCTTTCTCTTTCTCTTTGGTTCTTTCTTTCATGCTCTCTACTCTTTCTAGAAACTTTTCCTACTTTCTCTTATGCATGTTCATTATCATTCATTTCTTAAATTTCAGACTCAGCTTAGGTTGTAGGATATCTTACTCATCCTTGTCTTCCTTGGTTCTCCCACTACCAACCAACCTGAAATGCATCCCTTTGCATTAACTTCCTTAAAAACCCTGTAACTAACTCTATACCAACCTATATATCATTTTATAGTTGTGTATTTTTCTGTCTGCCTCCTACAAATCTATTAGCTTCTTATCTTTAAGGACTGTTTTGTTCATCTTGGTGAGTTAACAGTGAACACAGCACCTGGTCTATCTAGAGGTAGCCAGCAAAATTAATTTAATGAATAAAAATACCTCAGGCTGGAGAGGTTCCTAAAACAAAATGAAGCAAGGAAGGAACAGACACTGATTTGAATTTGGGAGCCTGGATTCAGTGTAGGAGATCTAGGGATTAGTGCTTAACAGCACCTGTTGACAGCTTGAGTCATCACTGCAGGCATCTCAACAGCAGTTATCAAGTATCCAGCAGCTATTGAGGGCTTCTGGATTCCCCTAAGAATGTAATCTCACCACTCAGTCCTCCTCCAAAAAAAATTACCTGTAGCAAGAAATATTTAAAAGAAAAAAAAAAGGAAACAAGAGAAAATAACCCACACTTTTAGAATAAGTTTAGTTCCATCATCTATTTTGGTTCAGAAGATGTAAATTTGCTTAAATAAGGAAGACTTTTATCTAATTTCTCAAATGTTTATAAAATCTAAATTTAATATTAGGAATAGTACTCTGTTCTTTAAATTCTTTATTTTAAACATCCTTAGTTTACTTTCCAGATTTAGTAAGATGATGGAATTCTTCACCTACGGAGAATAGAGATTGAATATTGTTAAAAACTGTGAGATGAGTTGGCCATAGGAACACTGTGTCTGTAAAGAAGTTTATAATTATTGACTTACCTGGAGAAGTGTTTGCTTTAAATACATATTTATGGAAATATTTGCAGGATAAAATTTGGTTTTTCATGATAGTCACATTTTAGTATTTGTTTTCCTAATGTGTAATGCATTGGAATTCATGTCTTGAAATCTTCACATCATTAACCCCTTTCATTGCCCAACAGAGTAAAAATATATGTGGGAAAAGGGATTAATTGATTCATATGGTTTACCCATAGAGTAATAAACAAAATCAGCAACATTAAAAAGATGATATTAGTGTAACAAGAAATAAAGAAATAAAATTTAGGTGTATTAATATTTAATATTATCATTAAAATGAGTCATATTATGCTATAATTTAAGCTATATATTTATATACGAACAGCCATATACACTTAATTATCTAATATATACCTATAAAACATACATATATAGTTAAGCTTCTTTTCTAAATTGAGGATATCCAACTAAAGGAATGTGCAAGGCAGAGCAATTTAATTAATTGACTCAACAAATATTTATTCTGCATCTAATACCTGCCAGATTTCCTTCCAGTTTCTGCAGAAATGAAAATCAGGATGGATGATGTCCCTGAATTTACATAGCTTAAATTCTAATAAACTACTTATAATCATGTAGCCAAATCCTTTTATTATAGCTGGAAATATTACCAGCTATCTCTCTCAAACTTTGTACCCTTCACCTGAGCTTTCTACTCACTATTATATTATCACATTTTTGCAAACTTCAAAAGTTGACTTCATTAGCTTTTGAGACTCCCTCCCTCCTTACTATCTTGCTTTAGCCTTCTGTATATATCTATAGTCAATTTAAAAATAGCTTTAATTTAGTTTGGATATTTGATCTTTTACTCTTGGTGGGGCTATTTAAATAACTTCAAACGAGTAACCACAACACAGTGCTGGTCATTTATTTCAATGATGATTCACACCATCCCATTGGGCAACCAATTATATTACAGTTTCTTTATTACATCTTTTACTACTTAAGAACTGGGTCTCTGCTAAAGGTAATTCAATGTGCTGGGTAGGGGGAATATAATGTTGAGCAGATTATATACAGGGTTTATCTTCATTGAGCTCACGGATTAGTAGAGGAGATAAAAGTTAATCTAAAAGCAAAAGCAAATAAATACATACTTGTAAATATGGTCTCAACTGAGTCTACTAAGCAGGACCACAAATTCTTCTCTTTCTAGTACATTTTCATACCTATCATACACCCTGAGAAAATGTTCTTCATGAAACCTTCATTTTTCAGTAGTCACTTTACAAATTACTGGATAATCTCTAGGAAATTTTAAAGACTGATCTGTCTTTTTAAAATTCTTTTTTCAGTATACCAGGGGAAAAAAAAAAAAAAAAACAAAACTACCCTTTCCTGAATTAACCTGAGGTATAGTTAGACATTTTTTGGAATATGAAATCATGACTTTAAATGAGATTTGCAACAATGTAGTGATTTAAACTCATCTATTTTAAGTGTTATGATGTATGCATTGCTAAGTACATTACTGATTAATAATTATTAAGGTACAAGAATGAAGACATGCATGTTAATTTACATCTTTCTTATTCTGTTTTTCATCCACTCCCCTCTCCTTACTGAAAAAAAATTTCTCCCTGTTAATCACATAAGGTTCCCAATCAGATCCTGAAGAGCCTAAGACATATGTGGAAGTACTATCTTAATGTTCACTTTCTTCCTGGTGGCAATGGCATCTATTAACCCTTTCATTAACTTTTAGTGCATCAATTATGCAAGACTGACCATTCATGATTTTAAAATATTATGCATAATTTCTGTATATACAAATTTTGAGTATGTCAATATAATAGTTGCTCTCCAAACATCTTCATAATAAAAAGTTTTATTTAGCATCTTCACAAATTTATGTGAATATTTTAAGAATAGACAGGCAGTTGATTTCATCTCTAAGTTTGATTAAGTGAAGAAAAGGTTGGAATTATAATAGTCATAGGATACAGAAGGCAATGTAATGGGAAATCAAATGCATCCTGGTTCCAAGGACAAATGCTTACTTAACTTTATGCTTCTATAGAACCATTGTCTCTGACACATAATTTTTTGATTAGGCTTGTTCTATTTGATTAACATCTTCTTTTTGTTGAATCAGTATGTGGATATTAAAAGCCAAATAATTAGTCTATTGGACAGTAGTTCAAGTAGACAGAGACTCATTGTGGTTTCCAGGAGCTATTTTCCTAAGCACCTTCAGATCCTTCCATTGTTCCTCCTTAGAGTTACATATTCATGTCTTCTCACCACTATTTGTGGCAGGTTGGAAGCCTAATTCATTCCTACAGAGGCCTGAAGCTTCCACCACTCTGCTTCATCCACAAATAGCATTCAGTGACCTGTCTTCTAGAGATCTGATCAGTTCTCTAGTCTGTTTACATCTTTCTCCTATTCTTCATGTAGTTGTGATATTAATGGATGTTATTTAAGGGATTATCAGAAGGTAATTGTGTTTAGTCCACTTTCTTCAACTCCTCAGCTTGAAGGGCTCATTCTCTCCCATTTCCTTTTAAAAAGTCTTTCTTGCACAGTTATTTCCTCATGTAAAACCATGCAAGTCATAATATCATACATACTGTTGGGTTTTTTTTTTTTTTTGGTGATTTTTATGGTTTTAAATTTCCATGCCTCTTTTCTTACATTTTCCTTACCTTCATCACAGATCATTCACACCCATACCCAACACATACACAGAAACACAATCCATGTAGGGGTATATTATATTCTGTACCATTCTCTATGCTAGTGTTATTATACATTATATGATATGCATATTATAATATTGGATTACATAATATAAACACACATATTACACTAAGGATTTATTATAAGTGTATAAAAATGAGATTATAGTCAGCACATTTGTCTTCATTTTTTAATTCAAGTATAACTTATGATATTATTTCAAATCATTTGGTATAAGTCCAATTCACTGTTTTGATTGATGTATGATATTCTAATATGTGATTACACCATAATATTATAATTACACATTTATTCTTTTATCAATAGAAATCCACTTCATTCCATAATTCTGTGTAACTACAAACAATGTCACCATGATGTAATTGCTCCTGTGTCTTAATAGACTGGTGTCATTTTATGTGTGGGATAGGTTACCAAGAATGGCGTTGATATATACACACACACACACACACATAAATACATACATATATTTCCCAAATTATTTGCTAAAATGCTATAGAAATTTACATTTACATGAGCAATATACAACAGCACCTTTGTACATTAGTACTCTTCCTCCAAAAATATGTTAAAAGAGTTTTTCATTTTTGCTAGTCTGATTCCTATGTGATAGCTCGTTGTTACTTTGCATTACTCTGAAAACTAATGAGTTTAAGCATCTTTTCATTAGAATTTGTTCTTCTATAAATTGCCTCTTCAAATACTTTGTAGATTTCCTAATATTTAACAGTCTTCTTGTCATTTGTCAAGTACTATTATAAATTAGAGATAATAACTCTATCCACAGCATTGCAAATATGTTTTTTTATAATTTATTGTCTATCCATGTATTCTGTTCATGCTGGGTTTTATTTTCTGTTTATTTGTTTTTGTCATGCTCACATTTCTTTCATCTAATATGGCTATCTTCAGACATTCCTCATAACATTGCTATGCAGTCTTCTCACCATCATTGTGTCAGGTTGGAAGCCCCATTCCATCTCTTCAGCAACCTGCAGCTCCCACGACTCTAATTCATCCGCAAATAGCAATCTGTTATCTGTGTTCTAAAAATGTGATCAAATCTCTGTGTCATTTTCTCATTCATGTATGGTGCAATATTGGTACAATTTTATTTTTTCCCCACTGAATGTACTTGACAAAGAAATGAGGGAAGATGCAACAGGAATACATTGCAGGTTAAATGTATGATTGGAACATATCTCAACAAGAACTTCAGCAAAGTTTCCAAATAAACAGTGTTTCCTCAATGTATTATAGTAGGTAGCTCTGGTAAATGTCAGTAAGCAGTAAAATGTACAAACCTATTAATGTTTACACATTAAATGAAGTCAGATTCTAAATTCAGATCATAGACACAAATTCTCATTCTCAGCAATGTGTAACAGGACATTTAGAAATTGTGGAGGATGAAGGACATAATTTTGGTTGAGTGGACTTGTCATGTACATTGAAATACATTTAGTTGCTCTCCTTATTGCATAGATTGAGATGTACATATCCATGCAGAACAAATTGGGATGAGCCAAGTTAATAGCTGAGACCCATTGAAAGACTTGAGAGATTGTATGCTGTTAAGGACATTTAAATTTTATGTTATGTTGATTCTTTTGGGACATTTTTTTCTTACAGAATCTAAATCCATTTAAAGTCGTGATTTCATACTCCAAAAAATGTCTAACTTAAATTTAAATCCAAATCAACTCTAAATTTAATTCAACTTAAAAGGGAGACTACTTAATATCTTTATTTAATGTTCAGAAATAATTATTACAAGTTATCACTAGAAATGAGAACATGCACATTTTAAAATATATGTTAAACTTTCAATTTATCATTTTGAATAATCAAGGGTTATTTAAGTAATTGACTTCTTAATATCTTAAGACATTAGCAGAAGTAAAAGTGAAAAGAGACTGGAAATTCTGTGTGCCATGTTTAAGCCATTTATAATTGAGTGCATCACATTGGAAATAATGCTTAATATTCATAGTCTGGATCATACGTATTTTACACTTTTATCTTATATCTCATCTCCTTCCCAGTCAATAGAAATTCACTTCTCAAATAAATCTGGAACCATTGGTTGATAATTAGATAAAGAAAATAAATAGATTAAAGAAAGGAATAAAAAACTATTTTTTTAAATTTTTTATTTCTTTTCAGCGTAACAGTATTCATTGTTTTTGCACCACACCAGTGCTCCATGCAATCCATGCCCTCCCTAATACCCACCACCTGATTCCCCCAACCTCCCACCCCCCCATCCCTTCAAAACCCTCAGGTTGTTTTTCAGAGTCCATAGTCTTTCATGGTTCACCTCCACTTTCAATTTCCCTCAACTCCCTTCTCCTCTCCATCTCCCCATGTCCTCCATGTTATTTGTTATGCTCCACAAATAAATGAAACCATATGATAATTGACTCTCTCTGCTTGACTTATTTCACTCAGCATAATCTCTTCCAGTCCCGTCCATGTTGCTACAAAAGTTGGGTATTCATCCTTTCTGATGGAGGCATAATATTCCATAGTGTATATGGACCACATCTTCCTTATCCATTCATCCGTTGAAGGGCATCTTGGTTCTTTCCACAGTTTGGCGACCATGGCCATTGCTGCTATAAACATTGTTCATCATCACTAGCCATCAGGGAGATTCAAATTAAAACCACATTGAGATATCACCTTACACCAGTTAGAATGGCCAAGATTAGTAAGACAGGAAACAACATGTGTTGGAGAGGATGTGGAGAAAGGGGAACCCTCTTACACTGTTGGTGGGAATGCAAGTTGGTGCAGCCACTTTGGAGAACAGTGTGGAGATTCCTCAAGAAGTTAAAAATAGAGCTTCCCTATGACCCTGCAATTGCACTACTGGGTATTTATCCCAAAGATACAGATGTAGTAAAAAACTATTTTTAAGCATTATAAATCAACTTAAAATATATACATGTACTTACATTCACCAACGTTTTAGTGAATACAAATAATTATAGGAAAAATATAAAAAATCACCTACTGTTACATGGTTTTCTTTAAAATAAAGCAAGAACTTAAGGGGATAGTTAAAGCAGTATGAGAATATCTTCCTTGTGCTAGATCAAACATAAGGGCTGAAATAGCTATAAGGCAGAAACAATGTTTGCTTAAGAAAGTATCTAAAGAAGGACAAAGAACTTTTGATAAGCAACATATAACAAAAATTAGAAGGAATGATAGAATTGTTATTGCTCAGCCTAACGGAAGTTCTGACTAAAAACTGTCATGAATGCTTTAGAAAGGTTATTTAAGTGTGGTTTAAAAAAAAAAAATCAATGATTAAATTATAAACTAATAATATCAAAAGTCAACTGCATAATTGTATTTATTAGAAAGCATACATTTTTATGTCTACAAATACATCTGTCTACCTATCTATTAAGTTTCTTCAAAATATAACATTTTTCCAATTATGTAGAATTTGCTTTTCTTCAATTATTTTATATAATTTATATAGTGTTGAATTATAAATTTTTTAGATATTCTCATCTATTGCTTAATGGTGTGGCTTGGAGGCTCTGCAGTCAAATAAATTGCTATCATTGTCCTCATCATCTAACTCCAAGTTCAGTTTTATGGTAAGACAAACAAAAATCCTAAAAATTATATTTATAAAATGGAGATGCCAATAAATTACAAATATATATACATTATTATCTGATAGAAATTATATAAATTTAACTCATTTAGGTATGTCTAAAAATTTAGTAAATCAGTTTTTAGATACTAAGAGAATTTTTTAGAAATCCATTATTTCTAACTTTTCCATTTAATATTTTTGAAAACAGGGCCCATCTTCCATTATAATAAATACTCAAGTTTTCAAGTTTAATAATGTAGAATCTTACTATCTAATGAAAAAAAAAAAAACTTTTAGTCCATTAGAAGTTAATACATTCTCATTACTAGTTATGGTATACAAAGATTGGCCTATAATTTTTTAATATGCTCTTTATACTACTTTCTAGTAATATGAGAAAATTTAATAGATGAAAACCACTTTGCATGATGGTGACCTCCTTTAAAATATATATCATATCTGTCTCCATTAACTCAGCCACCTTTCTAGTCCAACCAGCATTTACTATTTCTTTTTCTTCTAGAATAGGCTCCAAACTGATCTTTCTGCTTTTCTTCCGATAGCATATCAATCCACATGTTATAAAACATGTAGGTTATTCTTTAGAAATTAAAAATTTGATTCATGAGGTCATTTCACTTCCATTTAAAATGGTGAAACAAGAAATGGATTTACCCCTTCTGCTTGAAAAATTTCCACCCTCCCCACCAAAAAAACCCTCATACAAAATATATGAAAAACAATGGTTTTCAAGACACTAAAATAGGGATGCCTGGGTGGCTCAGTCAGTTAAGCAACTGCCTTTGGCTCAGGTCATGATCCCATGGTCCTGGAATTGAGTCCCATATCAAGCTCCTTCTGCAGTGGGGAACCTGTTTCTCCCCCTCCTGCTGCCCCTGTTTGTGCTCTCTCTCTCTGTCAAATAAATAAATAAAACCTTTTTAAAAAGGAAAAAATACAATACAGATTGAGCCATAGATAACAGTTACACTTAACAAAGGCTGTCTTCAATGGGTTTAATTGTTTGCTAAGTTAGTTAACTGAAGCCAAGACCACATAATTACTTTGCTAAATGATTTTAAGACATTAGACATTTCTTATAAATACAGAAAATTAATCCAAAAAATTCATAGAGTGGAATATAAAATATATTTATCGTGTTCAGCCTACTCATTCGTCCACATACCTGGGTCCCTCAAAATATTTAGAAACTGCATCCACCAACACTGTGCAAAATATTTGATTAAAAAACACCCTTATCTCTAAGTAGAAACGTCGCTGGTCTTTATAGGCAAGGGATATGATGTTTTTGAAAGAATGGTTTGAGTGAGGACAATTGACTTCCTAATGAAAGAGATGTTAGACAGGGCCATTTCTCCGTACAATAGGTCATTATATTGCTTAAAAAGTTTTAATAAGGAAGAATATCTTCATGGCCCAATTCCTCATAAGATTATGTAAGACCGACATGGAAAACTTAATAAAGTCCTCTTAGATCTCTTAGTAAAGAGGGAAGGAATGAAGGAAATAGTCTATGGTAAGGGGAGTCAAATGATAATTCATAACCTTCCCCCAAATCCCAAGTTTGAGTCAGTTTATAAGCTCAGAGCTCCTTGAAGAAAGGAGAGGCATAAACTTTTGAGAAAAGACCATGTAGACACCAAAAGAACTACAGTCTTCTTTCTACCTTCTACCCTCCCCCAAAGGATACCATGGCATTCACTGGGATAAGTGCCTAGAGAAACTGGCTTTTAATTTTCTTTGAAAGAGGCTATTATATAATTTTGACTAGCCAAGAGTGTGGGCTATGTTAGATAGTATAAACTGTTCAGTATATTTTGAAACTTCTAATATATATTTATATATATTACACATACAAGAGAGAGAGTGAGGTGTATATATATATGAAGGCATTTAATATATGAGGGAGAAATTTAACCATGAGCTTCTTATTTTCAATGGTGAAATATTTGACCCAAAAATTGTTAAATTCACTGTAGTTATAAGTGGTACATATGTGAACCTTAAGTAGAGTCCGGTAACAGCAAAAGAGAAGCCACAGGTTGGAAGCAAAACACATGGCAGAACTCTGAGATGAGGCACAATCAGGTTATGCCTGCATGAGGTCAGTCAAAACCACTTAGATCTCACCCACACAGGAGCTGGTGGTGCAAGAAGCAGATGAAGCTAAGAGAAGTTGAAGTGGTACATAAGAGACACTCTTGTCATGGTGACTTACATAGTTGTCCATTTTATGTGAACTACTTCCCTTCAATTTTGCCAATTTCCATGCATGCTTTGGGATTCATCTTAAATGTCGCCTTTTTACAGAAGCCTTTATGTCTCTACCCTCTCCCTCTCTGGGGAGGTCTAACCGCTACAATTGCTTATCAGACCATTATGTCCTCTCCTCTATTGAGCGCATAACAGAATTTGTATTAATATGTGCATTTGTAAAAATATTTGATATTAATTTCCTTCTCTAATTATTCTTGAAGATAGAGATCATTTTCTTCAATAATAATATATCCTCCATGCTAAAAACTATGTATAGAATTTAATAGATACATTTAATGAATATTTGTTAAATTAAATTAATAGGTGAATTATTTTTAGAATGACCTCATTTTTATCTCAGTCTTCATAAAGAGGAGAAAAGATAGGTATAAAGCATGTTTATGTGAGATAAATTGGGTATATTCACTCCATGTACAGTTTCAGGATGATTTGCCATAAAGTTAAAGCACGGCTGAACAGATTTATTGTTTATAGGTCAATTCTGATACATAGCACTTTTCATTATATTATGAAAAAAAGTTTCCACACAAGTATCCAAATACTATCAGTATGGACATTATGGTGGCAAAAATAGTTTTGTTTTTTAATCTTTTGTGAAGGGTCATTGCTGGAACTCTATCAAATTCAAAGAATAGAAGTAACATAATATGTATTACCTATGTAAAACAAAAGAATAAAAATGTTAATTTATTTTCATTTCAGTAGTAACTATTATTAGAATTAATTACTTAACTACTGCTAAAACAATGATAAAATAGATGAACACTGAGTGTTACATGCCACTAATGAGTCATTGAACACTACATCAAAAACTAATGATGTACTATATGTTGGCTAATTGAACATAATAATAAAAAATAAATAATTAAAAATTAAAAAATAGTCCTTGTAATCATTAAACGAATATTAGTGTTGGAAATATCATGTACAAACAATATGGGGGAAAGTATTATAGCACATTTTTGAAGAGTATGTGTATGGATATCAAAAACCTGAGTTGGAACCTTAGTTCTAAAACTTGTTAGTTATTTCACTTTGATCAGGCTTATTTAAGCTTCTCTAATTATCATTTTTTTTATATATGGAAAATTGGCATTGCTCTGTTTCAAGGACTCTAAAGTGCCATACAGTTTAAGACATATCATTATTTTATGTACCATTAACAAAGAAAAAAAACCCCTCAGTAGTTACCCTATGGCATTCTATCAATGATAACATGAATCCTGATTCACAGCTAAAGTGGCTAAAATTTTAAAAAAATAATAATAAAGAGAAAAATAATTGAGTTAAAACTGATGAAGTAGAATAGGCTATTGTGAACATTAAATGAGACAATACACAATGCTTAACACAAGCCTGAGATATCAGAGCTCAATTATATTAGCAACACAAAAATCTGGAAATCTATACTACCTTTAAAATAAGTAGGAAACATAATATGTACGATCCATTTAAGTGTTTGGTTTTTTTATTTGTTTGTTTGTTTTTGTTGTTGTTCTATATCATATATTTTCAAAAGCTGTCTTTATAACACAGTATAGCAAGCACTGGTATAATCATTTTTGGTTTTGATCATTTAATTTCTTTTGTCCTTCTTGATTCATTTCATTTGGTTTCAGAATTCAACTGTAGTGCTTTTGACTTAACAATAAAGGGAAGTAAAAAATGACTAAAGTGAAAACATTCTCTAAATAGGTTTGCAATCCAGAAGTGTCTGGCTTAGTTTGATGTACAAGTTTATTCATTATGTTGAAACGTGTGTGCATGTTTAAATAGATCATCCATGCTTACACTCTCAATTCTTGCTTGTCATTTATACTTCTAGCCGTCTATCATATTTGTCAAGCACTTTCAAGATTTAGTTGTGGGACACAATCTTATTTTGATGATCACGTCCATATTTTCTAGATAAATGCATTTTCAAAAATCAGTCAGCATCTAAATAAAAGAACAAATCACTATATATAATTTTGTGAAGTGTTTATTATTGCAGTTGTCTAGTTTTATAAATCAAATGGGTTTTAACTCATTGTAACAGCATAGACTGAAAGACCTACCTACATTATAATAAATTACTTTTGTTTTACAAATCTTTTTTTGTAATATATGAAATGTATAAACATAACACTTTTTGAATTAGCAATAAAACAAGATAGATCTCTGGTTCCTTTAGATGGCCAATAAGACTAACCTTAATTGCCAAAAATAATATCTGGATTTGCTTTTACTGATCCTGCATTTTATATTTGCTTAGACACTTTCATGCCATTGGTCAATTCTTAATCATCTCTTTCTATTTTTACTTTTTATCTCTGTCTCTTCTCTTCTAATTGTAGAAAGTGAATGACACAATTATATATTGAAAACAAAATTCTGCAGAATAATATATATATGCAATAGTATGATCTCTGTACTAACAGCAACAAAAATATCTTTGCAGCTACCATGATAAAAATGTTAGCTTCTACTGCAATTATTAAAATTTTTGATTACTTCATATTTATATATTTAAGGAAATAATGACAGTTTTCCTTAAAAAAATGTGTAATGGTTTCAGCCTGATAAAGTTCTGTGAGAAGAATAAACTACCTAATCAGGATAATATTTGCTAGTATCATCAGACTCAAACTCTAGCTATAACCATGGCAAACTGTATTAACACACATACAAATTAAAAAAAAAAAAAAACAACACATACACAACATATACACTTTGCTAAAGCATTCACATAAATAAATAAAAGTCAGGATCTTTATAGTTTTAGAATGGATACTCCACAGAGATTATTATTAAAATATGTATTCTAAATATCCCTTTTCAAATGCATAAGTGAACTGTTTGTGATTGACAGAAACCAAATATCTCCAGGTTCCCATTATCTGTTTCTTCTTTGATGATTGAGCTCATTTTTTTTTAGCTGGGCTTATGCACCTTTTGGATGAGGACAGTATGTCCCAGTTTCCTTTGTAGCTACATATGGACAAATAGCTATGGGATTTGATTTGAGCAGATATGTTGAAAGCACATCAATAAAGTGTTTTTATAATGAGAAGGATAGTGGATTTTCCCCCTCCTTTTCTCTTTCTTGTAGTGTAGAATGGAGGGCTGGAGCTGAAGCATCCATCCTGTACTGCATGCTGACTATAGAGGATCAGCAAGAGATAATGTCCTAGGTCCCTGATGTTACACCCCATATCAGCTATGGACCAACTCCTATCTAGAGATAGAAATAAATTGCTTTTTTTTTCCTAAGTCAATTTATTTTAGGTTTTCTGTCACATCTTCTCCTAATATTGACAGGGAGAGTGACAACTAACTCTTTCGTTGTTACAGACAAAATTCATTTTTTTAAAAGATTTTATTTATTCATTTGAGAGAGAGAGTGAAAAAGAGCATGAGAGGGAGAAGTCAAGGGAGAAGCAGCCTCCCCATGGAGCTGGGAGCCCCATGTAGACCTCAATCCCAGGACTCTGGGATCATGACCTGAGGTGAAGGCAGTCGCTTAACCAACTGAGCCATTCAGGTGCCCCAAAACTCATTTTTTAATTGGACAAATAGAATTCTTTGAATTACATTGCCTTTTGCCCAATTTTCTAATCCCACATTTTCATTCATTATAATCTATTTGATTTTTCCTAGGCTGTAGAAAGCTGCAAAGAGTATCACTCCTACTCTGGAAACAAACAAAGCCAGATGATGGGGCAAAAATCATAACTTTTCTTGGAACTACGAAAGAACTGAATTTGCAGGACAGCCAAATAGCCTGAAATAGAAGGAGAAATTGACAACTCCAGACAGATACGGTGTGAACACTGGCTTACCAGTGGCAGAGCATAAGAGGAAGAGACCCTGGGAAATAATATAAATAAGCAAAAAATAATTAAGTCAGCTTTTTAAATGAGGGGGTAATGTGCGGGTAAGCATGTGAGTTACAGAAATTCTACTGAGTAGAATTTTAACAGGTATCTGGAATATCTCCAAATATTTGGAAATATTGAACAATATAGTTGTAAAAATCAAAGGCCAAAAAAGTCACACAGTGAGAAAGTACTTTTTGAAATGAAAAAAATGAAATACAATATATAAAATTTTGTGGGATACAGCTGAAACAATATTCAAAATTTATGGCATTAAATATATATATATATATAAAAGAGAGGTCTTAATGACCTAATTTTCTACCCCTAGAAGCTAGAAATAGAAGAGCAAAGTATACCCAAATCAAGCAGAAGAAAGGAAATAATGAAGATAAAAGCAGAACTCAGTGAATTAAAACAGAAGAACAATGGAGAAAATTAATAAACTCAAAAGCTGATTATTTTAAAAACAACTTTATTGAGGGATAATTTATATACAATAAAGATCATATAATTAACATATAGAATTAAATAAGCTTTGACATACGTATACACCTGTGAAACCTTCACCACAATCAAAATAACGAGCATACCCATCACTCCTAGAATGTTTTGTATCCCACAGTAATCCCTCAGTCCTGCACCATTCTGCTCTCACTCTTTCACATCTCCAGGAAACCACCATCCCCACACTACAGATTTGTTTGCTTTGCCTAGAATTTTACACAAATAGACAAATACAGTATATGTTCCCCTTTGTGTTTGTTTCTTTGGTCTGACTTCTTCCACTCAATATAGTTATTTAGAGGTTCATTCATATGGTTGTGTTTTAGTTCCTTCATTTTCTTGCTGAGTCGTGATCCATTGTATGTATGTATATACCATAATTTTAATGCACCTGTTGATGGACAGTTGGTTTTGCCAGCTCTTAACTATTACCAATGAATTGCTATGAACATTCATGTAAGTTTTATTTGTATATAACATTCTTTATCTTGGGTAAGCACTAGGAGAGAAATTATGGGGTCATAGAAGCATGGTTGACTTTTTTTTTTTTAAGATTTTTATTTATTTATTTGACAGACAAAGATCACAAGTAGGCAGAGAGGTAGGCAGAGAGAGAGGAAGAGAAGCAGGTCTCCCGCTGAGCAGAGAGCCGATGTGGGGCTCGATCCCAGGACCCTGGGATCATGACCTGAGCTGAAGGCAGAGGCTTTAACCCACTGAGCCACCCAGGTGCCCCATGGTTGACTTTTTTAAGTAATTTCCAAAATTTAAGTAATTTTTAAGTAATTCTGACTTTTTGAGTAATTTCCAAAGTGGCTTACTATCTTTCATTCCCACCAGCAGGATATGAGAGTTATGGTCACTCCACATTTTCACCAACATTTAGTATGATCAGTCTTAAGAATTTTAACATTTTATTTAAAGTATAACAGGATCAGGCTTGATTTACTTTGTATTTTCCTAATGACTAATAACATGATGTGGGAAGTGTCCCCTTCTCTCCTTTTTTCATGTGCTTATTTGCCATCAACATATTTTTTGGTGAGATGTCTATTCAAATCTTTGCCCTTTTCAAATTGGGTTTTAGGTGATTTGTAAATCATTTCTCTGAATCTGTAGTTTATCCTTTAATTCTTTTGATGAGATCTTTTAAAGAATAATAACTCTTAAATGTGATGAAACCCGACAAATCCACTTATTTTTAAAGTTTTTTCTTTTGGTGTCATGTCTCCATTTATAGCATAGTTAATCATGAAATCTCTAAAAGTTTTCCATCTTTTTTTTTCCTCTGAGATTTAATTTTACACAGGTAAACACATTCATAGGAAAAGCTTCCATTTTTATAGCAAATCCTATGATTCAATCTCCTTAATCTCTCTAGAATCTCTTAGCCATTCTAATACCATTCTCTTCTTAACTGATACCTTTTCTGCCCCTATCATGACTCTAACCAAGCAAACCTCAAATACTACCAAACTAAACTCCAACTCTTCAATAAAAACACCTTGCTTAAAGCAAATATGGTATAATCCTTCCACCTAAAAACTCCCCTTCTCCACTCAGATTGCCTAAAATCTTAAATTGAACCTTCAAGTATTAAATACAAAACCTCTAAAAGTTATATTTCTCTCTGAAAGGGGATATTGTGGATTGACATATTTCACAAGCATTCCATATTTCTAGAATAACCTTCTTTGTTGAAAAGTCTGGACTGTTAAAAAAAATTCCTGAGAATCTGGATGGTAGATTATAGTTCAGATTTTCCATGTATATGCATCTATATGGTACTTGGAAGGTGAAAGTGAGGTGGATACCATTCCCTTGCTGCTTTTTATGTGGGCATTACAAGTCTTAGAGGAATGCTGGTCAAGAGGCAGTTGTGATAATGCCTGAACTCAACAATCTTGTGGGGTCTAGCCACCTGCTTTATGACTAGGGCAGCTGCAGTGATTGTTTTAGCCAGAGATCATTTCATGTGGACTATCAAGGATTGTTGGGGTGATAATGGGAGCTTGTGCAATGAAGGATAGTGACAGTTTCTTGATCTCTGCATTACAAACTAAATTAAAAGTGGTGGCTTTTATTGTCAAGCCCTTTAAAACTAGACTCAACTCACTTTCCTCATCTCTCCAAAATTTTGCTTGCACTAATTCTGTATAATAAATTCATTTTCTTTAAAACACCTCAGAAAACCTTTATTTACTTCAGCTATTTTGTATCAGATGTAGAGGCAGGCACTGATTATCTTTCCTGATTGAATGTGTGGGCAGTGAAGAACAATCCTGATACTACTAGAAAATGAGCTACTGGTAGTCTATGGCACACAGTGGCAAAACATTATAAAATTAATCAACTGTGGCCACTTGGCATAAAATGCCTGTTAGAGATAAAATTTGGCATACCTGCTAACTGCTTCAACAGTTCATTAGGAGGAATAAGGAATGCAAATACTTTTAGTCTTGTCTTCTGACTGCACAGGAGAGTTTCAAGAAAAAAATGGCAAGCTCAGAATTTTACAATTTTGACTGAAGACAAGATCAAAGTAGCTTCTGTGACTGCCCCAGAAAAACTTCTCACTCTGCCCATCTTATAGGTCTAAAAATTAGGTGTGAAGTATTGAGTTTACAAATTGCTGAATTCCCATGTTAATGGAAATCTTGCTGGACTTTTCTCTTTCTCTCTTAGCCTCTCCTTCCTCCCTCCCTCCCTTCCTTCCTTCCTGCAAAATTTAGTCATGTGTTGAAAAGATAATCTTTTTAAGAATTTTGTTTGTGGCGAGGGCTCTGAACTCCCAACACCACTGAGCATTCCTTGCCAGAAAAGACAGTCCCTATACTTCTTTCTGATTTGACCAGATCTGCCTTACTTAGAAATTCTGAACCAGCTTGAGGTAGCTTTCTTTAAAAAAAAAAACTACATATTTTTCTCACATTGCACCCCAAACCCTTTCACATGTCTAAACATAGCTAGAGTTAAAAGCAAAATCATTACCCAGGGAAACAAGTATAACGTCTGATAGAGTGGGGAGTGGGAGGTACAGGCCTCCACATAAAGAATAAGTCACAAGGATGAAAGATAAAGCATAGGGAATATAGTCAATAGTATTGTAATAGTGTTGTATGCTGAGAGATGGTAGCTATACTTGTAGTGAGCATAGTATAGTGTATAGAGTTGCCAAATTACTATATTGTACACCGAAATTAATGTAACACTGTATATTAACTATACTGGGTCTTTAAATCAATCAAAAAAGTTGCAAGATTTTATCAATTTGCATTGACATAAACCAGGTAATGAATTCTAAAGATTCAGAAGAGGAAGAAATATAACTCCAAATTTATGTAAAATATTTGATCCTAAACTAAGGACTTAACATCTGAACATAAGTAAATGAAGGAGACATTAAGCTTTAGCTCAACTGGTTGACTAAAACTAGATTAAAATTTGGCCTATATTGAATGAAGCAAAAATATCAGAAGTAAGTCATTATAATGTAGAGAAAGGGATCCTAAATCTAAGGGAGATAAGAATGTTTGTGCATACTTATCAAACTGAATTTATTACTCTTCTGCCGCCACATTTTCCAAAAAGGTTAAGAGGACAATTTCTCAAGAAAAACATGGAGGAATACATGAGTGGCAGGAGGATAAATATCTCTCTAAAGAACTGTACTGGTTCTTCTTCTTTCTTTCTTTCTTTTTTTTTTATGGTAAAATTACTTTTATTTATTACATCTTAATTTAATTTTATTTTTTTCAGTGTTCCAAGATTTATTGTTTATGCACCACACCCAGTGCTCCATGCAATATGTGCCGTCCTTAATACCCACCACCAGGCTCATCCATCTCCCCATCCTTCTCCCTTCTAAAACCCTCAGTTTGTTTCTCAGAGTCCACAGTCTCTCATGCTTTGTCTCCCCCTCTGATTTCCCCCAATTCACTTTTCCTTTCCTTCTCCTAATATCCTCCATGTTATTCCTTATGCTCCACAAGTAAGTGAAACTATATGATAATTGACTGCTTGACTTATTTGACTCAGCATAATCTCCTCCAGTCCCATCCATGTTGATACAAAAGCTTTCTGATGGCTGTGTAATATTCCATTGTATATATGGACCACATATTCTTTACCCATTTGTCTGTTGAAGGACATCTCAGGTCTTTCCACAGTTTGGTGATTGTGGACACTGCTGCTATGAACTTTGGGGGTACAGATGGCCCTTCTTTTCATTACATCTGTATCTTTGGGTAAATACCCAGTAGTGCAATTGCAGGGTCATAAGGCAGCTCTAATTTTAATTTTTTGAGCCATCCCAATCAAAATTCCACCAGCATTCTTCAAAGTACTGGAACAAACAATCCTAAAATTTGTATGGAACAAGAAAAGACCCCGAATTGTTAAGGAAATGGTCAAAGAGAAAAACAAAGCTGAGGGCATCACATTGCCTGATTTCAAGCTTTACTACAAAGCTGTGATCACCAAGACAGCATAGTACCGGCACAAAAACAGACACATAGACCAATGGAATAGAGTAGAGAGTCCAGATATGGACCCTTAGTTCTATGGTCAAATAATCTTCGACAAAGCAGGAAAAAACATCCAGTGGAAAAAAGACAGTCTCTTCAATAAATGGTGCTGGGAATATTGGACAGCTACATACAGAAGAATGAAACTCAACCATTTTCTTACACAATACACAAAGATAAACTTGAAATGGATGAAAGATCTCAACGTAAGGCAGGAAAATATCAAAATCCTGGAGGAGAACATAGGCTGTACGAGTTCTTCTTAAAGGTGAGTGATGAAGGTGAGAGGTGCTGGCATTGAAATCAGTTCCCTAAGTTAAAGTTGATGAAGGAATCTCAAAATAGTAGATCTCTTGTACCAGACTCAGTCCCTAAGCCATTTGCAGAATTACCGGACAGCAGGACCAAAACCGAAATTGTATCCTTGTGGAACTTGATGATGTCTAATTGATCATGATATTCTAACACTGAAAAATGTTGATCCTTATTGATTTATATATCTGGAAAATCTCTGTCTGGTGAGCAAGAAACTTAACCAAGTTTAACATTATGTAGAGTTACAGTCCTCCACTCAATTACACTGAATTTTCAGATACAATCTGGATCGTAGGTCAATATCTCACTAATGAAGAGAAACTGAGGACTTTTGAAGAAGGGCCCTGTGACACTTCTGTATCTGTTAGCTTTTTCCAAAATGGTGTAGACGTATTCACTAGGATAGCTGTATACTGAAGAAAGAGAACAAAATTTAGATTTTTAAATGCATTTTCTAAGCAAATTCCAGGAGGAACCAAACATCATTGGGGTCTACTCCTATGAACAAAGTCACAATGTGGTTTGAGACAGACTTTGTCTTACTATAAGACAAAAGTCCATTCCGTAGTTATGTCCCAGTCTCTAAGCAACGAATTAAAATATTTCACATTAATTCTGGGCTCAGAGAGTGATGCTATTATGATGCAAAGGGTAATGTAGGAATCTCTTAGGCTATATTTCCCCATCAAAATAGAAGCACAAAATGGAAAATCACAGAGATTAATGCCAAAGATTTGAAAGATTCAGAGTGAAATTTCTAACAGAACTCTAAACAACTCTTTTATTTGGTTTGTGCCAAAGAGAGATAATACTTGCAAAATGACAATGGAATATGTTGAAATTATTCCAATGATGACTCTTCTCATAGTTGATGTTTCAAATATGGTTTTTAAACTGGGGCAATTTGACATTGCCAGTGGTACTAAATATATGTTTATCTATCTAATGATTGGTTACCTACTATTCCACTATATCAAGAAGACAAACACCAGAAATGGTTTGTTTCAACCAAGTAGCAACTAAAGTACACATTAACTATATTACTTTAGGGTTATATCACCTAGTTTATCTCATGCCCATTTACTCTTTGAGTAAGAAGAATGGGGTGTGCTAAATGCCATGACAAGATACAGGCACAAGAGAGTAAAAGGCATAAACAGATATTTAGGGAGCTTGTACTTCAGTGAATTTTCTAGGTATATTGTAAACTGGTGAAGGTTCAAATAACCCACCAAAGAAAAACAAAAGTTTCAGCTCTTTGATCTTCTTACCACTTAGAGATAAAGTGATTTCAAAGATTCTGGATACTGGAGATAATACATCGCATTTCCCTCTGACTCATTTACTGAGTGACTCATAAGGTACCAAAGCAAGAGAAGGCCAGTCCACCTAGGCTAAGAACAATAACATTTAAAATGGCTTCTATTTAGAAGAAACAGAAAGTTATCAATAATAGTAAGCATTTGTAGAGCTCATAAATATAGTATATTATATATATGTATATACATAATTATTTTAAGATATATGCAAAGCTTTGTCATTTTACTTTTACTATTACCTATTAATTAATACAAGATGTATTTCAAATATTGGTTTTATAATTTTGTTATATGATAGGATATCAAATAGGAATTTGAGTGACCGAGAGGATAAATAAATATCCTATACAGTTTATGTGGTGACTGTAGAACTTTGAGTCTTTCCTTTTGTGGGGAGGGTGAGTAAATCTTTCTTTATAAAGTAGGTGGTTTTATAATGCTGCAAATATGTTGTTACTACTGGTATATTTTAGAAGTAAAGTATAGGTGGAAGTACATAAATGGATATTGAGTATTCAAAGAAATGGTCTGTGGAGAGTGCAGTCTATTTTTTCAGTTTTTTTTTTTTTTTTTCCTAGAGAGTCTTCCCATTCTGAAGACATTTTCCATAAATCATATTCCACAAATTAAGTAAATTTTGGTGAAATTTGGTGGATAAAGTAGAGTCCATCTTCCTGCTACTCTTTCTGCTTACAATCTAAGTCACAAGGAGGTTCCTGTTGAGAGGAAACATCAGCAGTTGGGTTGAGCATTCCCCTATTTGGTAACTGGTTTGTGGGTGTTGAAAGGCCATGGCCAAAGCAGTGGCTCCTTTGTTTCTGAAACACAGCGTCAATAACATCGTTTGCTCTAGACATCAGCAACCCCTGAGGCAGCTCCATACATTTACTTCTCCGGCCATTTCAATGAATTTGTGGACTTCTACTTTCCTATAGTAGATCCTCTCTCTTTAAATGCCTAACATGTATAATATTTCTTACCCTAACCTCATATCTTCATCTCCAAATTGAATTCTATCTTCACCTACTCCCTCTGGTTTAACTACTAGATTTTTCCAAAGATACAATATTATTTCATGGCTCAAGTTTTAACACATATCATTTTAACTGCCACAATATCTCTCTTTACCATATGGAAAATATGTTCTCACTCTTAAAGCAAATAAAGATTTCTTTTGTGAAGCTTTCCTAGAGAGTGCCATTAGTTCTTTGATGTTCTTATGATTGTTTGTACACTCCCATAGAGCATCTATCCATCTAGTGCTGTCATTACTTGTTTAAAATTCTTTCCCTATATTAAAATTTCAAATTTCTTGAGGAAAAAAAGATTGCACTTTATTAGCTTTGTTGTCTCTGAATATTTCTGAGTAGCTCCTGTTCAGCACATAATAATTATTCTGTATTCAGTATTCTCTATGGCCTAAAAGACATAGTTTCTAACTTTATTGATAAGTTTTAAATGATATTATCTATTATTTATGTTTCTTATCATTCTATCTTAGTTTAGTGTATTACATAGAGTTGGGAAATAAAGAATTGAAAAAGATGCTTCAAATCACAATAAATTTCTAATTTCAATTTGTTCAAATGGCTGGGATACTACTAAGTGCTATGGAGTAGGAGGGGTGGTTGTTCTGAAAATAGAAAGTAATCAAAGTACTCTAGGCTTTAATATTATAGGTAGGAAAAAGTCATTCAGATGGGTTAAGTTATTTTTGCCAAAAGCCAGTGAGGTTTTTAAGTCCTATTCCATTGAATCCACGGATGACATTTATGGGCAACAACAGGAAATGTTGACAGACATACTGTAAAATCTGAACAAGAACCTCAACTCCATCATGTTTGCAGGTGTGTGAGACAGCACATCTGTAAAGAAGATAACAGGAACAAGATGCTTACATGTAATGGAGACTCTATGCCTCAGAGACTCTAAATGGACTGAGTGCATATATACAGATAGTATTTGATTTATTTCTCAGTCAGAAGCTGTTGAGTGGGGTGACCAAGGTCATTTTTTTTTCAAGGTGTCAGAAAGAAAGGCAGTTGGGTCTCTTCCTTTCAGTAAAGTTTTATAGGTCAAGAAATGTGAATACCAGAGAACTATCTGAGAGCAAGAACTGTAGGGTTATTTCAAACCACATGCCAATGGGATCCTGATAGCAACAAACTTGAAGGAAGTTTTGGGATCCAATATGCAAAGCCACTGGAGGACCTGAGAATCAAGGAGTATTAGAACAAGGAACAGTTGGCCAGGTCACAAAAAAAAGCATCACTGTGCATATGCAACAACGCAACTCTGCATTGTGCAACAAAGCGGAGAGTGGGTCGTTGTTCTCTACTGCAGTTTTGCAATGATTGATAAATTTGCAATAATTGATAAATGGGAACTAAGAACTTTGCAGGGTCATTAGCATGTGTAGTGAAAGGAAATGACCTGTCACCATGGAATTAATATAGGAACAAGAAAGTAACCTCCATAAAAGAGGATCTTGACCAGAATCAATACTGAAACAATTCTTGGAAAATTTGCTGTCTAAAGGTACATTAAGTGTATAGGATAGTGAAAAAATGCATAGGGTTAACTCTACCTACTTTTGAATTCTGTATTTGCTTTGTGAACTTTGTCAAGATATCTCAACATTCCAGGTCTCTTTTTTGTCTTATAGAAATTATACCAGTACAATTCCTAGCTGTTTAATGTTGTTAAAAAAACAAAATTCCACCAAGCAAATTTTACAGGTCTTATTGGCTCTATTCAGTGATTCACGAATCAGAGAGCATCTCATCTAGTGGATAAAAAGGAGCTCAAAGGAGCTATGCAAAATGACAGGTTTTGTAGGAGAAGGCAGCAGGACAAAGAAGTTATACTAGTGAAAACTCAATTCGTTGTGGCAAGATCACATTCATTATGGTAGGGGAAAGTTAGGGAGAAAACCTCACTGGTGATGACCAGGTAATTTTTCATTGACTGGTTTAAGATTCAATTTCTGGGAGAAGCTAAAACTGTAATTATGTCTCAGCTTGGTGATGTCAGTACTTAGTATTAAGTGATTCCATTTTGGGTCCATTGTCTTGTTTTTAACATTGGTAAACAAACTGTATGTTAATGTGTATTTACAATTCATTCCATGAGGTGAATTCAGATATTTGCAACTATTTACTTTTGTTATTTTATGTTTTTAAGTTAATAGAAGTCTATCAGGTGAAACTAAGGTGAAGTATTTTTAATTGGGTGAATACAATCAATTGCTGCAAATTATTGTACATGTGTAGGAAATCAGGCTAATACTATCCTTTATAAGATAATTCCAAAACCATTCATATATTGAGGTGCCCTTTATTACTTCAGACAGTGACCCTCAAATTACTGTACTCTTAATCTATTTAAAACTAAATATTTCTGTAGTAATAAAATATTTTTTTAGTTACCTTTCATTACACAGAGAAAATTTAATCCTCATTAAATCTAGTTGCCACTTCACTTGATGGTTCTTTGAATCATATTTACTCAAGAAGGAAGGCTAAATTTCTCTAAGACCGAGTAGTTTCATGTTAATTGAACTTAAATTGCAACATTAGAAACTGTGAGAGAACAAGAGTCATATGGAAGAAGGTCACTAGTAAGTTTAATGTTTGCTCAGACTCAAGATTAGCCAGATTTTTGACTTTAACAAAATGTTACTAGTCAGGAACAGCACTGTTGAAATATTACCCAATATCCAATAAAGTAAGTGGATAATCAACCAAATTCATGAAGAGTAATGGCATATTGATTAAGCAGTTCTACAATCTTTCTTAGATTACACTCAAACAAACGTCCTGAAAAATCAATGACAAACTGAGAGTCAAATAAAGGAAATCTTTATAGTGCTCCCATTGATTCCAGAAGGGGCTTGGAAGCTCAAAGACCATCAGAGTCCCCAGTAGGATGTTTTGATCCTATCAGAGAAGTGGATCAAAATGCAATTAAAGGCAAAACAAAATATTTTTTTAAAACTTTGTCTTATATTTAAGGAAATTTAAGTACATGCATAAAATTCTGTCTAATAAACTTCTTGCAGTATGCATTCTAGTATTTTTTTCAAGTCAGTGTGATATTGCAGTATGTACAAAATGCATTCCTCTGACAAATTTTGTCTACCATACATGTATACCATAAATGTAAAATGCATTTAAAAATACATGTATACACATATACATGTATATGTTACATATATACATAACATGCATATGTTACATACAAAATACATGTATATGTTACATACATACATATACATGTATATGTTACATACATATACATGTATTTTTAAATGTGTGTGTAGATATACACACATATATGTGTATGTAATATATAAAGAGTCATAATCTGTAGCATCTTAACTTTTTAACTCTCTACTTAAAAAGAGTTTACCTTTCAGAGATCAAAATACAAGTATATCTCATAGCATTGAATCTAGATCTAAATACAGCATACATTAATGTTAGTGCTACAGACAAATATTAATGTTAAATATTACTTTCAGAAAACATCTGTGCAAACATTAGGGAATATATGTACATCTGTGCACACATATATGCAAAATCTAAGTTTAATATAAACATATATTAAATATAAATATAACTAAATATAAATATAAACATGATTTGACTATTTTTTGGAATTCTTCACTTCACTTGAACTAATGTTGGAAAATATGGAGAATGCATTTTCTCCATTTAAGTTTGTATGAAAAGTAATAGAAGTCCTTTCAAATTCGGAGAAAAAAAAATAAAGAAAAAATAAATAATAGCCAAAAGAAAGAAAATATCTTTTTTCCTGTTTCTCAGGTAACAATTTCTTTGAGCAGAACAACCTTTTTGGAGGGGAGAAGGACTATCATGTGCTATTGGAATGAGATCATTAGAGCAGGATTGAGTTTCCAAAATAATGCAAGAGGAGACTCTGAAGATGGCACCAGAATGATCACCCTTATTCAGGGTTCCTGCCCACTTAGGTGCACCTCTTTTTCTAAAGATCTTTCTAGCCAATCCTATGCCAAAGTACAATAACTGAACACAAATGCCTCATAAAACAAAAAGGTGGGGAATTCTACCATCTCACATAAAATCATGGGCCAACTCTCTATAAACTTGACAGCTTTTTTTCCTGTTCCCAGAAACAAGGAGAACAGAGTTCCTAGGGAAAAATGTGTGATTAGGGTGCTTGGGTGGCTCAGTCAGTTGGGCATCTGACTCTTGATTTCAACTTTGGTGATAATCTCAGGGTCATGGGATCCAGCCCCATGGCAGTCTCCGCCTGCCCCCTCCCCACTTTCTAAAATAAATAAATAAATCTTTAAAAAGGAAGATGTGTGATTAGGGAATGTGAGCCCTCTTCATCATTTCTTAATGTGATCATTATTATTACACTTTTAAATACAATCACATTAGTAACTGTCTACAATGCTCTCACTCAATTCAAATATAGCTTATAATTGAGATTCAAATACAATAGGAGTCACCATTTCTCTCAAAATTGGTGTTAAAGAAAAATTCACTGATAAGGCAGACTTTATTCAAGACTATTGCAATAAGGAAGAGAAATTGAATATAACTTCTCTGAAAAAAATGGCAACAGATTTTAAGGGCTGGGGTGTGTTCATAGAAAAGTATTGAAAGGAGTTAGGAGGGAAGTTGGTAGTGTTATGAGGTCATCTATGTTAGCTAATTGGAGCTTATTAAAGTTAGGCTCCTACCTCCCACCCCTCCCCCCAAAACTAGGAGATAGGTATCTTGTATCTCCAGATTAGTGAATTTCAAGGGGATGGCTCCCAGGTCCTTGAGAAGGACATTCCTGGATCTAAAACAAGCAAGAAGCTGGGAGAAGATTTATATCTCAAAAGAGCTAAGAATTTAACAATTTAAAGTGTTCTAAAGTAAATGCTCTAACAAAAGGAATGTCGACAGCTGACAGTCAAGAAGAAACTCTAAAGTTTAGTCAAGCAAGGGGAAGTTAAGGCCTTCCTAGTCACTGATGTGTGCATAAGATAACAGTCTCATGAAGTACACTTGACTAAGAGTCTACATCAAAATCAAAAAGGATTTCCAGTACATATTGAAAGGTAGCATTGCTGCTTTGGCAGAGGTAATGGTTCTAACTAGAGCATAGGTAATTATCTGGAAAGACTAAAATAAATTGAGTATCAAAGAGCAAACTACAAACCTCCCTCACAAAATGAATTTTTAATTTTTTTTTTACTGATTTGACTCCTCATTCTTATCTCCCCCTTCACACACACACACACACACACACACACACACACACACACAATTTCAACAAATTTGTTTCTTCATTAGACTCTTCACTATAAACTCTCTACTTAAGAGTGTGCACTCTAGATGTCAGAAAACACATATAGCATGAATATATGCTAAATATTTAAAACACGCATTAGTGCTAATGTTGTAGTTTCATAGTAATGTCTTTTTAAAAAATATTTATTTACTTATTTATTTAGAGAGAGCTGGGGGTGAGAGGAGTAGGGGCGGAGTTGTAGTGCCTAATCTCACAATCCTGAGATCTCAACTTGAAACCACGAGTCAGATGCTTAACTGACTGAACCAAGAGTCAGATGCTTAACTGACTGAACCATCCAGGTACGTCAGTAATGTTCTTTATTTCCACTAAAGGACATTGGTGAGAACTCCAAGCAACTTTGGACCATAGCATTATAAGGAAGAAAGAAAAACATGTGAATAATATAGTTTATTATTTTTTAATATAGGCTACCTCAAAGCCATATGGGGAAAAAAAAAACAATAGAAGAAAGTAGGAAAATAATTATAATCAAGTAAATTAAGGAATTTGCAGGGTTTCCCCCACCTGAAATTTGCTGGTAATTGAGGGTAATTTTTGTTTTTAATTTTCTTTAGTTAATTAGAAAATTATTGTAATTTGCCAATTCATTTGCAAATTCATTTTTCTTGGGTAAACACAAATTAACTCTACTTTAAGTTGTAAATGGAGTCAGTGAAACAAAAATTGCAAAAACTTTGTCATCAACACTGTTTATCAAGTAAGTGTAACAGCTGTCAAATATGATGTACTTCAAATGTCACCCAAGAATCTAAGAAGAATTATGGACATGTAGAGTCTGTGATGACTGACATGCCATGCTAAGAAGTTGTGAGCATAGCAGGTACCATCTGTGAGAAGCTGTGGCTCGCAGACACTAAAGAACATAATCGGCAGCTTATGGAGTAAATGCCACATAAGCTGCTCTCTGAGTGAGCTCCACCTTGACATGACAGTGAAAAAGGAGAATATTGTCATGTAAAACCCTGTATTTATATAGATCATTTCCTTGAAAAGCTCTTAAATCCTTAGCAGATTCTGAGCTCATCAGTCCTTAAATTCGAATGAAGTAAGCATTATAGAAGCACATAATCCTCAAAATAATTATTTAGTGATCCAAGAAAGACAGTTTTCTAGAGGCCCCCTCTGTTTTATGAATAGTTATGTGATCTTGATAAAGGAATTATTTTTTTAGAAAAACTAAATCTCCACAGAGTTTAGAAACAAAGGGTACAGAGATTTATCCCATTTTACTATATATATATTTCTGTAAGGTGCTTTAAATCCTTTTTAACTCTGTGTAAATAAGTGAAGATAAGATCAGGAATGTGGCATTATTACATTCAAATGCAAGCCATGGTAATTCATATATAAATGATGGTATGAGCCTACCAGACACGTTTACTAGGAATAACAATTTTCCTAAAAATTTCATTAGTTGATATGCAATGCTGTTTATATATCTGATTAGACTTTCTTATATTTTATTTCTCTCCATTGCTAATATCACTACCATAGTTGAGACCTACTAAGCATCACATATGCGAGTTATAGTCTCTACCATCCCCAGAATGCAAGATCTAAGAGAGCAAGTTATCTGTTCACTAATATGAAGATACAAGAATAATGCCTGGATCACAATGGAGTCTAAATATATACCTGTGAAAGGAATGAAAGAATGTGTGAATGAATAATAAATAGAATGATCTCCTTACCTTTTGTCTTGCAACTTCACAACTTATTCTGTACCAAAACTAGTCTCCTCAATGCATTCACATCACACATCGTTTTTCTTTAAGTAATTCTCTTTATCACTTTATTTCTCTTTATAAGAATGTCCTCCCAAAATCTTCTACATGGAAAAATTTAATCCAACATACAAGATGAAAACTGGAAGTCCAAATAAACCGCAATACATTATGTTATAGCCCTTAAGGACACTTTTCTCCTGCCAACTTTTTTTTTTTTTTTTAAGATTATTTATTTGACAGAGATCACAAGTAGGCAGAGAGGCAGGCAGAGAGAGAGGAAGGGAAGCAGGCTCCCTGCTGAGCAGAGAGCCCGATGAGGGGCTCGATCCCAGGACCATGAGATCATGACCTGAGCCGAAGGCAGAGGTTTAACCCACTGAGCCACCCAGGCGCCCCTCTCCTGCCAACTTTTATTTGAATTTATAATTGTTTCTCCAAATAATTCCAGATAGTAATTTAGCATATTTAATTGCTTGTACTATAGACTGTATGCTTATTAAAAATAAATTATGTTAAAAATCAAGAGAAAAACATTTTTTTATTTAGCATCGAAAAGCCCACATTAAGAAATGAGCATATAAAAATCATTAGCTTATGTGGACATGCAGATGAGACTTTTAAATAGAAAAAGATAAAAAAGAGAAAAGAGGGAGAAAAGGATACAAAATATATTTTTGTTTATATTTTTATTTTCATTTAGTGAGAATTGTTGAATTTAATTCAGCTTGGATATAAACAAATAAACAGCAATACACTGAATGGAAATTGAATGAATTGTTAAAATATAAACATCTCATCACAACTAGGTACATTAATTCTTAAAACCTTCCTAAGAAAAAAAAAGTAGCTTGAGTCACTATGATTTACAAATTATGTGTTCTGTATTAGACATTTTTTCAATAACAGGAAGCATATGAAATGAAAAAATACTTATATTTTTAGTTTCCCTCCACTCAACAACTTTTTAATCTTCTGTGAAAATCTCTAATACCTGTAATTTCCCTTGTGTTTATAAGACTGTTAGTTGCTCATCCATGGGTGGATGGATGGATATGAATTGTTCACCATAATTCTACTACAGATTCTATTATCTCAAAATTTACTTTTATAATTTATGCATTAGTTGGCTGTATTCATGATCATTTTATTTAAAAAAAAAAGCTCATTTTTCTTGTTTAATTTTGTCTTTAATTTGAGAATATCTATTCACTACCTTTACCCATAATGATATCTAGACAGTATATAATCTGTGGATCATGCTCTTTTCATTTGGAATTTTGTAAATAACTTTCACTACCTTCATATACTACATTGATATGCAGAATCTGAAACCCAGTTCATACAAAAACATTTAAGGAGGCCAAAAATTATCAACAAACTGGATAAAGTGATGATGTGTGTACAGGATATGTAGATTTTAAAATAACCATAAAACACAAAAACTAGGGAACTTATTTTTTCTTCACTCAGTAACTTCTAGGTGTGTGAATATTATAAGCAAATTATGGATATTTGGTACTCAAAAGGATCTTATAAAGAAGACAGAGAGGACAACTTCAAATTTTCCCTCTTTTTTGTTTTTTTTTCAGAAGTTACATATATTTTATTCTGAAAATACATCCGTTACTCTAAATGTTTCCTAGTTGTATATACCAATCTGGTCAAGTCATTTAATATGGACTCACTGAAAAATAAAATAAAATAAAACCCTAAATACACAAATGATAATAGTTTTCAACCTACATGAAAGCACCAAACTACTAGTATTTCTGCCAAGTGTTCTTTATTGGAAAGGATTAAGAATCCACTTTTGACTTCAGCGAGGAAAAGAATCATGATTTATTGGTCATATTTGTCACTGGTACAAAATAAGGAGTCCGATGTAGTATATTCACTGACTCAGTGCCAGAAAGTAATAAGCTTGAATCAAACATGTTCATCCAAAGATATCACATAATAGAATTTTGTCCATCGTTTTTTGTACAATTATTTTTTTCTAAATTTAAGACTAGTAGTAAATTATTATGCTGCAGTTACATTACCAATAAAGGCAGTACAGTTAGGGAAGTATTCACTATAAAACATGAAACAAGAATTGATTAGGTGAACCACCAAGTAAATTTGCACTTATCAACATCTGATTCCCCAGATTATTCTTTCACCCTATTAGTAAAATAATTTTATTATTTCCTTTATTAAGTCCAGTTTTCTAGATATTCTTTTCTTGAGAAAGAACAATTTGCTGGATATTGAGACAATACAGTGATGTGATTCCATTAATTTTTCACAGCTTGAAGGGGGTAAAGTATAAAAGTATAAGTATAAAAGTATAAGTATAGCAAAAAACAAACAAACAACAACAAAAAACCTGGTGTGGCAAGACTTCTTTTCAAAGCTTTGGTTGAAAAGTGAATAGCTTATTAATAAGGATGTAGCATGCAAAAGAACTGTCAAGAAGTCTTATTAACCTGGGTGTCCAACTAAATAAACTGGATAAAACTTAAGAACCATAGGAAAAACTCAGAAAAGTAGATATTTTGCCATGATTATTTTCATTCATTATTTTTTGATTTGTTGAATATGTAAATTATCTTCTTGCATATTAAAATAGAATTCTTGGGGCACCTGGGTGGCTCAGTGGTTGAGCCTCTGCCTTTGGCTCAGGTCATGATTTCAGGGTCTCACATCCGGCTCTCTGCTCAGCAGGGAGCCTGCTTCCCTTCCCCCCCAACTCTGCCTGCCTCTCTGCCTACTTGTGATCTCTCTCTGTCAAATAAAGAAATAAAATCTTTAAAAAAAATAGAATTCTAAATGATCAAAATTAAGATGATGATATCTCTGTCAGATAGATCTATCCAGATTTACAATGTTCAACATCCATTTGTTTAAAGCAGCTTAGGAAAAAAAGGCAGGCCAATTCTTATCCATTTTTAGGTAGAGTGAATCAGTTGGCCCAATTTCTTGTTAGTGATTTTGAAATACAAATAGAAATGGGTAAATTTTCCATATAAGACAACATCATTGAATCAGTGGACTATTACACAATATAGCACTAATGAAGTCAGATTATTTCATTTTAATTTTAAGATTCTATCACTAATTGTATGATCTCTGCTAATAGTTTAATTTCTTTGGGGTCACATTTTTTCGAATGATTTCTCTCCTAGTGTTATTGTAAAGATTTGAAAAATGCAATGGAGGTGAAGACACCCAATAAATTGCAAAGCACTTACCAGTATAAAAAATCATTATAAATATTCCATTTCAGTTAAAATTGTGTGCTAAGGAATGACAAAAATAAGTGGAATATTTTGATATAACTGAAGCTAAGTGAAAATTTCAAATATTTCTCTTACTTGGAGGAGCTTCCCTAAAGACTAAATAAAACACATTTTATTCAGTTTGATCTGTCAATGGAATCAAGAATACTAACCAAAATCAAAATTAGTTCCATAAGCAAAGTGTAAGATTCTTTATTTTTCCTCATAGAAAATGAGTAAGTTCTACAATTAGCAGAATAACTTATATGAAAGAAAATCATTGTGGCTTTGTATCCTAATTATTTAAATAATAAACTTTTTTCCTCCAAATTGTTCTGTTTTAAAAGATGAAAAATGAAACAACAAAAATCAGCTAATATTAAAAATAAAACAAGATTCAGCTAGTATTTATATACATAGATACAAATTTTGAATAAAGTGGTTTTATTTGCTGTAAAATGATAAAATGAAATGGATGGAAAGGGAATGGAGAGGATGGCCAAGTAGGAGCTTCCGTCTGACAAAAGTTTGAATGGGAAGTAGGAATAAATAAATTCATTATGTTGTTATTTATAACTATCATTGATTTAGTATTAAGCAGTGATTGAGCACGTGTATATGCAAAATATATTATTATTTTTTTGGTATTTTCTAAAATTCAGAAAGGTGGAGATGAAAAGTAGAAAAGTATCCCCATTTAAAAAAATAAACGAACCAAGTGTTAGAAAGACTTGAGGATTTTCCCAAGACCACATAAGGCAGACCCAGGATTTTAACCCACTTTCCCTTGACTTCAAATCTACACTCTTACCATTATTCTCTGCTGCTTTCTCAGTTAATGACTGATTTCTCAATGCAAAAGGAACAATAAGAAATTTCAGAAGATGAAAAGCAGAATATGGTAATGGGTTAGGAGGAAGGAATCAAATATTTGAAGTTAAATGGGCTTAAAGTCTCTCATGTTGGCCTAGAAAGAATGGCTGGAACTATGGTAGAGGTAGACTTGAAACAGATCTGTATCCACAGGACTCCAGTGACAATGCTTTCTGTAATATCTTGCCCACAGCAATCAATCGATGTTACTAACATTCTATTTTATATTTTCTTCCTCTAAAGAAACAGATTTATGTGTTAAATCATCTATTTTCCCAAATACTTTGAGATACATGTTAACCAAATATTTTAGCACTACCTAACAATTGCCATTTTTCTGGAGTTTATACTCTATAATTGCCAGCCATTAGATGCCAGCTGCCCTAGAATTGTGAGACCTCAGACAAGGCTGATGTGGCTCTCTTTAGCTTAGGGAAATTCCTGGGGTAGGATAACAGCTGAGGACTATAGATGGAGACATGTATCTTTAATTCCTGAGGGAGAATTTGGGCACATAACACAGTGGCTACAATGCTTTATTCATTTAGCTATTTTTGTATTTTATAGCTCTTAACAATTGTAATATCTCTCTATGTCCATATCATCACCTCCAAATTTTTCACAGAAGAACATTTAGGATTAGAGAATTAAAATTTACTTTATCTGAGCTTTCATAACTAAGTAAAAGGAAATAGACTATAAATTTGGATAATCCAAGACTATAACCACCTTCCTAATATTTGTTCTACTTTATTATGAAGTCTAATATAGTCTATGTCTGCTATGATATATCTGTAGGGTTTCTGGATCTCTTTTATGTATTTAGTTGTCAGAGAGAGAGAGAGAGAGAGCACAAGCAGGCAGAGTGGCAGAGAGAGAAGCAGGCTCCACATTGAGCAAGGAGCCGGATGCAAGACTCCATTCAGAGACACTGGGATCATGACCTAAGCCAAAGGCACTGGCTTAATGGACTGAGCACCCAGGTGTCCCAGATCTCTGACCTTTTAATTAGGAAGACTATGTTACAACATCAGATCTCATTCAGTCATGTTGCCTAGTTGGTAAATCTTGTTGCTGTGCAATTGGGACTGGTTGATTCTAGTGTTACTGTGGTACACCTTGTGATTATTCAGCTATAAATCTACACTGAGAAAGAAAGCTATGGGGTATTAAAACTGGCAAATTAGAGGTTAAGCAGAATTTTCTAAGACAGATTCACACAAAAAAGGAAAGTTTCCTGAATGGATAAATAATTTCTTTATTTCTCACAGAAACAAACCTGAAAATTGGGGCAATACATTCCTTATGAAGTTTAAATGAAGCTTGTTTTATCAGAACAGTTTTTGGAGTCTTCTTAAATAAAGTATATCAGCTCGGTATCTATCTCTCCTACTTGTAACAGAAAGGATTCAGTTGGGGAGCCAGAAATAACTACAGATTAACAAATGGCGGTAACTACACTTTTTCATTTGAACTATCTTTAGACCTGGGGCTAATTACTGTAAATGCCTACATATGACCCCTTCTTATGCTCTTACTATTTCTCTGTTCACCATTCTGCTTAAAACTTACCTAGCCACAGCTTTGGAACTTTTCTCACCATGAATGATATTGTTCCTTTAAATAAATCACACATTTTTCTTTATCTTCAGACATATTAAAAAATCTAAACAACTTCCTGGAATTATTTTTAGTAATTTTAGTAAAAAGGCCCAGACTTAAAAATCAATTCTTTCCATGTCAAGTTACTAAGGGTAATTTTTTTCATAAAGTTTATGCTTTTAGCTTACCCCGTACTCACAGTATAATTTCTCTTTCATAATATTCAGCAAAGAAAAAATACTCAACTAAAAAAGAAATAATTCTGATGGTGATATAAATTTCAATTTCATTTTGAAAAAATAATCTATCCTTAAAGTAAGAAAGTAATTTATAGGACTATAAATTATTTGTCAAGAGGAATATTGATTAATATAGATTCAGCTTACTTCAAGAGAGATGGAAATATACAAGGACTGAAAATATCTGAGGTGAACATATTTTAAAAAAAGGATTTTGAGGTTGAAATATGGAAATGATTTATAGAGGGGTAAAGAATACCATGCAAAGTATTTTAGTTGTTAAGTCCCTGGAGAAAGGGTTGAAATATGACTAAGCCCCCAGTGTGAAGAAACAGAAAAGTCATGTAGTTTTGGAGGAAGGGAAAATATCAGATTATTAGGGGATCATTATTATAGCTCACCATGAGTTCATACATGTTTTTTAATAAGTATTTTTATAGGAAAATTAGAGAAGTGATAGAGAAAAGAAGGGGTGATAAATATATTTCAAAGATAAAAGAACTCTCAAACAAAATAATCAGTGAGGCACTAAGTATAGTTTTGACAGGCAGCATGGTGGGGTGGCCAAAAGCTTAAACTCTGGGGCCACAATGAACAACATGGACTTGAGACCCAGATAGCCCGCCTTTAAATTCCACTTTATATATTGGGCACGCTGCTTACTCTTTTGGGCACGGGCTCATCTGTTGTTTGGAAATATTGATAGAACTACCTCTTAGATATGTTAATTAAAGGGCAAATAATTCTAGAAGACATAGAACAGTGCCTGCCAAATTATAAGCTATTCAGAATTACATATAAAACATAAACAAAGAAATAATAAATAGATAGGTAGATAGTACTAGAGATGATTTATAAGTTTTGAGGCTGGAATTTTGACTAGTTACCAAACTGTGTTGTTATAGAACATAGAGTGAGAGATTGCAAAAAGGACTCCAAATTCTTCCCTTTCTATGACCCCTTGATTCTGGGATGACCATACAATTTATTTTGAGCAATCTGATTTTGACAGATATGAGAAGCAGAGGTCTCAGAAGTTTATGTTCACTGGTACTTGCTCTTGTGCTGCACTTACGGCTCTGGAAACACCAGGTGAGGAAACCTGAGTTATCCTTCTAAAACAAGAGAAACTAAATAGAGTGGAAAAAAAGCCATCTGGCTGACAATTTGCAATCCAACAGACAAGTGATTAAGGCTATCTGAGAGCACCAGCCATTAGCCAGTGAACCAGCTAACCAAAACATGAGACAGCCAAGAAGATATTATAGAGTGTGCCCAGACCCGAACCTCCCTACTCTTAAAATTCTCCAAAGAATATGAGCTAGGCCACTGAGTTTTGTGGCAATTTGTTATGTAAAAAGCTAACTTATAGAAGAACTCATAGCCAGAAATGGGATAATGCCATAACAAAAACCTAAAATATGTAGCATTGACTTTTTGGCTGGATGGCTGCCAAAAGCTAGAAAAATGGTGGGAATGTATGAGTGAAGGTGTGAAACAAGAGATCCAACAACAGGTTGATAGGAATGCAAGCCCAGGATGAGAGTGAAAAGTCTGTTGAACAGAGGCAAAATAGAGTAGGAAGTCAGAGGGCTCATGGAGGGCTGTTTCCTAGAAAAAATAAATAGAACTGATAAATTATCAAAATTGCTTTCATCACATGTTGAAATGGGAGATGAATTTTTGGAGCTTTTGGAGAGTGTTAGAAAAATATTCAGATGTGAGATAATAATGAACAAACATAAGGAAGATGATATTAAATTAAAATAAAAAGGTGATTTGAGAAGTGATAAACTGATAGTTTAGCGCTTGGCTCAACCATAAACAATATTTACAAACATAGTAATTAAAATATTGAAGACAAATTTAGTACAATTTGAGAGATAATTACATTGGCAGGATGAAAGAGTCTACATATGAGTAGACTTGTATTCTTATTTACCATCAGAGAGTCAATAGACAATGACAAAATTGATAAGTGTAAATATAAGAGCTCATAAAAAGTTATAATAGCCTGGCATTTAATATAAAAGTGTAGAAATAAATAACAGGTGAAACAACTAAAATACTGTTTCCTTTTAAAAATGAGTTAGGGTGGGAGAGCTTTGGGAACTTTTAAACATTATTATTTAAAAAAAAAATTGTGTATATTTGTTAAATAAATGAAATAATTGTAATTGACTTATGGTTATGACACATGCTGTGAACTAAACTGTACCCCCCCATCCCCACCAAATTCATATGTTGAAGCCTTAACCCCTAATGTGATAGTACTTGGAGGCAGGGCCTTTGGGAAGAAATTAGGTTTAGATGAAGTCAGGAGGGTGGGACCCTCATGATTAGATTACTGCCCCTATAAGAGACACCACAGAGCTTTCTATCTTTCCCTGTCTTGTGAAGAAAGTGGTAGAACCAGGGTTATGTCAGAAGAAATAGTCAAAATGCAATGTCGTCTGGACAAAGCATTAGCTAACCCAGCAGGAATTTTGAGGATAAGAAATGACCGTTAGTGTTCAGTCTGAAGCCAAAATGATCTGATCTCTACCCCGTGTTTGTTAGTCACTGGAAGCAAGCTGCTTTGGGAAGGGTATAACATTAGGTTTGCTGATTCTAGGAAGGTAAGGTAGCCACTGACAGCTGACAAATAGGAGATATTTGCTGACAGTACCATGAGAGCACGGTTGGTGAACAAGTCCTTCATTGAAGAAGGTCTGGGAAGTGTGTCTCCTTTTCTTTCATAATTCAGATTGTATGGAGTTTAGGTCTACTTCTTCGTAAACATAGAGCAAGCAGTTCCTCCTATAGACATGTATTCTTCAAGGAAGATTTAGAAATAGGAGTTTAATCAGAAGAACCAAAGTTCCTAGTACCTCTGTCTGGGATCCTCAATTGAAACTCATTATATTCCTACTCCACTATCTATTCTAGGTTTCTTCCTAGTAGCTTAACAGGTAGTGTGACCCAGACAGGCATCTTGGAGAGGTCTGATCTCCTCCTGATCACAATGTCCTTTTCAAGATGGAGTGGCTGTACCCATCCATTTATAGCACAATTGAATAAGGAGGTACAAAGAGTTAACCAAGTGGATCATCTGTGTTGCACAAATATTCCTCTTTGGTACCTTCCTCCTCCTGATGATCAGGGTTAATATCATTGCCAAGAAAGTGACTCCCTTTATTGACTGCTGATCCATGAACAGCAAGGAGCTCAAAGTACCTGGGCGGCAGCAACAATTTATGATTGAATGATATTCCTGTTGTATCTCCTGGAATAAGAACTCCAACATTGCGGAACTCAAAATGGATCAGTGGGAGTGAGAAGAAGTGTGACTGTTCCTCCTTACACTGTTCCCAGGTCACATAGTCTTGTTAGAGACACAGAGCCACTTAGACTTTTGATTCAATACTTAAACTATATCCTATAGGGTGATACCATATCCTCATAAACTAGTACTTCCAATTTGGCTCTTCAGTTGTGCCTTACAAACTTTCCCAACATTTTATCAAGTCTCAAAAAAAAAAAAAAATGGTGCAATGGGTGGCCTAACCACTGGATCCTAAGGTCATGGGCTATGCTTGCATTTCCTTTTATTGAGGAGTAGATCACCTAATCCTTAGTGACATTATGTGGGATCTTGTGCTGATAGATCAAATCCTTAATAAAACATTAGATAGTGGTGCTGATTGAAGCCCTGATATCAGGAAAAGTAAACCTGTGTATAGAAAATGTATCTATTCCTGTGGAAAGGATCCACTGGTCCTTCCAGGATGTTAGAGGTCCAAAATAACCAACTTGCTGATAAATGGCTGTGTAGTCCCCTTAAGAAAGAGTGCATTATCGAGAACTCAATATAATTCTCCATTGCTAGCAAGTTTGAAATTCTGTGATGACACCAGCTAGATCTGTTTAGGTTCAACTTCCACCTCTGTTTCTGCCACCATGACTACATCATTTATGTGCCCATTATGTCCCAGTGGTGGACAAAGATAGAAACTGGCTGACACCAACTGGCTGAGTCATTGGCTATATGCTGTTGTTTAGTTCCTCTCCTTTAGTAGATGCTCTCTGGGAGGTGGGTAAATATCTTTACATTTCTTGTTTAATTTCATGGGTAGACCCATAAGCCACTATTTAGATCTCCTCGTGCTTACTTTCCAATCATTTGGGTCTCTGACCGCCAGCCAAACCACTTTGCCACTGCTCAGAAATATCTATATATTTTAATTTTAGACCTCTTATTTCTCAAAAAAAAAAAAAAGTGAATTGGTGTACTACCTAAAGCTCTGATTATTCAGAGAATTTTCCCTCATAACTATGTAAAATGGTACTCGTTTGTGAAATGGGCATACATTATTGATGTAAACTTGTATATTGAGTAGACAGATATGTAAACCAAGATTGAGCATTTCTGTCCTCTATCATCTGGTCATAGGTCTTTTTCATCTGTGCACAGGCCTGAATGGATAGAAGGATGCTGATATAACAGTGTGTTTAGGCTAGCTGCTTACACAGCTTGTTCATGACCCTTGATCCAGCTACTACTTGATTCTAGATACACTACTTCTGTTATAAGATGGATTGTATGTGGACCTGCTCAAGCTTTTATCTCTGCCAGTCTGACAGGACCCCACTCATGATAAAAAATTCTTTGCATGGTTACCTGGTATCCCATAATTAAAGGCTTTTTCTCTTCCGGGGCTTGGTAGCACACAGGTATTATTTTTCAAAAGATATATGATTTTCCACTACAGATGGCATGGTCTTCCACAAAAGCCTGGCATTATGATTCTCCCACTGGAGGTTGGCACAAGCTCTACACAGCATCTTTTCTCATCACTGATACTTCAAAAATCTTAGGGTCTGCAGAATTATATGGCTGAAGTTGCAAAGCAGCTTGGACCATATTTTAGACCTTCTGCAACACTTCCCCAGATCTGAATGATTTTTGTGTCACCCAGCATATCAGGCAGATAAGTTTCCCTATATATAGAACATACTGGTTCCAAAAAGCTAATGAAGCACACCTGGTGTTGTGTTTTGTTCTTTGGTTTAGAAACGTCATGATTCAATAATTTACATTTTACTGTGAAGGATATGTCTTTGCATTCTCAAGATCACCAGCCATATAAATTTTTATGGATGTGACAGTCTCTTGAATCTTCACCAAGTTTATTTCTTGCCCTTAGGAATGCATGGGTCTGGGTGCCTGGGTGGTTCAGTGGGTGAAGCCTCTGCCTTCAGCTCAGGTCATGATCTCAGGGTCCTGGGATTGAGCCCCAAATCAGGGTCTCTGCTCAGCAGGGAGCCTGCTTCCCCCTCTCTCTCTGCCTTTCTGCCTATTTCTGATCTTTCTGTGTCAAATAAATAAATCTTTAAAAAAAAAAAAAGAATGCATGGGTCTTACCAAGTTCTCTGGGCTACTCATCACCTCTTTTTCATCCAGCTTAACTATGATAATCATATCAACTTAATTTATATAATGAATCAATGTGATATTCTGAGACTGTCAGGTTAGTCCAGATTTCTTTAGACTATATTATGAACGAGGGTGGGAGAATTTACATAAACCTGAAGCAACATTTTCAGTGTATACTGTTGTCCTTCTTTGGTTAATGACAACTACCAAGACACTTGTGATTAGAATGGAAAAGAACACATTCATCAAATCAATGGTTACACATTGGGTATCTGAGACCTTACTAAACTTCTCTACAAAATATACCACATCTGTCACAATGACTGTGACTGGGGGCCTTATTAGATGAGTTTGAGATAGTCTACAGCCAGTTGCCAGTATCCATCTAGTTCTATTGGAGTCAGAAGGTGAATTAAACGAAGGCATCATGAGTCCACTATTCCTACATAAATCCTTAAGGATGGCATTTACCTCCACCACTCATTGCAGAATATGATATTGTTTGGGGTTTATTTAACATTGATGGCTTCCACTTGGCCTTACCAAATGTGATTGTTAATTAGGAACAAAAATTAGGAACAAAAGTTAATGAAATAGAAAACAAACATATCAGATTAAATCACAGAGACAAAAGTTGGTTGGATAACCCTTAGAAAATGTTAAAAAAAAAAAAGAAAAAAGAAAAAATGCAATGTCAGTATGGGAATGAAAAAGGAACACCACTATGAAGACTACAAATATTGAACTCATATTGAGTTCAATCCCTCTTTACCTAGCAAAATTGAAGGTTAAAGGAAATGAACAAATTCCTTATAAAATATTACTCCTTAAAATTGACTCAGGAAGAAATATAAAATTTGAATAGTCCTGTATCCCTTAAACAGATATAATCAATAACTTAAAAGTCCCACAGAAAAAACTCCAGCTAGTTTCACCAGAAGATTCTTCTAAATATTTGGAAGGAATAATATCAAACTTATATTATCTTCCAGAAAATATAAAGTAGACTAATCTTCATTCCAAACCTGAAAAGGATATTAAAATAAAGGCAAAATTCAGGTCTTAACAAAAATAATATGAAGAATGATGAAACAAAGATGCAAAAAAAAATAAAGATGCAAAAAATAAAATATTAACAAATAAAATATAGCAATATGTTAAGATAAAATATCACAATATCTTATATTAACATGAAGAGTAAATTGGTTTGGTCTATGAAAACTAACCAACAATGCGAAAAAGCTAAGACAATTTCCTTATTTGATAAAGGTCATCTACAAGAAAAATATGGAATACATACTTTAATGGTGAAGTGATGAGAGCTCCTCTCCTTGTATCTTTGGAAATGAAACAGGATTACCATTATTAACAGTTTTATTTATCACTATACTAGTGGGACCTTGCTAATGAATTAAGGAGAGCATAAAATAAATAGCATAATGATTGGATAAGAAGAAATTTTAAAAATTATTATTTGGACACTATATGATTACTTAAGAAAAAAATACAAAATGATCTTCAGACATACTGCTAGAAAAAATAGCTGAACTTCAGAATTTAATTATATACAAGACCAACATCTAAATACCAATTTTATTTCTACATATGAGCAACAAACAGAATATTTAATAAATAATATGCACCAAATATCTAGAGATTAATCTAACAGATATCAGAAACCCAAGAGTTAATGTGACAGCAGATTTCCAGACCTCTATTAATCTATATCCACAATAACATTAAGTTGTTAAATCCTTTTAAATTCATATATATTTTCAATGCAAAACCAATTAAAATGTGAGTATTGTTTTTCATCAGCAAAATAACTCTAAAATTTATATGGAATTGCAAATGCCAAAAAATACTCTTGTCTTAGAGGACAGTAACAAATTTAGAGAATTTGTTGTATCAACTATCATGACTTCTTATATTGCAATGTAAGAAAAACAGTAAAGTAGCAATTTAAGGAAAATAGAGTGCTATAACAAAATAAGCCTACAACAAGAAATCCTCTATATATTTGTAACTAGATTTATAATATATTTAATTCTTCAAATATAGTGACAAAATAATTGTCTTTCAAATTAATGGTGCTAGGTCAAGTTGATATCAATGTGGGAAAAAATAATGTTGACCTTTAACTCTCCAACTATATGAATACCAATTTCACATAGATTAAGAAACTAAAGTTGAAATGTAAAATAATAACTCTTCAAGAAGAAGACATAGAAAGATATTTTTGACTTAGGTATTGGCAACTTTTTCTTAATATTAAAATTGCAAGTTATCAATATACATCCACCAGAAAGATTAACATTAGAAAAAGATAGTAACAAGTGGGTTAATGTAGAGCAACTGAAACTCTCATACTCTGCTGGTGGGTACGCAAACTGCAACAGTGACTTTGGAAAACTGGTTATGAAATTTTTTTAAGGTTTTATTTATTTTAGAGGAAGTGAGGAGGGGCAGAGAGAGAGGGAGAGAGAGAATCTTCAAGAAGATCTCACTGAATGTGGGGCCCTACTCAGGGCTCAGTCTCAGGACCTTGAGGTCATGCCCTGAGCCAAAATCAAGAGTCAGACACTTAACCAACTGAGCCACCCTTGTGCCCTTGGTTACCAATATTAGAGCTAAACATGTATGTAATATTTGTCCTACGAATTCTGCTTCTATGTATTCATGTAATAGAAATGATTATATCTGAGCCTCCAAAGACATGGACAAGTGTGTTCCTAACAGCAATATTTATAATAGCTCTAAATTTTATTCTACCCATGTCCATCACCTGTGGAAAAAACAAAGCAATTGCAGTACATTTACAAAATGGAATGCTATATGGCAATGAAAATGAATGAACTACTGTTTTGCTACAACAACAAATACTTTGCAAGAAGATCACATACATGCTTAGTGAAAAGATATCAGGCAAAAGACGGTATATGTTCAATTTGATTTATAAATATCAATAACAGACCAACTTAACTTATTACATTAGAAAGCAGAATAGTGGTTACTTACAGTAGGAATGGTTTTGATGGTACAAAGACACAAGGAAGGATTCCTGAGTCTATGTATTATCCTATTTTTGTAATCTTGGTGGTGGTTAATGTGAATGTAGTAACTTTGTAGAAAGTTATCAGACTGCACAATTATAGATTTTACACTTTTTTTCCATTATTGTTGCCCTTAAAATAAACAACTTAAGGGGCGCCTGGGTGGCTCAGTGTGTTAAACCTCTGCCTTTGGCTCAGGTCATGGTCTCAGAGTCCTGGGATTGAGTGCCACATTGGGCTCTCTGCTCAGCAGGGAGCCTGCTTCCCCCTTTCTCTCTGCCTGCCTCTCTGCCTACTTGTGATCTCTCTCTCTCTCTGTCAAATAAATAAATAAAATCCTCTTAAAAAATTAAAAAAAAATAAACAACTTAAAAAAAACTAACATAAAAAGAATTTAGGGCTAGAATTATTAGACCTAAAAAGTCAATGCTAGCTCAATAAATAAAACTCTAATGTAGTATCTGCTTAATTGACTAAGTCTTTGGAGAAGGAATCACTAATAATATTGATCTCATTCTTTGACCTTGATCTGACTATGCTTTTGTAGGGATGGTCATTGTATTCTTAAGGTGTTTCTCCTCTGTCCTTCTTCTTCCTCATTCTTTCACATTAACATGTGAGGTGCCATAAGTTACTTATGGCATACTCTTCAAATGTAATAATTATAAAATAATACTCAAAAAACTCAGATGTAATTTCACTCGTTTTTCATTATCTTTCATGTCGACTTGGTTTCTCAGCACTATGGTCCCCTTTATTCTAGAGCTGGTAGCAAGGTGGTGAGATCTTAATATTTGATTTGAGGTCAGGGTAAAGAAAAACGTCAGTCATTCAGAATCTTGGGATTAGGACACATACTACTTATGAACAGAAATAAATCTGTGAAGATTTGGAACCCAATCATAGCTACTAATCAAATTGGATTTGCATTTTTTTTAAAGCTATGGCCCACTGAGTACATGTTTTCTTCATAATTTCAATATGTCAAGGAGTGGCTGAACAAAGAATTATTCAATTATCTCTTAGTCCACCAATAAAAATATCATCTAATAATGTCACAAACCAAAAGGACACAATATATCCATACTGCAATGGTGAAATATGACACTTGGATTCTTGGATTGAAGTAAAGTAGAGAAGGTCTATGAATGAGAAGCAAGAGTGTCCTAAACTAGTATAGCTATCCTTCCTAGTAAGTTTTCTTGTGACAAATAATATTCAACTATTCTAACTATTAATCAAGATTAGGCCTATAAGCTGGGTCTTATACTAACAAATAAAACTGAACACCTAAAATGTTGTTCCTTAATTCCCTGTAGACACAGGTATGAAATCATGAATAGCAAAGGCTCAAAACTTCATCTCTAACAATATAATGCTTTTTAGTAATTTTATGCTTGTGCTATTTAGATAAACAAAAGTTAACACCAAAGGGAAACAGAAAAAGTCCTTTCCAGGCACTAGAGTTCACCGGAGGGTAAAAGCAAAGAGGTCAGCATCATGTAGCATTTAAGAATAAATCCAGGTCAAAAATTACACAGCTCTGTGGAACTGTTTTATGTTACTCCAGCACTACTATAAATTGACGTGATGTGGTTACTCTTTGACCATTTTCCTCCTTCTTCCCAGTGGCCTGCTGTTTGAACATCATGATAGCAGTAAGCAAGCATAGAATGAGAGGCTAAGTTCAACTTTGGAGAGAAAAAAAAATAATAAGTGATGTGAGGATTGTGGGCATGTACAATTCAGGCAGACGAAAAATTAATGTAAGTTTTGTCTGCTGTAAGTGTTCATCTTCCTCACTCAGAGCTGAATTTTGTTGTGTTCGAATGTCATTATGTAAGGTCCAATGAGTCTGTCATTGTTTACAGTAATTCGGTCAAGAAGGATCCAAGTTTTCCATATTTCAGAGAGAAAAACAGCACTCAAATAGCAAATCATACTAGAAAAATATTATGAGAAATACAATATGACTAGACACAATACAATATGACTAGACTGTATACTCTTTAGAACAAAAATATTCTGATGCTTTAATGCTCTTTTCCTCCAGAATTCACCGGCCTGTCCTTTGACCAAAAGTCCAAATGTACCCTTAGGACTGTCAGTGTACACTGCTCCACTTGGAATTTTGTCCAGCGATGCAGTCACCTTTCACACAATGTGCAAGGTCTTCAGAGCGTGGTGCCGGATACATAATGTTATCAGCGGCTTTAGAGCCATTAGCCTTTGGGACCTGTTGGCACTTCACCACATGGATCGCTGTGCTCCTTCTGACCCTATCTGCTCCTCTGCTCATCACCATAAAGTTCAACTTATTCCTACATTTTCCTGTGTAAGCTCATTCAAATAGAAATAGCAGGTGAATAATTTGACCTCATAAATCCAAATATAATTCTGATTCACAAAGATGTCATCACATCCTTCATCTCTCCTTATGTCTTTTGGCAATTGTTTAGAAAGGAGGCTCCTTGAAGATATAGGTTATGTTTTTTTTTTATTTGAATATTATCTGAGAGCTTACAAATATAAGTAAATTATTAAAATCAATAAATTCAGTTAAAATACTTCTTTGTGTTAGCCACTGTCCATTAATATCCAGTCAGATAGCCCACCCTTAACACAGTGAATAGGGTTTAGTGAGAAGGTTAACTAAGGAAAGGAGGTTTCAGACATGGGTGGGCAGAATCCTTAGAACTCTTCCTATATTTATCCAGAGGGATGTCCCAACAGAAGACACTGGTGGCAAGAGATTCCCAGACTCTAGTGAGGTTTCTGTTAGTTAATCTTTATTAATCCTTGATATTGTTCTACACAATTTTAAACCAGTTACCCGAAAACAATACCTATGGATTTCCCCCCTATTTTCTCCTATTTCTTTGTTTCATAGTACAGTATTAAATATTATAAGAAATAATATTTGGTCATTCAGATGGTTTTTGTATGATTCCTGGCTTACAGCTCCCAAAGCCCTTGTAATTTCTTGATGGATAAGAACAACAGGAGTATCTTTTGTCATATTCGGTCTCTTGTCTGCTGTTCCTAAAATCACTCAAAACCGTAAAGATGAAATGGGTATTTTTTTTTTTTTTCATAACAAGCCCCTTTCCACAACTGGTTTTAAGTTTATGTGTAACTTTCAGAAAGCAGCTAAGAATGGACCTGTTTTCCAGGGAAACCAACCAAGCATAGAGGGGTAGAACTTTCAGTCTCACCCCCTGATTTTCCAAGAGGAGAAAGAGGCTAGAGATTGAATCAATCACCAGTGGCCAATAATTACATCATTCATAACTATGTAATGAAGTCTCCATAAAAAACAGAGAAGGTTCTGAGAGCTTCCAGGTGGAAGAACCAGAACACTTCCATGTGGCACTGTGCCAGCTCCTAAACTCCACAAGAACAGAAGTTCCTTTATTTGAGACATTGTCCTTTTTATCTGGCTATTGATTCATATCCTTTAATACCTATAATAAATCAGTAATCTAGTGAGTAAATGGTTCCTGAGTTCTGCGAGTTGGTCTAGCAAGTTAATTGAACCCAAAAGGGGGTTTGTGGAAATTTTTGATTTATGACCAGTTGGTCAGAAGTACAGGTAACAACCTGGACATGCAGTTGGCATTCTGAGTTGGAGAAGGTTATTGGAACCTCCAATTTGTAGCCAGTAAGTTGGAAGTATTACCCAAAACTGGGCTCACCTCTTGGTGGGTGTTGAGCCGAAAGACACAGCCAAGCCAAAGAATAGGAAAAGGAAATATTTTACTTGTGACAAGTAAAGGAGAAAGCCAGGGATATTTCCCTAGGTAGGGTCTCCCCAACAACAAAACTGAAGAAGTTTTAGCCTGAGTGTGTATATACTTAGTCATGAAGGGGCTTGAACAATGGGGAATACAGCATGGAATTGGGGGAAAAGTCATCTTAAAATGACTGAGTCCAGGTCAAAGTCATGAGGTCTTACAAGAGTTAGCATCATCAATTCTCTGGCTCCAGTTGGTCTGGTATCCAAGTGCTCAAAAGGGTTTAGATTCTGCAAAGATAACTCAAGAGTGTGAGTGAGGTCATTCTTCATTTATGAATATGATTAAGCTAACTCCTGGCCTGATATTGACTCGTCTTACACTCTGTCACAAGATGGCCAGGGGCCAAAAAGACTTTCCTTATATCAGGAAAGCAATGTCTATCTTTATTTTTCCGGGGATTCCAAACTCTTTCTGCTTACGAAGCACAGGAAATAACCTGCACCTGAGATTGGTGGAATCTGATGCTATATTGTGGTAGATTGTGTCAGAACTGTGTTGAATTGTAGGACATCCAACTGATATCCTAAGCATGCTTGGTGGTGTGGGGGGATCCCCCACCACACACACACGGGAATTGGTGACCACACCACTAATAAATAGTGACATGTTCCATCCTCTTGCTCTTTAGTTAGCCCTCCTACAATGATGGGAGGCAGTGTGTTATATGATAAATAACAAAAATGGAGTTTAGAGCTTGTCTTAAAGTTCTGGCATTGTTTACATTTAGAAATCTGCTTACCCTCAATAAATGGTGGGCCATCTATAAGGTAGAAGTACAACATTTGTTCTGTTGAAAACTTGGCTTTTATGATCATCAGATAAGATAAAACAATTTGTGTTTAAGTTTGTTTTTAATTTTTATTTGCATATAGTTGGCACACAATGTTACATTAGCTTCAGGACTACAACATAGTGATCAGCTTCTCTAAATATTTTCTATGCTCAGGACAGGTAAAGCTACTGTCTGTCACCAGACAACACTATTGTAATATCATTGACTGTATTGCTTGTGCTATTTCTTTATTCCTGTGACTTATTCATCCCATAGCTACGAGCCTGTAACTCCCACCCTTCTTCACCCATCTTGCCCATCCTCCCCGCCCCCTTCCCTCTGGCAACTGTCAGTTTGTTCTCTGTATTTATAGTTCGGATTCTGCCCTTTGTTTGTTTGTTTTTCAGATTCCACATATAAGTGAAATGATACGGTCTTTGTCTTTCTCTGTTCGTCTTATTTTACTTAGCATAATATCATCTAGGCTCACCCATGTGACAAATGGCAAGATCTTATCCTTTTTTATGGTTGATATGTTTAACTATATTTAAAATGTAAAAGTTGTGTCCAAATGTAATGAACTCTTATTCATATTATGCTTAATCACTAATATCTTGGAATAGGAATTTGAATATAACAAAGATGTACAATTACAAGCCAAATAGTACAGGTATCATAAAATAACTGTTATGGATCACTTTAAAAAAAATCTTTTTTTTTTTTATTTTTTAAGAGAGAGGAGTGGGAGGGGTAGAGGAGAGACTGAATTCTGAGCAGACTCCACACTCAGCATGGAAATGGATGCAGGACTTGATCTCACAACCCTGAGATCATGACCTGAGCTGAAATCAATAGTCTGATGGTTAACTGACTGAGCCACCTAGGCACAGGCACCCCTTAAAAAAAAATCTTAATAAAATAAGAAATCCTTAAAGATGAACTAATGTTAGTGTCAGTAATTAGTGTTCCTAAAGACAAGAATCAACTCTATATGACTTAAGCAAAACAGTTATTTTGATAAGAAATGGGAGAAATATTTGAGAGGCTGGCAGAATTAAAGTCTGGGAACCCAATCTTGTGAACTATTGAAATTAAGAAAGTGCTTGAGAGCTAAGAAGCAGAGAACATGGGGAAAAGAGCCATCTCTGGGAGGAATGACTAATCAGCTTACCTTGCCTGGTTAGTTCCTGCCATTGTCACTACCTCCTCCCATGCAGTGGTCCCCACTGATAGGGACTCCATTGTCAGCTGGTCACATGCCTGGCCTGGGCTGTCTCAAGTGGTTAGTGGGAAAAGGACATGCCCCTCTGGCTTCTAAGGTGAAAGGTGGGTAGTGACAGTAGGGGGCTAGAAAGTACCCTTCCATCAAGATTACAGGCAGCAAAAGAAGGAAATTCCTTTTAAGGATAATCAGATAATATTAGAAAAAGGAAGATTAGAGCCAGGAAGCCCAAGGCTAATGAAAGCCCCCTTTAAACTGTCACTATTTTCTCCAGCCTGCATGTGGGAATAAACTTTCTATTTCAGGGAAGTTGTAAGCTTGAAAGTCATTAATAAGGAATTTATGTCACTATTGTAGCTATAATGATGACTTGGAGGTTCATTTACTCTTTGTGTATGGTTCTTCCCCCCTCTAAGCTACAATAATTCATTATTAAGAATAAACTAAACATTTTCTCATCTAAAAGATGAATAGCTTGCCTACTGTTTATCAGCTAAAAGCAGGTTGTGGGAAATGTGCAAGAAACTTTAGAAATTTCTAAAGAATAGTGTGTTAGTACCTGTATTCTACTTACTTACAGCAAATATTATCTAATGGTTTCCAAATCATTTGTACTATTTCCCCTTATTTTTTCTCATGCAAACATTATTAGCTTCTTGATATATTCAGGTGTGTGTGTGTGTGTGTGTGTGAGTGTTTAACTTTTACTATTTCTTTAGACATTTAAGTAATCAGATTTCTAAAAGTAAATATTGAACATATTTCCTTTTTCTGTTGGGTGGAGATGGAGTGAGAGACAACAATGGTTAATAACAGTTGAAAAAATCTTGTTATTTTCAAGATGTATTTATTAAATAAATAGGATAACGAATAACAAGGAAAACTTATTCTTCATTACACTAACACTAATTTTTATAGAAAACATCTATTTTATAGAAAATACAGGTATTGTTCAAATTTCTGATTAAGTAAAACACTAGCAGTGACAGTGTGTCCGGGGGAAATGACTCAGGAACCTGAGATATCAGGGGTGTTAAAGTGGGTCTTTGAGAATTAAAATTTCGTGTGTCAATCCATGTCCAGACAGATAAGACACAGTGTGGTTTAGAAGTGTTTCAAAGCCCAAACATTACACATTTTCCAATTCAGCAATAATGAAAATTATTGATTTCATGAGATGACTGGTTTTCTCCAAACTGCAAGCCATTTCCCAATGAAAAATAGATCCAAAAATTCATTTGGAAGTTGTTAGTGCCATTTTGCAAACATTCTGAGAATTTGGAAAAAACAAGTCCCCCCTTCTTTGGCTTCCTGTTTTCAAATCTGTTCTTAGGGCTGCTTTTCAAATCTTTTAACAACCAAAAGAGTGTTTGGTTCTTCAAGTAATGTGTTTATGAAGTAAGGTTGCTATTTTTTTCCAATGATGCCAGCAGATTCTTAGGTTGCTGAAGACAATTTATAGTATGAAACATTAATATGTTAATTAGGAAAGCATCTCATTCATACCATTTTTAGTCTGGTCTTATAGAAAATTTCAACATGCTTTTAAAATATTTCAATGTTAAATACAGTAATTTCTTCATATATTACATATTGCATTGTAAGGAAAGTTTATCTGTTATTAGTGTTTACAAGAATAATCATTTATCATGTTATTCTTCCATAAAAACTCATGGAGTAAAGATACTTTGTTCTGTGTTATGAGAATAATTTTTGTGGACTGGGAAATAACTGCATTATTTGTCTGGAAAGCAAAACAAGAAATAATTGATGACATGTCACCAGCTTAAAAAAGTAACAGCAAAGCAAAACACCAAATTAAAAGTAACCAGGAAACAATAAAAATATGCACAGAAATTATTACTTAAAAATATGCTACCTTCATTAGTGAGCAGAAAACTGGTATATGTAATAAGAAAAGCAGAGTTGGTAATAGCAAAATTATAAATTAGAGATAATTTTTAAAACTTGTCTCCACATGTATTATGCTATATTTTCTATTTTTATTAGCCTGCTTTTTTTTAAATTTTAATATGTTCTGTTTTATCATAGTAAATGGAAGTACATTTTTAAAACTAAATGTGCCAGGGAAAATACCATAATAATTCTTTCATATGTTTTCTTTCTCTGAAAAGAACCTAGTTGTTCTCTGAAACTGGCATTCTTCCACACCTCTTACCAGAACATATTTCAATTTTTCTAAAATGTTTGATTATTTGCTAATGTATCCAAGAGCTTAGGCAGAAGTTTCTGCATCATCTTATCTCCATCTGCTCTTGTTCTTGCCATGTTTGGCAAGATTTTTTAAATACTAATTTTAACTAACAGAAAATCACTGATCCTTCACCATACCATTGATATTTTGGAAAATCTAGCTTCAAAAGGAAACATTTTATTTCACATATTCAAAAGCCAACTTACTTTGCCTTCTAGTAATTTCTTGTCACTTTAGAAAAGGAGTTTGTTCGGGCGTCTGGGTGGCTCAGTGGGTTAAAGCCTCTGCCTTTGGCTCAGGTCATGATCCCCGGGTCCTGGGATCGAGCCCCACATCAGGCTCTCTGCAGAGATCCTGTTTCCTCCTCTCTCTCCCTGCCTGCCTCTCTGCCTACTTGTGATCTCTGTCTGTCAAATAAATAAATAAAATATTTAGAAAAGGAGTTTGTTCTCAAAATATTTCTTTCAAGCCTTTTATCTTCTTATTTTAGAAATCAAAAACTCACAAATTGTTTATGGTAATAGAATAGATTACTTTTTGGCTAGAAGCCAGCAGGGTTAAAATCTTTTCCCTGCTAAGGCATTAATACTTTTGCATAACATTTGGGATTTGTGATTCTGAAGAAGTCTCTGTAAAGAAGTATATTCTATTTCCCCATCATGACTGAAGGTTAGCATCATTAAAGTAGGGAAAAAAGCAGCCAGACTCCAGCTTGACACTGGGTCAAGTATTGTAGCTTATTTTCTGGAACTCTTCCCATCTAAGCAATTTGTCTTTCTCTCACTACAAAGATTCAAAGATCACTATCTGGACCAAAAAAAACCACTAGGGGCTGGAAATTTTGATTGTTCAAAAATAAAAATATTTTGCTTTGACTACTGAAAAAGTATGCCAGCTTCGAGTTCAAAAGTAAAATAAAAAAAAATGAAGTATTTTCTAATTCTAATGCTCTTAAATTTCTTAAAATGGTAGCCATTAGAACCTAAATTTATGGTGCTATTCTTCCTAGCAGCTTATAGGAAGACTGTCTTCATGCCAGGACCTGGTATTTCACCAAAGTTAGGATATCACTCTGCACTTCTGAAATATTCACATTTCATCTAAAAACTAATTGTTTTAAATGTTATCTTATTAACATGTCATCTGTTTGAGGTAAATATAATTGCTTTGATGTTATCGGAAATTATTAGTCCCTAGTCACCACCAGAACACTTCTAAGAATTAGTTAGGCAATCTCATGGGAGTATTAGTAAAAATAGCAGTGTATCATTATGAGAAACTAAGGGACCAAACATAAAACAAACAAACTTGCATTGGCTACACAAATAAGTTTTTAAAATTTTAGATGTTTCCTTAATTAAGATTATTATATACATATTATTTTTAAACGATTCTATTGTAAATTATGTCCTTATGTATATTATATAACAGTCAGAATTGTTAATGTGTGAAAGAATTTTCATAAAAGAAAATCAAGTAGGGGTGCCTGGGTGACTCAGTTAAGTGTCTGCCTTGGGCTCAGATCATGATCCCAGGGACCTGAGATTGAGCCCCACATCAGGCTCCCTGCTCAGCGGAGAGCCTGCTTCTCCCTCTCCCTCTGCCTGATGATCTGTCTACTTGTGCTGTCAGTTAAATAAATATATATATATTTTTAAATCAAGTACATCATTTTAGAAATCAATCAGTTGAAGATGCTGAATTATTATAGGAGCTAACAGTTGGTTCTTTACAAATGTAAATACAGAGTTGTATTCATACATTGAATACTCATTTGATTATACTATATTTAAAATTAAAAAAAAAAAAAAAAAAGAATTGCCCTCTAATAGTTTAGTTTGGTGGGTACCCAGAGTTAACTAAACTACAAGGCGCCAAGTCTGTTCAAGACTTCTAATAACTGCAAATTTTGGGTTTTCCCCAAACGACCCTCAGGTTTGATAATTCACTAGAAAGACTCATAAACTCATTGAAACCTATTATACTCATTGTTATGTTTGTTACAGGAAAAGGATACAAATTAGAAGCAAACAAAGGAAAAGACTCAGAGTCTCATAGAAGGCCAATAGAGCTTCTGGTCACTTTCTCTCTGTGTAGACACAGACTATGTTACTTTTTCCCCATCTACATTGTGAAACTATACATAGAGAGTGCTGCCAGCCAGGCAAGCTCACCTGAGCCCCGGTGACCAGTTTTATTGAGGCTTTATTTCATAGACATGATTGATTGAGTGATTACACCCTTGGTTGAACTCTCTCCAGTGCCCTCCCCACCACTTCCAGAGTCTGACTGATAACGTGTGGCCTCAGGAGCCAATCATCAATCGCCTTGTTAGCATAAAACTTCAGGTATAGTTCCAGATGCCCACCATGAATAAAAAAGACATTCTCATCTCGGGAAATATCAGGGATTTTTAGGTTAGCCAGGGACAAAGCCCAGATCTTTCTTTGGGCAAGGCCTAATTCCTTATTACACAATGGGGCAATAGTGTTCTTTACTTACACAACATGAATAGAGAAGTATAGAAATCTGCCATTTGATTTTGACCTAAACAACACACTTTGCAAGAAAATAATTAGTAAAACCACAATTTTTAAATAAATCTGTCACAGCTCTATACACATTTATATTCTAGTTAAAATATTAAATTAACTCAATATTAAAGGTCTTAAAATAACATAACTTGCCCATTTATGAAATAGATTATAAAGTATATTTTTCACTTTTCATTTATTTCATAGACTCAGAACTAAGAGTCTTGATTCGCCATTAGGAAAGTGGTATTTATTGATGTGATACTGAACCATCAAAATTCTCCTTATTTGATGAAAAGAAGGAAGAAAGATTATTTTCAAAATCTATACACTCACAAACAACAAATAAGTGTGAAGAGGATACATAAATCTCACCAGCAGATTGGCAATCAGGCAATGCACACTGCTGTAAATAGGAATTGTTTACAAGATCATATTTTCCATATGTATGACCTAATTTATTTGATTTCTTTTTTCAAATGGTTTAATTTATTGTGAGTTTACTTCAAACAATCCCAATATATTGGATCAGGTAGAACAAATTTACTCAAATAACATTTTGGCATGAATTTAATATGTCTCACTTTCAATATTTTGCATTATCTGAATGTTTCTGTATTCCTTTTAGGGAAATCAACATGCAAATTCTGTCTTGGATAAGAAACAAAAGTTTATTGATGATCCATGTGAGTTTTATATTAAATACTATGAACACTAACATTTGAAATGTGTCCATAGTAGATTAGAAATCCTTCTCAACCAAGTTTAATGTATTCTTGTCTAGATATTTGCACTACAGCTTTCAGAAGCAATAGCTCTTCTATCTCCATGTTAAGTCAAGACTGCATGTTCCTTGAGTCAGGAATTTCATTTAATGATATGCACTCTTCATAGTAATAAAATCTGTATGAGTACACAGTGGACACAGTTTGTAAAGATGTGTCACAGAAAATAGTTCTCATATCAATGTATTGTTTTATACCTGACTTCTTCAGTGCATATGATTGGAGGTTAAGAGAAATGCAGAAGATTTGAACAGGGATGAAAGACTTGTAGATATGACAGAGAGCAATAGAGTCACAGAAGGGAAATCAATACTATTTATTGTGTATGAATTAAAAATTTTAATTGATATTAAACTTCACACGTAGCAGAACCAGAGATCAAATATTATATTTATTAATATTTCTTAAAAAGAGAAAATAGAGAATGGAGAATTTGCTACAAATTGTCTCAAAATCAATAAAAAAATTACCACTTAGAAATGAGGTAATTAAACTATAGAAATGCCATTGTGTGAGTGGCATTTGGAAGGCTCAGTCAATTAGGCATCTGGCTCTTGAATTGGCTCAGGTCATGATCTCAGGGTCATGGGATCAAGCTCCATGTCAGGTTCTGTGCTCAGCGTGGAGTCTGCTTTTCCCTCTCTCTCTGATTCTCCCCCAGTGCTCTCTCTCTCTCTTTCTATCACATAAATACATAAACTCTTAAATAAATAAATAAATAAATAGATCTCCATTGTGTGTTTACTGTTTCCAGTTAAGTTGTATAGATGATCACAATTGACTATTTGAAGATTTTTTTTTAGAATTACATTTATATTATCATGGTTCCTTCCCTATAGTGTGTTGTCTAAAAACAAGCTACATGGTCACTAGAAGAAATCAAGCTTTTTCTTTTTACTGAGTAGGTGGCTTTTTGTCAAATTTATTTATGGCTGTCACTTTTTCTTTCTGATACATAGTCTAAATAAACACACATCCAATGTGTGTGATTTTGACATTTTGTTTGGGTTTTGTCAGATACTCAGATACTCTTGTAATAAAAAGATAGAAAGGGTTAAAATAGTGATCTTACACAAATTACTGCTTTTTCAACTTTTAAACATACTTGTCAAGTTAGTGTTGTATGTAAATAACTGTAGAAAATGGCATTTATTAAGAGAGTATAATATTAATCCTGTATTATATGAAGGTGAGAATAAAAGTAGCTATAACAAAGAACTAAGGGTTAAATAAAACTTCTTGGCTTTATGTAAGTAGAGATGGTAATTCCTGGCTTTGAGCAATGAAATGGAATAAAGTAAACAAAACAAATATGTAGAGATATACATATGGAAGGTTATGAGAAAACTAACCTACTTTATGAGACCTAGTGAATGTCTGTAAATGTATATTTTGAATATACATTAATCATGCAATCTTAACTGTATATTAAGAAAGCAAAATGATATTATATATATTTAATTCTAATAAGAATTATTAGATAATCTTAGCAACAAAAGTTATAAAAATTAGAAAGAGGAATACTGGTGGAAATTTTTCAAATTTTATAAGGGATAAGAATAAATACAGCCTATAAAATGGTGCTCCGTTTTATTGGGCACATGAGCCATTATAGGAATAGAAATTCAATTACTCAATTATTGGTTCATTTTTGCTTAAGTTCTGTTTTAATAATTAATTGGAAATTACATCTTTAAATGAATCAATGTAGAGTCCTATTTCTAAAAGACCCATCTTTTCCTTCCTTTTTATGATTCCTTGCAGAAGGAACATCGTGAAGAATCAATAATGACTGGAACACACCTGATATGTTCCCATGGTGGTTTATTTAATAATTTATAATTATAAGAAAAATAGTTCAGGGTTTCTTTTCAAATCTAAAAATTTATCAGTGAACATACAAATGGTGGTTTTGCTGTTTTACAACATATATATGTATACACACATATATAAAAAATGTGTTTGGCTTCAATTCTTAACACATTGTAAATAATATTTGTAGGGTGTATGGTGCTTAAACTACAAAAGAGAAATTTCAGTTTTTGTAAATATATTATTGAACCAACAATTTCCCTTTAAATGATAATAAGAAAAATTAACATATCTTATATAGTTTCATGTTATTTACATAAGTAAATTTTAATCATAGAATATAAATGAGGAAAGTTACCTTGAAATTAATCCTTTGTAATCAGTCATCCAATACATTAATCTTGTCCTTCATATTCATATCAGATTGTCATTCAGCCATGTGTACTGTCCATTAGTATAAAAATAACATAAAATTAACATCGGTTATGTGATTATCTTTGTCAGTGACATTCAATAGCTCCCCACCATCTAAGCAGTATAATATATACTATTTAAGATCTAGCTACTTAATACAGTATACCTTATCAACAAGTCATCTCCTTTAGCCAAATTACTTCCCCTTCAGAAGCAACTTTGATCTTTTTTAATATTTTACCTTTGCCTACATTTTCTTTGTTAGCATTTTTTTTTAATTTGAGTATACTAACACATTATGTTACATTAGTTTCAGGCATACAACATAGTGATTCAACATCTCAATACATTATGCTATGCTCACAAATATAGCTACCATCTGTCACCATACAATGCTATTACAGTATCATTGATTATGTTCCCTATGCTGTGCCTCTTATTCCCATGACTTATTCATTCCATAATTGAAAGCCTGTACCTCCCACCCCCTTCACCCATTTTGTCCATCTTCCTATGCCTTCCTTCTGACAACAACAGTTTGTTCTCTGTATTCGTAGTTCGAATTCTGTTTTTTGTTTGTTTATCCATTTGTTTTTTAGATTCCACATATAAATGAAATCACATGATATTTGTCTTTCTCAGTCTGACTTGTTTTACTTCTTGGTAACATGTTTTTTTTACAAACACAAATTCTACTCATTCATGAAAGCCTAGCTCAAATTTCATTCCTAAACATAAGAGTTAGAGGCTAACTTTATTTTTTCTAAATCTCTAGTGTTTTTGAATTATCATTATTACCTTTAGGACTACTGATATATAATAGTATGCATCAAGTACATATCAATTTTCTGTATAAAATTTCAAGACTTTTAACATTGTCTTGTACAGTGATAAACAACAGACTTTTAATTGATACAACTCATTAATTTTTTGTTATTTATATTTAGTAACATATTATGAGCTTTATGATATATTCATTAACTTTAAAATTTAGAAAAGAATTGAAATATGTAAACTTTTAAAAATATTTTTCAATGTTTATATGCTGTAGTCTTTATTAACTTGCTTTCAAATAATTCAAGAGTTTAGTCATTATTTCTATTTCAAAATATTTGAATTAATGATATTGTTATGCTTTGAAACTTTGCTACAGTTTACTTTGTGGTGTCAGCATAATTCTTACAGAACAATTTCATACAGAAAAAAATTAAAGTAATTTTATTGTGTAGTACATTTATAATTGTATATGGCACACTATTGAGCATATTTATGACAAGAGAGAATTTCTGTTTTCACTGGGTATTAAAACTGTCTGCTTATAATTTTGTTGGTCTGATTATTGGAAGAATTTTCCACAGACTAGCTTCTTGCCTCACACATGTCAAACCTTGTTTTTACTTCACTCCCCCATAGCTCTATATGTGATTCTATGATATCTGGCTTGTACCAGAAGTCCTGAGTTGATAAGCATGTCACATAAATTGATACAGTGAGGAGGAGAACTTTTCTTGGAAAAACTGTCATACCTTAGGGTAGCTGGCCATAACTTAGCTGTAAGAAAACAATTGTGAACCATACAAATACCTTTTTTTTAAAGAATTTATTTATTTATTTGACAGAAATCACAAGTAGGCAGAGAGGCTGGCAGAGATGGGGTTGGGAGCAGGCTCCCTGCTGAGCAGAAAGCCCGATATGTGGCTCAATACCAGGACCCTGAGATCATGACCTGAGCCGAAGGCAGAGGTTTAACCCACTGAGCCACCCAGGCACCCCCACACAAATACCTTTTTATGACCAAACTAAGTGTATTTCCAACTCAACTTCCTTAGACAGACTTTAGTAAGGTCTAAGCCACTCCAAGGACACTAATACTGGGGAAAGTACGATGATGTGAAGTTGAAGTGGGACAATACAGAGTACTTCACTGATTAAAGCACAGATGTTCCATAAACATGTGACTGTATTGCTAGATCCACCCTCTCACCTTCCCCAGGGCCTTAAAAAAGGGTTTATTGGTTCCCTTAAGCTTAAGAATTGCTCTGTGCTCTGTGGTATTTCATACCATATTAGTAGATCTTCTGGGCATGTTCTGTCTCCAACTTGAGAGGAAAAAAAAGTCTTTTTAGCTTCATTCACTATTTACTATTTGTTTACACATTAACCTCAGCCTGCTTCTCTGTCCCTTTATTTCTAGAGACATGACAACATTCAGCAACAAAGTTTTTTTTTAAATATATTTTTAATATATTTTTTAATATTTTATTTATTTGAAAGAAAGAGAATGAGAGAGAGAGAGAGAGCATGAGAAGAGGGAGGGTCAGAGAGAGAAGCAGACTCCGTGCAGAGCAGGAAGCCTGACGTGGGATTCGATCCCAGTACTTCAGGATCATGACCTTAGCTGAAGGCAGTTGCTTAACCAATTGAGCCACCCAGGCGCCCCCAGTAACAAAGTTTTTGACACTTAGAGTCCTTTTATAATAACGTTTCCTATAAATTTAGTTTTCAATATTAGTTGACCATCTGTAATTTGACATAATGCAGATCATCTTGTTTTTCTGTATCTTGAGTGGTGGTCCCTTTAGTACTGCATTACACTCTATTTTGTCATCCATAGAAGACAGTGAGTAAATATCTTCAAATCAGTAAGGACTTGGAGCCTTTGTCAAACTCAGAATAGTAAGGTAAATTTCAGAAATAGACTAGGGAATTGTCCAGACTTGGAAAGAAAGGGGAAAAAATAAATTTTCATTATCTAACATTTTATTTGGGTCATGGAGAAGAAATACCACAAAAATATTTCTAGTGTCAATTCTCACAGCACTATAGACATAGAAGGTGCTCAGTAAATGTTTTGATTGTTCATCTCAAAAAGTCTATCAACAAAAACACAGAAGCAATAAACATTCTGTCTTCCATCACAACGCAGCAAAGACCTTTTCTGCCCTCAAGCTGATGTGATCTATTCAGTGTTCCCTGGAGTGAGTCAGCATTAAGTTTGATTAAGCCAGTTGTTAAAATTAAACTGCACTTGTCAAAATAAATGAACCAGGTACCAACAAAAGAATTTGAGAAAATTTTTTCTCATTCTCTTTGTTTTCTTTTGGTAGCTAATCATTAAAGAATAGCATTTGATAAGCCTCAGGTAATTATATCAATAACTAGTAATTGGACTGATGGTGATAAACTGAGAATAGGAATTAATAATTTATTATATAAGAAAAGATAATGCTATGCTGTCTATTTTTTCCACAAAATGAACAAAGAAGAAATGATTTCCATCAACAAAGGTATTTAATATGAATTATTATCTTTGAAAACAATTGAGTGTCTCAGAATAGACAAGAATATCTTGTTTTGGGGGAGATGGCATGGCATGGTGGAAAGCTTTGTGGACGTAAGCAACACTGTCCACTCTAAGATAAATACAATGATCATCTTAAGGGGCACAAAGCAGTACAAATGTGAAGATTTGTTTTAATACGACTACTACCCTCAATAACTATGTTTGCTCAGTCACTTAAATAATCTAGATCTCAATCTAATCTAATCAGTTATAAAATGTGGGTAATAAAAACTTTCAATATATAGTGTTTAAAACTGGTAAATCCACCACAAATGTCTGATACTATTTTTAATTCATTCTTATCCCTCTGCTATATGAGAAGTACACTTATTATCGTTCTTTCTGTAGAAGTCTTAGTCTGACCTTGTGAATAATTACTATTTCATGTTTAGTGTTTTACCTTTAAACTTGACAGTGCAACATGCAAAGTTTATAAGCTTCGTCTGAGTTCTCCAATCTTTGAATTCTTTATATAATTTCCCTGGAATTGGAAAGATACTAATAAAAAAATTTTGGTATCTGAAAATGTATTGTCCCATAGAATAGTAAATGTGACTCCACATCTATTCTCAGAAGAAAGGTGTAAAGGAAAAAGACAGATGTTTTCTTAAGAGTTCATTAAATGTTCTTTTAAAATTAATTTTGTTATTCCCCGCGAACTTATATATTATTAGCTTTGCTAAGTTGCTAAGAAGAATCGCTCCCAATCAATGGGCAAGTTATTAACAATTCAACATTTAAAAAATAAAATGATTTTAAAATTTTTCTCATGGGACAGTGTCCAAATCTGTATTTCCTTAAAACACTTCTCTCATCACAAACCACAGATATCACAGCTGAAAGCCAGCAATATTTCATCACTTTTAAGCTGCAGATTTATTTTTAAAATAATAGTTAGCATTCATTAGCATGTCTATGTGCTGTTTCCTCTGCCTAAGCACTTTACATATATCATATCATTTAATCTTTCTTAAAACACTATTCAACAAATGTCCACTGAATGCTCACTGGACAAGGTACTGTCTTGGATCCTAAGACAATGATGAATAAACAACCAAAGAAAAAAGAATAAACAATTCCCAGAGTTCATTTATTACATAGGAGCCATTATTAATCTTACTCTTCAGAGGAAGATATAAACCAACAGAGATTAGGCATCCACCAAGGAATTAGTGAGTGAGTTAGAGTTTGAATTGAGGCCTATCTTGGCCTGAAAGCTCTCACTTTACGACTTCTCATTACGCAAACCTCATATACAGTACAAGTTCAACTAATTTTTATTCCTTTTATTAAAATTATTCACTTTTTATTTTGAATTTTAGAACAGCAAATTTCATTTTGATATTATCCAGTCCTTTTGGCCTCCTTAAAGATGGACTTTATGCATTATTAGATTTTGATCTTCAAGGCTCTGCGAAGGCCTGTTACATAGTAGAATTTCAAAAATGCTTTCTGAATTTTGACATTTGTCCTTGATGAGCCCAAAAGTTTAGAGAGAGACTTGTTCAAGACTATTCAACTAGATGCCTCTGATTGTCTTTTGTGACCATGCTGGATGTGCCTCTCATGTTCCCCACTGCTACTAGCTCAATGCTTCCTTCTTTGTGTCTTGGGTTCTTCAAGCCCCTATTTTTGTCTTTCTGACTACATTCATCACTACCCTTAAATTTTCCTAATATTTAGCTCTCAGCTACCTTCCTTCCTTCCTTGTTGACTACCTCCTCTCCGATACCTGAACTCATCATACTAGACTCTCCACACTAGACAATAGGTTCTCTAATAGCAACAGGTGCCACACAGCAGAAACAAATATTTTAATTTTACTAATGCTTCTCCAAAGAATTAAAAAAAGTGTACAGCCTGAACTCTATCGTACTTTACTCAATCTTTTCATGTTGCCTTTTTAGAAACAATTATTTATTTATATGGATCTCCCCCTGCCTCCCAGGTTATAATATGACATTTAAAATGAGAGTGTGTCTTGTTTTGTTCTCTATGTTTTACAGCATATAGCAAAGTAGCTCATGCATCATAAGTTCTCAACAAATATTTATTAAATATTCCATTTCATTCTTTAAAAATTTGATGTTTGTGAATCTAAGAAGGTTCACTTGAATCATCTACTTATGAAACATTAATCATTTTCTATTTCCTAATCTTGATAGATTTGTTTTTCCAAGTCTGTGAAGAACTGGCAACTTCTCTAGTTTTTCTTTCCAACTAAAGTGATAGCTAAAAACCACTATGTATTATTGTTCATATTCTATATTCATATCTTAGATTATCCTTAAGTTTCTACCAGCCGCAAAATGTTTTCAATACAGTTTGACTGTGTAATTTATTGCATCCTGTGAGCCATGGCCATTTCTACAAGGAGAAAAAAAATACTTTTCAGAGAAGCAATGTTTTTAGGTCTTATCCAGTCCTCTGAATAAACTGACAAAGAGGAAAACAAATGAAATAGTGGATGAATTAAAATAAATGTAAGAGATAGAATATATAAGGCATTTGTTCCTATCTTGTTCTTTTTTCATGTGATTTAGATAACAAATTAATCTATGAAAGACAAGTTAAATATCTGAAAAATACCAGGCTGACCAAACAAAATTATTTCTATCATCCTGAATGCTAAAACCCATGTTTTAAGATAATGTACATATAGAAAGTACATCTAATATATATATATATAATATATATATTTATATATGGAAAAGTACATCCAAACTCTTGACTCTAAAATTTCTGAATTTTTGAACACATTATTATAAGCCATATGCAAAAGGAATGGTAAGAAGACCTCTGAGTCTGACCTCTAAAGAATAGATGATCTAATTAAGAATCAAAAATATCAATCATGGCAAGAAATATGTTGATATATTTATCAAATTATGACAAATAAAAACTAACAAAGAACAGATTTCTTGGCATTTAGTAAATGAGTGCTTTTTGTTTGTTTGTTTTGTTTCAACATTTGGCTATTCTGCATTTAAATCCATGAAGATACACTCAAAGATCCCTGTTGGCACTAATACAAATATCCACCTGACCATCTTTGCTTTTCATCTATCCATGACATGCTGACTTGATGAGCAGCCATAATCCCTTCTGATCAACTATAAAGAGTGTGAATGAGTCAGAAATTAATCTGATTGATTAACAAGTCAATAACAAGCCAGTATTCATTTATGAATTATTGCCTTTACTATTTTGTTTATTTCCTATTACTATTTTATTTGTTAACAAGTTTAAGAGTATATTTGCCAAGAACTCTGAACCATCTTACTTACTTCTCTGACTTTAGTTCATTTTTTGAACTATATCATGCTACTTTGTGATGTCTGAGTCATGGTATGGCTCATTAGTTATCTGAGAGGAATTGGTTAAATTGTCTAACAATTTCAGTTCTGAGTTTTATTGTTTGTTAGTCAAAGAGAAATGAATAAGCCTGTTACAATATCCCTTTCAGCTCTAGATTTCTGTGATTTAATTTCTATTTGTCAATTATGACTTTGTCTCAAGGGCTATTCAATAAAAGAAAAAGAAAGTCTGAAATAAAGTAAGCTCTAGACTATATGTTTGTTAAATGTTAGGAAAATAAATATGTCTTATTTTTAGTTATTTTAGCTCAACTTACTTGACCTAGCAATATCACTTTTCCAGAAAATGTATTCAGTTATCTAAATACCCAATTATTTTTCACATGGTGTTATTTATAGATGCTATGTCATTAAGTTCTCACAATTTTTTTAGCTTTTGTAGGTATATTGGCGCTTTCCTTTTAGCATCTATATGCTGCACTATACTACCATATATCATGATGAAAGAAGGTCAATTGACTTTTATGATTTTGTGGTCCAGAATTGATGCAAGTCTGGCTTTTGTTGCTCTCTTGTCTTGAAATCTTTGAGGAAAGAAAAACTTTCTAGCAAACTAAGAAAACAGATGACCTCTGAAGGCTTTTACTATTCCATAATTCTATGAATAACTGTCTAGAAATGGGAAATCCTGCCCCATTTTCACCATGATACTAAAACAGTAGCTGTGATTATTTCAGAAAATCAGGTGGTAAATTTAAGGTTGAACAATCCTCAGTGTCTTTCACATGTCTACCTAGGAAACTAAAAACTGAAAGCAGGCAGTCAAATAGGTCAAATTAAGTCTATAAAAAGAGAATTAATTTTCCAGTTTTCCAACTTAAACCTAATTTGAGTAAGTATGACAGGTAGGAAAACCAAAAAGGAAGAAAATAAAATAACAAAATAAAATCACCTCATACTGAAATTATTACCCTCAGGGTAGTATACAATGTGTCGTATATAAATACGACATATATATATATTATATATATATATCATATATATACGATATATATATATATATCATGTGTGTATATATATACACGACACATTTTGTACTACTATATAAATATGACATATATATATGCTATATATATGATATATATATATCGTGTGTGTGTGTGTGTATATATGTATACACACACGACACATTGTATACTACCCTGAGCTATATGTATATATATATGTGTGTGTATATATTTTATAGGACTTGAACTACATGAGGAGTGTGTTTTGGTCACCCATTACTCTAGTCACAGAACACAGCATTGCTCAAATCAATGGGGTAAGTTCCCACTCATGAATCCCATCCAGACACCTATAATCTCACAAGGAGTTAAGCAATATCTTCGGCTTAACTTACCTGATATACGATGCCACATTTTTCTTCCGCACACACGTTTTGACCCCACATAGTAGTGTTTCCAGGTAAGGAAATAGTCCCAGCTTCTTGTTCAGCAAACTCCTGGGCATGTAAGAAAATTTCCCTGTAAAGAAATATAATTTGATAAATTTATGGAATTGGGAACCAGGTACCCTATTATCTGGCAGACATCACAGCCATTATTTCTCCTTGATGCTCACTTTTCTTATTTTAATTTCACAAGGAAAGATCAGAAAATCTGTTTCTAAAAAAAAAAAAAATAAGAAAGAAAAAATCCATTTCCATTTCCACTCTGCAAAAATTCACACACACACACAAAATTAAATTAAATTTTAAAAAATTAAAAATAAATAAAAAATGTTGTATCATAAAAAAATTCCTAAGTTTTGTGATCACTCTCTTAGTTTCTAAAAAAAAATATACTATGAAATAGTATCTCTTCATGAATACAGAATATACCTGAAAGGCTTCCTTTTCTTTTCTTTTCTTTTTTTTTAAGATTTTATTTATTTATTTGATAGAGAGAGAGATCACAATTAGGCAGAGAGGCAGGCAGAGAGAGAGATGGGAAAGCAGGCTCCCTGTTGAGCAGAGAGCCCAATGTAGGGCTCGATCCTAGGGCCCTGGGATCATGATCTGAGCTGAAGGCAGAGGCTTTAACCCACTGAGCCACCCAGACACCCCAGGCTCCCTTTCCTTCATGAATACAAAATATACTAAAAGATTCCCTTTTCTTCTTAAACCTTCTGCTAAATTGACCACCATCTGTGTGGGGATATAGTAATGGTTTTTCTCACTAGTGCTTTTCAGGAAACTTTCATGGCTGCATTCAATTCTCTGTCTCTGTCTTCTCTCTCTCTCTCTCTCACCCACATTCCTACACATGTAGACTCTTCTTGGGAGTTTCAGTTTCAAGATTCTACTGTTTCTACCTTCCACTCTCTTTCACCTCTATACCCTGGTTTCATCAGTTACCATCACCTGCTTTAGTTCCCTTTGTTCCATGATTGTGAATACTTGAAATGTGACTGACTTGGAAAATTAACTTTTCTTAGGTAGATAAAGATGAAAAATGTTAATGCATTTTTGCCATTTTTAATTATTTTTCTAGCTGAGTCTGTAACACTTTCACACAGTAAGGAACTGCTGTTAATAGTACAATGATTAGTTCAAGAATCCCAAGATAAATTTTTGTATACATTTCTCCATAGAAAGAATGATGCTTAGATATTATATATACATTGAAGACTAAGGTTACTAAAATTCAGACACATCGTGAACCAGACTGAGAAACTAATTACAATTCTAACATTATTTCAATTTGATAATGTGATCTAATTTAGAAGCAAAGACCTAAACTGTATCTTTAATTTGCAATGTTTTCATAAATTGAAGTCCACCTTTGCTGAATGCAGGTCTGAAGTCTATAAATGTGGTCACTGCCAAACTCCTTAGTATGATTATTCCTTTTCTATTCTTCCTCCACATATAGTAAGACTCATCCCCTTCCATGTTGTGTTCTAAAAGTTTTGACATATACAATTGTGTTACCACCACCACAATCATGATGTAGGAGAGTTCTATCATCATAAAAAATTCCATTTGACATTTTGTAATCCATTCTCATCTATTGGCAACCACTAATTTGTTTTCTGTCCCTATAATTTTATCTTGTTCAGAATATTATATAAATGGAATCATGCAGCACATGATTCTGACTCTTCGGTATGGCTTCTTCTACTTAGCATAATGGATCCTTGTTGTTATGTGTATTGCCAGTTTATTCATCTCCGGTGCTGAGTAGTATTTCATTGTATGGGATGAAGTTTGTTCATCTGTTCACCACTGAAGAACATTTAGGTTACCTTCTGTTTGGGGAGATTGTGAATAAGGTACTATAAATGTTTCTGAACAGTTTTTGCATAAACACATTTTTTTTCATTGCTCTTGGTTTGGGATTGATAGTTCGTTTAGTAAGCATATGTTTAAATTGGTAAGCAAATGCCAAAATATTTTCTAAAATGACTTTAATATATTGCATTCTTGCCAACAATGGGATGAGAGTTATCATTGCTCTGATCTTGAAAGACCTTAATACAATCAATCTTTTTAAATTTTAGTTACTCCATATGATATCTCATCATACTTCTAATTTGCATTTTTTCCTAGAGTAATGATGTCGTCTTCTCATGTGTTCACTAACCATCCATGCATCTCTCATATATCCTTTTTGGTGAAGTGACTTCAAATCTTTGCTTACTTTTTAAATTGGTTTATTTACTTTCTTATTACTGAATTTTAAAAGCTATTTATATATTCTAGATACAAGTGCTTGGTCAAATAAATATAATGGGAATATTTTCCCAAGTCTATAACTTGTCTTTTATTCTTTCAACAGTGTCTTTTGCACAGCAAAAGTTTTTAATTTTGATAAAATTTAAATTGATCATTTTTGAAAAATATATCACAAAAAGGCAACAGCCTTTTTAATCTGTCTTGTAGCTATCCCTAATCTAAGATTTTTATGCTTAGAAATTCAAGTTGTATGCAAATTTGAGTGAAAAATTATACAAACAAATTTTCTGATAATAACAAGTATTTAAAAGCAGTTCAAACAAATAATCGATACAGTCAAAAAGTTGTCTCCAGGATTGTTGGTAGCTTGTAAAATACTCCTCAAGGTAAGCGGGGTAGCCTCCTTTCTTTCACTGGTAAATAGTCAAGAAATATAAGTAATAATCCACAGCACACTTGCTTGAAGCAAACCTAATCAAGTCAATGTTTTTGAAAGTCTTCATTTGTAATTTAAAGAAATTGCATGTCTCCACTTATTTATTCTTTACAAATTTATAAATTCTTTATAAATATAATATTTATATCAGATCTCTATTTTACTCATTTGTTACAAGGATCATTTTTTACTATACCATCTTGAGAGTATTCACAGATTTTTATCATTGGACCATGCTACTTAAAATTATGTTAGCATATCTCAAAAATATGCACTTATTGCACCTAACATAATCAAAGCCCTTTGCCAAGAAATATATGTTGCTTCCATAGTGAAATTAGATATTAGCCAGGGAATTTTTGAAAGGGGCTACAAGGGGCACCTGGGTGGCTCAGTGGGTTAAGCCTCCGCATTCAGCTCAGGTTATGATCCCAGGGTCCTAGGATGGAGCCCCACATTGTGCTCTCTGCTCAGCAGGGAGCCTGCTTTCCCCCCTCTCTCTCTCTGCCTGCCTCTCTGCCTACTTGTGATCTCTCTCTGTCAAATAAATAAATAAAATCTTAAAAAAAAAAAAAGGAGCTACAATTTGGGCAACTAAACCAACTCGGAATATGAGATGAACCAAAGGTTCTCAGTGGGGAAATGTGATATAAGTAATAATAGGGATAAAAATGACTAGTGGATTATAATTATAACATATTAGATATTAGTAGAAAGAATGAAAGACATCACTTATTAATATGCTTTGAAATTAAATGTAAATCACTATCAAGTTGCCAATTAGTTAGGTTATGTATATCTCATGATTATAGTGTTGGTGAGCACATTTCTTATAATTGTTTGTTAGGAAACTTCATTATCAAAATATTTTCATGTGCTGGAGGGAAACACATACCAAAAAGAAAAATTAAAGGGCACGACAATTCGATTTTTGACTAAGCAGTTCAAATACCTCTAGATGAGCAACATAGATGTTTAAATGAAAGATTAAGATACCAGAGCAAGGAGGGGTACTTTCTTTTTTTATCACTATAGGACTGTGTTATCAGCAGAGATAATCCACCACAATCATTCTGGGTATAATAAAAACTCAAAATTTTTGACTTTATGTAACAAAATGTAACTAGAAGAAAAATGATGCTATACTTGAGTTATATACACTTAATTTATCAAAAAAGATTATTTTTCCTTCCTAACCCCAATGCTTTGTTAACACTTTAAGCTTCTTGTAAAAAGAGCACTTAAACATTTTTTTTTCCCCTGATGGGCAATCTGTTTTCATTCTTAAAGAATAAATTAATTTAAATGCCCCAAGTCCTGAAATTCTGATTAAGAATTACCAAATTGTGTGCTTAGTAGAATTCAAAGACAATTTTCCCTAAAATTACAAAGTAATTGGTCAATAATTACCGATATTTGAGGGAGGGTACTTCTAATATGAGGTACTCAGGAATGTTGGAAATCAGAAGTGTTTGGAGAGGAGAACTACAAAGAAAGGGAACTACAGAAATCATCATATGTCCCCACATGGGACATTTCTGTTACTATATGATGGTGTGTCAGATTTACCTTTCAGATTGACAAAGAAGACAGAAAAACTCTTGATTAAAATACAGGAAAGCCAGATTTATGAATTGTGCTTATTTCTGACTGGAAGAATATAGTTTATCCATTAACGTGATATGATAAACAAAAGATTGTTGAATGCATACTATGAACCAAGTGTTAAATGAATTTACCATTGAATCTTCACTTTTTAAAGCAACATTTTAAATTTAATTTATTTTTTTTTTAATTTAGCAGCTTGCATTCACTGAGTACTTAGACATATAGAGAAAACCTGTGTTTTTTGTGTTTTGTTTTGTTTTATTTTTATATTTTATCCATGTTGGTAGATTTCCCACACTGCTTGTGATGTACCAGATATATCTTAGAGATAATTGAAGGAAGTGACCCATTATGGAAAGTTGCCCTTAAAAAGGTGCATACTTATAGTCTATAAATATTCACAATATTTATAATTATTTTCATTGATATAATAACAAGCTAAACTATAATATCTATACTATTTATGTTTTAGAAGAATAATATTCAGGCAATTAGATTTGATTTAAGCCAATAAAATACAGGTTGAATCAAAATGAAACAAGAAAGAGTAACATTTTTGTTTGTTTCTACCACTGTTGTAATAATGTACCACTTATTTACCTGTCCATAGACTTGGGAAGGTGAAAGGATGGGAGTTGGAGAACGATTAAGTCTAAGTCACAGTAGAAATCAGAACAGTGTCCTCTGACTCCATCCTATGTACTTTTGGAAACTCCCTAAATAGTCACATTCTTCACTCTTTCTGTGACCTACTGATGACAGTGGCAGAAGCAACAAGTCAGCAGCTGACGCCCGTTGAAGTTATCATTAGTCCTGATGAGGACTAATTTCTTTGTCAATAGTGTTCAACAATGTCAAAGAAGCTGTTTTCTCATGGTGCTTTGTTGAAAACACTAACACTTGCTGCTGGAGAAATTGCTTAAAATTCTGACCCCACTTTTTTCTCTCAAAGTTGCTCAGTGTGTGCTGGTGTGTAAAAACAATTTTTTTTCTTACTCTTGTATTGCAGGTTTCTCAATTTAATATTCATTCATGACTTCAGGAGATTGCAACAGGAAAATCTGGGCATTGACATTATGATGCATTATGAATTAACCCTTCCTTCTTAGATGAAACAGACCATCTGGGCTTAATTCTTAAATACCCATATGTGACCGTGTTTTTGGTTATGGCCCAAAGTGAACTGGAAACGTTTAAGACCTGAGCCAAGATTTAACTCATATGAGTCTGGAGATGAGAAACACATTATTTCCTTGTGAAATGTTGAGTATTAGATATTTTGTTCGTGAAAATATTAAATCTCTCTTATTTCATATGTAAATGATGAATAAATATGGAGTAAGTCCTACTCAGTGTTAAAGCCATATTGTCTGAAAAAATGATCTAGCTTATGTATCATTGAATGAATCTGAAGGTAATATGTGAATTTATACAAATTAAAAAAACCTTCTTTTTCTTTCTCCAATTTTTAAAATTAAGTAGATAGAGAAATGCTTGACTTTGTATCACACAGCAAACTATAGACTTCTGAATAATATTGGTGATCCAGAGGGAAGTATCTGGGAACCACATAATTATGTGAATAGTAACATCTGCTAAGTGTTTCAGGAATGATTTTCAGAATGTTATAAAACTATGAACACACTTAAAATTTAGCTGTGATTTTATTTTATTTTATTTTATTTTATTCTATTCTATTTTATTTTGACTTGTGATTTTAAAAATGTGAAACAATTAAAATACATTTCCTCAGAATTATTATCCCTTTATGCCTGGCATCGAGTGAATTCATAGGAAATGACCTAGTACTAAGAGCTAAAATACACGTGTAAAGCAAATGTTGACTTAAAAGATGATAGGAATGATACATTTCATATCACACTTTTAAAAATTCCAGAATTCAGCTTTTGCTACACGTACCTTATTTATGTATAACAAATTCATCTGAAACAATACTATTTCAATATTAGATGAGATGCACCATTTATCTCCCAAGAAAAAAGAATGGCTTGGAACACCTGGGTGGCTCAGTTGGCTGAGCTTCTGTCTTCAGCTCAGGTCCCAGGGTCTTGAGATTGAGTTCCACATTAGGCTCCTGCCTGCTGCTCTGTCTGCTTGTGTTTAAAAAAAAAAAATAAAATAAAATAAATTGCTTATAAATCAACAATTATTACCTAACTTTTTTTATTTACAAAATAAAACTTACTGAGCACCTGGGTGGCTTGGTCGGTTGAGTGACCTTGATTTCCGCTCAGGTCATGATCTCACGGTTGTGAGACTGAGTCCTGCATTGGACTCCATGTTCAGCAGAGAATCTGCTTGGGATTCTCGCTTTCCCTCTTCCTCTGCTCCTCTCCCTACTTGCACACATGCCCTCTCTCTTTAAAAATAAATAAAGCTTTAGAAAAAGTAAATAAAATTTAAAAAGTAAATAAAACTTATCAAATACAGTAAAAACAAATATTTATAGCCCCAATTCTAATATTCTATACTGTAACTTATCTCTGTTCTGTCACTGCAAGAAATATTTGTTTTAATGATCTAATGTATTAAGTTGCATCTTGAAAGTCTTTGAAGGGCTACTCAAGGTATGTTTGTGGATTGACTATCCGTCTCAGATTTTATACACCTTTCTATCATGTTGTTTAGCAAGGCATTCTTGACGAAGGAAGCCGTGCATTGATTGCCATTCTAGTTCAAGTGTCTTATCTCTCCATGTACCCGCACTTTGAATAGAACTATATGTTCCCTTTACTTTTTTTCTACTCCACTTACTTCAGTAGTGGCATACTTCCCTTTGACAACTTGCAAGAAACTTAACTTCTACATAGACTTCATTCCTTATTCTTTCTAGTAGATTTCTCCTTTTCAATAAGCTTTGATATATGGTCTATAGAGTAAAGTTTAGAATTTAAAAGCACCATTTCTACTTAGGGGCTCATAGCTTCTTTTCATGTGGTGTGATAATGAGACTTTGATTTTATTCAGTATGCCGTTCATGCTAGCTTAGCCACTACATTTCTCATAATTTATTTTTGAAATCCACTATTGATATAAAGAAATACTGCTGTAGCTCTCTAAAATGATCTTGAAAGCTTAAAATAATTTGTCTGTGGTTAAATAAAAATAAGAGACATATGGGATAAATGAGTCTTCAATACAGTTTTATGTGTATAAAAGCATAGGAGCATTCTCTTGGATCAGGGTCTTGCCAAAGTTGAACTCATTAAGGAAAGTTTGATTTGTTGCATGTTTCCGGATTTATGTATTTATTTATTCTTGTCTTAGATGAGAGAGCAACATATGTGAGCAAACCTGAACAGTAGAACTAGTGCAGATAATGTGCCTAAAACAATTTGTAATATACACGTATGTAAACTTGAAACTCTAGATGAAATGCACGGAATTCCCTCTCTCATTATACATATTATATGTGCATAAATGTACAGATGCATTATATACATATAAGAAAATATATATGTACATTTATTCATTTGTATTCAATTTTTTCTTAAGTAAAAGCAGTACATACACCATCTTTACATTATATTCCTATATTAAAGTGTTATTTCAAAAGACCTATTCTGTAATGGATTATTTACATAATTTTCCCTATCTGTATTCTATCAGACTGATTATCTTTCAGGCAGATTTCACAATTAGGCAAAAAAAATAAATCAGGCTCCCTCATCTTTATATAATGGGTGGTTTGCATTATGTTTTTTTCATTTCACATAAATACAGGACAGGGGAATAAACCCTTTCTCTAGCTGCTTCTTTTATCAAATGCTCCAACCTAGTATGGAAGAGAATGAGTCCCAGGGTTAGAAAGCTTGACTGCAGTGTCACTCTTTCATACACACATATACACACGACAATAATTACTTCCTATTGTTGAGATAATTTCTTCCTGCCTAAACAGTGACTGCTGACCCAGTAAATTTTTTGTTTGTTTATTTAGAAGATCGTACTCCCATTTATCCACACATATGTATTCATCTGACAACAGCAGGCCCTATTATTTAATACAGCTTTTAAGAAAATGGAGACTAAGAATTCCAAAATGACAATAACCATTTAATTTTAGTTAATTTTATGACATATCTGGTTTTAACATTTGTAGCTGCAATAAAACATATGTTAACTCCCTAATAAAACCTGAGTGATGCTGTATCTGTCACCTCTTTCTGTGCACAAGTTATTACCTCGAGAACAGTTGTTCCCGTCTCCTGCGCAGATCCGTATCATTCTCAAATTTGCATTCTGATAGAGAAGCAACAAATGTTACTTAAATCCCATGAAGTGTGTTAATTATACCAAGCTCCATGAAATTATGGGTGAGAGAGCCAAAAGGAATCCTACAGCTGTATCTTGGGTCTCTTGAGCATATCTTCTCAGATCAATGTTTCTGTCCCTAATACGATAACCTTAAAATTGCTTTTCCCCTGAAGGGGTGTTCCCTAAATCTCAGTGATAGGGGAAACCCCACATAAAGCTGAATTGCAGATGTACTCTCATGCTATTTATATAAATATGCTGGTATCTGTAGAGAAACAAGTCAAAATTGGATTTCAAAACGGGATTGAACTAAGTAGGTTTTACTGGTTTTACTTAATTATAAATATTTCATTTTCTTTGTATTGATCTGAAGGATAGCCTATGGGGGGAAATACCTCACATCCTTTCTCGGTCATTTAAAGGAGGCTAGATTCTCTAGAGCCTCAGCCTGTCACTGGGCTCTATGAGGAAGAATTGGGGACTGTTTCCTTCATATTCAAGAGCACTGAAATGTAGAAATATTTCTCATCAGGTTTTTCTAGATTATATGTACTTGAAAACGGAGGGTTATGTGTGGGTAGGGAGTATTTAATGTGGTCCTTCTTCCTGTCAGTTCAGAGGGGAATAAAGGAAAAAAGTTAGAGAAAATGCACATATTAAAGTGGAATTTTTAAGCTGTGCAACCTCCACTTTTTTTTGCTGCTGTTTAAATCATATTAAACCTTTTACAGCAGTATCCGATGGTAGTACGGGGCTCAGTTTCCAGAATCAGACAGTCTGCTTGGGTTTGTTTCTCAGTTTATCATTTGCTCGCTGTGAGAACTTGGACAAATTAATAGTGTTTCTATGTCTCAGTCTGTTCACTTGTAATGAGATGATAATAATACATACCTCACATGGTCGCTGTTAGAATGAGAAGTATTAATATCTGAAAAGTGCTCAGACTGAGGTTTGGCATATAGCAACCGCTACCAAAATGTTACCAATTGTTATTACAAGAATCTTGAAGCAACAGCTCTTTGCAGAAGAAATGGAAATATTGCAGTGCACTAGGCATACAGTTACATGGAGGGAGATCAACAGAGACTTCCTTACAGAGGAAAGCATTCACAAGTAAAATATTGAATTTCCATTCCCCACTAGGGGCCATTCTCCACCCTCAGAAAGCAGCAACTCTTAGAAAGTCACCCTGTAACTGGGAAAACCTCAACCCATTGGAAATCTATATCACATGTCAGACCCATCTATGAGACAAATCTAATCCTTTTGGCTGAAAAATAGCTTGCAGCAGTCTGCCGTCCTTAGTTTTCTAATGTTTGGAAGAATGGTTGGGTTTGGCAATCAATGTCCTAGAGCCACCCAAGACCTTGACGTTATCGTTTTTCTTTGAAGCCATAAAGAGGATTACTGCAAAAGCAGATAGTCTGTAATTTTATACAACAACTTGCAGTTTTGCTTGTCACTGAGTTTATCATGCTGGAAGCACATCATCGGTGTTTTCTAAGGATCCTGTTGAAATTTTAATTGCTTGGATTTGGTTTTTAAAACTGCAATTTTTATATATTCATGCTAAAAAGGATCTCTTTTACATTACAAAAAAAAAAAACCCATGCACTTGAAATTAAAGAATGTGGTAACAAAAACTATGTGCTGAATTTTTTAGTACTTTATCATTTACCGAATGATAGATCTACTTTCATATACATCATTTCACTTGATTTTAAAAATAAGCCTATAAACTATCAAGGACAGCAACTTTTAACACCATTTAATGGATGTGGATTTGGAGCTCGTTATTCTACGAGGTGCCCTCATTTTTTTTAAGTTCACAAGTCCAGTATGTGGGACAGTGAAATGTGAAGCCCAAATCACCTGCCACCAGGTAATAGATTCATTTAACTATATCAAATATTTGGGAGACAGCACTTAAAGATGAAATGGAAATCCTAATTTCTGGATAGCTGTGCTCCAAATCATAGTTCATTTTAAATATCACAAATACTAAACTTAGATTACTCTAAAGATTAAGCCATATGATAATAACTTTAAACTTGGTAGTTCTAGAAGATCTCAACACAAGTAGCTAAAATAAGATCTTACAGACAGCAAAATGAGTCAAAAGAAAGTAATAGTTGTGTGATAAATTCTTTAATAATAATTTCCCAAGAACATTCCATTTTCTGTAGGGAAGATCACTGAAGTTAAAAAAAAAAGAGAGAGAGAGAGAGAGGGAGAGAGTGAGAGCAAGAGATCATGATACCACAATAACTCAATTATATTTTGTGAGATAATGGGTACATTTAAATAACATGATTTAAAGAATTTAAAACAAAATGATTTGTTTTATAAGAAGCTGAAACACATGTATTTATAATGATTGTGAGGAAGTAGCATAAAATAATCTTAAAGAATTTGCGTTTTTTAAAAATATAAGAATCTAAAAGCCTTAATACAGAAATAAGAAAGAAAATGCAGGTTAAGGGTGTGGGGCCAAGATATGCTTAGGTAGTGTTGAGGAAAGCAGACACTGACATCACCAAGAGGGCAGGAGAGCTCCCTGAAGATGAGCTGGAACGTGTGATCACCATTAGACAGAATCCATGCCAGTATAAGATCCCAGAGTGGGGTTCTGGAACAGACATAAAGATGTGAAGGATGGAAAAAAAAAAAAAAAAAAAGATGTGAAGGATGGAAAATACAGCTAGGTCCTGGCCAATAGTCTGGATAACTAATTGTGAAGACCTGAACTGACTGGAGAAGATTTGGGCCCACCGAGTGCTGAGTCACTGCTGGGGACTTCATGTCTGAGGCCAGCACACCAAGACCACAGGCCACTGAGGCCACAATGTGCGTGTGTCTAAGAAGAAATAAATCTGTAACTAATAAACAGTTCATACACCAAAAAGAGGGAGGGAGAGAGAGAGAGAGAGGAAGAAAGAAAAAGAAAAATGCAGGTCCTAATCAACCAGAATACTCTGAATGTACCTGAACTGCAAAGACGTGATTTATAGGGGGAGTGACTATAATTAGCCTTTTTTAGAAATGAACCACACACATATCAATTTCTGATTATTATTTTCCTTTAGATTATTATTTTCTGATTATTATTTTTCCTTTCCTTTATATAAATGAAAAATTCCTTGATGAATTCTAAACACAGATTTGTTGGTAAGATGTTACATGTTTTCTCATAGCATTTAAACCCACGGTTGGTTCATGCATTCATTCATTCTCACATCCATTCATTCAATAGTTAATTTATTGAGGATCTCTTATATGGAGACGTTCTGCGAGTCTCCAGAAAAAGAAAGTTGAATATGAAATAGGATAACTGAAGTCCAAGATCACTAAAACACCAGGATAGACAGTCATACAGGCAGATGAGCATGTAGAGCAATAAATCTGTGAGAGCACAGAGAGAACAGCATATCTGGGAAGTACAGAGAAAAAAAGGTACTTACAATCCTAGGGGGAGAGCTGAGCTTAAGGAAGGTTTCCTGGAGATGAGTGCATTTGGATTGAATCTGAAAACAGAATAAGAATCATGTACCAAGGAGAAGCAATGTGGAGAGGTGAACATTTCAAAGTAGCCTAAGCACAAAGATTGAGATGAGAGTGATTTTAAATTTTACCTGCATGGTTTTTTCAAAGAATTAAGGCCAATTTTGTATGATGAGGAATGAAGTAAAAAGCAGGGAATGGCAACATGAAGATGAAGATGGCATTATTGATACCATTATTGATAATCATCAAGGAGGACCATGTTTAGGGATAATGTAATGTGTACTGGTAGAGGATATTTGATACCTTTAGAAAACCCAGAGGGATTCAAAAAAGCACTTCTCTGCATGAGTCCAAAGTTTGTGAGCTATGTTAAGTGCGGACTTTGGGCTGTGGTGTCATCAGCTTCAATGGCAGACATTTTCTTTTTTTTTTATTTAAATGTTTTTTTTAATTAACATATAATGTATTAATTGTCCCAGGGGTACAGATCTATGAATTGTCGGGCTTACACGCTCCACAGCCCTCACCATAGCACATACCCTCCCCAATGTCCATAACCTAACCACCCCCTCCAAACCTGCCTCCCCCAGCAACCCTCAGTTTGTTTTGTGAGATTAAGAGTCTCTTATGGTTTGTCTCCCTCCTGATCCCATCTTGTTTCATTTTTTCCTTCCCTACCCCCCAAACCCCCCAATTTGCCCTCAAATTCCTCATATCAGGGAGATCATATGATAATTGTCTTTCTTTGATTGACTTATTTTGCTTAGCATAATACCCTCTAGTCCCATCCACATCATTGCAAATGGCAAGATTGTATTTCTTTTGATGGCTGCATAGTATTCCATTGTATATATATATATATATATATATATATATATATATATATATATATACACACACACACACACACACACACACACACACCCCACATCTTCTTTATCCATTCATCTGTTGATGGACATCTAGGTTCTTTCCATAGTTTGGCTATTCTGGACATTGCTGCTATAAACATTCAGGTGCCCATGCCCCTTTAAATCACTACATTTGTATCTTTAGGGTAAATACCTAGTGGTGCAATTGTTGGGTCTTAGGGTTGCTCTACTTTCAACTTTTTGAGGAACCTCCATGCTGTTTTCCAGAGTGGCTGCACCAGCTTTCATTCCCACCAACAGTGTAGGAAGGTTCCCCTTTCTCCTCATCCTTGCCAGCATTGATGACAGACATTTTCTAAACATGACCCTGGAAAGTCCTGAATCAGAATAACCCATGGTGCTTGTTAAAAACGCAGAATTTAACACTTCATGCAGAAATTCTGAGTCAGTAGTTCTGGAAAGAGAGTCGGTACTTCTAAATGACAATAATTAAGATGTGTCAAGAAGATAAGGTAGTGTGAGGTGAGAATAAGAATGAGAACACCATAGGCAGTCACTAATATTTAAAGAAAAGGAGAAGTCTAGGCTGGAAGTTTTCATAAAAAATAAATAACATGACTATTTTGGATCAGTTTATTTCTAAGGATGAGTACATTTGTATGCATGGGTGTCTGTGTGTGTATGTCTACATATAGCAAATATATTGACATATTGTTGATGGTTTATCCTACATAGTCCAATGATCTTATATATATAAGACAATATAGAAAAAAAATATACTTTATGAAATTTGTAGGCCTTTTGCAAATGTTGAACATGACATTTTTATTTGTTTCTGCCCTTAAAGACCAGATGTACACCAGACATAAAAGAATTTTGTTTACTAATTTAGTGATTTGTATCTTTTTAGTTCTGGGTGAGTGAAGTATTATGTAGAAAGGTGAAATTCCATTTCAAAGTGTAATCCTTTTAAGCCTTTTAAAAGTAATCTAAATAAGTAAAATCTATCCTTCACTATTCCCATGGTTGACTCACTTGAAATTTCTCTGAACCTACAGTAAAATATAAAAATTTCAAACATATAAAACATGGGTTGGGTTCAGTTTAGCAGATAATGAGGCACATAGGTGAAAAATTTATCATTTTTAACATCTATGAGAAAGACATAAGGGAATAAAGAGTGAGGAATCACTTTACCTTCAATAATAAATATTTCCTTCAATAATAAGATTGTTATAAAATTACCATTTGAATGCATATTGTATGATGATAACCAAACTAAGACTTGATAAATATTTGATAATTAGATAATGATGTATTTTTAAATACAAATTATAGATATTAATTATAACTCAACCAATCTCTGATGAGGCCCAGAAAACAAAATTCATGCCTATTAAAAACACCACCACACTGTCTTTTCTTGCTTTGATCCTTAAAAAAAAAAAAAAAAAAAAGATTTCTCAAAGTTATAGAATACCTCTCTTTTCACTCAGTGTGCATGTGTGTTTGGGTCTGTGTATGTGTAAAACTGCGCTTCATTGCTCCTTTTTAAGCTTATTTTATAGGAAAGAAATTTGAGTTGGGGTCTCAGATAGCCCCTAGTTCATATTATTATAGCCATACTACATTTTTTCCTCTAAACTGAAGACGATAATAATATTCATATTTGGGGGTCTCTCCTGCCAACTATGAAGATACTATAGATTTTTCATATGCTGTATTCACATCCTCTGGGCTTTGCCAGAAGTTATAGCTTCCTTGCCTTCAGCTGCCCATCCAGCTGCCAACCACTTTGCTCTCCTTCCTGAGAGATTATCACAAGAGTACTTCAGTCAAATGTGTGCTGAATTCTGGCTTGATTTCTACAGCAAACACCCAATATCTCTCCTGTACATAAATTCACACTGACTACTTTACTCCCTCCTCTTCCCTTCTAAGTTAAGGCAAAGGATAGATCTTCTCAGACAATACCATGAATCATGTTTCTTAATGCTCACTCTTGTTCCAAGTAACTTTCCAACGTAGAGAATTATCATAAGGCAAAATCAAAATGCAAAACAGGAGGCCTTAAAAGACAATAAAAGAGAGAAAGAAATCCAGGAAGAAAATTATAATTCTGTCTCAAGTTTTTCTCACAATTGACATTACACCTAATACAGATTTATCATTGTGAATCTAAGTTTTCCCTTGGCATGTTACTTGAAGTAGGGATAAGGTGGGAGATGGGTGATTGTGGTAAAAATCAAGTGAGATATTATAGGGAACAGTGTTTTTTATTTTAATTAAAAATTGTAGAATAATGTCAACCCTATTATGAACAGTGAATCGAAACAGTACTTTCATACAAACTGGAAAATACATATTTATCTACTGTTAAATTATAAAGTTGCTTGATATGGCCACTCAGCAACCATAAGTATCAAGAAAGTAAAGAGGGAAAATTAGTACATTCAGTTTGGTTTTTCCTATCTTGTTCTTTCTAGCAGAATAACCTACTAACCAAGTCTGGGGACGGGGTGTGTATGTATGTGTGTGTGCCAGCTTTTAAAGATAAGCATTCTTTAAGAGAAATAAATATTGTTTTAAGAAGTCATTTATGACAAAGCAAAATGGAAATTAAAAATGTAAACCAAGCCCCGTTTAACAACAATAACAAAAAGTACTGAGAAATGTGATTATTTCTTAGGAAATATTTTTCCTGAATTCAAATCACTCTATAATAGAGGAAATCTATTACGAACATACTGACATGCTACCTCCAATGGTTTGAAGACTACCGGTAATGATAAGTCCCACAGTAGTGACCCAGTCTTACATCTACAATTTCCCGACTGTTGCAGCCAGTGGTGACATCATTGCCAATACCTCAACAAGTTAATTGTTACTGGACCAGGTTCAGTTAATGGTGACAAGAAAAATGATGACAAATCTGAATGGAAAGAAAAGGAATAGACATACTATCAAGCCTCAGAAAAAAGCTGAAACTACCAGTACAACATCTAAGAATTTTCCAGAAATCTAAGCTGCACTAATGATGAGAAAGGCTATTGTCTGAAACAGATGCATAACACCTGTCATGGAAACTCATCCCTAGCATTCATCAATCAAAACCTTTTAAAACATTCAAACACATATTCTCTGAAAAATTTCCCAGACAAGGGTTCCAACACTAAATATAAATTTAATAGCATTGAGGAAGTAAAGTTTTTTCCCCAGTGTAGATTTTATTGAACTGATATTAAAAAAAATATATTATTCTGTGTAGACTATGCTGAAAATTTCTTCAAAAGTGTATATTGGGTTTTTAAAACATTTGCTTTCATTCATATAATTAACTTCTACAACTTCTGTTTCATAATAAATGTTGGAATTGCTAGAATATGGAATACATTCCAATATCTGAACTCCAGAATATAGCGCCTTTAAGAAATAAGAATATTTCACTTAATCAGATACTAAGTAGAAATAAGTATGATTTTATCTTGCTGGTATTGCTTATAGATGGTATCAACTCTGTTTCTTATGTAGACTCCTTAATTCCCCACAGCAAAAATAATTCCTTTGAAAGAATTTTGTGAAGTAGATTTATCTACTTGCAAAAGATTCAGGTAGTGCGCTGGCAGTGTGATAAATTTAATAAAAGCTGATAATTTTTAAAATATGGTATTGTAAAGATATCCGAACCATTCCTTGAACTTTCTACACATGTGGCCACATCGCATTAACTATTTTCATCTAAGCAAAGCATCATTATTGGAGAAATGTTTTGTAAAAATTGACCCAAAATAACAAAGACTCTATAAAATTCAATGCCATGTCTTATTTTTTTTTATCTATCCCCTGTGAAACATTGAGTCATTCTGTAAAATTCAACCTCTACATTTTCATTATGCTGTCCACAAAAATCAATTAATTTTGAAGATTGTAGTTTAAAATAGAAGAAGCTTATTCATGTTGAATTTTATTGCTGAATGTATACATTTTAACCTTTGGTTATTTCTTTGAAACTCAACAAAGAATGAATGTAGCTTTTAGGGGCTTTTTTCTTTGCTTTTTTTTTTTTTTAAATTTACAGGCGAAATGTTCAACTCTTAAGTAAAAAAAAAACAAAAACAAAAACACAAAAAACTGTTATTTTAAGATTCTTAATCAACTCTCTTCTTTTTGGTAGAAAGGGAGCTTTTGATGTGCCTGGTCACCACGATGCAAATCAGGGAGTTTTTTTTTTAAATGAAATCACAGTTTTCCATAGGAGCTAATGAAGTTCTACTCTCAGCTCTGCCAATACTACATTAAATTTCTCGGTAGCTTTGCTGACTGGTAGAATTTGGTGTCCTTCATTTGATGTTTGGATTGGAACTAATGACAAATTATCTTGGAGTATGAAAAAGTACCAAGGTCTTCTTTTGGGGATTTAGAAAAGAAATCAGAAAAAATGATAAAATTTGGATTACCAGCAATTCAGTTCTAAGTGATATGTTTTTCTCCTTTATTTTCCTGTTTTTGAACAAATTTAATGCCACACTTTCTATCTTTTCCAGATATGGTGAAATAAGACAATGTGCCAGATATATAATATGCTTGCTATTTAATTGTCAGTCAACATCCATGCCTACAAAGATCATGGTGGAACGAAATTTATTATAATGCATCTTTTGCCTGTGTTATTTAAAGATCTTGATCAGCACTAATGTTATAAGCTGGTATTTGTGAAAGACAATGATTTGTTTCTTCATCTCTCCCCTAGAATCACTGTTAAACGTGCTCATTGCTGCAAGCTAAGGTCACAGAGCACTCATTCTTATTATAACTGACAACTACACCTTGGTTTGAACTCCAATTCAATTTACACAGGTTTCCCTTACACATTTTTTCTCATATATTAGGTAAACAGAATGCTCACACAACCTTAAGTCAGTCAAAGGGCAGATAGATGTTTTGTTGTACAAACTCCCTCAAACAGCTTGGCACGGAGTTTTCCTGGGCAGTTAAGAGCTCTGATTCCCTGTGGGCAGGAACTTGTCACCATAGTACACTGAAGGAGGGGCGATATTTTTCACATTCCATATAGTCAGTAACATTTGTTTGTTATGTGTCCCAGTAATTAGGATTGGATACTGCCCCCAGAGTTGTTGCTGAACAATCATTTCAGAGATCCTGCAAAAGGACACTGGATGCTTGTTTCGGAAAGGTCATGCAAAGCTGCCTGTGCAAATTTACCTCTCAAATCAAGTAAATGATCACGAGTGCTGCATGGTATAGATTTATCAGAACCCTCTGGTTGCAATGACTCATTTTACTACTTTTCTAATTTTAGTGTTCTGGATGCACTTCTCTTCACAACTCTCCATCTACAACACCTAACTGCCTCCTCCCTGCGCTCCTCATTCCACTGCGGCTCCTTGTGGGCAGCCAGATTTCCTCTCCAATAGCTGTTTCTATTAAATAACTCAGCATTTTACCTGTACCCATGGCTTTGCATTTTCCTTCTCATTTCTTCTTCCTGTCCTGAAGAATCCTTTGAGACATAAGATAAGAATAAAATAATATCTAATTTTCCTCCTATTTTAACAGGAAGTTGTTTTTATTGTAGATTGCAGGTATGGACAATATTTAATAATGATGATGCAGGTAGGCTTGGTTCAGGGACCCAGGGGGGGGGGCAGCAGGACCAGCCAGCAGAGTCCCTGGCTGCGTGCAGGATAGAAATCAAACACGAGCCAGCGGGAAGTGAAAGCAGAATTCACTAAATTACTACACACAGAGAAGATACAGACGGAGTGCCAGGAAGACTCCAAGAGGAAAGGAGGGAAGCTTGTCTTTGTTCAGGGTCTGGAGGTTTTTACAGAATGGTGGTCTGGTGTATGTATCCCCTCGGCCATAGGCATCTAGGAACCCACTAGAACAAAGAGGAGGCCCCAGGTGTTACTGCTTGGACCCACCGGGTCTTGGAGTCAAGATGTCTAGCTCTGGTGGTCTGGAATGCTAAGTGAAGGTTTTGTGGGGTCATTCTTTCTTGGTCCATGCTTAGATGGACCAAGAAAGAATTAACTCCTCTATTAGAAGGAGGACAAATATTATTTGCACTACTGAGGCATGTGTAAAGTGGGGGTGCAGTTCCTAGCAATAACAGAAGCAGGAAAAGGAGCAAAAATCAGGTTTTTATGGAGTCATTCAGTTTCCTTACTGTAACAATAATTAATATTTAATGTTGAGTTAGCACTACTATTTATTAAACATAATGTAAATTGATTTATAAAGATTTGAATATGCACACTTAAATCTTATTTCTCCAGATCGCATAAGGTAAGAGATAGAAAGTTGGCCTTCAAAAAAAAGTGATTAGTTCTCAGATTTGCTCTCAGATTTGCTCCTAATATACTTTTATGGCATCTCTATCACCGCTAAACATTTCCCTTTAAAGTCCCACCAGTTTGTTAGGTCTTGGAATACCTGGGATTGCCTGTGATATTTTAACCAAAACTACTTAATTAGCTACCAAAAGGCAGTTTCCTTTTTATTCCCTTTGTTTTTTTTTCTGGCTTTTTCTGTTTTCCTTATGTCACCTTTTCAATTAGATCTAATCTGACGCTGCCCATTTAATCTCCCAACTTAATTCTTTTAGTCTGTTCAAGCTATTATAACACAAACACCACATGGGATGGCTTATGAACAACAGACTTCCAGTCTCCCAGACTCCAAAACTGTGGAGGCTGGAAGTCTGAGATCAGGGTGCTAGCACGGTAGGGTGAGGACTCTCTTCTGGGCTATAGGCTTCTTGCTATGTTTTCACAGGGCAGAAGGAGATAGGGATCTCTCTGGAGTCTGTAGGCTAAGATCTCAACATAGGAATTTGTGAAGGGGGGTGGACCATAACACCAGTCTCTCAATATTAAAGTAATGTTATTTATAATGATGGCACCTAACTTTAAAAAAATTATATTAGTTCTTTTCTGTCTCCCCTTACTAACACATAAACTTCATAAATGTAAGAAATTCATCCTGTTCGGGCGTCTGGGTGGCTCAGTGGGTTAAAGCCTCTGCCTTCGGTTCAGGTCATGATCCCGGAGTCCTAGGATTGAGGCCCACATCGGGCTCTCTGCTCAGCAGGGAGCCTGCTTCCTCCTCTCTCTCTGCCTGCCTCTCTGCCTACTTGTGATCTCTCTCTGTCAAATAAATAAAATATTAAAAAAAAAAAGAAAGAAAAAAATTCATCCGGTTCACCATGGTTTCCCTGCTCTTAAAAGATAAATGGTAGATGCTCAATAAACACTTGTTCATTGACTTATCAATGAATGAATTGCTGCAGAAGCCATTTTTTTTTTTTTTTGGCTATTTAATTTACATTTTTCTCTGTATCACCAAGTTGAGTACATGCATTCATCATACATCCCACAAATGTTTCTTATGTACCCATTATGTGTCATGCAATATCATAGACATGATAAAAAGTGGCCACTTGCACATTGTAAGCCCTGAACAAATAGTTGCTATAAAAGATTGCTCATACTTATATTAACAGTTAATATAACGTTATTAGAAAATGTTGCCATAGGGTAATTGTTAAACCCAGGAGTTTATGAAATCCCTTATTTCTTGATAATTTAATTTTGGAAAAAATTTGATCAATGACTCATACAAAAACCACTACAATTTTGCCAAAGAAATAATGTGAAGTATATTATGTAAAACTTCAAGAAATCTTGGTATTTTCCATTTGGTAAAGTCAAAATAGAAGTTACTCTATTGTTCTGTGCAGATGCCTTTGCTGCCCCACATGTATCTTTTTACCCTGTTCTCTTCAGTACATGTTGGCTCCGGTTCCAACTATGAGGATAAAGCTTTCTCTGGTAGTTGGAGCCCATTTTTTCACCTGCATATAGGCCAAGAGTGGAAGGGAATTAACATCCCTTAGGAAAAGTCCTCTTCTATAAATATCCTAGCTAGATGGTCTATAAATATCCTTTTCTTAAAGTTGAGATAACACTAGTGAGCATGGTTTGCATGTGAGGGACACCAAAATGTCTCAGTGAGTCAAACTCAAGTTTTCTACTGGCAACTGGATCTAGTAATTCAAATGTCAACTTACTGCATTTTTATACTCTGTTCCCTATTTTACTTTCTCATTCCTTACTACTATTTTCTAAAATCATCTTCCAAATAAACTACTTCAATTTGAATCATTTCCTCAATATCTGTTTCTCAAGGAACCCAAACTAAGAGGCAACACTTCAAATTATTGTTCTCCAAATAAGCCTTTTTTCTTTCACTTCCTAACACTGGGTACACGATCTTCATCCATGCAGTTAACAAGGCGGAAACCTACCAGTCATCAATTACTTCCCCCTCTCTCCCTTCTCCCCATATAAATTTCATAAATCCATGCCTGTGCTCTATAACTACCACCATATCATTAGACCATGTGAAAATCAACTTTGACTTAAATTTCTAAAGCAAACTTTGTCCCTTTTATCAGTTTTGGCGCCTTTATATTTATTCTCCACATTACAGCTTAAATAATTCCCTTTAAACTATAAGTTAAATGTCTCACCAAAAGTCTTTTTTTTTTCTCATTGTGCTTAGAAAAAGAAAAACTTCTAAATGTGTCTTCCAACAGCCTTTATATCCTAGCTCTAATTTGTCACTCCAACATTATTTCATCCCCAGTTCTTTGGATTATGGGTTTTATTGTTATTGAACTAACAGAAACTAAGTAATCCTTGGAAGGGGAATTGAAGTTGGTGAGAAAAGAAGCATAAGGGTAAACTCCAGTGGGAACGGAGCAATCAGAGATATAGAGTAGTTTAGAGTAATAAGAGTAATAAGCAATCTTTTTATTGAGGAAAAAGAAAAAATCTTTTAAAACTGTAGGAAGAATGAACTATATCTGTAAATATGGTGTGTTTACATATGGTGATAAATATTTATAGTGTATACTCATTGATTTATTACAGAGATTATCAGAAGAGTTATCCTCAGCATGTGCTGACTATACGATTTAAATAAAAACATTTTTTTGACTTCTTCAAAAATGAAAACAGAGATAAACTATTTTGCCCTTACATGAATAAAAATATAGATAATTGGGGGCGCCTGGGTGGCTCAGTGAGTTAAAGCCTCTGCCTTCGGCTCAGGTCATGATCCCGGAGTCCTAGGATTGAGGCCCACATGGGGCTCTCTGCTCAGCAGGGAGCCTGCTTCCTCCTCTCTCTCTGCCTGCCTGTCTGCCTACTTGTGATCTCTCTCTGTCAAAGAAATAAATAAAAATCTTTAAAAAAAATAAAAATAAAAATAATAGAGATAATTGTGCAATTCTCACAATACAAACTAAATTCCCCAAGAAGTGACCATATAGAGATACTTAACAATACTTTCAAGCAAATAGTGTGTTCTATCCTCTTTTTTGTTTTATGAATTACATGAACATTATTAACATAATGTCAATAATTATATCAACTTTGTAAGTTACAAATCAAAATATGTCCCTGTATGATTTTATAACTCCTGTGTGTGTCTATAAACAAGTTGAAATACAATGTAGTTCTAAAGGTGCACAGGGAGTCATACGTACCCAGTATTGTTAGATTTGTCTTTGTGTGTGTGTGTGTGTGTGTGTGTGTGTTTTCACAGAAAGGGGCATGTTCCTTCAAAGGTTTTGTGCATTTTACTTGTCAACAGTCACTGTTAAAATAAATAAATAAATAAATAAATAAATAATAAAAAATAAAATTCAATTAAAAAATCTATCTATTAAGGAGGGCATGTATTGCATGGAGCATTGGGTATGGTGCATAAACAATGGATTTTGGAACACGCATGAAAAAAATTAAATAAACAAATAAATAAATAACCTATCTCTTGTTTAGTGCTACTTCCAGGAAATACTAATAGTTTTCCAGGAGGACAATGCAGAAATTATCATGGAGAGAAGGACCCTAGTAGAAGGCGGGAATGCCACACCAAGACTTAGTGTTCTGCAGATCACCTCCTCTGAGAGATCTTCCCTGATCCTCCCACAATATAATCGATATTGGCATTTCTTAATCAATTATTTTATTCACTTACTAATGTCAATCATGGGTTGGGGAATAAACATAAAGTAAAAAAAAAAATGCAAGATACATTAAGAATCTGGGATAAGGGTTGCATACAAAAATGTCACACTGGTTAGTAAAATCATCAAATTTAGAAAGATGAATTCACTGAGGTGAATTCATTGGAATAAAAATAAAGGAAACTTGTGAAGTCAGGTCCTTGGTATTATATGGATTAAACAATGGATTTAGTGCATTCTAAATTCTTCTTACTTTCATTGGTTTATTTATATATTTATCTTAATGAGAGAGATAACTATTCTAAACCAGCAAACGTGGCATGCTACGGACTAAACTATCTTAAATTACAAATTAACATATTAAATAAATAAATGAAATGAAAATGTAAGCATTTATAAACTTATTCAAAAGAATATCACAGCATGATGTTGAAGGTAGGGATGGGTTTCTAGCATTGACACCCTGGGGAAATCACTATCATTACTAAGAATAGTAAATCTTGAATGAAATCTTTGTTTTCAATCCCACACTGAGCTTTTTATTCTGCATATGTTTGCATTCCTTCTTGTCGCATTTTTGCTCATGATTGCTTCTCTACACTATCAAATTCTTGTTTTTATCTTAACATTATTGATCTAAATCTAACTACCAATAGTGAATTCCTATTCAAAGATTGGGGGGAAAATCACATGAGAGAAAACATGAAAGCAATTAGTAAACCCTTTTTTCTTATACAACTGTATTGTCAGGCATGAAAATAAACATTCAATTAAAACATAAGCCATGAAGTGAAATATATAGTACAATTGATCTTACAAATGTATATAAATAGTGTTGTAAAATGGTATATGTAAGTCTGCTTTTGAGTGAGGAGGAGAGCATAGAAAAAATAATAAAAACTTTTTCAAAAAACTACAATTATTAGTATTGCAGATATATAACTAAGAGCCTCAATTTATTACTTTTGTTACTACCTTTAAAAATAAAAAGTAAAATAGTGAAAACTATTGTAAGCATGGATAATAGATAGTAAGTTGTTATGTCTGTCATTATTTTTTTAATTAGTTCATTTTTTATTATTATTATTCCTTACGATTTTTAAAAACAGAATCTAAATATGGAGAGTTCACACTGTTTTCAATTACCTAACACACTGTTCTGTCTTTCTAATGGTCTGAATGAGACGACTACCACTTTGCAACTTGTACATCTTTCAGTGTTGGTCCCCAAAGACAATCAAAGGTAGAAGTGAAGAAATGTTACATTCAACTCTGGGCAGAACTCGAGTGAAGAGCTATGCCTGATCAATACGGACCCTATTAATTCTGATCCCAGCCTGATGATTGTTGCTTCTGCTCCCTCCCCAGAGTTAAATTACTTTGAAACAGCACAGAAACTACTGAGAAGGGTTAGTCAGAAACCACACAAAATGTTTTCTTCTTAACAGTCCAGTTATCACTGAGTTGCACACAGTGAAGAGATGAGAATATGACTTTATAGTGTATATTTCATGCCATTGGCACCCCCTTAAAGTGCTCTCTGATGGAGGTAAATATCAGTCTGGGTAATTCTGAAACTGTTAGGTGAGTGCTCTATGAGAGTTTGTCTCGGGATATTAGAGCCCATTTTGTTGATAGGTAAAATGTTGGCTAGCACCCCAAGGACATTCTTTATACTTTCCCAGAAAAATGCTTGATTTTTTTTTTTTCCATTTCAACTGTAAAGGTCACAAATTCAGTCACAGGCTCAGTTTTTTAAATGATGAGGATGTTTTAAGGGTCTACAAGGGGGTAGTTAGATACAGGATCCACAAACGTGAATGAAAAATGGTTACTGCACCCCAGATGCTCACCATTTGATCAGCTGGACAACTACATAAGTGTATAGTCATAATCAGCAGTGAACATTAGAAACTGTCATAACCTAATGAGAGAATAGACACACCAGACTGCATTGGTGGTGTGCTATTTACAAAACTGCAGAGGAGATATGAAACTTGAATTTGAGTTTGAAGAAGGTGTTTATCACATTTTTCAACTGATTTACCAGAATTAAAGAGGTATATCAAGAAAAGACAAAGAACTCAAAATGTAAAAGGTACATATTTCATGGCACATTATGAGAAAACGGCCATTAACTCAATGTGAATATAAGTAGGATAATAAAATATAGACAAGGAAATGGAAAATGCTATGGGCAATGTTATGGGAAGTTCTTTGAATTTATTCAAAAATAATTAAGAAAAATAGATTTGAACCAGAAAATTGACAATCTGGGGGTAAAAATTCTAGTAGCAATATGGCAGATGGATTAAAAAGAAGAGCTAATGAAATCAGAGGGTTTAAGACAATTCTGTTGAGGTTGTTAGTGAGAATGAGTGAGATTAGACGGGTTTGTTAAAAAGGTTGATAGTAGCTGAAAAAAGAGACTATCTATGCAAAAGATATTTTGGGCAGAAAATACATACCCAAGTAACATAATTTGAGAACTGGTTTATTTGGAAAATTTTTTTCTTAAACCAGTAAATAGCTTAAGTAATGCTTTGAAGATAGGAAAGGCAAAGCTAGGGAAGGATTCAGGGAAAGGAATTGAGTACGATTTGCCATTTTGAATTGGTGAACACCTGCAGGTATTTACATTCTGCTTAATCCCATACACTGAAGATGGGAGAAAGGTCAAGACCAGAGATGAAGTTAGATGTACTTATATAAGCATGGATAGTATTGAATTGGTGCAAAAGAAGATGAAATCCCCCTTTTAAAAATGTATTTATTTATTTATTTGGAAGAGAGAGAGCATGAGCAGGAGAAGGGGCAGAAGGAGAGGGAGAAGCAGACGCCCCGCTGAGCAGGGAGCCCCAGGCAGGACTTGATCTCAGGACCACCAGATCATGACTGGAGTTGAAGGCAGACTCTTAACCTACTGAGCCACCCAGGCGCCCCAGAAATCCCCTTTCAACAGGGAAACAAGAAAGTAAAATGAGCAGTAAGGAATTATGAAGAATCTGAAACTTTCAGGGGTTAGCCGAAGAAAATAAGTTGTTACAAATGGGGAGTGTGTTAGCTATCTGAGAACCAAGGGATCGTGTTCCAGATAACAAGAAGAGAGGTTTTTGTAAGAAGTTACCTTATACCTTTCCTCTATCTGTTAACCCATTGTGAGAATACCTTCAAGATGTCAGTGAAACCCTCCAAACTTTCCTCTCTCCAGTTATGTCTCTTTCAAGTTATCCACTTCATTTATTTATTTATTATTTTTCCCCAAATATAGAAAAAAAAATGAAATGGATAATTGCATAATTAATACTCAAAATTCTTTTAGGTTTGTGAGTTGTGAGTTGTACAAAAGACTTCAAAAGTTAGAGAATGATATTATTTATTTCATATCAGTGACCTGGATTAGCAGAAAAGAATAACCAGTTCCTCTGAATGTTGTCTAGGCACTCCTTTTCACTACCACCTGCTCTATTTGTGTGTGCCCAATTGCTCACTCTTTATGTGGGAGGAGAATAGCAAATAATGCGTGCTGCTGATAACTTCTAAAAGATTCACACAGAATGTGTTGCAGAATGTATTTGTATATATTTAAGGACCTCTTTATAGAATAATATAAAATTAAAATAAGTCAGGCCATTTTTTTTCAGAAGACTAACTTGTTTATCTCAAGATAACCATTTTAAGTGTGGAAAACCATTAAAACAGTTTTTCAGAATAGGCAGGAAAAAAAAAAAGAAAGAAAAAAAAAGCAATGATGTTTTTTATATCCAGAATACATTTGTCCCAGAGAGAATATAGGCATTATTTCATCATTCAGTTTTATTTACTTGTAGTTTATTTGCCTCAGACATATATTGGCTTAATTTGAACAGATGGATTAATGTTTTAGATAAGGCATTTAGCCACAAGCTATTTTGTAGTTAGGTTCTTTTTATAGCTATTCACCATATCTCACCATCGATCCATATACAGAATTGCCCATTCAAATCAATGATGCATCCTGAATAAAAATATATGGCAAGAAGCAGAAATTACTCTGATATGGGCTTTATAAACTAAAATATCTCTCATTTTGTTTAACTTACATACTTGGGAGGACTCTCTGACTTTTCTGTAATATTAAATAAAAACAGATAGCTGACTGACTAAGGAAGCATCAGTGCAATTATTTAGGATATCTTTAGCTAATTTTTATGCCGTCTACAAATGGGGACTGACAGTAAAATGTGCATTAGTGACTACTTTCCTCACTGTTCTTTATTCTTTGAATTGATTTTTGGAAAGAGATTCAGGTTTAGAAATGATTTTAAAAAGCCTGTCTAGCTTAACATGCTTAAAAATTAGAGAATCTCAAAATGGGACACAAAACAAAATAATGAATGAAAACAGTTATAAACTATCCGTCCATAATGCAGGTGGTCATTTAATGAATCACTAATTAGTTAAATGGTAGAAACACTTTTGAATTAACAAATGAAGGTAATTATCTGTTTCCAACATCATTGCAAGAGGGAAGCAACTTTTTTTTTTTTTTACTATCTCTCTTTCTCTTTTCTTAATCTCCTTTCCTTCAATAACATTAAACCCAATTTATCAATATCTGTATATTTGACATTAAGAATGAAGCTATTGTCAAACAAAAATTCATATGATCAAATAAGAATGATTTTCATTGTTCTAAAATATATATAAAATATAGGTAATGATAAGCACTGGAGATAGGGCATTAAATAGAATTCATGATACCTTTTCATGATAGATCTTTATAGCACTTAATTCTTTAAAAAAATTCTTATATGTGGTTTATATAGAGAAAATTCTAAATGCTACATTGACCAGCATATTAAAACGTTTATATTGTAATCCAAATGTGATCTCATGTGGCCTTGTAGTGCCAAAAAGGAATAATAATGCATATCCTCTAGCAGGGAAATATGTTAGTGAATTAATGTGCTCGATTAATCATATTTAAGGAATATAATTTAGATTACAAAAAACAGAGTGTGTATATGTCAGTCTTTCATAAATATTCTTTCTATTAATCAGATTTTTGAATGAGTTGCTTGGCTATTTGACGTTATGCTGTCAGTGAGGTTCTAATGATAATTGTATTATTTTTTGAGGATAGATTCGTATGCTTAAGATAAAAGATGATCAGGTGGTAAAAATTCAGAAGTCATTCCCAATGAAAATTGGAAATTCTAACTTGGAGATTCAACCTCTTAAAAGACTCAGAGGGGGGCGCTTGGGTGGCTCAGTGGGTTAAACTTCTGCCTTCAGCTCAGGTCATGATCTCAGGGTCCTGGGATCGAACTCTGCATCGGGCTCTCTGTTCAGCAGGGAACCTGCTTCCCCCCCCCCCTTTCTCTGCCTACTTGTGCTCTCTCTTTATAAAAAATTAAAAATAAATAAAAATAAAAAAGACTCAGAGGAAGTCCATATGAACAAGCAGATCCAAAATTTTCTTTACAGAGCAGTTCTGAATCTACTGCAACACATCAACACATTTACTATGATATCTTTAAAATGTTACATCGAAAATCAAAATGATTTAAGCCCCCTTAATTTTCAGAGTAATTGTCTACCAGAGCTGTAAAGAAACATAATGCTCCCTTTGAGCCCCTGATTAACCGCAAAATAGTTTCTTCCTCAAGACAATGACATAAACTAATGACAAAACATACTCACAGATGACTGCATTGATTTAATGGTTATGTGTTGTTATTAGGACTAAAGAAATACAACTTGGAAACTGATTGCCAGATATAATCTGACTGGTTTTGTAAATTAGCCTTTCTGGCAATAGTTTATTTCTAGTATCAATTGTCAACTGAGGTCAATAAAATTTCTTGAATTCAAGAATGAGCTTCACAGTATAACTTTAGAAACATTTTGAAATGTCCAACATATATACGTGATAAATGCTTATGTTTAGTGGTGTATAAATATTACAGAATAATGCATACTTATTAATTATTGATTTATTTTGCTCAAATAATTTTTTGAGGTTAACCTTTTAAATTAATTAACATTGAGTACTTCAATACTCAAAAGAAACAAATTGTTAGAGTCAGTGTCTAAACTATATTTCTTCTCTTGTGGTATCTCTGAAACATCAAATGTTCTTTATCAAATTTTCTACAAATAAAAGAAAAAATTAAATATTAAAAAATACCCAAAACATAAAAGAAAATTAGAAAAATTTTGCTGTCAGTGATGTAATTTTGAACAAATATATTTATCTCTCCCCCTACTAAAACTTCCTTAAAATTATAGTAAATATATTTTTAAAAGGTATAATACCATCAGGAGATTGAGAATGGAAGAGAAAATAGAAACAACAATAAGGAATGCCTGGGTGGCTCAGCTGGTTAAGCAGCTGTCTTCTGTTCCGGTCATAATCCCAGAGTCCTAGGACCGAGTCCCGCATCTGGCTCCTTGATCAGTGGGGAGTCTGCTTCTCTCTCTGCCTCTGCCTGCCACTCTGCCTGCTTGTGCTCTCTCTCTCTCTCTCAATCTCTGTCAAATAAATAAATAAATAAATAATAATAGAAATAATAGAAATAGAAATAATAGAAAAAGAAATAGAAAAAGAAACAACAATAAGTATAACTGATTTAGGAGATCCAAGAGTGTTTAATCTCTAACCTACTGTAAGAGAAGATATGAAACAATATAAATTATATCATACAATGCCTCCAGCAATTAAAAAAAACAAACTTAGTAAGGACAATACTAATTCCTATATAAGCAGGTGTGGGACTAAGTTAAGAGAACTGAGTTAAAGACTTTTGAAGAATCCCTGAATCATTTCTCCATGAGGCATGTCACTGCTCTCCTTCCAGGGAAAAGACATTTAAACTTTAGAGAAGGTAAGTAAAAAGAAAATGTAGGGTAAATGAGGGGAAATGGCAAGCACTGGGGAAGAGGGAGTATATGTGAAGTCGGCAGAGATTAAGACAACACTCCCGTGCTGGTTGACATGGCATGAACATTGTTTCCTCACCTAACTTCAGAGAGCTGGCATCCGGCCTCATACCCAGCAGTCAGGAGTCTGGAAGAGGTTTCCACAGAGTACCAGAAAAGATAAAAAGCCTGTAAATCTGGGGGCTTCCCAAGAAAAGAATCCAACCACATTGCCTTAAAAGGAAGGCCACAACTGACAAGCTTATGCACCTAGAGGAACTTCCAATCAACTTTCTACTGACCACTCTTAAATATATTTTTTTGACCACTCTTAAATATTAACAGAGAAGTCAGAATTGCCAGATGTACACAAAAAAACCCATCTGAAATGAAAGAACAAAGACAAAGCAATCATCTAGGAAGCAATAATTTGGAGGAAACTGATATATTGCTTTGGGGAAAAAAAAAGTTTAAAAAAATTATCTTCAGCTATTCCAGCTTCCATAACATAATGCCACAGACTGCGTGGCTTATAAACAACAAATTTTGATTTCTCAAAGTTTTAGAGGAAGGTGGGTCCGAGATCATGGTGCCAGCAGATTCAGTGGCTGGTGAGAGCTTACACCTTCCGAAATGGCTGATATCCTGCTACCACCTCACATCCAGAAGGGGAAAGCTGGCTCTTTGGGACCTGTTTTGCAAGGACACAAATCCCATTCATGAGGGTTCTGTGACCTCATTAAGTCTTAGTGACCTATTCACTTCCCAAAGGCTACAACTTCTGACACCATTACACTGGGGCATCAGGCTTCAACATATGAATTCTAGGAGGACACATACATTCAGTCTGTAGCAATATTATATTCCCCTAAAGAGGACATGAGGACCTTTTGCATCAGTAAGACTAGAATGCTATAAAAATGGAACTGTACGATAACAAAGATGAGCTATTTAAAAATGGAAATAAAATTGGAAAGTCAATGGATGTGATGAAAGATGTTGAGGAAAATAGAAAAAACAGAGAAATGAATAAGTGATGAGAATGAAGAAACAGTTTAAAGACAAGTTCAGAGGGATAATATCTAAGCTATAAGATTTTTAGGTATCTGAGGAAGTGAGAAGAAAGCAAATGGAAGAGTTGGGATTATGGGGTAGAGAAAGAGAGGCTGAATAAACATTAAGTACCCAGAAAATTCAACAAGCAGACAGACTCTTACTTTCAGAGAAAACAAACTTCAGGGGAAAAAACATACTTTTGATATACAACATGTAAATGGTGTTTAGGTTATCATAGTTCTAATCCTTAATTTAATCAAAATCAATTAGTAGCTATTTTTTTAAGATTTTATTTATTTATTTGACAGAGAGAGACACAGCAAGAGAGGAAACACAAGCAGGGGGATTGGGAGAGGGAGAAACAGGCTTCCCACTGAGCAGGGAGCCCCATGCAGGGCTCCATCCCAGGACCCTGGGATCATGACCTGAGTAGAAGGCAGACACTTAACTACTGAGCCACCAAGGTGTCCAATATGGCTGTTTTGATGATAAGGAAACATGAAAATTATGTGCCAGTTGTCAAGTGTCTTAGGAAAGTGAAATAAAAGAAAATTATTCATTTTCCTGGACTAAAATTTCAGAGACTTTGCCTAATATAGAAAAAAATTTAATTATAAGCATGTTATTTAGCAATATAGTTAGGTGTCTCACCATGACCAGCTGAAAGCATTAAAGTTTCCTGTACTCTAGAGAAGAACAAACTGTGTGTATTCATTTGACTCTTAAGTTATATGCATGAAATTCAGATAATAATGCAATCACATGTTAATTTTAGATATACCCACAGCCAGATGTCAGTGATAAAATAGTATAACTGGAGATTGGCTTATTTCTAGGATCAGTGGTATCGACTGCCACTCAAATAAACAAACAAAAAACAACAAGCAAGTTAACAGATTGATAATTAAATATTTTGAGTTGTTAAAATCAAAGCAAAAGTATCTACTTGATAATAGGAACTGAACCAAGCTGACAAATGTAGATTTTGAAGTCCAGTGACAGAGGCAGGGAGGAAGGGAATACAACCTACTCAGTAAAACAGGAGAATACTGCCCAAAGGGAAATTTTAAATTTTATTAACCATAGCAACACAAAAGGTACAGCAGCATGCTTTTATTAAAGGGAATGCATTCTGAAATGTCACACCGTACTGTGTGACTGAGACAGTAGTTGAGAAATTTACAAATTAGATTCAGACTAAAAATACTCTGTATATGTGAGATAATCATCTTAAGGGGCTATTGTCAATGGATTCAGAATCATAAGCTCTTCTTCTTGTCAATTTCACTGCATTCTAAAGACATTTGACAACTTTCATTGCAATATATTGTGAACAATCCTTCACTCCTGCAGCAACTCAGTTAGTGTTATCAACTAAGATGTGAAATGCTCTATAAAGGTAAACCAGATAAAGTGGATCAATACGGACTCTGGCAATATAAACCCTCTGGCATATGAGAAATACCAGGGTGATGCAGACCCGACAGCTGGTCTTGTCCTCCTGGATGGCTCTCTACAAAGGCTGCAAAAGAGACAAACAATCAATCTGGTAAAAATCCCTGTAGATGTTTCAGAATTTAATAAGAATATTGCTGTCTGAGAGGCTCCCACGATGACCTCTTACATGATTAATTCATATATATAGGATGTCTCTTCACCTTTTCTCCCCAATTTTCCTAAATATTATCAAGATTCTACCTCTTTAGCTGTCAGATAGTTGTAACATAGTTGTACACAGCAAGACTGGACTGTTTCAAATCAGTAGAGCAGCCCAAGGTTGTCCTAGCTTTTGTTTGCTTACCCCTCCATCTCACAGAGCTTCTCTAGTACTCATGTAGTCTTTCATTAAAAACTAACATTTTGGGTGGCAGGAGGGGGTGGGTGGTGCCTTGGTGGTGAAGCAGGTTGGGTGACCAACTCTTGGTTTCAGCTCAGGCCCTGATTTCAGGGTCAAGAGATCAAGTTGCCTGTCAGGCTCCGCACTCGGTGTGGAGTCTACTTAAGACTCTCTCTCCCTCTCCCTCTGCCCCTCCCCCCTCAAATAAATAAGTAAATCTTCAATTAACCAACCAACCAATAAACAAAAATACTAACACTCTGGGTTTTTCCAGTCCAGCAGGTAAAGACCTTGGAAGTCACCACTCTGCCCTAACAATAAGTAAAATGCTGAACAAACTGAAAAAATCAGCAACTCTTAAATCTGTCAGGACAGTGAGGACACAGGGCAAATCATTACTCCCAAAATTAGACAGGCAGATTCAGAGAAGCACAACTTACCGAAGCAGAGACCTAGGATTAGAAAGCCCCCTGAGGACCAGTGCTGAGGTAGGAAAAAGTAAGTTCTAATTCACAAATCACCCAAGGTTCAGTGTGAAGAACACCAAGTGTTTAAAAATCCAGGAGAACCCAGCTATGGGGAAGCCCTTGCATTTTTGTGTTTATCTCCAGGGGCTCTGCCAGGTCCTCACAGCAAATATCAGAGGAAAATCCCCTCCCACTGCCTGCAGGGTGAGGGGACTAGGAACCTTTTTGAAATCTACCACAACATTTTATTCTTAACTATTTTACCAGTGTCTAACCTGATGGGGGTTTATCAGGGCTTAACCTGCCTGGGATGGCAGGGAAATCCAGCCTTCTCTAGTCTTCCATGTGGGAGAAGGGAAATACCTAACTCCAGTCCCTAGCCATTCTGTCCACCTAAGGTGGAGAAAAAACTGGGAAGCACTGTTGAAGTTTGCAGTCCAGGGGCACAGGCTCACCCAAAGGCTGAAACAACCATAAAACCATAGAATGCTTCTCTTCTGACACCTTCCTGCTACATTACCTAAGGCCTATTTACTGCAGTTCCTTTTATCCAATACGTCAAGTTCACCTCTCAACAAAAAACACAGTTTGAAGAGACAGAGCAAACATCAGAACCAGAGTTAGCTACGGCAGGTGTGTTGGGATTTTCAGACCATAAATTTTTTAAAAACTATGATTAATATGCTAAAGAGTATAATGGAACAAATATATAACATGGAAGAACAGAAGGGTAATATAGACAGAGAGATGAAAATTCTAAGAGAGAACAAAAAAGAAATGCTACAAATCAAAAACTCCATAACAGAATTGTCCTATCATATCAGGTTTGAGAGAAAAAGGTGATAATGTTATTCCTGACCTGAAGTCATTCATTCACCTATGAAATGACGATCAACAATCTACTAAGCGTGGCATTGCACGATATACTAAGGAATCAAGAAAAATAAGTTCGTCTCTGCTCTCAGGATTTTTCAGTCTAGTGAGAAAGAAAGACATATATGCAATGTAAATTGGAGGGTACAGGAACCATAGTAGGAAGGGTGATGTAGATGAGGAAAGACTTCCTAGAAAAAAGAAGTAAGTCAGGGTCCCAAGGACTCTACCTTAAAGGAGCCTAAATGCTGATTTGGAGAGACAGGTACATAAACCTTGACTTCAATAGAATAAGATACATTCTCTGTTAAAGGTAGGAATGTAGGGCTGTAGAGATTTTGCCTCCAGGATTCAGTTTTCTTGTTTGTAAATATAAATAAGTTCTTTTAAATAACAATTTCGCTTTCAGAATATACCTAAGAGGAGGGCATAGGCAGCTATGCTAAGATATACTTATAAGTCTATTATTGAAGCCTTATTACAATAAGTAGCCAAAACATCACAGAATCATACAACGGAATGTAACCTATCTATCAGAAGTATAAGATACTGGGGCGCCTGGATGGCTCAGTGGGTTAAGCCTCTGCCTTCAGCTCAGGTCATGATCTCAGGGTCCTGGGATTAAGTCCCGCGTCGGGCTCTCTGCTGGGCGGGGAGCCTGCTTCCTCCTCTCTCTCTCTGCTTGCCTCTCTGCCTACTGTGATCTCTCTCTGTCAAATAAATAAATAAAATCTTTAAAAAAAAAAAAAGAAGTATAAGATACAGGTACAATTATTTATATACCACAATGTGTTATGATATAATAAGTAGAAGCACGTATCAAAAGATACAAAAATACAAAATGTGTGGTATTGACCCTTTTAAACTTGTTTATGTATGTATCTGTACACGTAGCATATGTGAGTGCATGCACAGACAGAAATCTTGAACGATATTTTTTTAAATGCTAGTAGGACTTTCAGGTAACTTTTTTTCTTTATTATCTAAGGGCCCATTATTTAAGTCTATTTAAAATTATAAAACATATACGTGCTATAAAAATATGTGAACATAATAAATTAAAAGGAGAGTGTTAAACTATATAATCTTTGTATATGTCTATACACACATATAATCTATATAGTCTTTAAGTTCCATTGCAAAAAGCACATTAAGGTATTCTAAAATTGCAATTATAAGTATAAAATGGCAGGGTAAATATGACGATGACATATTTCAGTTGTCAAGGAAAGCATGGAGTTAAAAGCAGTCAGTGAAGTTTACCGTACTTAAATTGAAATTTTAGTGATATTTGAAGTAGAAATAACCTTCAAATGAATTAATTCCTTCATAGAAAGTAGCTAAGTTATAAAGTCTCATTGAGAGTGTTTTGTGTGTGTCTGAATGAAAGGTTTCCAGAGCCATCTTTTATCCAGTAAGTCATACTGAGCATTCACCATAATTAGTAACCTTTTTTAGAAACAGAAATCCAAAAAAGTTATTAATTTTTATAATATATTTAAAAGAAGAGCCTCAAATATAATAATTGGAACTTTATTAAGTAATGCATATAATGAATCAACTTCATTGAAAATAACAAATATATATAAAACTGTGCCACTCTAGGATAATTGATGGTGTGTGGTCTTCAGACATTAATGTAATATTCAAAAATCTGTCTAACATGGAATAATGATACATCATTTTAATCCCCTAAAGGAATTAGGGTCAAATTTGGCCAATTTACTATAATTATAGCTTTTTATTTCTCAAAGTTTTGTATTTTTTTGTACTCATGTCTCTAGGAAGTATTTAGTATACACACACATCATACACACATAATTATTTTCATTGGCATTTCAAAACCTTGTCATAAATGTTCATTATATATTACTGTACTACGGAAACCCTAGGAATTCCAGATATTCTCAAATATTCTTCCTTCAACTCTGGACTCCTGCTTTCCATGGGGATTTAGGAAATGCAATTTTTTGAGTTGGAAATGTAATCAAGGGTTCTCCATTTCAAAGCTGAATATTGGCATTATCATTTGTCAGCAAAGTAGACTTGCATGATGCCAGCCAAATTATTTCATGGTTGGTTAATTATATAGTACTTAGCATTTCTGCATTTGGCTATCTTGGTCTGTAGCAATTACTGCACTAATGATGGACACAATTTGTTCCCTGATGCACAGCATCTCTATGAAAACTTAAATGACAAAGTCACAAAAAATATACCCTGTACTACAAGTACAAACTTTTACATTATATTTTCTACGATTCTTTAATAAGTAAGTTAGAGTTAGGTTCTTTTAAATAGCTGACTAAAGGTTTTTGACAAGTTTAACATGCATGGAAGAAATTGTCTATTTTTTCTCTCATTTGAGAATCAATATTTTAGTCATCATTCTCAGAAGAATAGGATTTTTGTTTATATAATTAAGTATGATAAAGCCAAGAAGAAAGTTAAATAAAATATTAACACTTAACTTTTCCTATTAAAGCTGAGGCACATGCCCATTAAGCTTATTACATCAATCAAGCACAGTACTCTTCTAACATTTATCACTCTTAATTTACGAGTAAGATTTATCAGATCATGTTATCACTATTTAAGTGCTTCTTCCATCTTTATGGCCAAGGGCCTGGTCCTACTTCATCAACTCTGAAAGTATCAATGTAAAATTATATGTACAGAATCTTTAAATCCATGTTAAATGAGCAGTCCTATTACCCTTACATAAATTATTTTTAGAGGATGTCACTTACCATAGAAATTCATTAATGTTTTCTCTTTTTTTAGGTTTGTTTGTTTGTTTGTTTATGTGTGTGTGTGTGTGTGAGAGAGAGAGAGAGAGAGAGAGAAAGAGAGAAAGAAAACATGTGTGAGGGGTGGGGGGACGGGGCAAAAGGAGAGGGAGAAGAAAAAAGCAGATTCCCCACTGAGCCAGGAACCTGAGTTTGCCCTCCAACTCACAATTCTGAGATCATAACCTGATCCAAAATTAAGAATTGGATGCTTAACCAACTGAGCCATCCAGGCACCCCAGAAGTTCATTAACATTTTAAACTTATCAAAGAAACTAAACTTGCAGGCTAATATGTAAACAGAGAGAACATAAACATACACACACACACACACACACACACACACACATACACTACAAAGTTGAATGTTTATATAATTTATCCAGAATAAAAGTAAAATGTTGGTTTGTGAATATGATATTATTTAGATATGAGAATATGATATTATTTAGAACCTGAAATAAGGGTTTGATCCTTATAGCTTATTTTACACAATTGGTTTTTTTAATTTATGTTATACATTGTTGCCAAAAGTATGTGTATCTCAAGGAAGAAAAAACTAAATGAATATTTTTGATTAAAATTAGTACTGTTACTTAAATTAAGCATTACTAATTGTAAAGATATCAGAGAAATGTATTTGATTGGGAACAAAAGAAGGGTAAAATATTAGTGTTTTTTGACTGTGAAATAAAGTAATAACCACATCCCATATTCAGTGAGTTAGGTTTCCTTGCATTTATGAAATAATGGCATTTATGCAAGGTATGGATTATAATTCATTCATTGCAAATTTTAGTCTTTAAAGGCATAATCTTGAATTTCTTAAAAAATCCAAAAATCTTCAAATTCATTAAATTCAGCTGTATTAATAGGACACCTGCAGCTTGTTACCAATGGCAATACATAACTACTCCCAAACATTAAATTTGAAAAATAAAAATAAACCACTACGGCATTAGAGTGTTAAAAAAAGAGGATTCTTAATAAGCTATAACTTTTATATTCACTGGTAAAGCTGAATGAATGAGAATTTGCAGTTAAAAATTCTATTTAAAGTTACTAGTTAAAAACTAGACAATTGAAACATCAAATTTATACAGTGTAAGCTTTGGGAATTGATACTACTATATTTAAATGTGTTTATAAATTTTGTCATTGTGTGAATGGAAGGTAACTGGAACAGTATCAATTAAAAATGCCTTTTGCTACAATGAAAAAGAAAACCAAACTCAAACTTAGTGAACAAGGAGACTGCACAAAATTTAGTAGCTTTCTGATAGATAGGATTCACTATAAATTTTTAAAATATAATCGTGACTATTTACCAAAAATATGAGAAAATATTATCTTAAGCACAAAATTGATTTCAACTTTTCCCAGGAACTGGAATGGGTGGCTTTTTTAAATTATTATTATTCTAACTTTGTCATAGTTGAAATATGAGATAAAAATAGAATAAAAGAAAAAGTGAAATAAGAAAATTTTAACAACTGGTAAAAACATTGAAAAATAACGTAATACTGTAGCATTTGTGATGATGTAATTCTAGGATTATGATGTCTAGGAAATATAACATTTCTGGAAATTATAGAGTATGGAAGTTTGATAGTTTCAACAAACATACATAAAAATCAATATTTTTTTTTAATTTTAGGAGTATCTTAAAAAATGATGGAAAACATTACATTTGTAATGTCACAAAACTACAACAAACTCAGGGAATTTTAATAAAAAGGCAGAATACAAAATCCTCTAATGTTTTGTAGAACATGAACCAAGATATAAATTTAGAAAGAGATAAAAAATAATTTTGCAGGAAATATTTTATATAATAAAAATAGTCACACTGCCAAAATAGTTAATATATAATCAGTGCAAATCCAATTATATTTCCAACAGAATCTTTTGGTTTTTTTGTTTGGTAGATGGAAGTGAGGAAGGCTGATGAAATTCTAACAGGAGCTCTAACATATCTAATATGATGCAGTTTTTGCAATTAAATCAGTATTAGTTTAGGAATACATACATATATCAATCTTGAGTTGGGAATAATCCAAGAGATTAATGAAACTGAAGTTGGATTTCTATATCACATACTACGCAGTGAAAGAAAATCCATATGGTTTCAGACTTAAAACTAGGTAAATTGATAAAAAAAAAAAGTATAGCAGTAAAATCAAGAAGGCTACATTTAAATCTAAAGGTAACCTATAGGTCAGAATCTGTAAAAATAAAGGGACATTTGTTGTATAAAATTTTTTGAAAGACTGTATTTGAGAAAATAGCATAAAAAGTCTATAAAACCTTGGGAATTGAGGGAAAGATGCTTATAGTAATAATAACAAATTTCAAGTCCTCTTAGAAATGAACTGTAAAATAGCATGTAACCTGGTAAAAAACTGACAAAGAATGTGCTTAGGACACTCACAAAAGAGTACATCCAATTGTTTCAACACTGCAAAAGAAGATACCTAAGCATAGTAGTCATTAAATTAGTGACAAATAGCAATCTGTATTTATTTGATTGGCAAAAATTAGTGGTTTATCTACTTTCTGTAGGGTTGTAGGAAGAGAGTATCTTCAGTTCTTATTGGAGAAAAATGAGAATTTTTAAGCATTATGGAAAAATGCTATAAAAGCCAATATAACTTTTTAAATTTATCTGTTGACCCAGTAATTACATTACTAGAAAAATTACTCCATATGAGTAAGAGTACTAATACAAATTAAAACATGTACAAAGATATAAATAGTAGAATATTTCTTATGGACAGAAGTAAAAATGCAAGTACATACAAAACCAAAAACCCTAAGTAAATAACCATCTGTACAGAATGAGTATATCTATACCAAATAATATTACCTAGCTTTTAAAGCAATTACATAATTCTGCCAGTTAACTGACATGGATTGCCAGGAGATAATTTTAAGGGTGCAGAAGTGTGTTTAAAATGTGATTCCATTGTTTTGCAAAACAACAATGAAGATATGTTCGTGGGATGACACATGGAAGGTGCTATCAACATACTATATAGATTACCTTGAGGATGTGGAAAGGATGGGTTGAAACAACTAAAAGATAGGAAAAAGAAAAAGAGAAAAACTTATCTACATCAAAATCTGCACACAGATGTTTATAACTATTTTATTCATAATTGCCCAAACTCAGAAACAACTAAAATGTCTTGCAGTAGGTGAATGGATATATAAATTGTGGTACATCTAGGCAACAAAACATTATTCATCCCTGAAATGAAATGAACTACTAAGGCTTGAAAAGACTGAAATTCCTATTACTAAGTGAAAAAAGCCAATCAGAAAAGGTTATATACTATATGATTCCAACTATATGACACTCTTGACAAGGCAGAACTGTGGAGACAGTAAAAAGATCAGCCGTTGTGGGGAGGAGGATTGAAGAGCTGAAGCACAGAAGATTTTTAGGGCAGTGAACATAATGATACTATACGGTAGATATACTATGATACTATAATTCTATATGGTAATATATATGACGCTATATATGGTGGATACATGTCATCATGTCTTTTTCCAAACCCACCAAGACTGGACGTTACTGTAAACTATGGACTTTGGGTGATAATGATGTGTCAGTGTGGGCCATCAGTTGCAACAAATGTACTACTCTTACGGCAGTTGTTGATAATGGGGGAGGCTGTGCATTTGGGGGAGGGGGAGGGAGTATAAAGGTTATCTCTATAACTTCCTCTCAGATTTCTATAAACAGGACACTGCTTTAAGAAAAAAAGTCCTTTTAAAATTTCTTGAAAAATGTTTTGTTTGTTTTTAAGTAACATTAATGAAAGTGGAATTTTGGGGTTAAGGCCAGTCATGGCTATTAAAAAAAATTCAGAGCTAGGAAAGAGTTCAGACATATCTGATCAGACTTTGTTTCTTTCTTTTTGATTCTCATATCTATGATATCCTCTAATGACAGGAAAATGACAGCAATTGTTCAAGATACCACATGCAAAAAATACCATGAGGAATAAGAAACTGATTTTTTTGTTTACCCAGATTTGCTAGGAAATGACTTTAATCTATAATACAGTTTCTATCATTTGCCCATTCCTTAATCAATTACTCTATCCAAAAGAAAGGATCTAGGACATGTATATGGTTTTTGAATTTAGCTTTTCTTGGAACATGTGAATCTTCCACTCCTGTCCTCCCTTCCCAAAATCACTGAAGGTAGGTAAAAGAAAATAGATTATGGTAGTACATAACAAGTCTCACAGAGTCCATCATCTTGTTAACCAATGACTGTGCCCATATAACAAACTATTAAAAATAGCGATATTTATATAAATGTAATTACATCCACCCGAAAGGAAGACAAAATTCTGTCTTGGTTCTAAGAATCCAGGTCTCTAAGAGTGGTCATGTTTCAGTTCACTGGGAGAATCCCCACTGTCCATTATTTTCCATTGACACACCTGAGATGAACATTCAAAGCGTCAATGGCCTACTCTGGTTTTAGCATCCTACTAAAATTTTATTTGTGGAGATCCAAAGATATGAAGATCATCAAAAGTCCAACAAAACAGATGGGATAGATGATATATAGATAGATAGATAGATAGATAGATAGAGGGATGGATGATAGAGCCCTCAGTTTTCCTCTATAGTGGGCAGAATACAATTCTTTTGAATGGCATGAAAGAAATCCAGCACTATTAGGGAGGGAGAAATGAATACTTGGGAATAACTCACAAATGTCTCCGGGAAGAACCATCATTTGTTCATTATTTCTGAATAGGCTAAAATAACGCTACATTATATTGCTTTTACAGCAGTACCACCACCACCAAGTTTTTCACCACCTCAGTGGTTTTCAAACAATGATTTACCTTCACTCTACATGAGGTACTATTCTTTATGTATTAATAAAATGAAACTCAGAGGGGTGAAATAATTTGTGGAAAATATGATACAATATACAACAGATAACATCAGAGAAGAAGGGACTGTCTGACTCTGAAACACATATTCATTCCTCCACCATAAAACACTATCACCAGTTTACAATCCGATTTAAGGTTATGAATGAGAAAATGAAATTGACTAAAGCGATATTAAAATTAGTCTTTAAAAATATGTTTTATTAAATGTTAGGTCATAATATAAGATAGTAGGGAGCACAATTCAGTATATATATAATTCTGTCAAAATTTTTTTTCTCAGAAATCCTCTTCGTGTCCATTCCCAGTGTCTTCTTAGCTTAATAAATTTTGTTTATTATCCCTTGTTCTCAAGGGATATGAATTTAATAAAAACTCTAAAGCTCATTCATGATAAAATATGGCTGACATAGACTTTCAGCATCTCATTTATTTTTTTGAGCCTTACATTCATTACTATAAAATGAAGATTTTGAACAAACTGATTTCTAAATTTCCATAAATGTTTTGGGTAATCATGTTATCAATTAAGTCAAAATGTTTGGAAATGCAGTTTGAGTGTTTAGATTCAATTTGGTCTCATTAAAATAAGAAATTTCACATAAGAAATTTACTACAGACAGGTTTATCCATTCTTCCTGCTCCTCTTGGATTTTGAATATTGTCTTCTAACCTAACAACCATAGATGACTGAGAAACTTCGCCAAGAAACAGAAGAGAGAGATTGAGAAAGAGGGCACTCTATGGTACAATTGATCCTGTCATATAGCTGATACTTGGTCCATGATGGCAAGATTGATTCCCTAAATGGTGAGTGAAATCATGTGGCTTAATAGAAAGTGTAGAATATTTGGACTTAGAGGAACCAGTGTTGAAATCTCGTTCTGCCCCTTCTAACTTAAAAGTCACTCTCTTTGGACCTCTGTTTCCTTATTTCTAAATTATCGGTTTTACAAATACTAACTGCATTTCTGTGAAGATTAAATACAAATTCAAGAACCCAGGTTAATGGTGTATAGCTCATAGTCGAGGTTTAAATACCTATGTTATTCTAATCATTGTTAATATTTTAAAAAGACTTACAACATAAGAGATGAGAGGATAAGAAACTAAAATGTGGAGGACTGGTCAAACCTGAGGCTGAAGGATTATTATCAAAACAAATTTAGAAGTTTGGATTGGTGGAGATTTTAACCAGAAAAGGGGAGAGTTTCCCTAGCAAGACTATCAGTATGTAGGTATTCTGAAAGGGACTGCAGGACAGTTAGTAATAACAGACGTGCATTGAGAAAGTATTCCAGCTATAAAAATGAAGCACTTTATGTGAAACTTTCCCCCCATATCAGTTGTTTGTTCTATTAGCTCTTATGTACTTCTAGTATAAATGCAAACATTTCATTATTTGAAAGCTTTTTATACCTGATATATTGAGTTCTTTCCAAATGTAGTCAAACATGAAATTCTGTTATATGTTCTCTGAATGATTCTTTTTATTGACAAACTTACTGTAAGTGAAAAACAATCAGAAACATTAAACAGATGTTTCAAACATGTGCTTAGTAAAGTGTGTTTCTCTGGCAATATAAACAAATTTGTGACTGTCTGAGGAATGTATTTTCCCATGCTCTTCAGGATAAACTAAAATAAGAATTAAATAATAATAATTTATTACTATAAATTATTATTATAGTTGCTAAACTTAAAACAATGATTTGGTCAGTACTGAGGCTCCTGGGTGGCTCAGTCAGTTAAGCACCTGACTCTTGATTTTGGCTCAGGTCATGACCTCAGTGTCCTGAGATGGAGCCCTGCATTGAGCTCCCTGCTTGGTGTGGAGTCCTGTATGAGAGTCTTTCCCTCTCCCTCTCCCTCTGCTCCACCCCTGCTCGCTCGCTCTCTCTAAAATAATTTTTTTTTAAGAATTTAGTCAATACTTAATCTAATAATCCCTATATCCTAAGAGAAATAATTTGTTCAGATATAATCACGATATTCAGTTATTACAGGTTCCCTATAGACTTCTATACCACCATTGTAATATTATTGATTAAATGGTGTAGGAATAGCAGATGAAGTAGTTGGTGTCCTCGACTGACCAAAGTATACACAGACAACGAATCTTAGTTAACATCTTGAAAAAAATTCCAACCTTTTTTATTTAGAGAAGAGTTTAATAATGCAGTATTGTTTCTGGAAGACAACTTTATAAAACACATTTACTGGAAACGCAGCTATCTTAAGTTAGGCCAGCCAAAGCAACATTAATATACTGAGAAAATGAAATAAGCACTTTGGCCAAAATCTAGTAATTACACTCTCAAATAATTGGGACCCTGCCTCAAATAAGATTATATTCCTATAGAATACGTAGTTGGTGTTTGTTCCCAGGTGTAGCAATGGGTTATGCTGATTCACTCACTGCCTTACTTGCAAATAAAAAAATGGCTGGTGGATTAGTGAAACTGGCCCAGGTTGGTGATGTGCCTTCTAGTCATTGCACAGAATTGTTTTACCATTAAAAGAATAAATAGTTAGCTCACTTATGGACCAAACTGTATTCATACTTCACAATGCCTTGTTAAAACCTACCGAGCTGACCAATCTTGCTATCCTGCACTATCCTGTAAGGGGAATAGCAGATTGTTTGCTAGATATTGAGACTAAATCTGTTTCACCTTAGGCTATGAAAGAGAGAAGACATTACTTAAAGATATATGTTAGAATTATCGAGATTATCACCTGAATTCATTTTTTTGTCAGTCACATCATTTCATTATTAATAAAGAAAAGGCGAAACTTTTCTGGATTTAAAAAAAAAAGTTTTCTGGATGTAATTCATGGCTCATTGTACTTTGTATGATAATATATAACTTACACCTGGATACTAGATTGTTATTCAATCATCTTCACTTTATTTGATTAAAAATATTTATCTAACGGATTAATTTGGTAACCATTTTAAAATAAAGAGAGAAGTTTTGTTTGTACCTGCTGGTAAGGGGGTGTCTGTACCTCTTCCATTAACAGAACCCTTTGAAGCTAAATTTTCACGGGAATGGAGCTCTCCATCACTGTAACAAGGTAAAATAGGTCAAGCCTGCATGGGGCCAAACTAAAAGAAACCAATTTTCTAAATAGTTTCCCTAGCTGGAGGACAAACTAAAAAAAAACTTGCCTTTCTGGAAAGTTGCAATAGGCTGTAATAGAGCAAGGAAAAAAAAGAAATGGAAAAGCTTTGCTTACAAAATGGGAGGGTATCTTTCAGCAGGAGTAAGAATATATCCTTCTTTATCATCATTTTCTTTTGATATTTACACAGGAAATGCTTCTGTCAATGTCATCCCAGGCACTATACTTATAATAGATAGGAATCAAATAAGTAAAGTAAATGAAGGACACAAATGATACGCCTATTAGGTTACTGTCAATCCACAGGTGAACATAATTACACCTTTATTTTCAAGAAAGGGTTTAAGTTATAAGTTAAAATGAAATACGGGGCTTAAATGATAGTGTCAGAAGCATTTCACAATGTCTTCAGTGCTGCAATACCATTTAGAAGTCAATGTAAAGAAAAATTCATTTGCAAAAAAACTACCTGTTCCTTTGACCATAACCTTAGATTATTGGCATTGTAGACAGACTAATTTGATTTTGAAATATCTTCCATTTCTAAGTTTTAATCACTTGTTTGGAAAATTATACCTCTTGGGATAATTAAAACCACACCAACTGTCTCAGAACCAGCATTAGAAATCACTGGTTTATGTAATTGGCAAGGAAATATCTGTGGCCAATACTTTTAGCTAAACCTATCAGCGTAATTTATCTCTTCTTTGGAGTGACCTCAGTTCTATCACCATCATTTGTTCATTTTCCTTTGTTTATTCGCGATCATGTGGGCTCCATATAACCTTACTTCCATTCATTCATTTATATAATAAACATTGACTGCTCTACCAGGCCACATTTGGCCTCATAAACCTCTTTGTTTATTCCATCCATCCTCACTCATTCTACCGCCCTCTCCTATTTCCCGCCCTCCATACCTCAAGCCTTGGTCATCTTCTGTCTTAATTATCTGGGAGACTCCTCTATAAGAGCTTGCTGTGGGTTAGTTGCTCATTTTATTTGGGTTTCTACTCAGACACCACCTCCCAAAGTAGCATTTCCTGATAATTTCTTATAAAATTCTCCACACACCCATTTTTTTTTGTAGTTTGATCCTTTATCACTCTTTTTTTTTTTTAAGATTTTATTTATTTATTTGACAGAGATCACAAGTAGGCAGAGAGGCAGGCAGAGAGAAAGGAGGAATCAGGCTCCCCACTGAGCAGAGAGCCCAATTCGGGGTTTGATCCCAGGACCTTGGAATCATGACCTGAGCCAAAGACTTAACCCACTGAGCTACCCAGGTGCCCTGATCCTTTATCTCTTTAATAGCTCTTTTACAACTTGAAATTATGTTCTATAAACATAGTACTTATTTGTTCATTTAGTGCCTATCTCTCACACTAGATTATAAATTCCATGAAGAGCTACTTTGTTCTATCAAAATTAGATTCTCAGTGTATGGGGCAGTGCCCTGAACATAATAAACAGGCACTGTCTTCGTCAGTGTAGGCCCCTGTTATAAGATAACACAGGCCGAGCTGCTTTAAAAAGCAGAAATGTGTTTCTCACAGTTCTAGAGGCTGGAAAGTCCCAGCTCAGAGTGCCAGAAAGGTCAGGTTTTGGTGAGAGCAACTTTTCGTGGTCTCCTGGTCATGGTAGGTCAGAAGTGGAGCTAGTTGTCTAGTGTCTCTTCTTAGAAGGACACTAATCCCATCATGAGGGCTCCACCTTCAATACCTAATTACCTCCCGAGGGCCACATCTCCGAATACCATCACATTACATATTGGAGAACAGAAACATACAATCCAAACCAAGTATTCAATTAATAATTTTTTTGAAACTTTAGGGTCACCTGGATGGCTCAGTCAGTTATGCATCAGCCTTTGGCTCGGGTCATGATCCCAGGGTCCTGAATCCAGCCCCACATCAGGCTCCCTGTTCAGGGGGACTCTGTTTCTCCCTCTGCCTTTCCTCCTGGCTTGTGCTTTCTTTCTCACTCACCTCTCTCTTTCTCTCTCTCTCTCTCTCTCTCTCTCTCTCACACACACACACACACACACACACACACACACGCAAATAAATAAATAAATAAATAAATCTTTACAAAAGAGTTTTTGAAACTTCAATAAGAAAACATTAATATTTCATCAGTTTTTAAGATTTGGGGTGCAAAAATGGTTTTCTTGTGATGCGTAACTTTTGTGTATAATCTGAGACTTTTAGAATAGTGTTAAAAATAACTGTTCTTGGGTGTTGTTTCATGAATCAATCAAAAGTTTACATATATATGTGTGTAAGCTTTAAATTTTAATAGTCTGGTAATGATTGATAACTACATCATGTAATTTACGTGACAAGATAAAAAACACTAAAAAAAAATCAGCTCTAGAAAACCATTGCAAGGTAGGTGTGAGAGGAAAACTTGCCCTTATGTGAAAGTGAATAATGGAGTTAGCTAAACTCTAGCTTAATGTGATCAGGGAGCACTGAGATAGTCCCTGAGGGGAAGAGTAATTACAAAGGAATCAGCAGTTCCTTACATCAGAAAAACAGAAGCAATTGCTAACATTCTCAGTGTATATAAGTTAGTGGGGCAATTCTACCTTTAATTTCTAAGAAAATTATAAGTATATCTCTTTTTCCAGAATATAAGCTGAAACTTTTAGTTTTAATACTGTTCCAAATGAGGAAAGAATTCATATTTCAGCCATCAATATTTACATATTGGCTTTCTTCAGAGTCTTACATATTGTGGTCTTGTGGTCTTAAATTACATCCTAATGTGAAGAAATTGTTTTGCTCTCCACATGGTCTTGCTCAGGTCACTTAGATTATTAAACAGAATATGCGAACAGTTATTGGGGTCTTAAATCGTGCCCTGAAACATTCAGATAACTGAACTAATTATAACTTGATAACCAGATTCTTTCAAAACTTAGAATCCTATCCCTGAGGTAGATCTACATTTTTTATTTTATTGTCTCTTTACAACATTGCCGCATCACCTAACTTGATGAAGCTGCCTGTTATAATAGAAAAAGACAATGAATCCTCTTCTTACTGTTTTCTAAGCCTCTTTTAATCTTTAAAGTTAACATTTCACAATTCAGTTTCCATCTGTTTTCAAATTAGTTTTTATAGTAATTATTACTATATTGTTTTCTTCCTCCAGTTAGATCACAATTCTTTTAATTTATATCCTGTGTTCCTTCTGCATTACCAGCACAACGATATGTTTAATTGATACATATTTTGATTGCTACTTGAAACATTTCTTAAAGCATAATTTCACCCAAGAGAATAGCTATTCTGATATTCAATATGTTAAGTACTGAACCTACCTTATATAACACCCTTGAATCTTCTCCATACATCCATATTCATTTTTATTATACTTTTGTATATGTGTTACTAGTGAAATGATTTGTTTATCCATTCAAGCTAAATATCTCAGATTCACTTTTTCCTCCTTAGCCTTCAAATCCAAACAACAGCCAGAATTTGTAATTATACTTCATTAATTTCTTTCATAGTCACCTTTTATATTGATGCCAGTCTTCTGGTTCAGATCTTCATGGTGATCCTGTTGTTCCATATTCTAATTTCTATACTCTCTATTACGTCTTTCTCAAAATTATAATACATTTTTCTAAATAGGTACTTTAACCAAGCATAGCACTGATAAAAACTTACACTGGATCTCACTGTAAATGGATTAATGTTTAAATTTCACATCCTGCATTTGAACTTGACCTACTTCTATTTCTCATTATGTCCTCCTTAAATAAGAATACATAGCCTTCCCCAATAAATACTTTATCTTCTTGCTTTTATGCACTAATTGTGCCAATTTTTCTCCATGAAATACATGATGTCCCTTCTAAGTGAAATGAAATATTATTTATACTTCTAAATCCAGTTCAAATAACTCTTCCTCTCCGAAAGTATTCTCTGAGTACTTTCTTTATCCTGTTAGCAACTGCATTCATTTAAAATCACATGTTTGTACTACTTTTATTTAAGAGCCACATTTCCCTTCAATATGTCTATTATATTGTTTTATCTTATCAGCAGTCCTCAATTTCCTTATAAACTAAAAGTATGTCTTACTCAATTTTATATTTGCATAGGTAACCCAGATAATGTCTTACAGGTGGTCGAAATTCAATAAAAAGAAATAACCAAATGAGTCGATGAACGGCAAAAGGAAGGAAGGAAGGAAGGATGGGAGGAAGGGAGGATGAATGGATGATTGAGACTTGGCAACTTGAGGAAGACATAGACAGTGAAGACGTAACCAAAGATGGCAAGATCAGTCTAAGAGTGTGAAGTCATTAAACAATGAGAGAATGAGACTTCACCTAGAGTTGGCCCTTCTTCAAGCCTAGTTAATTAGGCTTTCTTTGCACTATTGTGAGATCACCTCCATCCTTAAATATTTCCCTTTTAAAATCAGATTGTTCGAAACACATACTGTCCTTTAGCTCTAACTAAACAACCATTAGTTGGGATACATTTATAAAAGGCCTTACATTGTTAATTATATTTCCATGTATGCCTATTGTTTCCTGATGACTGAATCTGTGTTTTTAACTTTATTTCTCACTCACATAAATCTACTAATACTTGACATGTATTGACTAGATGGGAAAAACTGACTCTTCAGTAGGCTTTGTAGACCACTGTAGATTGATCTAACTGGTAAAATATCTACATGATGTGTGTATGTCCATGTGTGCTTGTGTCTGTTGGGGATAGAATGGAAACTCCTTCCAGCGTTCATTTTGTGGAACTCTAATTGCTCTCTCTCTCTCTCCCATATAAATTTATGATAATAATGTGTTCTTTAAAAAAATTATTTATTTGAGAGACGAGAGAGAAGAGGGGAGGGGCAGAGAGAGAAGGAGAGAGAGACTCCCCAGGAGACACCCTGTACAGTGCAGAGCCTAAAAGGTGGGGGGGCTCCATCTCATAACCTTGAGATCATGACCTGAGCAGAAATCAAATCAGGGGGCACCTGGGTGGCTCAGTGGGTTAAAGCCTCTGCCTTCAGCTCAGATTGTGATCTCAGGGTCCTGGGATCGAGCACCTCATCTGGCTCTCTCTCAGCAGGGAGCCTGCTTCTCTTCCTCTCTCTCTCTGCCTTCCTCTCTGCCTACTTGTGATCTCTGTCTGCCAAATAAATAAATAAAATCTTTAAAAAAAAAAAAGAAATCAAATCAGATGCTTAACCGACTGAGGCACCTAAGCACACCTGTGATAATAATGTATTCTACACATTGAAGTTGATGACTAAAGAGGTAGTGACTTCATCAAAGTCATACAGTAATTAAACAACAGGACTTCTGTAGTTTTCCAAACCTTATTCTAGGTTTCAATCCAAGGTCCTTCCTGCTACACCAACTTGGCATCTCATTAGAGACTGGATATTAAAGATCCAGTTACATTCCACTAATTATCAAAACATATTAAGCTTTGTTCCCTTCTGTAAAAACAATCTGCTTTAATTTCAAACTGAAAAATAAGAAAGAAAAAAGCAAAGGGATTTATTTTCATTTCCCAATACTCTGAAATACTAGTTCTCTCCTAAAACCACAGGTATCTGGTAGTATTAATATGATATATTGTGGCAGGAGACTGAACTTTAATTGATCCATGATTTTAATCCATGTTGTGGTGCTGGCAGGAAGATCTGAGGTACTGGTAAATAATTTGAGGTATACCAAATGCCTTTGTGATTTGAAATATCTTCATAGCTTTGTAATAGTCATTGCAGACTTACACTGAATATACCAGGAATAAAAACATAAAGCACATTTGACAATACCTTAATATTTTAAAATTAAAATAAAACCTGAATCAAAGCAAATGTAATAAGCCAAGAAATAAAATTACTATATTAAGTCATATGCTGCTAAAGTAGCATTTCCATTCTGAAACCTTATAACTTAGCAAGGGAAACTCATTTCCCTGACAGGAAGTATACTGCCCAGTTGTGCATCATTCGGTGATATAAAATTACCTTACAAAACACAGGCATATACCCTCAGGATTTCCTCCTCAGCTCATCATACAGTTTGTATAACAGCTACTCTTTCACCTGTGAACAAAAGAGCCAATAAGGTGAAGTAAGAGAAGAGATGGAAGAGGAGAAAAATAAGGGAAGAAAGTCATTTTTGCCAGCTGGTAGGAGAACATGTAAAGGGTATGTTATCTCACTCAGCACAAAGAAGCCCTGGATTTCTTTCTCCACCGTGGAGCAGCGGGTTTTCCCTCCTCCCTAGCCATCATACCCAATAATACTTCAGAGACAGCTTGGTTCTTTAGCTTTTAGTGTCGGTTAAAATGTAGACATTGAAAGCACACTATAGAGCTTTGATTCAGCGTATTTTTCCTCCTCACAGAAACAAAAACCTTAAAGAAGTTCAGGCTCTTCTAAAGGGATCCTGAAACCATAAGTGAAAGTCAGGATTCAAAGGACAAACCATTGTCTAGGCATCCTATTATCCCGGGCAATGTTATGTTCACTAGGAACTTCAGAGACCCCTGAGGATGCTTATGTAAATTACCTCAGAGTGTGGGAGAAATCCAGCGTTATCCTTGCCATTTAAATACGTACTTGAGGAGCTCAAAGGGGAAACGTGGTAAGCAAATGGTACACTGTGTCAAGAGACCTGAAAGGTTGGTAAATCTTACATAAAAATAAACCTAACTTCCAAGATTAATGGTTGTGCACAAGTTAAACCTGGATGAGAAAGAACATAATATGTAAATGTGACAGAATTTATATTAGCAACCCTTTTAAGATTCCTAAAATATGGGCACAGGAAGGAGATTTATTCATAAATACTGCAATGTTTTGAATTTTACTTGAAGAGACTATTGTTTTATCACAGAGCATACTTAAAGGAGAAAGACTTTGTAAGCAGAGTAGGAAAAAAAATCACTGTCATGACAGTAGTAAGAAGGGGTGTGTGTGTGTGTGTGTGTGTGTGTGTGTGTATTCTCTTTTGACTTTAATTAATCTTTCTCTCTGGACTTTTGAGAGCTGGAAAAGGGTTTTATTTTTGTTTTTGGAATTTGCTTGCCAAATAGGGGTCTTTGAACTATCACTGCTCTAACTCTGCCAACCACAGCATTCAGAGCTAAAGATTTTAATTTGTTTTAAAACTACATAAAAGTAAAACAAGAAACTGTGTGGGCAGTGGAGTGGAGAGGTCAGTGTCAATCCTGAGGACACAGATGGCTATCAGTAAGGTAGGCATGCAGTGCCTATCTCTTTCTTTTCCTTCCTTTAATTCCTACAAAAGATCCCAGGCAACTGAGGCTGAATTTTTTATTTATTTATTTATTTTTTATTCTTTAACCATTTACTATGATCTCTGAAACAGCAATCTGATCAGAAGTTTGATTTTTCTTCACTTTATATTTTTCTTGCAACATCCAACGCAACACCTTGCCCACAGTAGTTGATGTATACAATCAGTCACATTGGTTTAAATTCAAATGTGGTCAGTTTAAGACAAGCTGTATTGTTTAAGAGACCACCTATAGAGAAAGACAAGTAGAGGCCTTTGTAAACACTTTTAAACATCAAGAAGAACATTTAATGGACTTAATTCTCAAACAATACACTTCCAGGAAATTTACTGTTTGTGTACTTAAGAGGCAATTCACACCACAAAGAACTAGGGATCCTACTAAAGTCCTTCTCACCTTACCACTTCTGAACATAAGTATTAGTATGCTGACATTCCATTTTCTCTCGGATCCAGGGCAATATATGATAAAAGCCTGAGGAAAGGTGAGGCAGTTGAATGAAATTGAGAAATTAAGGAAAAAAGCTTTTTTTCTTTAAATTTGGTTTATATTGAGAGGACTTAGAAGGGATGTAACTAGTGTTGATGAGGGAGCAGGAGGCTGGCTGAGGACAAAGCAAAAACTGGCACCTTGCACCCCCTCTCCACCCACTCCCCTGGGAAATGTGTGTGACATTCCTCAGGCACCCCTGACTGCCATAAACAAGAAACAAATAGTTAACTTGCAGAGATCACAATCCTGCAAGACAGGAGTCTCCCTTGGTTTACCAATGTCCTAGAGATCTACAAACAAAGAAGTTACCTTATCAATAGCACAATTTCCAGAGGCAAATAACTCAGTTCCTCAAGCCCTAAATAAAGTTACATTTCTTCTAAACCCAAATCTCACTAACAAGGACACTTGATAGGAGAGATGTGAAACTTTATCTCTGGATCTCCAAGATAGTGTCAAGAATCATTCCCAAGCATATGGCCCACTGATATACATCTAAAGGGTCTCATAAGAAGATTTTTACTACTAGTAATAAATAACCTTTCTCCCAACAATAGCTAGCCCCTCAAAGTCCTGGAGACCTTGCTTCCAAAATTCCTTAGAGACTAACATCATCCCCTTCACCTACCCAACTCCTGTGTATATAACCAGCCACTCCTCACATCCCTGGGGCAGCAGCTCTTCCTGCCCACGGGTCCTGTCCCCGTGCTTTAATAAACCACCATTTTGCACCAAAGATGTCTCAAGAATTCTTTCTTGGTCATCGGCTCCGGACCTCACCCTACTGAACCTCACCTAGGTTCTAAAACTTCATCATATGGCGCCCAACATAGGGCTGTGAGTCTTTACATTTGGACTCTGAGCTTCGGTGCAAAATTGTTGAGTACTTTCTCTTTTCTTCCTTTAGTCTCATTTCAGGGGCTTTTCAAGGAGTATGGTCTTATTGGAACACTTGCATGTCAGTTGCTCAGGCTGTAATCCTCTAGCCCATGGCTGCTCTACGGGGAGGAGAGCGTCTGCCTTTTGGCTGCAAGTTAGTACCCTGGCCGGAATGGCAATAAGACCTAGAAACTTGATACCCTCTCTTTATTCCTGTTCTTATATAAAGTTGCCTCTCTTGGGCACGGGACAGCCACCTAAGTCACCAGGACCGCTGCCAATCTTAAGACTCCCGTGTGAGGTTTCCTCCTGATTGATCTAATGTGATCCCCTCCACATCCCTGGTCTAGCCACTTCTGGCCAAGAGACTTCCACTGGGAGCTGGCTGAAACCAGTACCTGATTGAATTAAAATGCAACTGGGGACCATTTCCTGGGGAAGTTGGCTATAAGGACCACATGTGTTGGAATGTCGCATAGACCATGATGGATTTCAGTCTTTACTCTTTCTCGTCAGTGTCTTCTGCTAACTACTTGAAGCTATGAAATTGGGTAATTTCCTTTTGCCAAACTTTTCTAGTAATTCCATGGGTTAAAAATGGCAGGACAGTCAGAATGTAGGATGGCACAGGATCCGAGTCCATTCACCAGGCACCCATCAGCAGCCTAGGATGTGATGGGGAAGGGGAGGGACGCTGGCACCCCTCCAGGGCCTTTTACAGCGGGAATGCCTTCCGGGGGAAGGCAGGATTGTGATCAATAGCGATGGCTCGTGTGAGGGACGCCTCCGGTTGCTTTTGGCACACGGGAACCTCTGATATATCTTGCGTGGGATGCCACCCAGGAGTTGGGGCGGGGGGATTTTGGTAATGGACCTTCTTTGCTTTTTTAGGAGCATGGGATCCTCCTCTTCTGTGCCCAAGGACTCTCCCTTGGGATGCCTTTCAATCCACTGGAAATAATTTGGATTGCAAATCTTAGAAAAGGACTGAGCTCCTGGAACACTGCATGGCCTCAGTGGGATCTATCAGTTAGATCTCCTCTGCAGGAAACAGGGCAAATGCACTTAGACCTTCATTGCTCTACACCAGGACCCGAACTAAGAGGCTTTTGCAGAATGTGTTTGCCTGAATGAGTCAGCTAGTAAACTTAATCCTGACATACTGGATGATAATTATGTTAGTAGGACTTCAGATAAACCCAGGTTGCTGGGCCATCCCTAGCAAAGGGGACTCTGACTTTCTCTCTCTCTGTTCCTCCTAATAGATGTGGGGGCTTCTCCCTCACTCATTTCCCGTGTTAATGGCTATAACTGGAGACAACTGGGGTTAGTCTAACTCGAGACAGAGACCTTAAGGAATATTCCCAAGCAGCTGCCGAAACTCTCTTTGTTTTGGGGAAATTCCCTGTTTTCTCTGGCCTGACTTGGACTGCTTAACCCCTCCCCACCCTGCTGGTGGGAAAACATGGTGTCTGCTCCTCTGTTGGGGCTGATGAGCTCTAAAACCGGGAATCCTTTCTCTGCCTCTCTCCTGTTTCTGCACCAACGTGCATGCAGCCTGCATGACTAGCCTCTAGACCATGCACCATGGCTCCTTCTCTCTTCACTGTCAAGGAGCAAGAAGAGCACCCCCTGGACCTAACACCCCCCACTCCAGATCATCCCACCTGTGTCTCAGGTAAACATTCAAAGTGGAGTGGGCCCAGGTAGAACGTAAATCAGTATTTGAACTAAGTTAAGTTTGTTGGTTTAATTAAGATAGACATGTCTTTGAAGTTACAGCAATAAATGTGAAGCTTTTATTCTATCGAAGTTTACTGAAGGTCAAATAAGCTTGTGTTATTTGTTAAAATCTGTTAGCAAAAAGATGACTAAACTAATGGTTAATTGTCTGTCTCAAAGTTTCAATGGGTAATTCCTGAGATAGCTTTCAAAGTCTTTGGTAACCTGAAAGTTTTAAAGTTTTGGTTGGATGACAAACGGAATTAAATTATGGACATCTAGTTCTTAACCACTCAGGATAAAATGCTAAGTCATTGATTACTGAACATAGGTTTGTGCTTTTGACTTCTTACTACAAAGAAGCTAAGAGTATTTAAATCTGTTGGTAAACATGTTTTGTGCTTAACTGATTGATAAATTTGCCATCTGAAGAATTCTGTTGTAACAGTTCACAATTGGTTAATACTTAGTCTTCAGTAGAGGTTAAGATATTTCTAAGAGTACAAAATTCTGCTGACTGTAAAACTGATAAAAATAAAGAAAACGACTCTGTGGAAAAGTAGAGGATATGTAAGAAAGATTTAAGGAATGGAAATGCGTTTTTTTGAAGGTGAAGAAAAAAAAAAAGGAAGGTAATTTTGTCCTAAATGAGATGGTTGTTTGGAAGGAAATGATTTGGGACAAAACCTGAATGCAAAGGAAAGTTGCAGAAGGTTTGTGAAGGGAAATCTTCAGAAAAGGAATTTTAGCTATGGTCAGGGCGGACTAAGATTGAAATGAATGGGTTTTAAAGGTACATTGGTATAAGACTGAAATTCTTTCTGTTCAAAAGGACAAAGTTTTCTTAGATTAATTGATCTGCTGTTAAGAAAATGTAAATGGTTTTCTCTTTGCCTGCCCAGAAAACCCAGTTTCTATGTTTTGTTTTATCAGGTGTTTGACATCCCTAATTATATTTAGGCATGTGTTTTAAAACCTTCTAAGGTTTTAGCAATTGTTGATAAGATTTAAGTTGTAAATCTCTTTAACTCAGGCTTTTCCTTGGTATGCTAAGTTACTCATGAAGTACTGCTAAACCAATGATAAACCTTGGGTTACATTTGGGAAAATGCTATAACTATTCTAGAGATTCTATGCATTTCCTAAAGTGTTAGTATTTTGATAGATCATGACTTGATATTGTAATTATGGAAATGTTATGTGTCACAGAAACAACCTGATTTCCTTGCCAGCTAAATTGTAAACTCTCATCTCATCAGCTCTAACCATATCCATTCCGAGTTTTTGTCATTTATAATTGCTTTAATTCTCTTGTAAAATGAGTTTTATCTTCAAGGAGATTCATATAAAGGACTTTCAGGACAAATACAGGTCTTTGATATACTTGAAAATCCTAAAACTGAAATGGATAAGAGTTTCCAGAACTAACTAAAGCTGCATTCACCAGATTTAGTAACATGGGACTAAATGAACTAAAAGATTATAGTGTTGTGTCTCTTAACGTTTTGTCTTATTTTAAACATTGCTGGTTCTCTAATGTTTGCTCTTTCAGACTAGGGAAATTTTTTAAGTTATCTGTAACTTATAGAGATGTAAAGGTATTCATTTGTAAAGGAATCAAGGCATTCAACTTTTCTATCTGAACCCTCTGAAACCAAAAGTTCTCAGTAAATATTCTTTCTTCCATGGCAATCAGTCATTTGCATAAATTCAGTAAGAATCTGTTCTCCTTGTAGCAGGACACAATTGGAAACACTGGTTATTTTACCAAGGCTTTGACTGGGATGTCATATTTGCAAAGACTCAGATATGACCAGACAGCTTAAAGGAACTAAGGTTGACTTTTTGAAACCTGGAGCTGTAAAGCCCCTTGGAACTGTTGGCCTGATACCTTGCTTACAGAGTTCCCAGCAGCCTCACCAGGTGAGTAAAGAATGTCACTCCTTGGTAGGTGCAGAACCTCAGGAAGAGGCATTGACCCAAATCGACAGGTATTACAGGCATGTCTGATGACAAGTATGTGGCTTGGCTTCTGGCCTGGAGAGGACACTAAAAGTTCAACCTAGAGATTCCTTATAAGAGTTCCAGCAAAGCAGATTCTAAAAGATCTATATGATCACACACTGTTCTTGCTGAGTTTATGTAAATAATTAGGCCAAGTTTGTTAAAACTGGACTTGTTTTTCAAATAAGTCAGTCCTGATTTGGCTATCTCTGAAAATGAGGGTTATTTTAGAGAGAAAAATTGTTTTAATAACCCACCTTTATGGGTGTTAAATCCTAAAGTTGATTGTTTTTAAATGTTTGTTTACCTAAGCTAGACAATTTGAGGTAAACTTCAGAAAAGTTGCACAATAGCTCATTTAGACGATCTTGTTTTTTTGATTCTGTGGGGATAATAACAAGACCCCATGGCACGTGATTAAACAACTAGAAAATGGGATTGATTCCCTAACAATTGTATAACTTAACTATCACCTTGTGTGTGGCTGGAATAATGAAATTGCCTAAAAGCCAGCATACCGCACTCCATAGGATTAACTATGGACTTATGGAGATAATGGATGAACCCACTTTCTTTATGATTAAATTGGATTATGCATGGGGGACTCCCCTTATCTCTTGACAAGTTTTCTCCCACTTGCCAGTGATCCTCTGTATTCAGGATATTGTTAAGGCTGGCCCACTCAAAGAGCTTCTTAATGGTTTCATCCCTTAGTCATATTTATCCTAGAAACCACCTATGTTGAGGTGCAATTGCAAACAAATGCTTTAGTTAAGCATAGAACAGCCTTCCTCATAAAAAGAGCATCAAAGCTCACTATGGGACAGTCCCTGACTGTAATGACTTCACATCAGGTCCAGATTTGTCCTAGAAGCCAAAGGCCACCAATGGATAATGGAGGCCAACTTATTAAATATTGGGCTATACTTACAGATATGCCAGAAGTAATACTTAAAACTTGTCAAACTTTAAACCTAGTTACCCGTATGCCTGAACCTGACCACTGTACTTCTTTCTCTATAGAGCAAAAACTGTTCAGCGGTTATTGAACTTTCTTACTCTCTTTGGCCAGATTTAAGATGCCCCTGTTTGAAATACAAATGACAGTTGGTTTACTGATGACAATACTTTTCATAGAAAGAATAAGAAAAGCTAGGTATGCCATAGTGCTCACTAGCACTTTTCAATTGCCAAAGCCTTAAAAATAAACATTAACACTGACTCCAAATATGCCTTCCTGATACTACATGCTCATAGAGCTATTTGGAAGGAAAGGGGATTGCTGTCAAGCCATAACTCACCAATCAAATATGGGCCCAAGTTACAAAACCCTCCTTTTTGCTCTACTAAGAATGGTATATATCAAATCTGGGGTACATATTTGTGGCTCGCACCCACTATTGGACAGCTCAGTCAAAAGGCTTTTATGGTGGGAACAAAGAAATCATACATATGATACTTGGGAAAATAATACAAGACATCTAGGATGGCTATCATTAGAAATGTGTTCCTAAATAATAGTACTCCAGACTACTGACTGGTTTGCTACTGATTGGGTAAGGCGACCTGGCATTAGATGGTCAGCTCCAAATGGAACCTACTGGATATGTGGAACTAACCTGTGGCCCTGGCTTCCTCCAGGGTGGTTAGGTTGCTGTACTTTAGGATTTGCCTGGATTCATGGGCGCATTACTAAAACCATCACCACTGCAGCTAATCTCCCCAATTTAAAGCAAAGATGAACACGATCTCTTTTTAAATGGTATGATCACTTAGCATCCATTTTTGTTCCATCTGCGGGACTAGAGGATGTCATGTGGCATGTAGAAGCCCTTAATAAATATACTACAAAGGCACTCAATGATTCACTAAATAGCATCTCCCTACTTAATACTGAAGTCTCATGGATACGCAAGGCAGTCCTACAAAATAGGATGGCCTTAGATGTCCTGACAGCAGCACAGGTGGCATATGCGCAATTATCAAAGCAGAATGTCGCGTGTACATCCCAGACTAATGTCTCAGGACTAATAAAAGATATGAATAACCAGATTAAGGCTCTGCAAGATCCTTCTCTCTCTCTCAGTGATTGGTTAAGTTCCTGGTTTGAAGGAAGACTATGGCCAACAATTAAAAATCTCCTTTTCGGGCTTCTCATTCTTATCACCTTATTAATCTTAATGTGTTGCTTTGTTCAATGTTTCTCTACTTGGTGCTGAGACTCCATTACTGCAGTGACTTCACCACAACAGATGATCCTTACCAAACGCAAAGACACTTCTTCACTGTCAGCGCTGGATTCAGCTGCCTCCATCTTTCGTAACTCCCCTATACGTTCCTCAACTGATCAATGTAGATCCGAGTAGGTAGGGACAGCTCTACGCCCCTATTCAGCAGAAAGAAGTTACAGAACATGAGACCTTCCACCTTCAACTACCTTAAAGATTTAAGGGTCAAAATTGTTCAGGGGGGAATGATGAGGGAGCAGGAGGCTGGCTGAGGACAAAGCAAAAGCTGGCACCTTGCACCCCCTCTCCACCCACTCCCCTGGGAAATGTGTGTGACATTCCTCAGGCACCCCTGACTGCCATAAACAAGAAACAAATAGTTAACTTGCAGAGATCACAATCCTGCAAGACAGGAGTCTCCCTTGGTTTACCAATGTCCCAGAGATCTACAAACAAAGAAGTTACCTTATCAATAGCACAATTTCCAGAGGCAAATAACTCAGTTCCTCAAGCCCTAAATAAAGTTACATTTCTTCTAAACCCAAATCTCACTAACAAGGACACTTGATAGGAGAGATGTGAAACTTTATCTCTGGATCTCCAAGATAGTGTCAAGAATCATTCCCAAGCATATGGCCCACTGATATACATCTAAAGGGTCTCATAAGAAGATTTTTACTACTAGTAATAAATAACCTTTCTCCCAACAATAGCTAGCCCCTCAAAGTCCTGGAGACCTTGCTTCCAAAATTCCTTAGAGACTAACATCATCCCCTTTGTTCTCACCTACCCAACTCCTGTGTATATAACCAGCCACTCCTCACATCCCTGGGGCAGCAGCTCTTCCTGCCCACGGGTCCTGTCCCCGTGCTTTAATAAACCACCATTTTGCACCAAAGATGTCTCAAGAATTCCTTCTTGGTCATCGGCTCCGGACCTCACCCCACCGAACCTCACCTAGGTTCTAGAACTTCATCAGTGTCACCCCCGGACCCTGAACCAATCAAAGCAAAGAACAATATTTCTTCTTTTTTCTAACTTTCCTTCCATCTTTCTTCCTTCCTTTTTCCTTGCTTCCTTTTTTTCTTCCTTTACAAAACATTTTCTGATGAACCTACTATGTACCAGGTAATATGTATTAAATATCTTGATACGTGGTCAGTAAGGGGACTGTTTTCCATTTACAAATTCAAATTCAACAAATACTGAATACAAATCTGCCATGTCAGGGTCTCCATTAAACTTTGGAGACTGGTAAACTTTGGAGATACACTCCTTATGATCATATAATTTGGTGTCTAAACCTAAGCAGTAATAGTTTAAAATTCTGCCAAATAAGCTTACCCAGAGTCAGTGACAAAGACTGAGAGTCATGAATCTAAATTTACTATATGCGCCACTGATTATACTCTAAATGCTAATTAGCATTGTTTTAAGAGAAAAGACAATATCACTCATTAATCAATGATTCTGATGTTATCCATGATTTTCAAAGAGGTGAAGATATAGATCTGGAAGCAGTTAGAGTCATTCCAGGAGTCAGTGAAAATCAGTCTATGTAAGGCTATTCTGCAGTATGCTATATAGTTTAACCATGGGTCTCTATCAGACTTTTTTTTTTCCATTTTATTACATATACTACAAATATACAAGGAAGTTGAAAGAATTGTAGAGTGAATAACACTATAATCACCATCTAGATTCCAAAATTATAAATATTTTTATGTATTTGCTTTAGACTCTTTTTTTAAAGCGGGACTTTTGGCTTAAAATAAAGTTGTAAGAATCAAAAACAGACAACTCATCATGTCAAGAGCAATGCAATAACCATATTAGACCGTCATTATGTCATAGAAAATCTAATGGAATCAGTGACAGCTTTGTTCAGAAATGGATGATGATGGATTTGCACAACAGATGATATTCAAAATTTTTGTGCCCGTTGGAATCAAATCATGACAGAAAAACATCACATGTTAAGGAAGAAAAAAGTGGTTTTAACTACCTTGGCATATAAATGCAGAAACTGAATTAATAATGTTTACTCCCCTTTTGATTAAGATTTCATTATGTGCTGTGGGGACAAATCCTACAAAATCAAATTAAATTAAAATACGCAGTTCAATGGAAATGAGCAAGTTTTTTTTAATGACATATTATGATTTCCTCCCCAAACTATTATCGTCATCAACAGAGCAATTATATTTAAAATTATTTAATTCTTTGCAAATGGCATTTATACTTGCTACTATTATACTTTACAAATATTAGCTTAATGTCACACAAAAGAATTGCAAAAAAACCACATAGCTTTGTGTAGTCAAAGGAAAGATACCTGGAAATTTGCAGAGTTGCATTCTAGACAATGATATCTGAGTTTCTGGTTCTGCAAACCAGAACCTCAGCTTTCTTACTAATGGGTATCAGCTTTCTTACTAATTGTTTTCTACCTTTAAAGGAAGAGAATGACTCAGAGTGTATGTGTGTGTGTCCATGTATGTACTTAGAAGAGACAGAGAGAGACAGAAACAGAGAAAGACAAAGGGAATGAATGGAATTCTAAGTTTCTTCTAGTTGGTACTCAAATCACCTCTCTGGATAGCTGTGGTCTCACTAAGGAGATCAGAAGGATGTCGATTTTTTCTGTAGGAGTTCTGGGGTTTGATTAAGAAGGGTAGGTCATCTTTTGTTATCCTGTCTTGACTTTACTGAAGGAAAATTTCTAAAGCCTAGTACAGGTCTCCTCCAAGTGAATTTCTCTGTTTACAGGACCACAGAGCATTAGTTTGGCCAAGGTTAACTCTTTTTTGAAACATGACCTTCATAAGGCTTCAACTCTATCAACTGTGTCTTACCCGTCCAGACCTCCAGCCTCCATTGGTTAGTTAGGAATGGAATCCCAAAGCTCTGTGGTTTTTACTCAGGCTTTTTATTTTAACTTAGGATTCAATCACTTCGCTCTCTCTCTTTTTCTTAACTTCCAATAAAAATACAAATGTTTTTGAATACAAATGTTTGTACTCCTTTTCTCATCAATTCTAATAGATATGTTTTTCATACAGACCCATTAATTCATTCTATATCATTCCTCATACCAGCAGCCCTGCAGTTTTTGGATGACCTGAAAATAAAACAAACAGCACTACAAAAATAAGACGGATTATATATCCAAACTTGGCAATCATCATATAACTTCTGGAACTGAAAAACTTATTCTCTAATTGTCTAAAGAGGGCTGCAGATGTGATCTTCATAGATGATGTCAAGAAGACAGGTAATTCAGCAGCCTGACAAACTACAAAGACAACACTGCCCAGGTGTTGATCCATGGGTACCAATGCCCAAAAGATCTCAGATTCCAAATGAATTCTCAGTATTTAATTGTAGAACAAGAATAACAATACAAATATCCAATATTGACATAGTATTTACGATGTAGCAGACATTATTTTTTTTAAGATTTTATTTATTTATTTGTGAGAGTGAAAGAGAAAGCACAAGCAGAGGGAATGGCAGAGCAGGAGAAGCAGACTCTCCACTGAGCAAGGAGGCTAATGCAGAACTTGATCCCAGGGCCCTAGGATCATGACCTGAGCCAAATGCAGATGCTTAACCGACTGAGCCACCCAGGCATTCCTGTGGCAGACATTTTCTAAGTTCTTTATAGGTATTAGCTTATTCGATGCCCCAAAACTCAGAGGATTACATGTTACATTTGAGAAAAATGAATTATAGATAAAGTAATTTGCCCAATTAAGATCATACAGATAGGAAATTGTAGGTCCCAGGTTTTGGAACAAAGATTGTTCCAAACTTTGGAACAAAGTTCGTTCAGAATTCTCATCCCTAAATAGTTTAAGACTTTATTAAAAATTTTGATCTTGTGGTTACTCTAATAGAGTAATGTTAAAATTCCTGACCCATAATATTTAGGTCTTTTCACATTTATCTTGCCTGGTTCCATTTTTTGTTTTTGTTATTTAACTCCTTTTAAATGACAAATCCTCTTCAATATCATCCATTTACAAATTCCTTTTGTAAGAAGTACAAATCCTCTTCAATATCATCCACTCGCAGGGGCGCCTGGGTGTCTCAGTGGGTTAAGTCTCTGCCTTCGGCTCAAGTCATGATCCCAGGGTCCTGGGATCAAGCCCCACATCGGGCTCTCTGCTCAGCAGGGAGCCTGCTTCCCCTCTCTCTCTGCCTGCCTCTCCACCTACTTGTGATCTCTGTCTGTCAAATACATAAATAAAATATAAAAAAAAAAATCATCCACTTACAAATTCATTTAATAATAATAGATATTCAGATATTTGGAAATGTAGTATCTGATAAAAAATTAGTAACCAAAATCTATAAAGAACTTATGAAACTCAACACCCATAAAACAAATAATCCAGTTAAGAAATGGGCAGAAGACATGAATAGATATTTTCCAAAGAAGACATCCAGATGGCTAACAGACACATGAAAAGATACTCAACATGACTCATCACCAGGGAAATACAAATCAAAACTATAATGAGATACCACCTTATACCTGTCAAAATGGCTAAAATTAACAACAATGGAAACACAAATAACAAAATAGAACTACCCTAAGACCCAACAATTGTATGACTAAATATTTACCCAAAGGATACAAAAATATTTATTCAAAGGTGCACATGCACTGTGATGTTTATAGCAGCATTATCAACAACAGCCAAAGTACGGAAAAAGCCCAGGTGTCCATTGACTGGTAAATGGATAAAGAAGAGGGGGTATATATCTACAATGGACTATTACTCAGCCATCAAAAAGAAAGAAATCTTGCCGTTTGTAACAATGTGGATGCAATTAGAGTATATTATGCTAAGTGAAATAAGTCAGTCAGAGAAAGACAAATACCATATGATTTCAGTCATATGTGATATTTAAGAAATAAAACAGATCCACATAGGAGAAGAAGGGGGAAAAAAAGAGAGGGAAGCAAACCATAAGAGACTCTTAACTATAGAGAACAACCTGAGGGTTGCTAGATGGGAGGAGAACGGAGGATGGGCTAAATGGATGATTGGTATTAAGAAGGGCACCTGTTATGGTGAGCACTGGGTATTATATTTAAGCGAAGAATCACTAAATTCTACTCTTGAAACAAAAAACAAAAACAAAATCCAAAGAACAAAAACAGAAATAAAAGACATTTGCCAGGAAAAATTTAAAAGGACTACTTCTGAAAGCTGTTTCCTCTTTATAGAAAATTAAAAGGAAGTTATAGAGATAGTTTATGTACTCCCTTCCTCCTCCCTCACCCACATGCACAGCCTCCCTGATTATCAACACCTCCCATAAGAGTAGTACATTTGTTGCAATTGATGGACCACACTGACACATCATTATCACCCAAAGTCCATAGTTTACAGTAACGTCCAGTCTTGGTGAGTTTGGAAAAAGACATGATGACATGTATCCACCACATATAGTATCATATATATCACCATATAGAATTATAGTATCATAGTATCATATCTACCGTATAGTATCATTATGTTCACTGTCCTAAAAATCTTCTGTGCTTCAGCTCTTCAACCCTCCTCCCCACAAGGGCTGATCTTTTTACTATCTCCACAGTTCTGCCTTGTCAAGAATGTCATATAGTTGGAATCATATAGTATATAACCTTTTCTGATTGGCTTTTTTCACTTAGTAATAGGAATTTCAGGTGACTCCATGTCTTTTCAAGGCTTGGTAGTTCATTTCATTTTGGGGATGAATAATGTTTTGCTGTCTAGATGTACCACAGTTTATATATCCATTCACCTACTGAAAGACATTTCAGTTGTTTCTGAGTTGGGGCAATTATGAATGAAACAGCTATCAACAAACGACAACAATAGATATTGAAAGTCTGAGCCATTACTCTATTTTACAAATCAGGATTTCTACTGTTTCAAGAAGCTATGGATTCCTTTTTAGGCAAGTAGAATGACCCACATTTATAACAAAGATAACAGATCTATTATTTAGATTATCTCAGATCTAAAAGAACTGTCCACAGTAAATGAATGACTTTGGGCCACATGTTCTTTCCTCCAAATATTTATTTTAGCAATCACAATAAAGAAACAGATTATGAAAATTGAAATCCTTTCAGTCTAGCATATTTGTGTATTTATTCAGACTCCAATTTTGTCAATAGCTTTCAGGTTTCTTGAAAAAATCCTCAAAACGTCTCCCATCACTTAAAAAAAAAATAAAAAGAGGGGCACCTGAGTGGCTCAGGTGGTTAAATATCTGCCTTTTGCTCAGGTCATAAACCTGGGGTTCCAGGATCTAGCCCTTCATCAGGTTCCCTGCCCAGCAGGGAGCCTGCCTCTCCCTCTGCTGCTCCCTCTGCTTGTGCTGTCTTGTGTGTGCTCTCTCTCTCTCTCAAACAAATAAATAAAATCTTTAAAATAAATAAATAAATAATAAAAATAAAAAGATAAAGTAGCACACAACTTATATATCCCTAAATACATTATGAAATAATTTCTAAATATCAAAATAAAAGCTGTTATGCAACCAAAGGTATAGGAATTACTGTTAGGCAGCATTTCTCCAAACTCCATGATATACCCTTCATCTCTGAAACCCACATCTGCACCGGGGAGTCAAAGCCTCTCCAGAGAGACCATACCACAGGTGCAGCTGAAATCCTGATTCTGTGTCCATCCTCCAGGCTGACTTCATCATTATCCCAGAAATATCACTTCATGAGCTGATATCATCCACCATCTTCATAAAAATACAAAAATCTTCTACAGATGAAACAAAACCAGAACAATCCACAAATTAGCAGTGAGGAAGAACTTTTTGTACCTAAATAAATTGTATAACAATCTAGTAATAGGGTTTCATAACATATGTTTGCAAGGAGAAGCAAAGATTCCTTGAAAGGAGCAAAAAAAATTACATTTTGTGATGCTGAACACCTCAATAGAAATAATAACAAATGTTACTATATTTAACATAAATCACATAATAATAAGATAGTAAAATTTTCACACTGAATTAAGATTGCAATGTAAATATTTCTCCAGGTTTCAGAATATATTTGATTTAGAATTTTGTGAGTAGATATGTCACATTCCCAACTTTGTTATATGAGTTATTCAAATATATTCTATCACTTCCTATAAAAGATTCTATGACATAATAATGCTAACTGTGACTTACCGAGGACTTACTAGTGTGAAATGTCATTTTAAGCATTTTATATATCTTATAATTAATAAGATGATTCAATAAAGTGATTATTCAGTCACCCTATGAAATATGCACCATTGTTATTCCTGCTTCACAAATGATCAAATGGAAATACAGAAAGGATAGATAAGTGGTTTGCCAAATTTACAAAACTACTCAGTGACAAAACCAATTTTTTGAGCTCAGGGAGCCTGTGTTAATCTCTCCCATGAATATGAAATAAGATGTGCTTTGAACTACTGGTTTTACCATATGGTAAATCATTATACACATATAAAAATGCTATTTTTAAATACTTGATAAGCATTGTAAAATGGGCACTCTGCTCAAGTAAATTTATTTTCTTAGGTTTACACTTTATCCTTATAATTTTTTTTCTGTCTGGATTTAATGGTTTTATTGTTTTGTTTTGTTTTCCAAGTAATAAATGTTTATTTTTCAAATATGACAATAAAAATCTCTTAAAAAGAAAAATGGAATTATCAGAATTACACACATTAAAATATTGTTTTGTATATCTTTCTAACATTTTGCTTTATAGGATATTTTTTCTTCACTAGTGCTATATATGAGACTAATTCAGAACTTAATTCTACTTGAATATGTCTTGTGAAGGCAAGTTTTTGTTTTTTAGGTTAATTTTTGTTTCCCATGCCTAGAAAAAATAGCGTGGCAAATAACTACTGAATGAACTTATTTTCCAATAAACTGCAATTAATCTTCGTTTTAAATTACTCTTTGCCATTTTTACCAGTTCCTCCTATTCTTTTGAACTTTACTCTCATTTTATTTCTTTATTCCTCACTCCAGTGAAGTAAGGTGGGTGAATCAGTAGTTCTATAAATAATCTTTTTTTTTTTTTTTTATTTGCCGCAGAGAGAGAGAGTACACACAAGCAGGCAGAGAGGCAAGCAGAGGCAGCGAGAGAAGCAGGCTCCCTGCCGAGCAAGGAGCCCGATGCGGGACTCGATTCCAGGACCCTGGGATCATGACCTGAGCCAAGGCAGAGGCTTCAACCCACTGAGCCACCCAGGTGTCCCAATACTCTTTTCTATGTATGTTTCCTTTTAGTTAAGTCTTCTCTTATTTCTCCACAACTTTTATTGTTTTTATTTTGCATTAGGGGAGGGGGAGTTCAGGTTACAGCTACTTATTTGTTAGTCCCATTTATTCTCATTTCCATATCCCTATCCCACTCCCTACCCATAGCAACCATTCCTATGAAATTAATATATTTATTTTTTGTATGTATCCTTATAAAATTTATAATTTTGTTTTATATGTAGAAAATAGTTGTATTGTGTTGTATATTGCATTGTTTTTTTTTTACTTATTTACATATGCTAATGAGCCATCCATCTGGATATATGTACACCCTCTTCATTACTTAAGATGACTGAATTTTACTCCATAGTGTCTTCTCAACCACTTTTGGTTTTCTCCCCCTCCCTCCTCAACTATAAAAAGAATATTACAATCAAATCATCATCTCCACAAACAGTCCTGCATTTAATATCCTTAGGCATTCTATCCATTTTGTATTTATATATTTTGTTATCATAAATAGGTACCATTTTAGTAGATTTCCTCTTGGTTCTCTTCTGTATCTGAGTTTAATATTTTATTATTATATTATGTAAAAATAAACTTGGAAGGTCCACCAGGATACAGTGGACATGACCTAATAAGACTTAATATTTTTTAGGAGTTCCATTATTCAGTTAAATTTTCCTCACTAAATCCAGTAGTTACTATCAATTATTCTTTAATGACATGGAAGAGAACAGAGTACATGCATCCTTATTCTAAAACAGAAAATTAAAAATAGAGACAAAACTGTGATTCAGTGTTCAGGAAAAAGAATTGAATTACACCTATAAAAGCTAGTTTAACCTTTCCAGAGCATTTTAGTTATGTCTACATGTAGTTACAAACTCATGTTTACTTGGTGACAAGCCCTTGAACATTCTTGTGTCCTGTGATCTGTATATAGGTTGGGAAAATAATTGCTAGGGCAAAGATAATTTAAATACCAAGTTATTCTTGTTTGTTGAAGTGTGCTCAAACAGTTGTTGAAGTCCCATTAAATAAATACTGAAGTATTGCATCAATCCTGGTTTCTTTAAAACCATAAAAACTATTTTATGAAGAGAGGTTGCTTTAATACTTCCACTAGAGGCACCTGGGTGGTTTAGTTGGCTCTTTGGCTCAGGTCATGATCCCAGGGTCCTGGGATTGAGCCCAGGGTGGAACTCCATATTGGACCCACCCTCAGCAGGAAGTCAGGAAGTCTGCTTAAGGATTTTCTATCTCCTCCTCCCCCTTCCCTCCTACCGCTCATGCTGGCATAGTCTGTCTCTCTCTCTCTCTCTCTCTCTCTCTCTCGCTAATAAATAAATAAATCTGAAAAAAAAAAATACTTCTACTAACAAAATTTTTGACCAAATATAAAATGTTACAAGGGAGTGAGGATATAGGTGATTACTGGCTTAACATGGGAACAAATTTCTCTTTGTTTCACTACTACTTCAAAATAATGATTTCTACAATATCTGGAATGGTTTTGCTGAAATGGCTCCTGTGATTCATTCCTAGTCAGGTTCACAGGCCCAAACTTACTGATAATCTGCCAACAGATCACATTCCCACATAGCCTTATCTTTAATACCCTTCTATCAATACTGTGCACCAATGATACCAAAGTAGAAAAACATGTTTGGGCTAAACAATACTGTTCATTTAGGTGAAAAAAATAGAAGGGAAGGGAGGAGATGTGTAGAAGTAAGACTAACCTCAGGAGATAAGGAGCACATTCCATTGAATTTGTTCACTCAGATACTAAAGACACCAAATAATATTTCACCAAATTTTGTTCCATGCATTTATTTATAAGCCAGATACAACAACAACAACCAATTACTTCTATTTCTGCCCAGCCTCCCTCCCCCTACAGGCAGGACTTTATTTCCAACACAGAAAACAAATAGCATACACACATGTATAAACTACAATGAACAAGTTCACTGGCATTTCTAAAATATAGAGAAAATTCTTTACATGCAGGATGTTCTCCAGAGTCAAATAAAGGTTGGGGTGAGGGGGGAAGACAGAAAGTAGATCGAGGATGGAGAAGCAAGAACCAGTATGTTAGGTGTTCTCTGAACTAGCGATAAGTTCCTGACTTCGGACCAAGCCATAATAAAAATGATTAGCTTGCATTATAGTGTCACTAATAACTGAGCCCTTATTATCAGGCCTTTCCAAAAAATATGCAAGTTCAAATTCTATGTTTTTGTTTTATTTTTATCAGAATTATGCTGCAGGATTGCTTTTCCTTCGGTGCCTGTGGTTCTTGGTCACGCTGCTTGGAAGAAATGAAAAGGTAGACCAGAGTGGTGGGAAGCAAAGCACGTTTTATTGAGCAAGAGCAAAGTGATAGTACAAAGCTCCTGAAGAGTGAGGGGATCCCAGGGGGTTACCCCAGAATTTCTAAGTCTAGGGGTTTTTATGAGCTTGTTCACGGTTGTTTTAATCTGAGTAACCCTCCCTGCACCTGTCATCCAATCAGGTTTTTTTCTTCTATCTATCACGTGGGAAAGGGTGGAGGGCTCCTTCCAGGATGGTGTAAAATCCTTTTAAGGGTGCTTTCCTCTTAGGGCAGGGCACCTGGTCCTGCCTGCCTTTCTTTCAACTATCCTTCATCAATTACTGAATGTTTACATTGGAAAAATGTTATTAAAATATACTGGTTGGCTTATTTTTACCTCATTTGGACAAATGTTGACTTTGTTTTTATTACATTGTGTAGATGCAAACAAAGTAGGGGGGGAAAGGCCAGTTGCATTAAAACCTGGTGAGAGTAATCCAAGATGTAGATAGCCCATACAAAAATGACGGAAAATTCTTTGGATGTGATAGGGCCAGGGCACCCTCTAAAGAGTATAATTCACTATAATCCAAAAGGCAAGTCTAGGCCCAATAATAGTACATGTGAAAAAAGTTGATTATAAGTGGGCCTATAAGATGACTGGATAATTGGCTACATTTAGGGGCTGGCTTCTTGAGGAAACATAAGTAATGGACATCAAAGAAGTAAGTATTGAATGTGAGGAATTTACTATGACACTTCTTGACATTAATGAGGATTTGAGTGAAGTGGTGGAAGTCGATGGTCCTGCTAATAAAACGTGCAATAAATTTGCTTTTATGTAAAAACAGGGAGCAAGCAGTTATACATAAAACCATCAAGTTAAAGTCACTTAAAAATATGATAATTTATGTAATAACCACTTTTAAAAGGTTTAATAGGCTTAAAAAATTGTAACTTTTTTAAGCCTTATAAAATCGTCCCAATTTACAAATAAGGAAACTGAGACCAGGGAGTATAAATTGCAAAAAGTCATGCAGCTGATAAATCGCAGAGCTACAATTGAATCTAGGCAATTTAATGATGATATCCATGATTTTAAGCTACCAAACTGTGAGCTGGGTTGAACACAATTATCTAGATAGGTCAGGGAATTGAAGAGACAGTATCGTCTGTCTTCTAGCTAAAGCAAGATATTAATGGGAATAAACAGGCCTATATGGCCATATATCTATTTACCTGTGCACACAGAGCAGAAAAGAACATGACTAAAAGCCGTCCACAGAATGTCCTTCTCCCTTCTCATACATCCATTTCACAATCACCCTTCCCTTCACTTTAGCAGTGAGGTTTCCATCCAGCTCTTAGGTTGTATGTTTTTAGCTTGGGGAAAGCAATTTTGTGGTTATCAAAGAGCCTGAGATCTTTCAGAATTTCTCTTCTGATAACACTTTCAGCATTTTATAAACTGTCACAAATAAAAGAATGAATACAGCTGATTTTTCTTAACCAATCTTTGTTAAAATCAAGCACGATCTTAATAACTTCTTTCTTACATATAAAGCCCAATGTTCTCTTTTACGTCTTAAAGTTCCTTAACATGTTTCCTATTCTCATTAGTTATCAGCTGCTTCCGGAATTTTTCTCTGTCAAGCATATCTTTCTTCTGTGTGATCTCAAACTCTGACTCTGAAGTTGAAAGCTGTTGTTCACTGTCATTCTCGGCTGTTGCTCCCCATTGTAGTTGGTACCTTGGTGTAATCAAATGGTCTCAGAAAGATCATTTTAACCACAGAATGGGAGTATACCATAGAGGTTAAAAATGCAGAAGTTGGAGCTAGACTGGCTTGGGTTTATCAATTCCTAGTTCTTTCTCATTGAAAAGTTTAATCTTTCCATTCCTGAGATCCCATATGAAAAATGAAGATAATTCTAACACCTACCACGCTGAATTGTTTTAAAGATCAAATGAGTTTGTGTGTGTGTATATTTAAAGCAATATCCTTTTCTTTTCTTTTTTTTTTTTTTTTTGAGAGAGAGAGAGAAAATGAGTTAGGAGGAGGAGCAGAGAGAAAGTAAGAGAGAATCACCTGTGGAGCCGGGGGGAGGGGGGGGGCGGCTCTGGATCTCAGGACCCTGAGATCATCACCTTGAGGTCATGAACCCTGCCCAAATCGAGTCCAATGCTTAACCAACTGCGCCACTCAGATGTGCCTAAAGCAGTGCTCTAAACGATTTGCCTGACACAAATGTGTTTAAGAAGTGTTTGCTATTATATTAATAACAAAATGTGTCAGTATATAAGACTTATGAGAGAAATTTTATAATTAAAAAGTATTAATTAATTGTGAACATGTTCCTTTGAAAAATTCAACTGCTTACTTCCATTTCACCTTACTTTAATTGTCTGTTAATCTTTTTAAATGTCCCCATGCTCTTTTGTTTCATAGTGTTTTCTGTTTATTTAATAATAATAAATTAGTTTGCAAATTATCCATTTATTTAATAATAATAAATTAGTTTGCAAATGATTAAAGAGACTTTTTTAAAACGGTAAAGGTTTTAATCTAAACTAAAGGTACTATTTCAAACAGAAGTGGGCACAAGATGAAATTTTAAATAATTTAAAATATAGTTAAAACAAAATTAACCATAAAAGGTGTGATAAGATCATTTAATAGCTGTTAATCTAAATAAATATGCTTTTAATCATCAAGTGCCATTTAATTAACCTGCAATAACTGGCTTATTAAATTTAAATTAAATCATTATATGAGACACTTCATTTAAATTGTGCATGAATGTAATATTTTCCTACTATTCTGTACTTACTTGGGTTGTCAGATTCACTGAAATGAAGGCTATTGAGAGAATTTTTTAATTCAAACTTCTCATATATCTTTATTGGAAATTTTATATTTTTACTTTATACGCTTTAAGAACTCTTCTTTAAGGAAAAAAATAGATTTTATTTTATTTATTTGAGAGAGAGTCACTGAGAGAGAGAGAGAGAGCACAAGCTGGGAGAGAAGCAGAGGGAGAAAGAGAAGCAGGTTCCCCCATGAGCAGGAAACCTAATGCAGAGCTCCATCCCAGGACTGTGGGATCATGACCTGAGCTGAAGGCAGACGCTTAACTCACTGAACCACCCAGGCACCTCTTTAAGTACTCTTCTTGTAAGGCAGTCATTTAGAAGTCTAAAACAACATGAAAACTATGAAAAAAAAAAAAAAAAGGAAAGAAAACAAGCCTAGAAATTTTGTGGTTAATTGCTTCACCTTCCTTCTTCCAATATATATCTATATATGTTTTATAGAGACATTTATAGATATAAAAATAGATTTTTTTGAGTTATAATCCAATACTATTGTTATGAATTTTGTTGCTCAGATTGTGAAGGCATTTGAGTTTCATCATTTGTTTTCCATGCTTTGGCTTTATAATCAACCATTTACTTCTTCAAGGAACTCTTATTTATTTGTTGGAGAATGATATTTATAAATCAAGATCTGGATGCTGAGTGTGCTTATTGCTACTGTAGTATCACTGTTTCTAGGCTTTCTTGACTAAATGAGGTGATAAATATGTATATATTAACCTATGCATACATACATATCTATATGTATTGATGTATTTGCATATGCATTTAAGAAAACACACATGCGTTCATACTAATACTAGAGAATCCAACCCACAATGGCAGGATTTATTCTGGCATTCCCCTTCTTTTGGGTGTTTTTGCTTTTTATTTAATTTTGTATACATACATTTTTAAGATTTTGGTTAATTATTTGACAGAGAGAGACACAGCAAGAGAGGGAACACAAGCAGAGGGAGTGGGAGAGGGAGGAAAGGCTTCCCGCTCAGCAGGGAGCCCCATGCGGGCTCGATCCCAGGACCCTGGGATCATGGTCTGAGCCGAAGGCAGACGCTTAACAACTGAGCCACCCAGGCACCCCAAGTTTGGGGGATTTTTTTTTTTTTTTGAAAAATTTTTCTTGGGCAATAAAAAAATCTTGCTCCATGGTGTTCTTCTTTAATATCAAGAATTCCTTTTGGTATGTTAAGTACATTGCCTAAGCCATGTTAAAAAAAATTTACCTGGATATAATTTTGTAGATTGTTTCCTTAAAACATCTTTAGGAGTATCACTTCCCAACATTTAATTATTTTTTAGACTTATCTTTCAAACTACTGAAATACATCTGAAAAGCTTTTTTGTTGTTGTTTTTTTAAACCACTATGGGGTACAACTCATGAGCTTTTGCTTATAAATGAATTGGTGAAATAAGTAATTTTTAAGTAGTAATTTCCCCCCTCAAAATTAGATAAACAGCTAGATACAGAATTACAGCCTTTGAAGAACAAAAGACTGTATGTAAGTCAATATAAAATTTAATTGATTTATAGGAAAATAAATTTTCATTCTTTGTATTTGTGGAATCTTTTTCTTTATCCTTCAATATCATCAGTAAATATATAATTGTTATATTTTCCATTACTTTTTCTTGGTAATCCATTAACCATTTTGTTTTAAATATTCAAATATGTCTTCCTCCTCAAAAAAATTATCTTTTTCTGTGATAATTTGTTTTATCATAGCAGTTTTTTTCTTGTGCAGTTTTGAAGTATCTAATCAATCACCTAGAATTTCTTATAATATCTTCTGGACTGTTTTTCTCTCCATGCTTGCCAGATCTAATTACAAAGAAATGATTTCTTGAATAATTTCAATATCAAAACTTATAAATTAAAAATTTTATAATATATCTTTTTATAATATGGGAAAACATATCCTCTGACTTGTTAGCAGGATGGGATTCTTTTGAAATCAATTTCTTCTCAAATGTCTTTTTTTTTTTTAAGCCTATATTTATTCAGAAAAAGATCATATGATTGCCCAGTTATAAGTACTGAGAATACTTCCAGTTTTAGGCTTGGGGATTTTTGGGAGGGGGTGTTTGCATGATTTTGTTTTTTTTTTTTTTTAAGATTTTTTAAAATAATTTTTAAATAATCTCTACATCCAACAGTCCCTCAAACTCACAACTCTAGTTTAAGTCACATGCCCTACCAACTGAGCCAACAGGCACCCCCAGTTTCAAGCTTTGTATGTTAAGAACTTCAGACTTGCCATTCTGCCATTCATAACAAATACAAAGCTGAGCAGACTAAAAAATCAACAACTCCTCTTGGAGAGAAGGGAGGACACAGGGCAAACTGCTGCCCGAGAAACCAGAGAGAGACAGACAAACATAGGGAGTTGCAAATTGTCAGAGAAGAAATTCACAAGCAAAAACTGCCATAAGACCTGGTGCTAGGGTAGGAAAATCTGAACTGTAGTTGAGGGGTTTCTATAGACTCACTGTGGACAATTCTGAGTGTTAAAAATTCTAGGAGGACCCAGACATAGGGGAGCACCCATGTATTGTGGGATTTGCCTCCAGGAGCTTGACCAGATTACAAGGCATACTAAAAGGCAAAAAAACATGTATGAAGAGACAGAATAAAACAAGGCAGGAACATTGGAATTATCACACAGGAATTTAAAACAGATCTGATTAATATGTTAAGGGCTCTTATGGTTAAACAGCATGCAAGAACAGATGAGCAGTGTAAGCAGAGATAGAAATCCTCACAAAGGACCAAAAGAAATGCTAGACATAAGAAAACAAACTGAAGGAAATGAAGAATATCTTTGATGTGCTCATTAGTAGACTGGACACAGCTGAGGAAAGAAACATTGAGCTAGGAGATTTATCCATAGAATCCTCAAAAATCAGAGTAAAGATAACAAAGACTGAAAAATACAGACCAGAATAACCAAGGACTACGGGACAATAATAAAAGGTGTAATGAATGTGTAATTTAGAAATGCCAGAAAAAGAAAAAAAAAAGGAACAGAAGAAATACTTGAAACAATAAAGACTGACAGTTTCCCTTAAATTGATGTCAAATACCAAAACACAAATCCAGGGAGCTTACAGATCACCAAGCAGGATACATGCCAAAAACTATACCCTGCATATCATTTTCAAACTACAGAAAATGTAATTTTATCAAAAATAAAGACAAAATCCTGAAAGAATCCAGAGAGGAAACATCTTAACAATAGAAGAGGAAAGATAAGAATTACATCCAACTTCTCCTCAGAAACTCTGCAAGCAAGAAGAAAATGGAGTAAAATAGCTCAAGGGTTGAGAGAAAAAGAAAAGACCCACTAACTTAGAATTCTGTCCCCTGTAAAATTATCATTCAAAAGTAAAGAAGAAATAATAACTTTCTCAAACAAAAATTGAGGGCACCTGTTGACAGTAGACCTGCCTTATAAGAAATGTTAAAAGAAGTTTTAAAGAAAAGGAACATGATTAGGTTAGAAACTCAGATCTACTTAAAATATGAAAGAGGGTAGGACAAGGAATAAGTGAAAGTGAAATAAAACATATCTTTTCTTACTGGTTGATCTAACAGATAACAGTTTGTTCAAAATAATACCAACAATGTATTTGTGTGTAAATGTATTTATTATATATTATATATGTGTCCTTAAGTGTGTTTATAAATTAAATGGATAACAGCTATGATACAAGGGAGGCGATGGAGGAAATAGGATTATTTTGTTATGGTGTGTAATCACAATACCTGTGAAGTGGTATAATGTTTGAAAGAGGACCAGGATTAGCTTTAAATGTAAATTGCAAACTCAAAGGCAACCACCAGAAAAATTAAAAAAAAAATTATGTATGATTGATATGCTAAGAAAGGAGAGAAAAATGGATCATATAAAATGTTCAATTAAAGCTATAAAAGGTAGAAAAAAGTGAAAGACAAAAATTGGAACAATGAACAAAAACAACAAAAAGAAAGCAATAATGCATTTGATAGATATTAATTCAACTAATCCAATTAAGTCAGTAATCACTTTGAACTTCTGTGGTCTAAATATACCAACTAAAAGGCAGGGATTCTAGGGAATCAGAAAACACAATCTAAGTGTATGTTGTCTACAAGAAACTCACTTGAATATAAAACATACCGATTAAAAGTAACTGAACAGAGAAAATATACTGTGTTAGCACTAATCAAAAGGAAGTTGGAGTAGATACATTAATTTCAAACAGAGCAGATTTCAAAGTAAGAAAAGTTATTTGGAACAAAGAATAACATTATATAGTGATAAAGGGATCAATCGTCCAAAAAGACATAAAAATTCTTAATGGTTATATTCCTAACAACAGAGTATCAAACTTCATAAGTCAAATACTAATAGACTTGTGAAGAGAAATAGCTGAATCCACGATCTTCATTGGAGACATCATCACCTCTTTCCCAGAAATGGACAGATAAAACAGGCAGAAAATTAGTAAGGACATGGTCACCAAGAGATGCAGAAAAAGTATTTGACAATCGGGGCGCCTGGGTGGCTCAGTGGGTTAAAGCCGCTGCCTTCAGCTCAGGTCATGATCCCAGCGTCCTGGGATCGAGCCCCGAATCGGGCTCTCTGCTCAGCAGGGAGCCTGCTTCCTCCCTTCTCTCTCTGCCTGCCTCTATGCCTACTTGTGATCTGTCTGTCAAATAAATAAATAAAATCTTTAAAAAAAAAAAAGTATTTGACAAAATCTAACATCCATTGATGATGACTCTCAGTAAACTAGGAATGGAAGGGAACTTCCTCTACCTGTTAAAGACTATACACAAAAAACCTACTTAACATCACACTTAACCATTTTGATGGTTGCATGTCATTAAACATTTATTCAAACAGAATATACACCAAGAGTGAATTGCAATGTGGACTATGGACCTTAGGTGACTATGATGTGTCAAGTTTCATCACTTGAAACAAAAGTACCATTCTGGAGGGGTATTTTTAATTGAAGGGGGGTTTATATGGGGGGTGAGGGAGTATACAAGAAATCTCTGTACCTTTCCCTCAGTGTTATTGTGAATTTATTTATTTTTAAAGATTTTATTTATTTATTTGAGAGAGAGAGAGAGTTAGAGCACGAGCAGGGGGAGGAGCAGGCAGAGGGAAAAGCAGACCCCTGCTGAGCAAGGAGCTGGACTCAGACTCAGGGCTCAATCCCAGGATCATCACCTGAGCCAAAGGCAGACACTTAACCCACTGAGCCACCTAGGCACCCCTTGTTGTGAATTTAAAATTGCTCTAAAAAATTTAAGTCTTAATAAAACAAAACAAACAAAACCTGCAACTTACCAAAAAAAAAAAAAAAAAAAAGTTTTAAGGAGGGGGGTTTTTGTTAATTTGTTTTTGTTTTACCCCTCTTTCCCTATAAGGGTCATTTCTGTAATCTTCCAAATTTATCCCAAAAGAAAGAGGAACATCTATGTTAGTATTTCAAAGTAAAATATATTTATAGTGTTATGGTATGTTAATGAGAAAGACAGAAATACATGAAAGACAGGAATCCAAAGGATACAAAAACAATGATTTGAAGGGGCAGATGTACTCCAGTGTTTGCTCATTTATTTATTTATTTGCACCCCTATTTATAGCAGCATTATCAGCAATAGCCAAATTATGGAAAGAACCCAAATGTCCACTGACTGATGAATAGCTAAAGAAGAGGCAGTATACACACACACACACACACACTCACACACACTATGGAATACTACTCAGCCATCAAAAAGAAAGAAATCTTGTCATTTGCATTAGAGCTAGAGAGTATAATGTTAAGTGAAATAAATCTGTCAGAGAAAGACAAATACCATATGATCTCATTCATATATGGAATTTGAGAAACAAACCAGAGGAACATAAGGAAAAAAAAAGGGAGGGCAGACTGATATGGACCAAAAAAGAGACTCTTAATTATAGAGAACAAACTGAGGGTTGCTGGAGGGGAGGTTGGAGGGGCTGGGCTAAATGGGTCATGGGGATTAAGGAGGGCATTTGTGATGAGCACTGGTGTTATACTTAAGTGATGAATCACTAAATTCTACTCCTGAAACTAATATCATACTATATGTTAACTAACTTAGAATTTAAATAAAAACTTGAAATATTAAAAAAAAAAAAAAAGGAATCCAGGAAACTCTCTCCTTTGCTCACCCCGAATCAATCATAGGCACATCACAACCTGTGAGATCAGGTGAGGCACCTTATTCTAGTTTTCCAATTCTTATGTCTAGAATAATGGCAGAACTAAAGATCCCTATTGCATCCAGCCATTCCCCTCTTCTCAAGGACTGATGCACTATTTTCGGGTTTGATTTAGGCTTATAAGTAGAAGGCCCACTACACAGAATCTAAGTGTCCCCTTCAATTTGCATTTACAGTCATAAATTACAAACTGTCAGGCATTGGAGTAGGTATTATTAAAGTTCCAACTATTCCCGCTTTTCTTCTGTTGTATATATAATCCTTGAGAACACTGTGGTGAATCAGGATTTCTTTTTTTTTTTTTAATGAAACTTTATTTATGATACCAGCATGAATCTTACAAGCAATCAACGATCTACTATAAGCTTTGTGAAAGAACACATATACATTTGAATATGAAAGTTGAAGGGAGAAAGAAAATTTGGAATATATTGCACTTGTATATTACCATCATGTCATTAAAAGGCTTAGAAAATCTCCTATAAAATGCTCGCCTTTGAGAGTCTTCCTGGTGCTCCTGTCAGGATGACAACCACAATGGTTAGCCCCAGACTACTAACCAATATGCTTGCTATGTAAGGTTGTAGCCGTACTTTTGAAAATGTCTGCCAGAGCCAACAAGCTATTATTTCTTAAAGTTAATAATGAGCACTATTACAATTACTTAGAAAAATATTTTAGTAAATATTGGTTACTTCCACCTGCCTAGAACATTGTATTTGAAGTGAGCTACTTGTGGACAGCTCAGAGTTAGGTTGTTTTTTATTCCATGCTCCCTGCTTCTTCACCTCCATGCTGGGGATAAAGCAAACAGAAACCCTGAAAAACTCATCAACGTGCCATACTTTGTATCCAAAGGAATTAAGCCAATGTGCTTCCTTCTCTCCAACTTCCAGTATTATAAATAATATCTGTGATTTTTAATGCTACTTAGCAGCCGAAGTAGGAAATGCTATGTCGTCTTCATCTTCCCAGTAGCAGAAAAATGTTGTTTAAAAACAACAACAACAACAACACTTTTTTGTGATGAGGGTAGACAGAGAAAAAACCTGTTTTTTATCTCACTGTTCTAAAATAACTTTTCCACAAACATCACACTTATATCATGTGTGACATAAAGTTAGAATACAGACAAGAAAGAGAAGATGACATATGGGACATAAATGTTTGTTGATTGGGATATGTGATTAAATATGTGATTAAAAATACTCCATCATCCCAAACTCTCTGGAGCACACATAGAGAAGCCCATCGACAAAATGTCCTTCATTCAAACAGGAGGCATTGGACTATAAATAAAGAGGAAACTGAAATTAACGGTGGTTTAAATCATATAGCAAGTGATTGTCAGTAACGAGAAGTCAAAGGTAAGCTGTCTTGAGTTTTTGATAGCACAACAATGTCATCAAGGACCCAGGCTTTTTCCTGACCTTCTACTCTGAATTCCCAGTGTGTCTTCTTTCATTTTCATGGCTGCAAACTGACTGCTTTGGCCAAATCATCACGTCCCAGCACACTGTGTTCAAAGACAGGAAAAAAGAGCAAAGGTTGTGAGATAAGAGCATTCATCTCACTTGCCTCTCTCCTTCCGTTGAGGACAAAAATCTTCAACAAAACATCCCTGAGCCAACATCACATAATATCTAATTAGTCAGAACTGAACTGAATTCCAGCTGCAAAGGAAGCTCGGGGAGGGTGGGGGATGTATGTGAGACAGAAAAATACTGGGAGGCAGGCACAGGAGACAACGTTTGAAAGGCCAGTACTCTGAACTTGTAACACTTGATAATCAGAGACGGACATAGTGCTTAATGTGACATATTAAAAATCCCATTTTACTGAGACTTCAGCTCTTTTCTTAATTAATATTTCTAGGTGACTGTGAAGTAATGTGAATTCAAGTATTACCAAAGCATTATAATAATTATTTTAAAAATTTATTTCTGCACCAATGTTAATACATAGACCCCAAGGTTAATATCATGTCTCATAATCAGGATTTCCAAAATGTATTCCATAAAATCCTAGTCCCCTAAGAATTTCCAAGAAAATAATTTTTTGAGCTCGAATAAATTTGGAGAATCCTTCAGACTCTGTTAGTCCTTAGAAATTCATTGAACATATAGTGAAGGCCCTGAGAAATCCTAAAATTAAAAAAAAAATAGTTTAAATGTGTTTAGCTCAGTATTTTCTAAATGTGTAACACTTTTCCTACAATTAAACCTATTCATAATGTTTACAAATTGTATTCTAGAAAATGTATCCTTGAAAAACACTGTCTCTGTTGTGAGTAAACTGTTCTAGGAATACAAAGTTAGTCTGGCCGAGAATTTACCTAATGACACCATCTTATTTATAAAACTCTTTCTTTCACATTCTCTTATTTGATCACCCTGGGCTTTAGATTTTACTGTAATTGCCAACTTAAAGAAAAGAAAAGCAGCAAGACCAAATAATTCATTTGCTCACACTCAGCTCAGCAAAGAAGCTGCAAACAGGACCCAGGTTTAAATGTTTTCTCTACAACTTACTACTAGCAATTGAGCACATTACTTAACATCTTTGAGCCAAGGTTTCCTTAGCTCTAAATGAAGGATGGTTATGAGGATTCAAATAGCGAACTCTTAGTAACCATTTACTGAAGGCATGGCCAAGATTATCATCATTATTACTATTACTGTACTATTGCTATTACCATATTCATGAGTGCACTGCAACTATATCTTAAACGGAGTGAAAATAATTTGGTTCGGTGGAAAGATTTGATTTCTATTTCCCTATTCTACCTAATACCGGGCTCCTTCTGAATCTGCATGGACAATAATACAATCCAAAGAAGTTTCTCCAGACTCCATCATGCCTTTTGTTTTCACACATTTGCCTTTTCATATTCTTTTCCCTCAACCTAGGTTTCCATTTCATTACTTGTTCACCTAAAGAGCTGGTATTCATCCTTTATTATACATCTCCAATGCCATTTCCAGTGTGAAATTTTAATTTTATTTTCCAGTGATGTTAGTTGCTGTGAGTTTTCACCATATTTCAGCAGGAATACTGGCTTGTCCTTTTCTTTTGACTTCCCTCTTTCCCCACTCTGTTGCAAGCTTCTTGAAAGCACCGTCCATGGTTTATTCATGCCTGCATTTTTCTGTCTGGCAACATACTGGGCGCATGATATGTTTGTTACATGACATGTGCTATTTTGTCTATCATAAAATATACATCAAAAACGTTCACAAAATCTTTCCATGTGTTTTCAAACACACTGTTTCAGCATATTTTATTTAAAATGGACATAATAGAAAGTGACTGCAAATTCATCACTAACTAAAAAACAGTAACTTCTGTTCTTGAACTACCTCAGGTTATTTATAAAATCGATTGAAAATTATTCATATGCCTTAAATAAGGGGTGTACTTCTAGAATATTTGAATAGATATTTCTATTACTGGCAACTATAATAGCAAAAGTTGGGTACATTTTTTGGTAGATATATGTAGATATTTTTATTCTCTTCAGTTTCCCAGGGGAATAATCTCATTGCCACTTCATCCATTCCCTCCATAAATTGATGTGGACTTTTTCACAGTCAAGTACAGATTAATTTTAGAATAGTGAGCCAAAAAAATTACTTTCAGTTCTTTATGGCCAAAGCTTGTTTCCTTCCGTTTCAGAAATGCTTTTGTAAAGTTCCATCCCTTTTCGTCCTTTAAAGACTGTCTGAAGTCTCATAAGAGTTACCAGGTAGCACTGCATACATTTCTAAACATGTGCTTGCTGGAGGGATTCTGACTTCCCAAAATATCTTTACAACTTCGATACATAGTGTCCAATATATTTCCATAGTTTGAACCCATCTAGAAAGTTGTGGTGATTTTAGATCTTAGTTGTCTTCAAGGTGGCCTCTGAGAATTTGCAAAAGCTTTAAATTGAACTTGATGTATAGGTGTTTGAAGGTTTTTCCCTGTTATGTCCTCTGACTTGGACCTGAGAAGAAACTGTTTTTAAGGCAGACTATGTAGCCATATGTGCCCTGTACATTATCATCAATGTTATAATGAGCTTATTGTTTTTGAATATGTAGGCTCGGATCTCTAATTCCTTGCTGTAAGATCCAGGTTCTTGCTGTTACCCCACTGCCTTTAATACGTCAAGGTACAATAATATTCTATTCCAGAGCTGGAATACAGTTTGCATGTGATGGAAAAATATCTTGCCCAGAAGCATTAGGAAAAATTGTGCATCAACCCAATTCTTAGTCTCCCAAAAGAGATTAGAAGGCACTCTCCTAGTCCCGGTAGAAAAGAAAAAAGACCAAAAGAGAGAGATCTGTCTCCATTTCTTCAATGTGCTTAGAGGCAATAAAACCACACAGAAATCCGTGAGCTAATCAGAACAAAGGAACCCTTGACAGCTTAGCTATTAGACACATCTTCTCACTCTCACAAAGATTCTTGAACCCCAAGGGTACTAGAGAAACACAGAAAGTTGCTGGATAGCAAATATTAGAATTAAGAGGGTGAGAGATGTCTCTAGAAATATCCCTGGACAGATGACCAAAGACTAGGAGTTTTTCCCCAAGTCCTTTGAAAAAATTTAGTGCCCTATAAACATGACACAAGCTTGATGGGGTGGAAAACACTGAAAGCATTTGAGATTAATTTTCCTACCAACTTAATAGAATAGTAGCTTACAAGAGATATCAGACCTAGTCACAGATAATAAAGTTTAATTTTTTTTTACATGCATATGTTGTGATGTTCTTTGAGTTAGCACAAGATTTAGGTGTATCCTTTCTTTCATGTAAGCCCATTAAAGGCAGATTCTTTTCGAGGAGAATGGAAGAATTCTTCCTGGGTCTGGAGAGAATTGTATTGAATCTCCTTGTGTTTTGGAACTCAAAAGAGACAACTGAATTCCTTTGTGCTGATAGTCTAGTATGTGTGTGTCATTAAATAAGATTTTAAAGGGACGTTTGCAGTACCATGCTGAAAAGTGGGTCATGAATGACAACTTTCAGTGGGCCCTAAAGACTTTCTGATTGCCACACTCAGTCAAACTGATGAATGTCCCATCATCAGGTTGAAAGTGTTAAGCACTACTACTTTAGATGAACTATCCCAGAAATCATTCTGCAATGGTATAAACTGTCTATTGATATCCTTTGTGTGTTTCAGAAAAGTATGACCCAGACAAACTGAGAAATCAAACTCCCATGCCATTTTCTAATTTGTCACTGTAATAATACTGGCTAGCTCAGTAATAATTATTATAAAAAATATTGGAGTTGATTTTATTAAGAAGCACTGGCTTGAAATGATATGATCACTGAGTAATAGAAGCTATTTGGCAACTGTGATGAACAGTAGAACTTGTGACTGAGATCTAATTAGTAATTAGCCTTGGGAGATTATAGTCAGGTTCTAAGTTGTAAAAAAAAATGGAAAGTAGTGTATGATGTTTTTATTTGCTATTCAAAAATTTACCTGCAGCCTAGCCCACTCCTCTTCCTAGAAGCTATCACTAAATCGAATGTTCAGGTACAGATTCAATGTGATCACTGGAGCACTACTTGGATGAAGACATGATTATGGAGCCAAGTGAAAGGGCATTATCTTGGCCTACAGTATGTTTTATAGAAGCACTAGAAAGTATTCCCATTGAAGGAATTTCTCTACTTCTTAAATCCATAACTGAAGAGGAAGGTTAGAGATTGATTGATTTAGACCCTTCAAATTAGAGAAGATGGAAAACAGCTTTCTCAGGCCTGGACTCTGGTTTGTCTTTGATTAAGCAAGGCTTATTACTGCAGAGCGTGGTAGTTTATAATGACACAACCTATAGAATGAAGACTTTAGTCATGTGACTCCAAGGAGGAAAATTCATACTGAATTAAAACATACAAAGAAAACTGAACTCTAAGCCCCAGATGAGTAACTTTCTAGGGTGATTAGTAGTCACGAGATCTGCGTGGCTCTCGGCTAAATGACTTTAGGAAATCACTTCTCACGTTTAATATATCTGTCCTCATAAAATATATCTTATTTGAACTAACAACAGCTAAGCAGTAAGAGAACACTTCCCATTTGTTGAATCTAGGTAATGTTGCATCTGTTCGTGCCCATTTTGCTGGAATTTCTACATCCTTCACAAGTCCTGCTGCTTGAACAATATGTTCTCCTTTGTATGTAGCCAACTCCATTTGGCAAGCAGTGTCTCTGGCCATCTGCAATTGATGCATAACTAGTTTTGTTAATCGCTCCCAACGGCATTTACTACATTTTTTTTTTTTCATTTTCAATTAATTGGTCCCAGGTCATTTCATCTTGCAGGGAGCTGCATTTACAGGTAGCTAATACAACTAAGATGACTGACACAAGCTGTTGGATACCTGGGCAATGAGCATATCACCAGAACAAGCATGGTCTATTAAAGAGCATTGTGCTGAGCTAAAACGAAATCCAGAGCGTGGACTGTGTCTTGTACTCTCCATGAACAGATAGGAGAAAACGAAAACTCAACTATCCCAAGCACATTAAGAAGTCCCTATATTCTTGCACCTAGATGACATTCATCTTGGTTGATAGTTCAACAATAATCAAAGAGGAGACTAGACACACATAGAGACATGATAGAGGACAAAGTGATACATTGGGTAGATACCAGCATCATCACCCAGAAAATACATTTCTAGGTCTATTTTGCATTTTGCTTTGTTCTTTAAAATTCACAGTAATGAGATCCCTGAAGGGCCGGTTCTCTGTGTTTCCTCATAGGTACAGAAGACATTATAATGTGTCGGCGATCAGATGGCTAAAAATACTGGGAAAGCAAGAAACAGAAATATATGAGGATATAAGGAATAATGCAAGATGAAACTTTAAGTTTTTAAAGTCACAAGGAAATGTTCTATTATACAGAAGGATCGGGGACATAGTGGTTGACTGGCTACAACAATGCTTTATATGTGTAAAGAAATTACATGATGTTAAAATGTCTTTAAAATCAAGTATTCAATGGTATCTTTATAAAGAATTTGGTAAGGTGTACTAGTATCAACATTTTGTAAATTAAGAGGAGGGGCTCCTGGGTGGCTCAGTGGGTTAAGCACTGCCTTCAGCTCAGGTCATGATCCCAGAGTCCTGGGATCAAGCCCTCTGTCAGGCTCCATGTTCAGCTGGGTGTCTGCTTCTCCTTGTCCAACTGTTCCTCCCTGCCGTATGTGCGTGCTCTCTCTCTCTCTCTCTCTCTCTCTCAAATAAATGAATACAATCTAAAAAGAAAAAAAAAAAAAAAGAAGCTGGAGTTTAACCAAAAGAAGTGGCATGTTTAGGATACCATGACCAATAAGCGGAGGACTAGAATGAGTCACCGAGCCTCATCTCCTGACCTATTCCCTTTCACTTGCTCACAGACCACAGAGTTTTTGCTGTTGATGTCTGCCAAATGTTCCTGTGAAAAGTGATAAATATCTATGAATCCACAGTATTTCTAACTGCCTTAGAACAAAATCTAAATGTTATGATCTTCCTTTGTATCTATAATATTTATTTCACTCAATTCTCAAAATAACCTTATGTGTTACAGGGATTGTTTTAAATTTCCTTTTAATGCATGAGGAAAATAAACTAGAAAAGTTAAAAGCATAAGGTTATACAACTAGTTACCAGCTGGACTGTCTTTCAAGCAAAAATGCTTCTTTTTCAAAATCTGCAATCGTTTTTTTGCTTTTCTTTTTAGTCCCCTTATGAATAATTTATGAGTTGTTTTTAATAAAGTTAAAATAGGGACTACTGTTGATATATTTGGGCAGTCATGTGACAACTGTTACAATTTGACATCAAATTATATATAAGAATTAAACAAATCTCCAAATCTAACTCTATCTCACCTTTGTAATCGCTCAAAAGAAAGTGGTAAATGAGAAAACCTCTGGCAAAACTATCTTCATTTAAGTGAAAATTGTTTCCTCTTGTCCCTTCTGCTTTCCTTTGAGTAAAATTGGAGTTGTTTGGTAAAATGTGAAACATTATATTTAACATTAATAACTTGGCAAATAATCTAGAATTAAATTAACTTCTTAACGTGTAGGTCTGATGATCAGTTACAGGGCTTTTGAGAAAGCAATGGAAAGAATATATCATTTTCAAAAAAATTAACAGCTTTTTGGAATAAAAGAACACGTGGCAAATGAAGAAATCAGAAGGCGTTTTGACCCATTAGCATTTTACTGTAGACTTAATGCCATTCTGTTATGGCAAATCAACTCTCTTAATCAAAAAAAAAAAAAAAAAGAAAGAAAAGAAAAATACTCTCCATGGAATAATGATAAATTAATGAACACCTTTAGCTGACTAAATAACCATTATGTGCCAGAACTGTTCTAGTTCCTTAGGATAGGTGGTGAATGAAGCATCCTGGTGCCTTCCCTTGAAGAGCTTACCTTCTAAGTCCTATGACAGTGCTAGTAACGGAAATCTGTACATTACGCTGCCTAAGACCGTGCAATCTCTTTCATGCCACTCACATCTTCTCATTAGTACATTCTGTGAGAAATTTCTGCAATAGAGTTATGAACTACATTCACAAATCTGTTTGCAAATACATCCTAAATCCTTTCTTCTTTTCCTCCTGGTGACCTTTTCAAAACAGCTCTTATTTGCAGAACTGTGTTAATTTATGTATTCTAACCTCTATGTCAAAAATAACTTGTTTCTCTTGGGTGAAAAGAAAGCCTCACCAGGAGCGACCGGGCCTCTTTATCTTCATCAAGGGGGACTCTGGAACAATTTGAAATCTTTTACGGCCAGCCCATCCCTGTACTAATGTAGCATTTCACAGGGTTTCTGCAATAACTATCTTTGGGTCTTCTCATAAGAGCCCTATAATAGCCATAAATATTCCTCAGGAGAACAAGATAGAATCTGAAAGGCCTATAATAGCTATCATAAATGAATAATAAAATGTAGAAAGGACAAGCCACCATGAAAATGGCAGATGAATATGATGACGTGTGTACTGTACTTGAAGTAATTATTGGAGTGTTATATTTACAGAAATTTTCCACAGTTTTTTGTGGTGTCTGCAAAATTTAGCAAGGGCTGCATATACTGTAAAATTGGTGGCATGGAAAGAGGTGGTTCAGCACAATAAAACTGAGAAAGCGTCTCTTCACGTATCTTTTAGAATTAAATCAAGTACAACCATCTCACTACACTGACTTCTGAAATTTATCTGTCTTAACAACAAATTCTATGCACTCTGAGCATCCCAATAAACTTTGCTTATGTGTGTCAAAAAGAAACAATATGCCAAACAACAGTTTTTGCACTATCATCAGAACTCATCAAGGAACTGGCAAGGAACTTTAACGGCCAAGATGAAAATGTGATTTGTGTGGGTGTGAGGGATGGGAGGGTACATCTTTGGAAGGAAATTTTTCAAAAAAAATGAATAATCACTGCATGACTTTCTATTGAGGAAGGCAGAAGGGAGAGAAACACATGTAATATTGTATGGTACTTAGTGAGAAAAGCAACTCCAGAAATCCCCATGGGCATGGAGAAGTAAGACATATGCTTTATGCAGAGGAAGCGTGTAATGTTTCCTAACTAAAAGGTTATTTATCCTGCCAGAAAAAAAAATTTTTTTTAAAAGATCAGCAATGAGAAAAAAAGTTCTGGAAGACCTTGAGAGGGATCACTGAATAGAAAAAAAGAATCATTTGAAATGCTGAGTAAAAACAGTCTATCAGTTCTTACTAACCTCCTGTATAATATCCTGAAGTCTTCGTGGCTTTTTGTTTGTTTGTTTGTTTCCATTTGTAAAGGTTTGCGTGTAGGGAAGTCTCCTTTTCAAAAGACCAATTGATCATGAAGAAACCTGTGGGGAAACACCAGATTTGCAATCATCTCTCTTTGCTTCCCAGAGTTCTTTCTATTTTCCAAAAAAGACCTTTAGAAGAGATATGCTCTAAGGAAGAGTCCCTTCAAGTAGTTCTCTTTGCAACAAAATCTTGAGATCTCAGAAACTGTCTTTGACGGCATTCTTGTTTTTTGGCTTACCAAGGTCTCTGGCATCTGGTCATCCTTTTCCAAGTCACTTGTCAGCCCAGTGTGTAGGCTTTTCAATGTGGATTCTTGCAAGCATTGTCTTATTTCCAATCTAGTATGCCAATGGAAGAAACTAGATTAACAGTCCCTATCTACAAATATCATCTAAAGTCGTTCCCTCAAATCTGTCCATAATCTCAGCACGACCTTTTTTTTTCACCTCATAAACATTCCGCAGTAGACAAAACACATTTGCTCTTTGATCATAAATTCGCTTATACCTACTCTTTGTTTCACATTTCTCTCACATATCTAATAGTGTAGGTGCAACTTGAATTCTCTAATATTTATGAAGCCTTGGTTGACTACAGTTGCTAAAAGCAACTCCTATAATGACTGCCTTGGTCATTCATTAGAATTTATCATTGGTTGGCTTACATTACTTATTATATCTTTTCTCCAAAAGTATACTTTTTTCGTGGAATTTATTAGCATTATAAACACAGTGCTTTGTATATAGTTGATCAGATAGAATAGTTTTGTTTGATTTGGTTTTAAAGAGCTCAGATACTTCTAATTTCTTTAAGATGGGGAAAAAAAATTGAAGCTATGACTGTGTAAATTGGATCCTCCCTTTTGGTTCAAGGTAATTAATTCTGAAGTCTGGTTATAGAGGAAAGGAAGACTCGTGGCTACTTTTTGAATTTGAGAACCTGATGATACAGACTTCTCTAATTTACTTATGCTGATGTAAAGACTATGTGCCTTGTCAAAACTATGTATTTCTGGGCTTCTCATTAACAACACAAACTACCTATGCTCAAAAACTCTTGTCTTCTCATTTACACAATAAACATAAAATTTCCTATCCATTCTTATGACATAAGGCTGTTGAGAGAAGTAAATGTAAAAAGAGGTGTCAAATTAATTTGCAAAGCATATAGAAATTTGAGCTATTTTTATATACTGGTACATGTCTTCAGATTATTTAGTGTGCTCTTATACAAAGGAATTTATGTGCCATTAAGGATTTTTGTTATATGGTATTCTTAAGTACACATTTCTGATCACTCTTTCTTGCTTTCCTCTACTGATTAGTTTTTCAAGTTGTACCTGAAGCATTTGTACCTGAAACAATTACTGAAGTATACACAACTTGATCAAACAGAATGTTTTCGACAATATTAATTAAATTCATATATTGTCTGTCTTCAATATCTTGTCAAGAGAGCAGATCCAAGCCATCATATCCCTTCTTCGAATGATCTCTTTATACTGTTCTATAGCATGGCCACAATGTCTGAAAACAAAGATAAAATCATTTTCTCATGTTTTACAATAAAATATCAAGAAGCCTTTTATTATGTATATACCTAAGTTATCAGAGTTGGTTGCCACACTATATTTAGGTTCTAGTGGTATCCGAGAATGAGAATTATTTTCAACATTATGTTTTATAAAGCATATTTCAATAAATATTGAACAGACTGGTGAGTGGGTCCACAAAGGAAAATCTAAGAGTTTGTATTTTATTATTTCTGCCTAATCTGCCATTCTTCTTAAGACAGAACTTATGCAACATATTCTCTGTTGTAGAAATGGTAGTATGTACAATTTATTTCCTTCAAAAAATAATTATATTGCCCAATTCTATGATCAGCACTACAGAGTTCCTGATCATACCAAACACATGGATAAATTATTTCCCCTGTTCATTCTTAAAATTACAGCTCAAATCTCAGCTCTTCTTTGAGATTTTGTCTGATTTCTCAAGCAAAATTAATTATTCTCCCTGCTTCATACTTCAATTTCTTAGATATTTGTCTATATGCTATTGCATATGTGTTGCATTATAATTGCCTATGCCAAAAGTATAACTGTAGTCCACATTAAATAGTGAGTTTCTTGAGGTCAGGAAATCTGTCTGATTTTTGTCTAGTCTTTGTATCTCCAAAGCCTGCATACATTCTGGGCAGATGGTTACCATATAGCAAATATTCATTAAAAGAAAAATAATTCTTAGGTCATTCGTAGGTAGATGCAAGCAGTATTTACTTCATTAAAATGCTAATCTCTTAGAAAATAAATTATTAAAACTGAAGATCACTATAAAAGCTTTATCAAAATCCACCTTTTCTTTCTCTAGACTGTCTCTCAGTTAATCAAACCAAAGAAGAGTATCTGTTTTGATCCTTGCTCTCTTTCAAATATTAGTTGCCATGACAATGTGAATCATGACGCCATGGCAGAGGCTAAGTGTAGATGACAATTCAGTTTAATTTAGTGAGACCATTTCCTGTGTTTCTTCATCTTCTTTTGCATACTGACAGAATTGACTATGGTACATTTAAGCAAAGATTAGTTGACGCCTAGGGGTGAATATCCTCAGATATTAGACTTGTGGTAATAATACACTTGACAGTACTTGTCAATTCATGGATTTCAAAGTGTCACCATTTCACTCACTGCCCCAACAAGAATTGATTCTGGAGAAAACTGTTTCATAGATAAAAATCTGTCATCTATTAACATTCATTTCGCATTCTCACATTTTGCACGCTCTTCTCTCTGACCTATTGTCAGGGTCCTCTTCCGTTCCACCTACTGACTTGTTTTCTCATTATTGCTGTCCTATCACAAGCAAAATGTACTCTAAAGTATTTTAACACTCTACTAAAATGGCTTAAAATATTTTATCTTACTGCTGTTTTAAACTATAATAGAATCCTAAGCAAGTGAATAAATCATCAATGCCAGAATCCCAGGTATCAACAAAAAACTAATGAAGATACCTTGGAGGGCCTAAAAAACTTAGTAGTTGTTCTGAAGTTATATTACATTCATAAGCACTAATTTTACTCATAAATTTAAGAACTGAATGACTGAGTCAGAGTCTGTTTATTTTATTTTGGAAACTCACACACACACACATATTTCTATCTACCTATCTACCTACCTATCTCACAACAACTCAACTGGATTCACTTTCAGTCTTCATGCACATGATAATCCAAGCTTGTCATCTCATAAAGTATACTCATTCTATACTTTATACTTACGAATTAGAAGAAAATCCAAGAATCTAACTCCTGGAAACTGCTGGGAAAGGAACTCTTTAGTTTTATTATAATAAAATATATGGGATAGTTCAGTAGTCTGGGGATTCTAATGTTTCTGAAAGTTCTCTAATAGAGATATTAGTAAATATATTCTTTCTTTAGGGATATATTAAAATTAAGTATCTTTTTATTTTTTGTTGTGTTTACCGCATTTTAAAGAAAGAATTTCAATGACTAATGTTTAGAAATACCGAGTTAAATTTCCCTTCCACATTGATTTTAGAATTGTAAGGTTCTTATAGATCAATTACTATTTTTGTTTAGAATTTTGGATAGTAACTCTGAGCTGTTTGAAATAAAATGACCATAGGAATTTATTGCCTTAAAGTATGAGGGCAATCTGAAAAGTTTTGTGAATTTTCAGTAAGCAACAGAGTAAAAGCTTTGTCAACTGAATGAAGTTTAAAAAGGCAGCAGAAGAAAATATTACTACTACTACTATAATGACTAAACTTGTCTTTCAATTACAAAAAAGAAATATCTTTATGGTGTACTTTGTGAATTCTGACATCAGCACTGCAAACTTTATCAGCAACTCTTTTTGATTAATTTGTACAACTCTTAGAAACTTTTTTTAAAAAAGCATTTTAGTATTGTTTTAGGAGAAACTTGAACTATCCTATCCATTCTGCTATCTTCTCTTCAGCTTGTTTCCTAGGGTCAAGATCAAATTCACTCTGACAGGAAGGATTGACTATGCAGAATAGAATAGGTATTAAATAATACTAATCATGGTCATACCTTATAGCTATTCAATAATCTTCTGTATAAACAAATACACCTTTGTTCTGGTTTTCAATCATGGTGATAGTGTAGAAAAAGAACTACATCAAAGTTGCATCAAAATTTCAAAATTGCAGGAAGTTTTTCTCCATTTGAAAATAAAAGGAAGGCAGTCTAAAAAAAGATAAAGGATGCTTGGTTGGCTCAGTCGATTAAGTACCTGACTTGATTTCAGCTCAGGTCATCATCTCAAGATTGTGAGATCGAGCCCTGCATGGCGCTCTGTGCTGGTTGTGGAACCTGTTTAAGATTCCCTCCCTCCCTCTCTCTTTATCTCTCCTACCTAAAATAAATAAATAAATAAATAAGATTTTGAATTACGAAAACTTGGACTAAAAACCCAGTTCCCGTAGTTACTCTTGGGGAACCTCAAATAGGTAGCTCTACTTCCCTGATGCTCAAACTCCTAGGTAAAAAGAAACTACTACTCACTTTGAAAGACTGATCTGAGGAAAAATAAAAACAAAAAAATGAGGAAACATAAGCAAAGTGCTTAGCACAATGCCTGAGAAAGTGTGGCATTTAAATAAAATTTAATAGTCTGGGCACCTGGGTGGCTCAGTGGGTTAAGCCGCTGCCTTCGGCTCAGGTCATGATCTCAGGGTCCTGGGATCGAGTCCCACATCGGGCTCTCTGCTCAGCAGGGAGCCTGCTTCCCTCTCTCCCTCTCTCTCTGCCTGCCTCTCTGTCTACTGTGATCTCTCTCTGTCAAATAAATAAATAAAATCTTAAAAAAAAAAATTTAATAGTCAGAGGGTTGACTGAGTTACCATTTTCTTTTCCCAAGACCTTCAAACAATAATACATGAAGGAAAGAGGGAATAAATCCCAAACAACTAAGTAAACAGGAAGCAAGCAACCAGGGGCCAATAAGGTGCGATATAGTTCTCAAAAACAGGAACTGGATGAAGCGTTGATCTATGAAATAGCAGTGAGGAAGGTCCAGTCTCAATGAGGGGACATTAACAGCCAAGACAGGACTGGCTGGATCAGGGGAAGCCAGCAGAGGGTGGTTTCCAAGACAGCCAGTGAGGCTGAGGGCAGCAGGGACAGTAGAGATGAAAATGGGAATTCCTGCATGCAGATAGGTAAAAGCTCTCCATTCTTCTTTAACAACATTGGCTGTCAGAATTGCTTGGAGCCAGTGCTTGCCTACAGGAGAAAAAGGTAGATATTTCTTCTTTAAAGAGATTGAGTAAATGGGGTTTAATGAGGTCAGTTAGTTTGGGTATTGGCAATTTAGTTAAGCCCTTCTTTTTGGCATGAACAGTTTTCTTCAGATAGAACTTGATCCTGCCTACTCTTAAAATGTAGTACTGAAGAAACTTAAGACCCAAATTTAAAATAAGACTTTCTCAACACAGGAAAGAAATATCCTGACCGTGCAATTCCTCAACATACCAAAACTACAAGTTTTATTTTATACATTAGTAAAACTTCAGACTTCCTCAAAAAATTGTCTTGTGGTCATCAGAAGAGAGGTGCCTTTTGACATCTAGATAGGAGAAGAAACTTCATGTTCCTTAGAAGTAACATGATCAAAAGAGTAAACTTCAAAAAGACTGCTTGTAAGGAATGCTGATATCATTATTTGAAAAGGGCCACGTGGTGTTTGCTGTATAATATTAAGAATCTATCATTCTATTCAACTTTTTTTCTTTTTCTTTTTTTTCACAACAGTGTTATTTTCTTATAGAGGGGCTAATTTTCCATCATTTTCTTCCTAACCACTATGCAATCCAAATGTTTATACTTAGGTATTCTGTAGACTATCTGGTCCAGAGGTTGAAATTATTAATCATCACTCGATAGATATGCAAGAGAAAGGAACCTATTGAGAAATAAAATAAAATTGTATTCCAACGGTGGAAATCAGAGTAATGGTTCTCTTGTCCATGCTACAATTCCTAAAGTTATTTGCTCTAAGTCACCATGGAGTTTTTCAAGATTCTTCCACAGTCCACTGTGGATTAAAGGTGGTAGGTTAAAGCTACCACCAAGCTGTAAGAATCCAGTGGTCCCAAGTTCTGCTTTTTTAAAGTGTAGCTAGAAAACTTTAATATGTTTTAAAAATTCTACCACCTTCTACACTTACTTTTTTTTTTTTTTTTTTTTTTTTTTTAAGTAGAGTCCATGCCCAGCACAGAACCCAGTGTGAGGTTTGAACTCACGACCCTGAGATCAAAACCTGAGCTGAGATCAAGAATTGGACACTTAACCGACTAAGCCACCCCGGTGCCCCTACAATCATTTTCAAGGAGCTTTTGAAAAAAGAAGTTTCAACCAGTGTACAAAGTAATCAACATATTACCTTAAAAGATTTTATATGTCAGATATAAATAAGTGTCTTTTTTATACATGTCATTATTTAGAAACACCATAAACTTCTCTCAGTACTATATAATTCTTATAACCATAGCAAAATTTGAAAATATATCCAATAAATACTTCTCTGGGATATGTCAATACTAAGTGTGTGCTTAGTAAGATTTAAAATCATAAAGATAGATCGATCAATTATCTGATTATTCATTCAAAGTTTTTTTTATGGTTATAATGCTGTCACTCCAACAGGCTGAATTCTCCCTCAGATTATAAGAATATAAAATATCAAGTATGTAGAGATCCTTTCTCAACATGAAATATTAATGTTATGTTTTTTTAACCTTCTTATACTTATTAAAACTTTTAAATTTATCTTTGAGTTGCAGGTTCTTATTAACTCAACACTTTAGGCTTAACTTGAGTTTGCAGTGTTTAAACCTAACTGCTCCTCCTAGGTGGCATTATCTTGAGCCAACACCAGCTGCAGAATAATTTTTCTCCAAATAAGAACCAGGAGATACCTGGAATCATAGAATTGTATATAATTAGAGAAGAGTAATACATGTAAGTAAGATCTCTTGACTTTGGTTTAAGAACCTGTTTCATTTGTAGGCCAATAATATAACCTATCTCTAATTATTGACAGCCATAGAATAAAAATTCCATTTCTTCAGTGGTCTATGGATAAATGCAGTATTACTACTCTACTGATACGCAGATTTGAATTTCCAAAAACAGGTAGTAATGATAGAAAAAAATAACCATGAGAGTCTAATCTTTACCAGACTGCATCACCAGAATCCCCTATCCCCTGGATCCGGTATGGTTTGGCCAATAAAATACCAAGAAGGTAGAAAGGAAAAGACTCTGGGCATTTATTTTCCTATTTCTCTCACTGCCAACCTCAATTGGAGCTCAGGTGTGTTTCTCTGTCTAAGACCATGCACTGAAAAACAACTCCTGTATTATAAGTACAGTTCTCTCGGTAGGATCTGGTGAAGTCTGTGGCTGTTGAAAGCTTCCCCCTGTTTTTGTACTTCATCATTTTTTTTTTTTTTGATCTCTTAACCTTGGCTATATCTCTGTAAGGAGCCCCTGCCTTAAATTCTCTTTAGTCACTCGCTTGAATACACCGACTATTTCCTACCAGGATCTTGACTGACATAGAATATTCCATCTATGCTATATCTATTATTTCTATAGTGGACTCTTCTATGAACTCAGCATATTTAGAGATAAGCCCCAAGAGGATTAATCTTCTAAAGAGTGAGTTTGGACATTTGCTCTTAGAGGTTTTTAAAAGATGCCTGAGAAGTTTTCTGTCTAATTTTTTTCCCCTGTATCCTTAATAAGATTTTGTAACCCTTCCTGGTTATCTGTGTGGCAGACAAAGATTTTGTATTATTTTGATAAGCCTGAAGAAGACCTGAGCCCAAAGCCTCAGAAAAAGCGATCTAGGAAGGAAGGTGCTGGGCCTGGGAATGAAAATATGCCAAGGGCATGACCCACCAGCGGGCCTGAGTACTTGACTACAACTCTCTCCATTACCTGCCATGCAGTGACTATGCACCAGGTGTGGTGCAGAGGGAAAAGAGGGTTCCACATGAGGCCTATGAGGCAAAACCTTCATAACTGTTTATGGTCAGGCCTGAAATGATCATACATACTTTTTTAACCAGGAGGCAGACTCTTCACTAAATTACACGTTACGTATCTCAGACTGATCCATCATCAAAGGTTATGGTTAGTATTTCAGCTGACTGCTGGATCAAGTCATCTTTCAATTATGTTAAAGGCAAATTTTTCAATTGACATACACAAAATGTTTAGTAACGTGCTTTTCAGAAGTACTTGCTACACAGTTAGAATCACTCATAAAAACATTTTGAATTGTCTCTCTGTAAGTTGACCCAGGATTTCACTCTCAACTTGTAGAGTATACTAAGATTTAGGATGAGTGGGAGATATGAATTTCTTTGGTAAAATGATGGAAAGGTGATTGCAAAAATGTAGATCGGAAAATAAAACCAAACCTCAGTCAAACAAGGTACCTTCCCAGTCAGTTCAATTTGGGGAAAGTATATACGCGTGTAGTTTCAGGTTATAGAAATCAATTCCTTTGAACTATCTATATACTTCTACCTCTTCTGGGGTCTTCCTATACCCCCGAAGGGTGCCTATACCCATTTTGAAGATTGGCATGACAATCACACAGGTAGTAAGTGGAAAAGTCAAGGCACAAATCCTGGCAATCTGTCTTGAGGACCAGTTTTTCACCATATTCTATTTCCTGAGGGATAGGTTTCAAGATCTGCCTTGATGATATGATTTGACCACATGAAGAATAAAATGGTTTACTGCCAGCCCTTGGTTTCTTAGAAGTTATTGGATTCTATCTGGCCAATATGGATGTAACTCTGGAGAATAATGTTCACAAGCACAAGAGAGCCACAAGTCCTGCTTGCACCAAAAGCAGAGAGGTGACAGTGAAGTTCACGGGCAGAAGCATCAACAAATGATGCCAGCTGAATTAAGTTGTTATTCTCTTGAAACCAAATAAAACAGTGTCTTAACTTTACTCCTACACAAAAGTCTATTCAGGTGGATTCAATGTCAAATGAAAAATTATGTAATTTTCAGAAGAAAGTAGAAAAAAATAGCTTTATATCCTCAAAATAGAGGAAGATTTCCTAAACAAGAAACAAACAAAAAGGAGTAAAATCTCTTAAGAGAAATAGCATTAAATGTTGAAATCTATATTTAAAACATTCTATGAATGAAAACAAAAGCCATACACTGAAAATGTATGCAAATTAAATAAATATATATTCCTTGTTATATTTTTAACAAATCAGTAAAAAAAAAAAAAAATGTCTATAATCACTAGAAAAGTGACCAGATATACAAAGAAGACATTTGTAGAACAGGAAACCCAATCAACACTGACAATAAGCAACATGCAAATTATTAAGCAACAATGAAATAGAACCCCACAGTTTCAAAAGATTTTATACGTCTTCATATAAAAAAGCTTCAGCTTACGGCAACATTGTAAATTGTTAAAAACAATTTGGTAACTTGGCAATATCTAGTAAAATTGAAGATACATGCAGATGCCTATGACCAAACAATTATTCTCATATGAGGGAATGCTTCTAGAAACTCACGAATATGTATAAAAGTGTCCATTGGAGAATATGAGAAAAAAACCCAGAGAAATCTCAAACATCTATCAAATTCAGAATAGATAGTGAACTTGTGGGAAGTTCATGGAGTAAAGTACGATAATACAGCTGTGCTAATGAATAACCTATAAACAGAGGTACGACTATGGGCATGCTTAAAACAAGATGAATGAGGGCACCTGGGTGGTTCAGTTGGTTAAGCCTCTGACTCTTGATTTCAGTTCAAGTCATGATCTCAAGGTTGTGAGATGGATCCCAGTGTCGGTCTCCACGTTCAGTCAGAAGTCTGCAGGAGATTCTCCTCCTCCCCTTCTGCCTCTTTTCTCTCTATCTCTCTCTCAAAAAAAAAAAAAAAAAGCGCAACAACAACAGCATACTATGAACAGAAAGGCAAACTAGTGAATGGTATGCACAGTACACTGGCATTTAAATACATTTAAGGTACATAAAAGCATGCTATCTGGTTTTCTGCTTTTTAGTGACATATGCGTGTGTAGTGATTTATTTCTTTCAGAAATTCAGGGAAATAATAAACCACCAGTTCAGAGTCATAATTAGCACAGACTGGTGGCAGAAGGGAGTTTGAGGTTTGATATCCACAGAAGCATACAACTCTATTTGTACATTATATTTCTTAAACTGGCTCGTGGAAACTTGTTATTCTCTATGTCATTGTTCATATAATTTTAAATAATGCTTCCAGAGGGTTGTCCTTGGGGAAAGAAGGAGACCCCAGAGGCTGTGTAGTATTATTGAGAGTGCAGAAAAATGTGATGAAATGATGAAAAAAAAACAGAGTAAAGAGGGAAACTGCACCAGAATGTCATTACTTGAGAACAGAATACAACTACCATCAAGGAAAAACGATGCTTGAATAGAAAGTAAAGGACTTCACGAAAACTAGAATATCTTTCTACCGTTTGCTGAATTTTGTTTACTCACTCAATTACTCTCTGTGTGAAATTTCAAAAATGTGAATAGTTATCTCTGTAATAAATAGTTCACCAAGCTATTTGCAAATGCCAGCTAGAGAACAACATGTTCCAGAGAACTAGTCAGTCAAACAAAATTCCCTTTTCTTGTTTAGCCAAAAGAAGTGAAAAAAAGTAATTACAGGTAATTTTCCAATCATTCCGTGATACCAGATAGCATGTCACACAGAAATTACTAGATAATGGTTTTCTATTACTATCCTTTAATTGTGTATGGAGAATATAACATAGATATTATCAATCTTAATAAAGTAAGGCCCATATATGACAAGACATAAGGCAAGGCGAAACAAGTGAATGGAAAGGGAGGACACTCATGCCTAATCTTATGACTGAAGAATCAAGAGATATTTTTATAGTGGGTGGTATAAAGAAATGAAGTTTAAATATGTTGTTTTGATATTGAGACAGGGACCTGTCAAGGAACTCAGAAGAGGATATAACCGGGAGTAATATTTATATAGTATGTCCACTTTTACAGCTGGTTAGACCAATCCGAATGCACCCACACACCAGCGTTAGAGCTAGGTCAGGGTTGAATGGTTTTCTTTTCACTTTAAGGCAATGATCTTGCTTCTAATATTGGGTATACAGAAATCATCACTTTAGAATTCCCCCGTATTCCTACTTAATTTCTTACCTACTTGCATGTTCATCTTTTTTGTTCATTTTCCCTTGTGCTGCATTCAAATTTTATCTCTCCTTCTTGTTCTATTACATTAACTCTTAATCCCGTCTCCTTTGACAGTCTTAAGAAATTAAGGACTTTGTCCCATTGGTTACTCATTCCTCTAGTCTACTAAATCATCATTCTCTCCATATCTAGTAGAATATTCGTATCAGCATAAAAATGTGTCTTACAACTTCGAAGTCTTAAAAAAAAAAAAAAAATCCTTTTTACCTACAATTCTTTCCAGCTCCATTTCTAGGCTTATCTATACGGACGAAATTTCAGAAAGAACTATCTACACATACAGACTCCACTCTCTCACTTTTCATTCACTCCTCGGTGCTCTGCAATTTTGCTTCTTTCTCCATTATTACACTTATACATCTTTTGTCAAGATCTCTAGAACTTTTGCCAAATTCAGTGATCTTTTTTTTCACCCTAATTTTACTTACTTCTCCACTGTCTTTATCACAGTTCCGTGTCCCCTTCTTCTGAAAACCATCTCCTCTCTTAGCTTCAGGGACATCGATCTTTTGGTTTTTCTAATAACCTTTCCAATAACTTTTCTGATAGCTTCATGTTGGAGAATCTAGGGCTTATTCATCAGTCCTTTTGCCCTTTTTTTTGGTCAACATTCTATTCCTATGGCTGCTAATGACTCTTAAATTTCTCATTGGATCTCTCAGCTGCCTATTCTAATGTCGACTTTCTTGTTTTATTTATGAATCTTAAAGTAACATGTCCACAGTGGACATGACAATTTCTCCTTATGAAACCTGGATGTGTGTCTTATCTCAGTAAATAACATAATCATTTATACACTTTCACAAGCAAAAAACAAAACAAAAAAAAACTCTGGGGGCTTGCTTTATTGGTTCCTCTCCTGTATCCCCCCCCCATCCAAAATATTGGGAAGTGTTGTTAATGCCACCATCAAAATAAATCTAATATTCACCTCCTTGTCTTCCTATCCAGCCCTACTATTGTAATTCAGAACACATCTGGGTGAACTTTTGCCATAGTCTCTTTCTGGTCTGCAGATTTCTACTCTTATCCTTCACACTCTAAACTGTCAATAATCTGTACCCAGCTCATCTTTCTTTAAAAGCCATGAGTCAGACCTTGTCATACCTCCTACAATTCTTCCATTGGCATCTTGTGGAAATTTGAATATAATCTAACATCATGCATATGGCCTAGAAACCTTATGTATCCCCTTTCAACCACAGTTTAAGCAACTCTTATTCTGGTTCTTTTTTTTTTTAAGATTTTATTTATCCATTTGAGAGAGAGAGAGAGAGAGAGCATGAGAGGGGAGAAGGTCAGAGGGAAAAGCAGACTTCCCGTGTTGCTGGGAGCCCGATGTAGGACTCGATCCCAGGACTCCGGGATCATGACCTGAGCCGAAGGCAGTGGCTTAACCAACTGAGCCTCCCAGGCACCCTTATTCTGGTTATTATGCTCCAATCACACTGGACTCTGTATGTCTTTTAAATACACCAAGTCCTTTCTCATCTCATCAGAGATCATTTGCATTGCCTAGAAGGAATGGTTTGGGTTCATTACATAGTCGTTCCTTTCTTAAACTTCATGTGTCATCTTAAATGACACCTATTTGAAAAAGGCATATATTGCCCTGTCTCCTTTGTAATCAGCTGTGCCTCTTATCTGTTTTTCTCTATCACTAAATTCCTTTCAATTTCTGCAGAGAACACATCTGTAATTTCAAAGTTATTTGTGTGTTTACATATTTATTTTTTGTTCTCATTATACAGTAGATTTCATGGTGGCAAGAATTCTGTCCTTTCAGCACCAAGTATCTTCTAGAATTTATTTATTGTATAGATGAATGAATGATACACTATTATGGATTTGAAATAACTCATGTTTATAAACAACTTACTTCCTTGTAAGTGTCTAAAGTCAGAGATGATATCATACATTTCTTTGCACTTCCACAAGGCATCTAGCTGTGCTATACACATTAGAACAAAATCATTATTGACTGTTTTAAATTCACATTCATACATATACTTAACGACTCACACATTTTATACCAAGTCTTCTCATTTATTTCTCTTTATCTAGGATTTTCTGCCACAGAGTCAGCACCCATTTTCACTGGTTGGGCTAAAATGAACAATGTAGAACTAATAAATATAACAAACTAGTTAATTTAATTCCTCCTTTGTTATTGCCAATTTGGAAGCAAAATGTAAATTCTAATTTCATTGAATTTTTATAGGAAAAATAAATTAGTAACATTCTCCTCAAACACAATAAAGAAACCCACATGGTTTCTATTTTTACATTGCCTTTCCTCATAATTTTAAACCACCCACAACAATTCAGTCTAACAATCTGTGTGCTTTTTCCTCTGGGGAACTTGCTAAATTTGCAATTGAGATAAGCAATCAATGCTCACCTCTGCTAAACTGTACATAAATATTATTTCAAAAGGAAATTCCTTGGAGGAACTCCTTTATGGAATGTAACTTCATTAGTAAGTAATGGATTACTCTATTATAGGTTTTCTCCCATCAAGCTAATTTGGAAACTGTTAATTGTCTTACATTTCTTTTATATGGTAAAATGAATGATACTCCTGTGTGAGAATCGACTCGCTTATAATTATGCTTTCCATGAGTTAATGGTATTGACTTCATTCGACTTTCATGTTCACATTAGTCTATTTATTATAGAATATTTACAGAATTGAACTGGAATGGAATTTATCCTCATCTCTACTTTGTTGCTTGAGCTTTCATAGGTCTTGTAACAGAGAAAAAAAATAAACCCAGTATTAAAGGAAAAGATCTCAGTACTCTTTCAACTTTGCTCAGTATTCACACAAATTTTTTTCACCACTCCTACGAGTTTACATACAGGTTTTCTTTTTTCTTTTCTTTTTTTTTTCCTAAAAAGGGAATTACAAGATCTACCTCTTGGTTCTCATTAGAAAATTTAATTTACTCACTAGTGAAAGTTTGTCCGCCACTCATTTTTATTTATTTGCTTGGTAAACTCTGAATTTTTCCTTCAAAATACATTAGTAATATTTTTACAAAATGTCAGAATACTATAGAACTTTTGATATAAAATAGACTTTAAGGAATATAAACTGATTAAATTTTATAGATTAGGAAACTGAGGCATGGAAAACTTAAGTGACTTTGTTTAATCCATCCACTAAGGTCACAGAATCACAGTGCTGGAAGACACCAAAAGGAAGAGCTCATCTGTTTTCTTAACCCAAAATCATCTTGGATGGCAATGTTACTATTTGAGAAGTAGTCATGGGGAATGTGAACCAAAATTTTTAACGAAAATATAATTGATATTTTTACAATTTCAAATTAAAATTTGTTAAGTTGATAGTGAATTTTCCCCAAGACTAATTTACCCATTGTAAATGTTTGCCACCAATGAACAATGAACCAGAAAAATTATGAAATTATATCTCCAGTATTTCTTTTGACTTGCTGTACTAGTTTTCTATTGCTATGCAGCAAGTTACCAAAATTTTAGTGGCTTAAACAACATGGATTTACTATCTCACTGTTTCTGTAGGAAAGGAATCTGGTACTTTTTTGCTGATCTTGTCACCTACCTGAAATCAAGATATTAGTGCTGTGATCTCACCTGTGGCTCAAGAACCTCATCCAAGCTCTATGATTGTTAGCAGAATTCAGTTCCCTGTGGTTGTAGGACTGAGACTCCTGCTTTCTTACTGTTGTCAACCAGGGCTTATTTTCAGCTCTTACAGACCAACAATCATTTCCTATCATATGGCCCTTTTCACCACTTTCAGTTTGCTCCTTTAAAATCTGTAGGAGAATCTATGCTGCTGCTCCTTGACTCTTTAATGTGCTCCACTGATGGGATCAGACAATGCATTATTCTAAGTGAGATAAGCTAGATACAAAAAGGCAAATACTATATGATCTTATGTATTTGTATAATCTAAAAAAGTCAAACAGGTAAATCATAAAGTAGAACAATGATTCCCAAGGGCTGAAGGGAAATGAGGAGATGTTGGTCGAAGGATACAAATGTTCAGTTATAGGATGAATAAATTCCGGGGATCTAATGTACAACAGAGTATTATAGTTAATAATACTGTAGAGTATACTTGAAATTCATCGAGTGTAAGTCTTAAGTGTTCTCATGACACACACACAAAAACCAACTATGTAAGGTGATGGATATGTTAACTTGATTGTAGTAAGAATTTCACGATATATACATATATCAAATCATCACATTGTACATCTTTAAAAAACCACATTTTACCATCTAAATGTATATAATTTTTGTCAGTCATACCTCAATTGAGATATAAAAAAGGAATATAGTAACCCTTCTGAACATAAAAATCTTTTTTAAAATTAATTGTCTTTTTTAAAAAAGATTTTATTTATTTATTTATTTTTAATTTATTTGACAGACAGGGGGAGATCACAAGTAGGCAGAGAGGCAGGCAGATAGAGAGAGAGAGGTGGAAGCAGGCTCCCTGCTGAGCAGAGAGCCCATGTGGAGCTCAATCCCAGTACCCTGGGATCATGACCTGAGCCGAAAGCAGAGGCTTTAACCCACTAAACCACCCAGGTACCCCTTAATTACCTTTTATAGTCTGTAAAATGCGCTGAAGGTCCATTTCTGATTTTTTTTCTCTTCCTAGGAATAACAGCCAGAATATTTGGACTACATCTCTCTCTGAAGAGAGGAATAACATCAGGATGAAATATATTATTAAAAATTTAATAAGAATATCAGAAAGAACAGCACAGTGAAGAAATATCACAAAGAAAATGAAATTCAGAGAAATAGATGAATTCTAAATCTATCTTTGCCTGAGGACATATGTAGATTTTAAGAAATTTGAACTTTCCATTAAGTGAGACTAAGTTAAATCAAAACATAAAAAAACGAAAGCAGTGAGTCCCAAAATTACCTTTCCCACGATGCACTGGGATCTCAGAGAACAACACCCTCAAGATGAAACTGAGAAATGAAGAAACTGCTTTCTCACAGAATTTTGTTAGGACAGTCTAGGAAATCTTAAGCCATAAAATTGGTTTGAATTGGTTGTAGGTCAATATTGTTTGTGAGTTCTTGGCTAAAACCAGTCACTAGACATTCTAGAGGAAAGCAAATGTCAACCGAGCTCTCCCACGATTGTTATAAATAGTATCTCAAGATTGATGTCCATCACATAGTCAATGATAATCAGACACAGAGGGAAATATAAAGACACCATGAGTGAGAACTGCAAGGAAAGTAAAAAGAAAACAGAAACAAATCATTGAAAATTCACTATTGGAATAACAAACATAGGCTATAAATTAACTATGTTTAAAGAAATTTAAAACAACAAGCTTGAAGATATCTACAAGGAAAATAAAACTTTACAGAGGATCAGTGCAAATTTGGAAAAGAAATGTAGATGTTATGGGAATGAAAACATTTGATAACTGGGAGACTATTAAACTCAGCTAAAGAGAAAATTAGTTAACTGAATAATAGATGAGAAGAAATTGTCTAGAGCACTGATAAAAAATACAAAAGAGATACCACATATGTATAATTGCATATAGACCATATATATGTAAGAGAGTAAATTTGTCATATAGCTAATGAGTTTCAAAATGAAAGGAAAGTGAAAATATGGTAGTGGTGTTATTTTAAAAGACAATAAATGACTATTTTAGAGTAATGAAAAAACAATGATGTGCAAAAATATTTCACATAGAAACATTGTAATTTAAAAAATATGCAAAAGATAGCATCCTCAATGCTGTAAGAAAATAATAGATGGTATATTTTAGAAAGGAACAGAGGGATAGATAACTTCTCAACAGTAAAAATAAGAGCCAGGAGACAGTGGAAATGTATCTTCACTATGCTAAAAGAAAATAACTGCCAGCCCAGAATTTCATAATAAATGAAAATATATTTTAGAAAGCAACTTCAATATAAGGGCAAGAAAATGACATTTCATCACAAACAAAAACTAAGAAAATTTGTTATCTGCATAGTCACAATAAAGAAAATTCTAAATAATCTATTGAAGTCAAAAGAAAATTGATCTCAAATGTAAGGTCTGAGAGGCAAAACAAAACAAAAAACAAAAAACAAATAAAGTGATAAGTGCATGGAAAAATAGAAATAAAGATTATATCAATCCATACTATTAATGATGTGTGGTGTTAAGTTAAATAAGATAGATTAAAAATGCATGACAATAATCTGTCTTCCTTTTCTTTAACATCACATACATTGTTATGAATTTAAACAATCTGTATTTATGTTTTCTGATACATTCATTATTTCTTTTATTTTTATTTCTTCAGACAAATAGATAACACAAAAGAAGATGGTAGATTTAAAACCAAATATCTCAATTGTTACATTAATTACAGATAGACAAAATGCTCTGAGGCAGATAGAGACCCCCAGGCCTCAGCCCCTTCCTGTCTGTGGCTCTCCATTGCTCCTGCTGAGACGGAAGAAAAGACCAAATGGTCCGCTGGTTTGGTTAAGACAAGAAAACAAGTCCCGGGGATGATTTAGCACTCTCCTGAGAAGCTTCCATATAGATTACACTTCCGCATAAAGGGGGCCAATTGGCCCTGAGAGACTGTGAAAACGTCCTGTTACCATCCCCCATCACCCGTAACCATAAAAACTCACCCCTAACCCTGCCTGGTGCTGAGCCTTTGGGAAACGATCCCGCTGAGCCCGCAGGCAAAAATAAAGCTGTGTTCTCCCAGATTTCTGTGTGCTGCTTGAGTTTCCTTGGTCCCTTCAGATTTTCCACAACAGCTCAAGTAAAAGAAACCATAGTCAGAACCTAATATTGTGGTTCTTATAGGAAACCCACATAGATTATGAAGATAAAAATGTTAAAAATAAAATGATGGAGAAAAATTTCATGAAAATTACCTTTATATATAGTATAGTTATATTATTACTTAGACAAATCAACTTTAAATCAGAGGGAATTAAAGAGAATTACCTCATAAGAATAATTGTTTACATTTCCTCAAGAAGATAGAAATATTTAATTTTTTGTACATACCGAATACTGTATGCACCTAACAATATATAGAAAAAAAATTGACTAAACCATAAGAAATAGAAAGCCCTTATATTGGGAGATTTTTAAATACTTCTCTCCTTGTAAGTGACAGAACAAGCAGATAAAAGAATATCATTAAAGATCTAAAGTATAAGTATATGATGAGCAAATTTGGCCTAAGAAATAATTGTATTAGCATAGCATATCCAACATCTGAAAAATACAAATTATAAAGCACACCAATATTTTTTTAATGACCACAAACTAAAACATACAGCAATTCTCAAAAAAAAGTTTCAAGAATCAAAAGCATGCATAGTAGTGTCTGACTACAATGAATTAATCTAGTGTACAATGGTAAAATATAAAAAACAGTTACTATATGTTTGATAATTACAAGTATACTTCTACATATATCAGGTGCCAAAAAAGAAATAAAAATAAAAAGGAAATTAAAGAGAAATTTAAATAGACATATGAAATTATTTCATAAGCACAAAATATGGATCCGCTGAGGCACTTTTTAGACAAAATTAGAAACTGGAAGAATTTAATGAACTAAAATAAAGCCCTACAAATACAAAATACAAGGAATCAATAAGTAGTTTCTTTGAAATTCATTTGAAATTATTAATAAAATTACTAAGTCTTTAGTGAAGTCAATCACGGAAAAGAAATGAGAAAAAGCAAAATAACCATAACATGGATTAAACGGGAACATGAATGAGAGCCACATAGATATTTAAAGATAATAGGGCTTACCTCAGCCAGATGGCAGAATAAGGAGTCCTAGAACTCGTTCTTCCACAGAAATAAGGATTTAACAATGATATACGGAACAAAATACCTTTACGAGGTTTCTAAAATCCAGTTAATGCCTTTCAATACCTCGGGTGCTTTCCAAGCACAAAACTGGGGAAAGTCACACTGAAATGGGTAGGAAGAGTGATTTCACTTTAGGGACATCAGCTCCTTCCGCCAAGCCATCATAGCTCAGTGCCAGAAGAGAACCTCAGGCTTGTGACTTCTTTCTCAGGGAAGAAAAGAGAAGAATGGAGGACACATCAAATGTTCTGGTTGTTTGGAGGACTGTTCAGGGAGTTTATCACCCTAGATCTGCCTTATGGAAATGCTAAAAGGAGTCCTTCAAGTTAAAACAAAAGGATGCTAAACAGCAACAACAAAAAAGCATAGGAAAGTATAAAGGTCACTGATAAAGGTAAATATGTAGACAAATGCAGACTATTAATAGACTGCAATGGATTAATATTCAAAATAGATAAGGAGCTCCTTCACCTTGAGCAAAACTGAAATAACCTAATTAAAAAACAAACGAGGGACTTTAATAGACATTTCTTGAAAGAAGACATACAAGTGAATGATGGGTGTATAAAAAGATGCTCCATGTCACACCACCAGGGAAATGCAAATTCAAAAGATTTTTAATTAGGATCACAAAGATATATCTGCACTCCCATGTTAATTGTGGCATTATTCACAATATTCAAGAGGTGGAAACAACCCAAATGTCCATGAACTAATGACTGTATAAAGAAAACATGTGGTATACATACAATGGGATATTTTTCAACTTTAAAAAGGAAATCCTGTTATGTGCTACAATATGGATGAATCTTAAGGACATTATGCTAAGTGTGATAAGCTAGTCACAAAACAAATATTGCTTGATTCCTTGAGGTATCCAAAGTAATCCAACTCAAAGAAATAGAAAGTAGAACGGTGGTTGCGGGGACTGGGGAGGCGGAAATGAAGAGTCGGTTGCCAACGGATATAGAGTTTCAGTAGTGCAAGAATAAAAAGTTCTAAAGATTTGCTGTACAAGGATGTGCTTATAGTTAACAGCACTGAATTATATACCTAAATTTGAAGATAGTAGATATCATTTTATGTGTTTAAAACATAATTTTAAAAAGATAATAAAAATACTATGAGCAATGTATGCAACAGTTTTAAAATTTGGGAAAAATGAGTGAATTCTTCCAAATGAATTATTAAATTATTAAATTATTAAATTTAAATTAATTAAATTATTTAAAAATTAAAACATAAATTACCTCATAAACCAAATTAAACCAGTATTCAAATATCTTATCTCACTGTGACTCAAGGCAATATAGCTTCCCTACCAATTCCAATAAAATTCATAAAATAAATTGTATTAGTTTTATATTGCTGCTGTAACAAAATGACACAAACACAGTGACTTAAAACAATATATATAATTTTACAGTACATGTTGTTCAAAATGCAACATTGATCTCACTGGGCTAACATCAAGATCATGGCAGGATTTCATTCTTAGGGGAGAAATGTTTCCTTTTCATTTCTAGTTTCTAGAGGCTGCTTTCATTCCTTAACTTTTGACCCCTTTAAAGCATCTTCAGTGCCAGCAATATAGCATCTATCTGGCCTGATTCGGGCATAAACATGTGATTCCCTGACCACAGCAAAGAGAAATTTTCCCCTCTCTAAATTCATGTGATTAGAAGGGGCTCATCTGGATAATCTGGGATATTCTCACCATCTCAAAGTCTTCATTTTTAATCACATCTGCAAAGTTCCTTCTGCCTTATAAAACAATGTATTCTCAGACTGGGGGTTGGGAGAGGATTAGTAAATTGACATCTCTGGGAGGCCATTGCTCTGACTACCTAAGGGATTTCCCTAATGTTCGATAAAATTTTCCAAAGACCAGGCAAAAACAGTTTATTCTACAACTATTTTCATGAGGATAACCTAAACTTGATACCAAAGGGATCTAAAGAGACTAAAGGGACTAAAGAGATGAATTTTACAGAAATGTCTTACCCATAAAAACATGCAAATACCATAAGCAAAATATTGGTAAAATAATTATAATATGAACAATATGGATCTACGGAGAGAATGCAAAATATGTCTAAGATTAGAAAGTAAGTGATTTTAATTTATTGTATTAACAGATTGACAGACTTTAAAAATCATATGGTTGTTTAATAAATTGAGAGAAGCATTTGATGAAATCATTAAAACAAAGAGCTCTCAGAGAACTAGAAATAGGAGAGAATTTCCTTCATTTTTTAAAGAAGAAAATAGAATAATTTCCATAAAAGAAAGAAGGTTGTTAAATGGAGCAGATGCAATGAGATGAATCAAGATCAGGGATGATTGCTTCTGGAATGGGCACTTTTCTATTTGTTAAGATGGTTACATGTGTTTTTGCTTTATAATTTTTTGTTGGGTTGAATATTTCTATTTTATATATGTGTACTACGTTTTGCAATAAGAAAGTTAAAAATAAAGTAAGTTTTAATATCTATTTTACATAAGTAATCCATATTTGCTGTAGGAACATAATAAGTTAAAGAATTCAAAAAGACAAAGCAAAAAAAAAACACAATAATATTCTTTCCATCCTAACGTACCAATATCAGTTACCAAATTTCCTTTGGGATGTTGTCGATGTATATAACCATACAAAGGCATGTGAATTTCAAAAAGAGATTCTATTGTATGTACTCTGAATTAGGAGTATAGTATGAATATTTAGCACATTCATATAATTCAATGTCAACATTTTTAATGGATATATCATATGATATATTACTAGTACAATTGCCATGTGTTTGCACTATGCGATATTATGTGATTTCATATATATTACCAAATTGCACCCCAAAAGTTTTTATTAATTTATGTCCCAACTGTATCTATATATATCTAAATATCTTTACCTATATCTGTAGCAAATGCTCATTTTGCCACATACTTTTTGACACTCAGCATTATTATTCTTTTTAAAATTTACATATGTGAGATGTAAAAATGACTTCATTAGTTTTTATTAGCATTTCTTTTTATTTGAACTTTTTTTTTTAAGATTTTATTTATTTGACAGAGATCACAAGTAGGCAGAGAGCCAGGCAGAGAGAGAGGAGGAAGCAGGCTCCCCGCTGAGCAGAGAGCCCAATGCGGGACTCGATCCCAGGACCCTGGGATCACGACCTGAGCCGAAGGCAGAGGCCTCAACCCACTGAGCCACCCAGGCGCCCTTTATTAGCATTTCTTTGATTTGTCATGAATTAGGACACAAGTTTCACATATTTATCCATTTGTATTTCTTATGATGTGCTTGCTGTTTCCCTTTCCCCTCTTGATTTCTTTAGAGTGTGTTAGATGAGAAACTGCCCTGATATTATGACAGTCCCTAAGTCACAGCCAGAGAAGCTATGCAATGAGTCATGGAACTGACCAAATTAAAATGCTTAAGTCTCACAGTTTATTAAATCAATGAAAAGCTCACAGTGAGAAGCAAGGGGAAAGCAATGAAATTAATTGACATATTCAGGGTAGATAGCAAGCAGAGGAGGTTGAAGGGTGTACCAACTGGGTCCTGACATACGTAATAGCTGTGTGTACTGTCTCTCTTTTTGCCACATCAGTTTTTCCTACTGATAATGTAATTTAGAAAAATGGAGTGGAGCAAGCCACAAGGAAGCCTAATCAGACAGAGGTTGCCTGAGTCTAATGCACATGTGCTCTAACATAAAGCAAGACAAGTATGTAGCCACAGTTGTGGCTTACAAATTCAGCTACTAAATAGCCATGGGTTTTATTTGTGTATTTTGGGGGTAGACAATATGTTCGGCCAGAAGAACATGATGTTGGGTATCACAAAGCGGGTGCCAAATGTGAGCTGCCTGGCAGAAGAATGATCATGATTCAGTCTTTCTAGCACTTTCTATCTACAAGCAGCACTCCCATTTCTGTTTATTCTAACTTTAGTATATTTTATAGATTACTAACTTCTTCTACTTAATGCACCTGATAATTCTGTTCTCTCTCACACATGCATGTTACCTACTTATCTGTATTAACATATTCTATGTATTGTGTCCATATCTCACATGCTTCTAGCTTACTTAATATATATGCTCAACATTCAGTCCTTACAATATCTCTATGAGTTGTTCTATTATTCCAATTCTTTCTTTTTTTTCTTAAGATTTTTAAGATTTTATTTATTTATTTGACAGAGAGAGAGATCACAAGTAGGCAGAGAGGCAGGCAGAGAGAGAGGGGGCAGCAGGCTCCCTGCTGAGCAGAGCGCCTGATGCGGGGCTCGATCCCAGGACCCTGAGATCATGACCTGAGCCAGGGCAGATGCTTAACCCACTGAGCCACTCAGGTGCCCCTCCAATTCTTTTTAGTGAGATTAAGAGACTAGTAAAACTGTCTAAGTTCTCTCCTACAAGAAGGAGGAAAATTGGTATTTGGATCCAGTTTGTCTGACTCTACTCATGACGATGACCATTTTACCAAACTATTTCCATGTGGATAAAGAATAAAGATTTGAGACATTATTTTCTAATTTATTGAAATCATTTCTTTATTTGTGACATCTGCATTAGCTCTTTATAAGGAGTTATGTTCATTCAGGTAATTCATTCAAGCCACTTGTCTCCAGATACACTCATGAAGTATAGGTTTGATACACTTGGAGAGCACTTTCTTATTATCCCACATTTCCTGTGTTATTCCTTTTTGCCACTCAAGTGCCAGCATATTAGTCTTCTATAGTACAGTCTTCTATAGTACAGTATATTAGTACTTATGTAGTACAGAAATATAATTAGAGAATAGAAAGACACAGCTGTTGACATCAGAATTCTGTATTTCTGTGACTTCAATGACATAAGTTAAGAGAAAACATCACAAGAAATGTAGAAAAGTATGTTATGAGAAGAAATGCTAAGGAAGCCTGAGACATCCCAGAATTATCCCAATCCTGCTGAAAACAATACTGAAAGGGGGAAAAAAATCATCACTTTTGAATTGCATTAAATTCTATGATTCTCATAGTTGTTTGCACACTGGAGATTGTGTATGATGATGAAAGAGTGAGGGGCACCTGGGTGGCTCTGTCGGTTAAGCGTCTGACTCTTGGTTTTGGCTCAGGTCGTGATCTCAGGGTTGTGAGAGAGCCCCGTGGAGGGCTCTGTGCTCAGTGGGGAGGCTGTTTGAAAGATACTCTCCCTCTGCCTCTTCCTGAACTCTAAAATGAATAAATAAATCTTTAAAAAAAAGAAAGAAAGAATTAAACACGAAATCATAAATTAAAAGTGTAATGCATAAGAATAGTGTTGAGTCTATTTGCATAGCTTCTACTTCCTAGATTAAAATCTATTTCCAAGGATTAGGGACACACATACAAATTGAGTGGAGAGAAAATTAATTTCATCTGTTTCTATCTTAACACAAGAGTGATAAATAAGTGTCATCATAATTGATATAGTTCACTAATATGAAAAAAGAAGAGCTGGAGTGGTCAGCAAATGTGTCCTCAAGGAGATGACAAGGCTGCACTGTATAAGATAAGATGGGGGACATTTAGATGACAGAGAATGAGTGTGAAGTAGAGATGGCATTTATGATAAGAGGAAGGAGAACCCCCAAACATGGAACCATTCAAATATTCCACATATTTATGGATTCCTACAATATATCAAATTAATACAGGAAGTTCTGGAAACACAAGAAAATGAGATATGGCTTCACTTCTCAATAATTTATGTCTATCTGGAAAAGCTTACATGTTTAATATGGCATGATAAGTGAAATTATGGAAATATCACAGAATAAGGAGACTCAGAAAGGAAAAATTACTTAGGTTTGGGTATGACAATAAAGTCCTCAAAGAAGTGCAAAACTTTGAGCTGTGTTTTGGAGGAAAAAAATAAACAAGGAAATGCTAGGGAGGCAGAAGTTCCTAGGGAAATGTAAGAGCATGTGTGCTTATTGAGAAAATGAAAAAAATTAATATGCTTTAATCATGGGTTGTGTGTGTGGTGGAAAAGAGACGAAAAAAAGGAAAAAGGGACAGAACATGCAATAAAGTTGAAAGGTGCCAAAGTCCATAGAGTTTATATTATACAAAAAGAAAATTAGAATTTATTCTGTAGAAAATGGGCAAACTGTTAAAGAATGACTGGCAAAAGAGATTCATGATCAGATTTTAACTTCAGAAAGATTACTCCACAAATACATGGAGAAATGATCAGAAGAAGGCAAAATGGAATTAGGGAGACCAGTAGGAGATGGGTGCTCTAGAGATTATAAACAGGAGACATGAAAAATGGAAATGAAGTGGGGCGCCTGGGTGGCTCAGTGGGTTAAGCCTCTGCCTTCAGCCCAGGTCATGATCTCAGGGTCCTGGGATCAAGCCCCGCATCGGGCTCTCTGCTCAGCAAGGAGCCTGCTTCCTCCTCTCTCTCTGCTGTCTCTCTGCCTACTTGTGATCTCTGTCTGTCAAACAAATAAATAAAATTTAAACAAACAAACAAACAAACAAACAAAAACGGAAATGAAGTAATAGTAAAGGGGCTAAAAAGGAAGACTACAACTGAGAGATATTAAAAGGAAGTATTTACACAACACTATTGTCTTGGGAGAAGGAATTATATAGAGATAATTCCCAAGATTCAGTTTGAAATTCTGCCTAGACTTTGGGGCCATTCATCAAAATAAGGCAAGAAAGGAAGTTGGGAGGGGAGGAGATAGGGAATTTACTCAGAATTTCTTATATTAATTTTAGGTCCTAATAGAAAATTCATAAAGAGCCAACCATAACAGCGTATGATTTGGGGCTACAAATTTAGATTTATAAGTTATAATGCATGATAGCAGAAGATGTATCTTGGGCTGGTCTTGGAGAACATGCAGATAACATGGAGAAAACAGATGAGAACCCAGGGTAGAAACTGAGAAATAGCCAAAAAGAGCCACACTTTACTAGTGGGAGCGGGATGAGAAGCCAGTTCATTCCACCGGGTTGCAAGAATCAAGATTGCAGGGCCTTTACATTAGTGCCCTTCCAATGGCATGGGATTCAATTTACCAATAGGCATGGTCCCTTTATGCAAGTAGCACAAGTTGAAATGTGAGAACATAAGGAAGAAAGCAGCAATCTGGGTACAGACTGAGTACAGCAAGTGGACAATCTGTCATCGAAGTCTAACCCTGGTAGTTGAAACAGACTTCTTTGAAGATATATTTCAAATCAGCCTTGAGGGTTAAGCAGCATCTAGAAACTCGAGAACAATGCTGGAGTTGATGCAAGAGTTGTGTTGACAGGATGAATGAAGTAGATCTTTGGCAGGAGGAAACTGGAGTTCTGGTAGAATGCAAAAAGAAGGGTGTGAACTCAGGTGGGAGTTTATATCCCAGGGCATGCTTCTCAACAATGATGGTTAACAGGATAATTATCACCCATGGATTGTCTTCAGATGACACATATCCTGCTCCTGAAATATGCCCCAAACACTACATTTTATATTCATTACAGGCAGTCATTTAAAAAACTATGAGGAAAACACTTAAAAAGCAGGATACTCCACACAGAGATTAGAGAGAAAGAGAGACAGAAAATATTTTATTTTTTAAGATTTTATTTATGTACTTATTTACCTATTTACTTATTTATGTATTTATAGAGAAAGGCATGCATGAGTGAGTTGGGGGAGGGACAGAGAGAGAGAGAAAGAATCTCTAGCAGACTCCGGCCAGAGTGCTTAGCCCAATGCAGGGCTTGATCTTTCGATCCTGACATCATGACCTGAACCAAAATCAAGAGTCAGATGCTTAACCCACTGAGCCACCCAGGCACCCCAAGACAGTAAATATTTTAAATGAGTATGGGTATTACCAACTATTCCACCTAATGATAAGGTATATTTTTAAAATATATACTACGAAAATTGTTAGACTCAGGCATTTGCTTAAAACTTCAAGAACACCCTCGTGTAAACCTAATTTAAATTGAATATTTGTATTGAAATTTGAAACTTTCATTACAAATGGTTTAAATTCTTTGAGGGCTGATCAGAAATTATGATCACAAACCAACAAAAATTATAATTTTTGTTTCAAAATAAAATTACTAATATTGTAGTTTCTGTGTGAGGATGACTGAATTTTCACTGAAATGCACTGATACAATGTAGGCATCCCAGGATTAACCACCACTTGTCAGTGGGAAACTGCTATTCACATTTTGAAAACATTTTGTTGCAAAAGTAATACTGAGGGCTTTTTGGGAACAAGAGGGTGTTTATCACAGCTGTCTACTTTGTAAATCACTACCATATTATTTGGAAGACATTCATTCAGAATTTTTAAGAATTCTTATGATTTAAAAACTAACGAACTTTTTAATGCTTTATGAAAGGAGAACTCACTAATCAAATTAATCCTTTAAGCAAGATTATTAGGAGGGACTCCATTCATTTAGGAAAGCAGTAGTGTTTTCAAACCATAATGTAACATTTTTACACTATGATAAGTAAGTATCTTTTACTGACTCCCCAGTTTCCATGAGGCAGAATTTTCTCTTAGCAGTACTTTTGGTTTCCTTCTGTCCTTTTTTACTCATTTTATCTCTAAGGAGGCAAACTAATAAACTGATCATAAAACTTGAGAAAAATAATGTTTCAGTGCAAGCCAGTCCCCGGGATGACCTCAGCTGCTCTTGCTTCGGGGCAACAGCTCAGCAAAGGGAAGCCTGTTCCCATCCGGCACCCACAAACACTGGGTAATTCTGTTGTTAGCAAGCAGCTCCACTTGGCTCTCATGCTGTGCTTTATCCTAGCCATCATAAATAATAAATGCTATTTTGTTGGGCTTTCAATTGTTTTATATTATTTTTCAAATTAATCACTATTCAGTCAGTAAAGAAATATGCTACTTATTGGACAATGACTAGAACAAACTGACACATAGAGATAAGATGATAATCATCCAGAATTTTCCCGCTTATTGAAGGAAATGCTGGGAAACATTTCAATATTTGGTTCGTTATTCATTTACATTATTACTGTATTTAGCTAACAATACAAAAATAAATTATTTTCTAATTGCTTGAATCCCAGTTATTGTGGTTCTTCGAGTTGAAGCCAGCTCAGAAAAGTTTGAAGGTTTGGTAACTCCTCTGTGTTTCTATGATCTGAGAAATTAAGAAAATGTTGTTATAGGGCTTCATCTTTCTAAACTGTGGGAATTGTGGGTGCAATTTTAGAATGTATGGCTAAAATGATTGTCTGAACAAATCTTTGAATTTCAAAGTGAATAATGGATCAAAAGCAGATTTGAAACCAAATAACAGATTAAAGACAGGACTTGTTTTCAAAAAAAGTAATATGAATAGCTACAGAGTATGATGTCAGATTTTCTCTAAGGTTTCAGAAGAACAATCACTATGTGTGTGCTTTTTTTTTTTTTTTTTTTTTGATCTGTGATTAGCCAGTTCAATTCCATTTTTTCCAGGAACTGTGAAGATAAGGTGAGTAGCTGCAATTGAAAAGATCCAAAATAAACTTAACTACACAGTGTACGGAGTATAAGTTAAGAAGAATAAATGAAATGGAAAATGGGAGTTAAGAGTCTCCGACCTACACATTTCAGGTGCACCTGTGTGAACCAAGGTTTATACATACACACATAACACATATATTTTATATATATATGTAAATAATATATATATATATATAATAAATATATTACATATAATATATTTAAACATATGTATACATATATAAATGCATATATATGTTGATATACACATGTCAAAGAAGAGATACTCAATGTATTTTTAAATAGTTTATGCTTAATACAGCCAACAAATCTATTGAAAAGCGTGTTTGTGCACAGAACAAAGAGTAATCAGATATTTATCCTTTTCATTCAAGAATTTATAATCTTATGCAAGGCAAAATCCAGACACGTTGAAGGAAAACAATAGAAGAGTAAAAGGATATAAATAATACTATAATTTGATGAAGGACATGAAAGAAATAGAGTGTCAGATAATATTCAGTGTTTTATATACTCTCAGTAAAATATACTTGTACAAGCAGAAATAATGAGAATTAAAATCCATAAACTCAAAGCAAAATCTCTGTCCTCATTGTGCTATGCAACCAGATGCAGACCTAGGAAAAAGTGGCCAATATTTTTCTTGTTATCTCGCCAATCAGGAAAAAAAAAAAAAAGATGCATTACCAAATTTAACGTGCTGTATGACTTTGTGAATGCCCCTTCAAGCTGCCAGTCTTCTTGCCAGTGCAACAGCAGTAGCATTTACCAACAGGAGTATGGACTTATTTCAAGCCCAGGTGTCGAGCAATTTGAAATGCATGAGTTCCTTGTTGTGAAACAATCATTCCCTCTGAGGCTCATATTGTCCTCATCACTCCATGAACTATGCACATGGTGAATATGCATTTACTTGCTTTCCTACATGCAAATTTCCAAGAAGACTAGAATAGTGCTGTCTCCTGCTCTCTGTAACAAGTTCTTGCTGCGAGAATCAGGAAGGCAAGCTGCAAGAAAGGAGGAGGGCACTAGATATGAAGATTGTCCTAAAAGTGTCCCAATTAGGGCATCATAGGTGAGCAACATCAATCCAACAGATGGTCTCTGACTTCAACAAGTACATGATTTAGCATTAATTAAGGATTCCCACACAATAGAAATAAACTGAAAAATTTCAAGCTGTAAACACAATGGAACTCCTAGGGTGTTCTTCCAAGGAATTTTTACTATTTCTTAGCTGATTGTCATTTTCAGCTGTTTTCTTCTCTGTAACAGAACAGCAAAGGTCATTATGAATAAAGCCTTTAATGTGTCTAACTTGATTTATTTGGAAACAAAGCTTATAAAATAATTTCTAATTTTTTTGGCTCTTACAGTGGACTCCACTATCATCTCCCCAGGGGCAAATTAAAATGATACTTGTACAGATACAAATCTCCCAAGTGATGGATTCATAATTATTTTCTAATATTGTACCAGTATCTAAAATAAGAATGATAGAAGGCTTAATTTAATAATTTAAGTTAATTTTAGCAATATTATAATCAACAGTGAGAATTATATTTGGAAAATACGAATTGACCATGGCCTACCTATTCTATGGCCATACATAGGGAAATTCTATGGCTGAAATCATACTTTTTTTTTTTTTTTCAAGAATAAGCAATTTATGGTGGAAAAAAACAAACCAATTCATTTGACTGGTCAGAATTAATAAAGTGATTAGGTTTTTTGATAGATATATGGCTTATGGATTTGAACAGTCTAGAATCTAATAATAATTCTACAACTCACTAGTTTTATTGTTTTGGCAAGTAATTAACTCTGTGCCTTACTCTTCTCATCTGTAAAATGGAAATAATAACTGTTTTTACATTACAGAGTTTTTGTGACAGCTATACTTGTTAACACTGTTAAACTGATAACCATAATGTCTGGAATATAGTAAGTGGTCATTTATATTTAACTATTATAACTAATATTATTTCATTTAATTCACACTTATCTCCAGTACATTTAGGAAAACAGAAAAAAGTTTAAATATACATAAGGAAAGAAAGATATCTAAAGTCCCCTGTAAATTATCTTTAATGATAATTTATAATTTTATTTAAAAATCCCATCCATACAGATACAAGGACATTTTAGAAATAAAAATAATATAAAGTATTTCAAATAAGCCATCAATAATATACATTTATAAGGCCTCTAATACTGTTCATTTAAATATTTGTCAAAAAACTGCCTTATGACTCCCAAGAAGTTTTAAGAAATATGTTGAACACATTTCTGTATACATGGATATATAAATAAAAAGCTTTTTTGGAAAGCTATACACTAAAAATTAGCCCATAAAATGAGTTTCTGGAGTGAATATTTTTATGACTAAGGTATAAGGACTGTACTTTAATTATAGCAGCAGGAATACTGCTGGTCTCATGCATTTAGTAAACATTTTTCCTAGGAAAGTATTCACCAGTTGGAAAAAAAAGATCCATGTTAAAAGATACATGGTCTTATGAAAATAAGATGCTAACAGAATTTTCAGTGCAAATTAAGGCTGCTTCTAAAACGAGGAACAATAAGCAACATATTTGCAAGCATAAAAAGAATTTTGAATTGCATCTGCAGCTTTGTTTGCAATTATAATACAACAGTCATTCATCCCATTATAAGGGAGCTTGTGAGCTCTGTTAGCTCCTTATTGGTGTTATGAGACAAACAAAAAAATTGCATATTGTATGTTAAGCCTGTTCATTAAATATCTGAATCCCACCACCCCCCCCCCCGCCCAACTCAAGCTGCACATTAAATGTTCCAAATAGTAGGAGGAAATTGTCCTTACTCTCCAAACACATCATGAGTATTTCCAGGAATTGCTTCTTACTTGGACTTTGTGAAATTTGTGAAATTACAACAGAAAGAGAAATGTTGATTCTCCATCACAGGCAATTTTCTCAATTTTTTAAATTGAAAAATATCTTCTAAAGCATATTTTAGAAAAGAAGTTCGAAGTCTGAGTTTTATAAGGGTGGGTTATTTAGGTCTCTGAAGGTTGTTCTTTTTTAATTAATAGTTCAGCATTATTTATTCTCTACTAGCAGAAACTCTGCTGGATAATGTATTTTTTATTGACTTATATTTAATGAGAGAAATGAGTGTACACAACAATCATTGAGGTTGATGGTTGTAACTTTTTACTAATTACAGCCTTAAAAGGGACATATTCCTGGGGTGCCTGGATGGCTCAGTCAGTTAAGCATCTGCCTTCTGCTCAGGTCATGATCCCAGCATCCTGGGATCAAGCCCCACATTGAGTCCCACATTGGGCTCCCTGCTCCGTTGGAAGCCTGTTTCTCTCTCTCTCTCTGTCCCTCTCCCCACTTGTTCTCTCTATCTCAAATAAATAAATAAAATCTTAAAACAAAAAAATAGGACATATTCCTGAATCTGTTTTTGTGGGTCTCTTTGTCATGAGCCTTCATCCATGTCATATGTGAAGAAAATTGACCTTACAGAAAAGCCAAATTTCTACTTGTGATCATTCTTACTGAGAGATGGTAAAGGTCAGAGTTGGGTTATAGACACAGTAGAGGTAGGGAATGTTCTTGTTGCCCCAGATCCCAGGACCTCTTCTTGTTTGCTGCTCTCCATTCCTGACCTCACTTCCACCAGCCAGTGCTTGCTCCCTCAGGTTTTCTGATCTGAGTGGACATCTGCAACACACTCAGTCTTAGCTAGACTTGGTTAGAAGAGAGGCTAGGATATGAACAACAATTCTTAACTTTTAATTGTTGCCATCCTTCCCTTCTCCCAAGTCAGACTTCTATTCAGGGGAAAACAGTTATTGTTTAAGTGACAACAAGGCTAATTCTCAAAATTAGCCCTGTAACACATTAAGGCAACTGAGAAACAAGCAGTGCTGACCTAGAGTGATCGTTGACCAGTTAATCAATCTATCAATCCACCCATCTATCACCAGCTGGACCCCAAGACCTGACCTTTACTGCTCACTTGCTTGTACTTCTGACATTTTTCCTTAAGCCTTTCTTCCTGGCTCATCTCTTAACTTGGGCAAATACTGTATGAGCATAACGTCAGTTACGTCCATGATAGAAACTGAAATTACCCCTCAAGTAATAATGACTGCCCACAGGAAGAGCTCTGGTGGCCCAGACCACTAGGCCAGTTTGAAATAAGTCCCAACTCACACCTGCACACATGGACCATACAGTGACCTCTAGAATGACCAACAACTACCTTCACCTCATTAGAATACTAAAATCTCCACATAAGGAAGATCACAAATCTCATTTACATGACATGCAACATATGTATAGGCATGTTTCCATAAGGTGCTAGCGTGAGTTTATGCCTGCCTCTACATATGATGTCAAGGGTTCCCTATCTAAATATTCAGCCTAACCCTAAATAAGGAACCCACTCACCCTTGCTCAGAGAATCATGGCTTTGGAAGTTATTCCCAGTGATCTCCTTATTTGCTGCAAATAAAGTTTCCTTCATGTGACAACTTACCTGGTGTAGTTTCTGACTCTTGAAGGAGCAAACTCACAACTACAAATTTAACAGTGAAATGAAAGAGTTGATGGAACAAATTAAAAATAAACCTGTTGTATCTTACCTCAATAATGACCCTCAGGTGTACCTGTAAGGTCATACCTTTCTCCTTAGGTGACCATAAAGGGGAAAATGTAACACAGAAATGCTAAATGTGAAAAGTTGATAAAATCACCAATGTAAGCTGAAAAACGGGGTCACAGCTCTAACTATTCAGAAATACGACAAAATCCAAAATTTTTGTTAACATCAAAAATTAAAATTATATCTTCACTCAACTGATGATTCTTCATGTGTGCCAGATGTTTTGCCCATCAGCTCATGTAGAGAGTTTTTTCTTAACATGTGAGCATCAGGTGGCATTGTCTGAGTTTCACTTTTAATATTTCACCCCAGAATTAGTTATTTGTTTGTTAATATCAGTTGTTAAAAACTTGAGCAAAGCAAAAATTGTGTTATTGTGTTTAACAAAAAAATTCTGGACATTTGTCCAGGGGATTAATTGTAATTGTTGATAATAAGACTAGGAAACACCAAATATATCATCTTGGAAAAAGTTGTATCTATGGTAAAAATGCTGCTATACTGAACATAGAAAATTATATATTTCAGGGCACCTGGGTGGCTCAGTTGGTTAAACAACCAACTTTTCATTTTGGCTCAGGTCGTGATCTCAGGGTTGCAAGATTGAGCCCCCGCTTACGGTTCTCTCTCCCTCTCTTTCTGCAAACTCCACCCCCCACTGGCACTCTCTCTCTCTGAGAAAAGAAAAGAAAATCACTTATTTTCTGGAGTCTTGCACAGATTTTTATGTTTGTAAAAATAACCAATAAATTGTCAGAATATATCAAGTTCACATCATCAATAATTAGGACAATCAGATTTTTAAAAATATATTTGATGTATAATATTATATTTAAAGCAACTTATTACTTTTCTAAAGTACCAAGAATAGATGATTAATGATTTAATGGTTGCATACAGAGGAATTTTACTAATAATGTAAATTTGCTCCTAACGCTAATTTTAGGCAAACTAGACAAAGATTATCTTCTTCTATAGTTGTATAAAAGTGATCTATTTTGGCCTCCTGTTTTTTTCAAAATAATGTTTATAGTAACATCTTTGAAATATGAATTATAATATAGTAATTTGACTTGACTTCATTACTGTTATATGTAAACACACACACCCACATATTTAACCTAAATGTCAATAAATAAATATAGACATCAGTGCACATGTTATCATACTTCACATGTTCAATTCTAAATTAGAGATCCAAGATACTATTACTATGGCTATATATAATTCTATTAATGCAATTTCAGATATTACAATAGAAATGTATATATATTTATCATGACATATTTTGTTATTAAAAATAAAATGAGCTATTTAAATATTATTTATCTAATTATTTAATTATAAAGGTTTTTAACTAAATTCATCAAATGGAGAGGCCAACCATTCCACTGCAGTTAATGTTCCTCTGAACTTCACTCCACAATTTTTGCTGATTTTACCCTAAGCCTGTGAATGTTCATAATTTTTTGACACTTTTCCATATCCCTTTGATATAATTCCAGTTCATAAATTCCTTTGACAAACTTTAAACAATCCTGAGTGAATATTTTAATGTCTTTTTTTGTGCTATATGGGGATTGTATTACATAGAGTAAAAGATCTTCCTTATGGAAATCTTGGATGAAAAAAAAGAGAATATGAATATAGGTTTCAAATGTTATCACCAAGAAAATCATTCCATACTATTTAACAGTAAGAGCATATTTTATAATTTAGCCAGCAAACTGCTTTTGATAATCATGGTTGTTGTGATATGATTCTACCATGATTAGAATGTCTGAAGTAAACCTTTTGTTCAATGATATGTAATGAATTATACTGTCATGGAAAAAGCTAAAAATAGATAAAATCATCACGAAGAATCTAATTTTCCAAAAAGCACAAAAAATAGTTTTTATACCTCATCAATAGGAGATCACTGGATTGAGGTGAGAAGTGGAGTATAAATCTTTCTGTGAAATATGGATAGGGGACTGTTTAAAACTATTTTGAAGTTACAGAGTGAGGAAAAATGACAAAGATGTTACTTGCTAGAAGAAAAAGATGGAGCTGGGCACTTCTTTCTATTAAAATATTCATAAGCTCACAATATTCTTCTAGTAAAAATTTTTAAAGGTAAGAAAACAAACTTTTTAAAATTCTCCTCATAGAAAAGGCGATTCAAATCCACAATAAGAATTTTATTTCTTCCCAAGAAATAAATCAAAACCAAAATGTGGAACTATAAGAAAGAGGCTGAAAATTCTGTCTCCATGTTTATATCTGTAACTTTAATTAATTATACATTTATATTTTTGTAATCGCAAATATTGATGATAAATTGTTAAGAATGTATCATGAGGATTCGTTGACTCTTCTGAGCCAAGATGCAAATTATTAATCTGGACTAAAAATGGTTCTTTATTGAAAAATATAAATACAAATCAGGCAATGGAAACTTATACTTGGTAATAAAAGTTTATCTAACACATAATCTGTGGTTTCTAAATTACTCTGGGCTCACAAGACTAGATTTCATCATAAACTCTAAATTTTTTTAAAAAATAAAAATATGATATCTTTAAGTTTCTCCCAAATTTATTCTTCTTAGGATACATTTGTGTGTGGGAACAAGCAAGGAAAGCATATGTTGAGAAAGGAGTCATTCTTCCCATGGATCCAAAAATACTATAATTTCCTGTTTCTCATCTTATAACTAAGCCTTCTCCTTATGAAGCTACTTCAGTAACTTCTTCTGGGGAAGGGCTCTTTCAGTTTCAAGTTATAGAAACTCAATTCAAATGAACTTAAGCAAAAGAGGTCATTTATAACATCATGAAATTATGACCAAAACCCAACCAGATGTCATTCCTGTATCTCTCAAAGTTATTTTCATCCAGTGGGAAAAGACTATGAGATGAATTTAATCACAAACAAGAAAACAGATTGATTGGTTGAAATCAAACTCCTGGCAAAATAACCTCCATAGGGTTTAAGAAATTTTGTCCCTCTGATATTTAAGTAAAGTTGAAGGACATTACTAATTAGTTAAGCATTTAGTTTACGATGTTGCTTTCAAGTTTTGAACATAGCCATCTTTATTCATTAAGTCTATAAAATGGCTTAATATTGCAAGTGGGTCATGAGGAAAATTTCCTTGGGTACCCTCGGGATCAAATCAGGCATCAGTTAAAATATTGGCCAATATTTAACCTCAGTTATCTGAATAAGTGAACTATATTTAATTGAGAAGGTAATTCCAATTCTCTTGGAATAATATAATTGTTGTCTGAATGGTTAAAGGTCTTTATCAGAAAGGTGAAAAGCCCTAGGGAATTTACTACTATAGTTATCAGTATCATTATTATGGTAAAAACACTTAATATGAGATCTACACTCTTAACAAATTTTTACATGTGCAACATAGTAGTGTTTACTACAGGTACAATGTTTTGCAGTAGAGCCCTAGAGCTTAATCATCTTACCAAACTTCAACTTTATACATACCTATTAATAGCAAAGACTCCTCCCCTCCCCACTCGCATCCCCGGAAACCACCATTCTATTCTCTGCTTCTATGTTACACTATTTTGAAAACTTAAAATATTTTTGCATTATTTCTATATTTTTTCCTAAATCTCTTTTTGAGTAAATTAATTATCTACCAAACAACAATATATTGCTGCTTCTTTTGAAAACTTCAAAGTCATTGTAAAAGAATGTCTGTAGGGGCGCCTGGGTGGCTCAGTGGGTTAAAGCCTCTGCCTTCGGCTCAGGTCATGATCCCAGAGTCCTGGGATCGAGCCCCACATGGGGCTCTCTGCTCAGCAGCGATCCTGGTTCTCTCCCGGCCTCTCTGCCTGCTTGTGATCTCTGTCTGTCAAATAAATAAATAAAATTAAAAAAAAAAAAATGTGTGTAACATGTGGCAAGTAATTCAAAGTTCTTAAGCCAAAGATAATATTAAACAAATGTTGACGTTCTATTTAAATTGCCAGCCTTAAGAGATATAGGTAATAGCCAAATAGAATGGGTGAAACTTATTTGAAACTGATACAAATAAATGTACTCTAAAAAATGTTATTTATGGGACAATCAGGGAAATTCTATTGTGGGCTGTGTATTAGAAAATATTAAAGAATCATTGTTAACTTTGTTAGGTATGATAATGACATTGTGTTTACATTTTACAATGTTTTCATTATCATATCTAACAAAGTTAAAAAAAAATAATAATCTCACCTCCATTACACGGCCCTTAGCCCCCACTGCTATTTCTCTAGTTCATATATTTTTTTCTAGTTCATATTTTTTAGGTGAATTGCTTCATCCTTTTCCAGTATGCTCAGTGCAATTAATTGCTTTGAATCCTTCAGAGAAGAGAAGGGACAGTAAAGGAAAGACAGAGGGTGGAGAAGAGAAACAAACCTGTACCCGGGTTATAGAAAATTCAGTGATTATCTTTAATTTGGGTTACGTTAGCGACTAGTGCTCATTGCTGCATAGGACAAAAAAGTATTTCTACTTAACAGACGTAAATTCAGGCCATAAATCCACACTAACAGTACAAACAGGGTAGGATTGTTTCTTGGACTTCTTAGTATACATTATACACCTCTCCCAGCCCATATCTTTGAAATACACCTTCCTTTTTTAGGCTTCTGTTATTAAGCACTGCAAGTCAGTTTTTTAATAGAATGGAACTCAGTGGGGTAGGCCTGAAATCCTGACATGAATCTGAATGCTTTTCACCCTCTGGACAGTGATGCTTCTGAATGGGAAGTTCATTAGAAACATTCTCTTCTTTATTTCTCTGAGTGATAGCTAGCAACATGTCCTTCCATATGCATAGGAAAGTCTTTCAGAAGCTCCTGCTCCAGGGAAGCTGCTGTGGGCCAGGAGCAGCTCTGGGACCGGACTCAGCAGCTGGCAATAGTAACTCTTCGGCCACACACAGCAGCAGGCCGACCAGACTCCCATGCATGTATTTTTGTGTGCATCATCAACCAGAGCATTTATGAGTTGCCAATTTGCTCAGGCAGGGCAACATTGAAAAGCAGGCCAGCTTGATCTTTGGCACATCTCTCTCATCATAAACTCAATCCTATTCTTTGGCCAGGCTGACAATCATTTCCAAGGATAAGCCTCATGTTAAAAATCTCCAAATGATTTTACTTTAATTTACTAAGTACTTATAACATTTGAACCAAATGATAACGTTAATGTAATGGGCCTAAATTTGCCATTCAAAAATACATTCCTCAGTTATAACAATCATCATTAAATTTAGCCCTTTTTTTTTTTTTTTTTTCCTTTTTCAAAGTATAATCAAAATAAAAGTTGGGACTTGGAAGGGAAATGGGACAAAAGAGACCAGAAGAAAAAAGGTTACAAAAGAAAGTGGAGATAGGATAAGAATGATCCAACAAGGTTTAAGGGAAGAAGTAAGAGAAAAAAGCAGAGAGAGAGGGAAAGAGAAAAGATGATAAAGGTAAGACTAGAGAAAAAAGAAAGAACAAAGAAAGGAGTGGAGTGGTGTAGAAAAGAGAACAGATGTTCTGGGATTGAAGGCATTCTCGTATTTTTACCTTCTCTTTCTGTCCAGTTCTTATAATCAGGTGCCTATTCTGGGATCATCCTGAATGAGCCATCCTTTAGCTTTGTGAATTTTCACATTGCATCTCAAAACTTTACTTATCAAATTTTTACTTTTAATAAGAACCATGCATGCAACTCTATGGGTAATGATTAGTTTGTGTGTGATGTGTCTGAAGTGTTGGATGTGAACTATTCCTTAGCCGGGATTCAGCTTCAGAGATTCTTCTGCAGGACCTTAGCTCTACCCAGGAATGAGCTTGAGTAGTCTATTTTCAACTCCACAATAAGGGAAGACACATTAGTGCACTCATTCATTTTCTCTGAAGTAGTTTCAGTCTCTCACTAACCCTACATAGATATTCATTTTCAGATGATTTTAAAATAGAGTTTTTGTCCCTGCCAAAGGACTGACCTCTTGAATAGCATCATTTTTTTTTCCATTCTTAAGAAAAGTAAAAATTTTCTTTTATGGCTTTTCATCATTATCCGGAGACTAGTTTTCTGCCCCCCCTGTGGATCTACTTCAAGAATAAATATAATATTATGTTGGATTATCTATATATGAAAAGATTCATTCAGATGGTGACTAATTCCTCTTGAAATTTTTGAAGTCCATATTGTATTTAGACAGTCCCACAGTATTAGATATGATGAGATTTTAGCATAGAAAAATATGGTTCTTCATATTGAAAATGTACTGCTTATAACACATTTCTTCTTAGTGTAAACACACTTCTTTGGTTTAAGAAACTTCACAAATGAGAAATGTTTTCATCAGATATTAATTTGCTCAGAGTAACAATATGGATAACAATATGTTATGCAGTGTTGAAACTTATTTGGACATGTAATATTTTTGTCTTGGGTTCCGGATTAATATGAAAAGCTGATGTTTATTATTTAGTTTGACCAGTAGAAAAATAGAAATCCAGAATCCTGAAAAGATCTTTAAAAATATAGGATTAACCTCTAAATAGGATTTTATAGATGAGGAAGCCAACAGGAAAATTGTGCATTATTGGTGCATGTCTAATAGACTTCAGATCTGTGTTGTCTGAATCCCTAGTTCCCATTTTTGTTTTTTTTGTTTTTTTTTCTAAGATTTTATTTATTTATTGACAGAGAGGGAGAGAGACAGGCAGAGAGAGAGGGGAAGCAGGCTCACTGCTGAGCAGAGAGCCCGATGCAGGACTCGATCCCAGAACCCTGAGATCATGACCTGAGCTGAAGGCAGAGGCTTAACCCACTGAGCCACCCAGGCGCCCCTCCATTTTTGTTTTTAAATCATCAGTCTTTCTAGTGATTGATGACATTTTAATTAAGTTTTATTTGTAGAATTCCAGGTTATGAATATACAAATCAACCAAGCAGACCCCATTCAGGCCAAATCTGTCAAGTAAATCCATGCTATCTATTTACTTTGATGAATAAACTTACAACCAAACATATCTTGTGAGAAAAACTAATGCAAAATATATAATTAAAATGACAGAGGAGGAAAGAGAGGACAAGAGAGAAAAACAGAAGAAAGAACAGGAGAGACTCCAAGATAAAGTCAGGAACTCCAGCAATTTGAATTATGATATGAAAGGAAGAGACAGAACATAAGGAACAATCAGAGAAACTGGAAGAAAGAGTGAAGAAAAATGTCACCAAATTCAGAATAAAAATGAGTTTTCAGAAGAGGAGTTCTCACTGCAATGTTGAATACTTTAAAATTTTGAGTATAATTTATTCAACCAAGAAGAATTATATTATAGGACATAAAATTGATGTGCTAAAGTACCTATATTTTACATACTACACAGGTTTTTTTCAGTGTCCATATTTGTTGGTAGAAAGAATTCCAATCTAAAGTCTATATTTTTTTGCCTATTTCTACTTGTTCTATAAGTAAACTTTCCTATAGCTAATGGATACTCAATCTACATAAAAGCTATATAGCTTTTTCTAAAATATTTTTATAAGCACCCAAATTACGGGCTTGAGTCAGATTATTCTGATTTGATCTTGACTGTAACCACTCACTTTCTATGTGATATTGGGCAAAATACTTGCCATCTGTAGCTCATTTTCATCATAAGTAAAACAGGAGAGGAGTAGTTCTTAATCTATCAGATTGTGGAGATTAAGTAAGATAATGTATGTAATGGGTTTGGAAAAGTTGTTTGCCTGACTCATCAATGGCCAATACATTATATTAATTATGGACCCAATAAGCAAAAAACAAAAACAAACAAACAAAAAAAATAGACAACAACAACAACAAGAAGAAGCCACTCAAATATGTTTAAGTGAAGAGGAGTTAATGGAGAATCTATTTAAAAAGATTTGTGGAAAGTTTAGGGAGCGAATGAGGAATCTGAAACACTCATGGACTGCAGCAGTAGGGAGTCATTACCACATCTCAGCTTGAAGGGGTAAGAGAGGAACCAACAACAGCAGTACCTGATGAGAGCTGGGCTCTCCCTGGGCTTTGCATTCTAGAATTGAACCCAAGGAAGACCAAGGAGCCAAGAGTTCAGCCCTTATTGGGCTGCTGCCTGGAGCTCAGAGTACAGAGGAGCAGAGATTGAACGAATTTAACCAGAATATTCTTCTACTTCTTTTGACATTCAGCATCCATTTTTGTTTTTTACTTAGATAAATGTATTTCATCCCCAAGTGTTCTTATCAGTCATCATACCATCATGGGATGATGTCAATTTAGTCATATTGCCATTGAAAACATAAATTAGAACATGAACCATAGCCAAGACTTTTCATATATGAAGACAGGGAAAAGGACAAAGAAATGAACACTTAACAAAATACTGCTGTGACAATACCTATGCTAGCAGCTTATAAAGCCTAAATTGATAACCATTGATTCCTTCTTATATCATCTCTTCTATGTTTCCCTTAACCTCTGTCAGCACTTCAACTGGTGTGGGTTCTTTACCCAAAGGAGCGACCCAGGTTATCATTTCTGTAAGGTCCAAGAGCTTAATGATTTAGTCCTCATTCCATTGCTGCAGGTTACTTTTGATCATTACTATTGGATGTATATCATTAAGATGTGTCTCAGAGATTTTCCTTGTATATCTACTCAAAGGATTTAACTGAGAAAATTTAATGATACCCTTTATACATGTAACAGACCACTGAGATCTGCCAACTACTAGACATACATCTATAATACACAACCCTAAATACGTGTGTTTCAGTGGAAAGGAACTAACGATACATGTTAAGATACATGGTAACTAGCAATAACAGAAAGGAATTCCCACCTATAGTTGTGATACTGTTCTCGGAGTGGGAGAGGTGACTTTCAGCCGCTGCCAGACCGCTGAGTTGAAGCCATTGGGAGCAGAGGGAGAAACAGCACACTACCTTCTTATTCCCTCTTACGGTCTTGCTTCCAGCCCCAATCAACTACAACCAACTGGATACCAATGACCAAGGAAGCCATACTGATGAAACCATTAAGGCTTAATTCATCACGACACAGAGAAGTGAATAGAAAGGGGAGAGTGGAGCTGGTTGGGTGGATACAAAATATGTGGCATATATATGCTACCTATGCTTGTTACTTTATTTTATTCTATCTGTATTTTTTAGTGATTGTTTATTATTATTGTTAGCCTGTCTTCAGCTTTAGTTCTACTCCTTCTGGGCCACTGGTGAATCTAGTCATAGCTTTTCAAACAAAATCAAAACTTATTCTGTGGCATGAGTGACAACAAAGAGCTTTCTTGACAGAAAAGTTATCATTTGATAATTTTAATTTCTTTGGGATGTTTAAGGAATTGGATTATGAGGCCTTACTTCCATAGGATAGTACTATATTCCTTGAGGGGTAATAACAGCATAAATCACATGTAAGTAATTGCAGTTGTAAGTTAACACTTTAAAAAGAACAATCTGACATCAGCTGAGGGAAAAAATAGGTGAAGCAAATAGTCTACATTTTTTTTGGAAAAGTAATATAAAGAGAAAGAAGCAAAAGAAATATGTATTAGTGGAAAAGGCAATGTCAAACTTGGACAAGGTCCAGCCTTGAGAAGAAACAAGGCCTAAAACTCTGCAAAGTGTTTTCTAATTTTATTGGCCCTCTAGTCTTGGAGTTGTCTTATAAACTGGATTCCCTAATTGCTTAATAATTCTAGTTAATTACAAAATACTTAAAGGTGGCTATAGCTTTTATACAAGCAAGTAAATTTAAAAAATTAGGACTATATGAGTGCCCATCTGTACCACCCAACACTTAGTTTCCTCCACAGTGAAGAAAAAAGATTCATATGGTCATGGATGGATAATTAAGACTTCGTAAAATGATTACATTTTGTTCCTTAAATTAACACTTTTAATGTTTCCTGAGAATGTGTTTGAATTTCCCTTCTCCATTTAGAAATGCATTTAGAAAACACTTCATTTTTTGTGATCCAGAATTCTCAGAAATAAATCACAAGCAGATATATATTGTTCAAAAATAATGAGGAAGTACTTTCTGCAGCTTTCATTAGTGGTTGGCAGTGATTCCAGGGTGATTAGGTTGGGAGACTGCACCGAGGCATGTTACCAGTGAACCCCACGAGGTGCTCTCCTCCTTGATACAGGCAACTGCTTTCTGACCTAAGTTGCCTTGCCTCTTGGGAAGATACTAACCATTACATATTCTTTTTTTTTTTTTTTTAAGATTTTATTTATTTGACAGAGATTACAAGTAGGCAGAGAGGCAGGCAGAGAGAGGGGGGAAGCAGGCTCTCTGCTGAGCAGAGAGCCCGATGCGGGGCTCGATCCCAGGACCCTGAGATCATGACCTGAGCCGAAGGCAGAGGCTTAACCCACTGAGCCACCCAGGTGCCCCAACCATTACATATTCTTAAATAAAATCTGAACCTTATACTAGCATGATGAACACTAATCACTGTATCACTGTGAAGCTTATTAAAAATGAATGAAAATCCAGTGACCAGCTTTTCATCAACATATTCATAAGACTATCCCCCTCCCCATAGTGGAGAAGTACTCTGCAGCCTCGGCTCAGTGCGTTAAAGGCTCCCTCAGTATGCATTGACACAGTGGACCATAGCAGCTCTGAAAGAGCCATTATAGTCTATCATGTCAATGGTCTGTGCACGAGGACTCCCTTAGTATGCATTGACACGATACACCATGATGGCTTCAGAACGTATGATTATGATTTCAATGGAAGAACCATAATGGTTGCATTAAGATTTCAGTGAAATTTCAATGGAAGCATCTCATATACTTCTCGTGAGATCATAATGACTCAGATGAGTTTGTTATGATCTCAGTAAAAGTGAAAAAAATAAAGAGCAACACAGCCAGTAAGATCGGGTTCTTCCAAAGTCGTATTTTTATCCCTCCTCTGTTTAAAGCATTTCCTTAGTTGACACAAACAATAAATAATCAGGGGTGAATTTACTAACAGGTTTACAAAAGGAATGCAAATAATAATAGTAGTGATAACAATAAACATATATTGATTACTATGCTTACTTGCTATGCCTGCCACTGTGCTTACTCCACAGCTATTATCTCATTTCCTACCAAAACCACCCCTGAGATTAATACTATGATTTTTCCTTCATGACACGTGGGAAAACAGGGCCTTAGGAAAGGTAAGCAATTCGCTCAAGGACCTACATGGTCAAATGCTCTAAGAAAATGAGTTTAACAATTGGACTAATCTTACTTTGCCAATTACATAAATTCAAATTTCTGCATTTCAGAATTCCCATGAATGGTCGCCATACAATCTGAGTTTATTAGTAAGCAATCATGTACATTTAATAAAACCATAAGTAATCATGAATAACCTTTTGCAGAGGTCTTTCAAAAATTTTTCATTCAGTTCTCCTAGCAACATGAGGGAAAGGTATGATGAGTCTCATACTATAAATATGGAGATGAAAACAGAAATCTCTGATGCATATCCCGTTCATTCAGGGTGCCTCCAAGAAGGTAAAACAGCCCAGGTCGTCGACCAGTGGAGCTGGACTTACCTGTTTTGCTCCTCACATTCATAAACCTGTAAGCAAAAGTTCAATATAAAAAAGAAAAGGTGAGTTGCTTCTCCTGCAGTAAAGCTCACTCTGTTTGCCCCCCATTCGACCCTTCTGTCTGTTTTTAAGGGAAGCCCTCAAACTATGAGAACAATGCTTTAAATAATTTCAATAGTTAACAATCCATGTCTTTGTTTAAGATATAAGTTGAACCCCACATATATACTGAATTTGTGAAGGTGATAAATAGAAACAGTTTTGAACAACCACATGCATTCTCATCAAACCACTGGAATTCTAGGTAAGGTATAAAATTTTAAATTAGCCTCAGTAGAAATTGCCAGATGAGTGTTCCTCAGGAAACTGGATTTTTATGAAATTCAGGAAGGTGGTATTCTTCCCAGTGTGGGAGAGGTTATTAGCAATTGGCTATAACAAGTATTAAATATCATTATAGTATGTTGGTAAGAGGAATTTTACTCCATTCTCCATGTGTTTTTATTTTTTATTTTATTTTTTTTAAAGATTTTATTTATTTATTTGACAGACAGAGAGTACAAGTAGGCAGAGAAGCAGGCAGAGAGAGAGGAGGAAGCAGGGTCCCTGCCGAGCAGAGAGCCCGATGCGGGACTCGATCCCAGGACCCTGGGATCATGACCTGAGCCAAAGGCAGAGGCTTTAACCCACTGAGCCACCCAGGCGCCCCACTCCATGTGTTTTTAAATATGGGTGAGGTTTAAGAACATTTTAGACTGGGAAGAATTATTTTTTATTTACCTCATATTGTTATAGCTGGGACCTTGAACCAGCCAGTGATCCGTGTCATTTTACGGAATATGTCATATTAGAACAGCAGATTAATTCACAGCCAACAATAAACACTCAGGGCAGCTGTAAGCAGCCTCCACTGTAATGTCCAAACAACCACGTATGACATTATGCATTAATATTGCTAACCCTGGTAGTAACCCTTTTCATAATAAAAGAGTCCTTTTACTCAGAAAACAAATCACATGGAAATGTCATAACGTTCCCAGAAAAAAACTGTACATGATTACAGATATATATTGAGGGTGGCCAAACAAAAGAAAAAATAATTTGTCATCTTGGTTGACACAGTTTGACTCAGGTAGAAGGAGAAGGGCTTTGGAAAAATAAAATGCAAGCAGAAATATGATGAATGTTATTTTTTTGTTTAGGCTGTGGGCCGCTTAAATCTAACTGAGGAATTCGAGCGTGCAAATAAAATTCACATTAACCTGTAAGGGTATTGCTGGAAGAAATATGTACCTATTTTTATCATAAATGTTCCATCTCTCATACACCCTCAGAAAAAGGTAAAGGACATTCAACTGCACTGAGAAAGCAGTTGCCAATCACAGCCGTGAGGATACTGTCCCTGGGTTATAATTATTGTTCTAAGTTCACTGTGTGATTTCAGACAGACATCACCGCGTTTCAGTAGCTCAACCAAAAGCCTCAGATTCTGATCGGTGAGAAGAATGCTATTTGCTCCTTTTTACCCTCACTAGAATATTGTGATGTTTCGAGATATGATGTCTGTTAAGTGCTTGCTTAGAAAGCAAGTGATTTATAAACAGTGATCTTACAGGAGAAAATGTAGGAGCTTGACAGTCCCAGGAAAATGCAGTGACAGATTCTACTCTTTCCCAAATGTAGCCATATATATTTATATATATATATATAAAACAGGATATAAAATATATATTTTTTAAACAGGATATAAAAAGCTTAGTTTTTAAAGGAAGGCAGAGTTAAGAATAAATTCTGAAAAATCATAAGATCCCACCACCATCTTTAGCTGAAATAAAAAATTTGAGAAGTAATATATTATTGTTGTGTGGTGCAATTGTTTCCCCATTTGCATGCTTCAATAATTATATGTACATACATTCACACATAGGCACACATAGGAATATATATATATGAATATATATACATCTATGTATGTATTGAGTATAATTTCTGAATATAGGTAGGTGTGGAGGAATATGGATAGTTTTTTAAGCTGTTTTGATTTAGACAATTTAAGAATTCCATATGCGTTGATAGATCATTTTTTTCTTAGTTGTATGTTGATAACCAGTTATATATCTTAGTGGCATGGCAAATTTTTTTTTCCATTCTCCCGAGATCTTTTATTTTTTTTTTAATTTTTTTATTTTAATAAACATATAATGTATTTTTATCCCCAGGGGTACAGGTCTGTGAATCGCCAGGTTTACACATTTCACAGCACTCATCATAGCACATACCCTCTCCAAAGTCCATTTCCCCACCACCCTCTCCCGTCCCCCCTCCCCCCAGCAACCCTCAGTCTGTTTCTTGAGTTTGAGTCTTTTATGGTTTGTCTCCCTCCCAATCCCATCTTTTCATTTTTTCTTTTCCTACCTCCCCCCAACCCCTCCCCTGCCTTGCATCTCCACTTCCTCATATCAAAGAGATCATATGATAGTTGTCTTTCTCCGATTGACTTATTTCGCTAAGCATGATACCCTCTAGTTCCATCCACGTCATCGCAAATGGCAAGATTTCATGTCTTTTGATGGCTGCATAGTATTCCATTGTGTATATATACCACTTCTTCTTTATCCATTCATCTGTTAATGGACATCTAGGCTCTTTCCACAGTTTGGCTATTGTGGACATTGTTGCTATAAACATTCGGGTGCACGTGCCCCTTCGGAGCACCATGTTTGTATCTTTAGGATATATACCCAGGAGTGCAATTGCTGGGTCGTAGGGTAGCTCTATTTTCAGTTTTTTGAGGAACCTCCACACTGTTTTCCAGAGTGGTTGCACCAGCTTGCATTCTTACCAGCAGTGTAGGAGGGTTCCCCTCTCTCCGCATCCTCTCCAGCATCTGTCATTTCTTGACTTGTTAATTTTAGCCATTCTGACTGGTGTGAGGTGGTATCTCATTGTGGTTTTGATTTGTATTTCCCTGATGCCGAGTGATGTGGAGCATTTTTTCATGTGTCTGTTGGCCATCTGGATATCTTCTTTGCAGAAATGTCTGTTCATGTCCTCTGCCCATTTCTTGACTGGATTATTTGTTCTTTGGGTATTGAGTTTGATAAGCTCTTTATAGATTTTGGATACTAGCCCTTTATCTGATATGCCGTTTGCAAATATCTTCTCCCATTCTGTCAGTTGTCTTTTGGTTTTGTTAACTGTTTCCTTTGCTGTGCAAAAGCTTTTGATCTTGATGAAATCCCAATAGTTCATTTTTGCCCTTGCTTCTGTTGCTTTTGGCGATGTTCCTAGGAAGAAGTTGCTGCGGTTGAGGTCAAAGAGGTTGCTGGTGGCATGGCAAATATTAATGCAAACAGTCCAATATTCCTGCCAAATAACGCATATTATTTTTCCTTTAAAATTTAAGGATAAGTTCATATTTAACTGTCTTACTTAGGACTTCTCATAAAGCAGCAGTATTCTCATAAATGGAATGGGAGACAATACTTTTCATAAAGGGCTAGCAGAAGCACCCCATGCCAGCCAGCCTCTATAATTTTAGGGAAGTAGTCAAGCACTCTGGTTCTAAAGATCACCTCCTTTCCCTAACTGAGTTGCTCTAAAAGTCTACACATTTTTTCCCATGGGCCCCAACATCTCAAAGTCATCATTCAAAGTGGTTCCATAGTCAGAATGTTGTTTCATGATGAACTGAATAATTTTATGTTAAAAATAAAATATTAATTAGTATTGTTCAAAGGCCAAGATGCCTTTCAGGAAAGATGGCATTAGCCCTGGTCTATTCCCTTCTCATTTGACTTTCTTCTTTTCCAAAATTTATCTTTCATAACGGTTGATTAAAGTGCCCAGACCTCATGTGTCTTCAATTGCATGTTCTATTAATTGAAACATGTTAGAAAAAGATACAGAGTGCATTGATTTCCTCCACCTCTAACTAAAATATAAGCTTCATTAGTTTATTTACTGAAGTATTTATAATAGTCTCAGAAAACCTAGAAAAATCAAAGCATTGCATAGTACTCCCATTTCACCCTCAAAATTCAGTTGCACTGTGATAACTTTCCCAAACCTGACACAGCTTCCTTCTGTCATGAAGGTAAGATAAGGGGAATTTTTTTGCCGACAGCTGAACAGCAGATTCCCGAAAAGTGGAAACACGCAGGGAGCAGTTTTATCTTCTATGTCCCTGGAGGGGAGGGATATTCCAAAGAATAAAAGGGCAAGTGAAACTGAGAATCCTTGCTCATTTACGTAGAAGTTCTAAGAAGTTCAGAGTACTTAATACATCATTGAGTCAATGCTCAAAGGCAAACTGAATTGCCCATATTCCTGTTTTCAGTTAGGTCAGTGGAGTAAGTTAGGTACCTTAGAATCTGCAATTAACTTATTCAGAGACTGGAGTATCATCAAGCCCATTGCAATGGCAATTTGCTAAATGGTACTCTAGTGACCAGGAAAAGGGAGTGCTGTTCACCACTTGCTAACTTATTTCCAGGAAGTCATTTGCACACTGGAAAACTCCAGCTGATTTATCCCATAAGGTACTAGTCATGGCAGAGCCAATTCAATGGTCTCAAAATCAGTCACACAAGCATGGCACACCCATAGAATTTGGAACCCAGATACCAGTGAGAGTAGGGAAAATATGGTTTAAAAATGCCTGTGAGAAATCCAGTGTGTTATTAGTTTGCCTTTAATGGGGTTACGTAGCTAACATGACCCAACGGCTGAGAAGTTTAACTAGAAGCTTAACTAAGGCACAGAACTCAAAACACAAAAGAGAACCAGCTTGCTCTTGGTGATTATGAGTTTGACAGAGCTTTCAAAACTCAGAAATAATCCCACAGAAGATTAAACCAAGAAGCAGCATTTACAAATTTACTTCCCTGTTCTATTTACTCATTTTCCTATTTAACTTAAATATTATGCTATTCTCTGTATTTATGATTAATGGCAAACACAGTATTTGCAGAATATGTACAGCCAGCTTTGAAAACTCTTTCTTTTCTTGACCTATCATAAGGATACAACGTATGAGACAACCAGTTCTATGCTATTTGTGGCTTCTTAAAGATTCCTCGAAGAATGTGCAATGCAAATTTTATTTTCCATTTATTATGTTACATGCAGTGTTCATAAAAACTAGAAAATATTGATTTTCAATAAGAACATTAATTTAAATCATTTATTTCATGCTCACTGATTCAGAATTAGTTATAAGCCTTTTAAAAATTACATTTACTTAATTGTGTAACCTGTTATGACAGAGGAGCTGTGCTGAGTGGACAGTTGTGATAGAAGAGTGTTGTTTGTGGGACCTGCCCAGAGTCTTCCCTATGAAGCTGAAAAAGTCAGCTCACACTGACTTTTATAAAAAAAGTTCCTTCTCTGGACAATGTAAAACATTTATTCTTGAAGAGAATTTATGTGTGAGCAACCCTGGAGAATGGCACCAACACCAAAATGAGGCCTAGAGTCATGCTTCATTTTTCCTTGTTAGATTGAGCACCAGAATATGAAGAATTTCAATATCAAGCAAGAAGTTAATAAATCTGTTATCAGTCTGTGTGGAAACTTTTTTTTTTTTCTTTCAGCTCTTGATGAAGTAGTTGAATGTTCAAGTGAGCTGTAAAACCCTGATTTTAGATAGATAGGCAGATAGATAGACAGATGATAGATAGATAAAAAGTTTTCCCATAACTATGTACTAAAATCAAAATGAGGGAAATAAGAAAATAGTGAAATAAAAAAAAGGAAACCAATGAACTAAATTCAGGTTAAAGCTGGAAAAATAGTCTCCCCAAAATGGTTGAAAGACTTAATTATTTGAGTGTGACATTCTTCCCATGATTTCAACATCAGGACCAATCTTTGAAGGACCATATCCTTTCTTCTATGATGTGTCAACAGATAGACTCTTCACCAGCCCTGTTGACACAGGAGATCAGCCTGGGATTTTTAGGCTATATACTCATGAGCCCTCATGGAAGCATGTAATACTGAGATATCTTCAAAAGAGCATTCATAAACTAATTTTTACAGAAATCTCCCACAATATCAAAACTGTATTTAGAACCAAAAAAGTCATGCCTAAGAATAAAATAGACAATGCTGTCTCAGTTTTACTAAATATGGAGAGCCTTCTATGCTTGTGGTATTTTCTGAGTTTATAGTACACAATCCAAAGATTAGTAAGACTTAGTTTTCAAGGATTCACAGTCTAGCAGAGTAAAAATACAACTACATATTTAAAGAATCACTACAAGTTAAGGCAGAGGTATTAGCAAATCTAAAATTTGAAAAGGTTTACTGCAGAGGTATTAAAAGGGATTAGGATAAAAACAAAGTAACCATACCTAGTGGGTTGGGAAGCCCAGGGAATTTTGCAGCCACAGAGATCTGTGTTGCAGTCTTATCCCTTCCAGTGATAATGACAAATGACTGATGTGATGATGAAATAAACCTATTATAATCAATTATTATAGCATGGCAATAGAAACGAAAACTAAGGAGAAAAAAAGGAATGTTACAAAGTGAGTACTATGGGGGCAGGCTGAATGGCCAGGATTACCCAGTGGTGCAATTAGGGGAAAATTTCAGCCTCACAGAGGGTGAAGAGACCTAAACATGTCATAACTCCCTAGTGCCAAAAGTAAATAATAAGATGGTACATCAAAGCAGGACAGCTGATTACTCACACTTAAGCCAACAGTATGAACATTACCATGGTAATGCTGTTCTCTTTGGGCCCTCAAGTCCACAGGGTGACACAATGGCTCATGGGGAGGTTTTGTACCCAATTCCACAACTGAGGAATCCAAGGCCAAGGGTCCACCATTTTCTGTAGCATACAGCAAACAAGTCAGTTCCACTCCCTCAAGGAATAAGCAATTACAGTGTAAACAGGTCTGGTCATTTTGATCAAACTGCTCTGCATCTGGGGAGGAGAAGCCTTGAAATACACAACTCTCAACTCAGAAATTCACTGATGCTCAAGGCCCATAGCGACCACCTCTCTCAATACCAATATGGGAATAATGTGGGCCATCTCTCATAGAAATATTCCAAAGACATAAAAGGAAAATAAAATTCAAATTTGAATGTTAAATATTGCTGCGAAGGAATAGAGATGAAAATATAATAATAAATAAAAGGAAAAAGCAGATGGCAGTAGAGGAATAAGAATGAGGTAAGTAGGTAGATAGGGAGAAGGGTATAGATTAAGGCAGAGTTTCTCAACCTTACCACACTGACATTTTGGACCTTGACACAAAAGCATTTGAGGACAGATAATTTTTTTAACAGAGTTCACTAAGTTCTGGCTGCAAAATTAGGACACCAAGGCTATCTGGTACCCACCTGATCACTTATTTCTGCAGAAAGGCTAAAATCACAAAATGTAAGGGAGGAATATTTTCTCTCCCTTGAGAGAAGCACATTAAAAGAAAAGTTTGCTCCTTTTTTAAAGAAACATGTCAAAGAAAACGCCTTCTCAGTTTTTCAGCAAGTGCTTATCATTATTAAAAGGTAAAGCTCTGAAAACTCAAACAAAAGCTAGAAATGCGTTTCTTCCCGTCTGTATTCTTTTGGAACCCAATAGGGAGATGATAACATAGTTAAGACTCATCAAAGAAAACTACACAAAACAGTTTTTGCAGTGTGTTTCTTTCAGAAGTATCAACTTCCCCAAACGTTCCCACACTTTAGGGGAAAAAAAGTTTATTTAATTTTCTACAGATACAAAAATAGCACACAGTTAAGTAACGGAGCTCTCACCCAGTGTGATAAAGCCGAGTCTGTCTTTCAATTGGAAGCATATTCCTTTGCAGGAATCGCTCGGTACATTCTGTAGGAAACTAATGACTTGCAGAGACTCACACACTTGAGCTTTGCTGTTCAGTAATAAAAGCAGCCCAAATTTATTTTTTTAGCCACTCTGATCAATGTCAGGCTTATACACAATGTGTAAGCAGGACTGATCTAAGTATCTGTTCATTACATTTCCAGACTCTGAGATCCGAGCAGAATGATCTGAGAAAGGCTGTTATTCTTGGTAGTTTCTGGCATACTGCATATAGTATATAAATACATCCTCAAACCAACAGACTCAGGAAATTATTAAAAACTGAAGACATATGTGGAATTTTCCTTGTCTAGGGTGTGCGGTCCCTCATTTGTGGTAGACTGTGTATATTTAAATGACTTATTTCATATAAATCTTACAAGAGAGACATAATTATGTGTAATTAAATTTTTTTAAATACCAATTTAAATTGAATTCTAATATAATGTCATGTTGTGCCCACAATAAAGCAAACACCCTAACTCCATTTATTATGAGTCAACATGCATTTTATTGCCATGTCTGAGTTTTTAGATATTGGTACAGTTATCCAGCAATAAGGTGGAAAATGAATTGCCTCCACTTTCTAAAAGCTTATACATTATCAGGGGAGAGGCTGGAGAGACACAAGTAAGTACAATACAGTGTCTAAAAGGGTGAGCAATCACCAGAGAAATGCAAGGTAGTTACTACGGGGCACAAAGGGGAAAGGAAATGTTCTGCTAGAGGATACCACAGAGTGTTTGAGGACTGAGTGAGTTGGGGAGACTGGTAGGAGATGAAGCCAGAGAGATGGCAGGCAGAGGCAGATGTCTAGCTTTGTGGGCTCTTACAAAGACTTGGGTTTTATTCTGAGCGACATGACGGCCTTTGAAGGGTTTTGATTGGAAGAATGAAATAATCTGATTTGTTTTAGCAGGATCCATGGTGACTATGTTGGGAATAAAGGGAGAGACAAGAATGTAAGCAGGAAAGTTAGTTGGGAGTTGAGTACACTAATACAGAAGAAAAATAAGATGGTTTTAACCAGAGCAGAAGACATCATTGAAAGAAGAAAGAGTCAAGTTTTCAAAGAAATCCCTTTGGTACTAAAGCTAGAAAATAGTTTGAGGTGAGACTGAAAATTCTTACATGTGTCCTGGGGTGTTTAGATTTTATTCAGTAGTCAATTGAGAATCTCTGAAGGTTCTATTACTTTAAACACCTTTCAAGATAAATTTTAAGAAAATTTTATAAGTCGTGCATATTGAACTTGTGAATTTATCATAATGTATAAACTTGTTGCATCTCTAGGTTATACACCTGAAACTAATGTAACATTGTGGATCAACTATACTCAATTTTTTTTAAAAAATTAAAAGAAATTTAGAAGTATGTATTGATAAAAATGAGAAAAATACAATAAGAATCAAAAATAAAGAACTAGCCAAGAGTCAAATATAAAATACTAGCAAAATGTTCATATAATAGACGTTTTTGAAAATACTAGTAAAATATACATTTTTCTAGATGATCAAATCAAGAAAAAAGGAAATTGACACAAATAACACTAAAATTATGAGGTCTTGAAAATGATTGCTACCATAGAGACCAATAAATAATGAAAATTAAAATGCAGGGCAGGAAAGACAAGCAGGATTTGGTGACTCTTATTCTGAGATCCTAAGAAAGCAGATTTCTCATTTTCAACCCTGGTGAATGCCTTTTATAGAAATAGAGAAGTCAAAGGGAATAATTTGAATCAGAAAGACAATAAGTTGTGTTTTAAATATGAGGAATAAGCACGACAGGCAAGTGGAATGGGATAATACTAAAGGGAGAAGAGGGCTTTAGGTAAACAATCCATCACTGATATGTTGTAAGTTGAGAACCGGATTGTTTCATTGGTCACAGAGGTAAATTAAAAGAGACACAGGGCAGTATGAATGGGCTATCCCAGGTGTTTATTGTGGCAAACGTCAAGGCTATTGCCTGTGCCAGTGTGTGTGTTTATGAAGGAAGAAAGGTTGCATTGTTTCATGAATCAACCTGACAGCCGATGGCCTCTTACTCTAGGATTGCACAAGATAGTCTGGCCTGAAATGTGGAGCTGATATCAATGTCAGAGGGTTCCTTCCCTGTTGCCTTTTCTTAGGTAGGGGAATTCTGGCTCTTCCGGGATCTAGGGCATCACATAGTATTTTATGAGTTTCTGGCTGAAGCATTATCCTGAAAAAATGAAATGCCAACCATCATAAGTACAATGTCATAATTTTATCTTTTCTAATATACAAGTTTTCTACCCACTACTATTTATTTCAAATACATTATATTTTTGTCACCAATAACAATGATCAGTTTTAACAATTAATACAAATACACGTATTATTTTTGTGATTATTGCCACCCATCCAACTCTCCAGTGATTTTATGAACTCCCTATATATACATATATATATATGAACTGCCTATATGTATATAGGCAGTTCATAAAATATATAACTTAAAAAAAAATATATATATATAGTACTATTTAAAAATCTCCTTTAATAAAGATGTTCATGTCTTTCTAAAATTAGGTGAATGAATGGTAATAGCTAATGATGAAGAAATTCGTCAGGGAAATAAAGGATTAACCTTTACTCCTGGTTTAATTTTTTTTTTTAAATATTCTAAATTTTTTTTTAAATTTATTTATTTGTTGGAGAGAGAGACCGAGCGAGCACAGGCAGACAGAGTGGTAGGCAGAGGCAGAGGGAGAAGTAGGCTCCCCGCCGAGCAAGGAGCCCGATGTGGGACTCGATCCCAGGATGCTGCGATCATGACCTGAGCCGAAGGCAGCTGCTTAACCAACTAAGCCACCCAGGCGTTCCTCCTGGTTTAATTTTAATTGATTTTTTTTTACCGATTTCCATCCAAAATAAAAACTATAAAATGATTTTTTAAGAAATGGAAAGTTACTTTTTTAGGATATCATGTGTTTAAGCTACACTAGGTCTATAAGAGAAAAATAAGATTTTCCTGAATATACAGAAATGGTATTTCTAGTAATGATGAAATTATCATTTGCATTTCATGGTATGAAAAATTGCTTTTGTTCTTTGTGGAGTTCTCAGTGTCATTCTCCTTTTGTCAAAAAGTAAATTAAATAGCTCAAAGGAGCTTTGTGTAGAAGTGTTTGCCTCTTTATTATGTTCTAGAAGGTTGAGAATACAGATATCGTCTTTCTTTGCAAAAGGCAGTATAATAACTGCCTATATATTCTGAAAAGAATATAAGCAGAGTTGTTAGTAAGGCTAAATGTGAATAATGTAGCTAAAGTCCTAGCTTGGGATGAGCTTGATCCATTATGACCACATTATGTTTAAGGTTGTATTTATATTACTTCAACTCAAAGTAGGGTATTTGATACAGTTTCAAATTTAAGATAAACTCTCTTTCATTTGTCTTCTCAGTATTTAGAACTAAACTAGTATACCAGCTTTCTTTCACTTCTTAAACCCTACTTAATGATTTTTCAGTGTTTAACAAAGGGCAGCTTTATTTTAATTCTGTAAGACTCTAATGTCTCTTACCATTACAACTGAAGAGACCTGTAACAAATTAGCTTTGAAACAAATCCACTCCAGTTGCTTTATTTTCTAAATAATCATGGGGTCTTATATGAAACTCTGTAATGATAGGCAAGTCTGACATATGAGATTTTGAGCATATGAATTTCCCAATTACTTCATGTATTTAGTCTTTTTTCACTCTTATTTTCAGATACAGACTCAAGATCCCAGATTGGCACTCAATATTATTGATTCATTGAACCCAGTACTCTTAAAAATCCAATTTACTACTTGCTTTTATTAATAAATGGTCAAGTATTTCTAAGGCTCAGTCTGGACCTCTTTCATTCAATACAAAATTAATATTTTCTGTGTTATCTTTAAGATTAATTTGATATTTATTCTTAAATAATGATAACTCTTGAAGGTTTATTTGGGGACTGTCAATATCAAAAACCATTTGGGATGTAATCTACAGGAATTTTCACAACTTGTTTTCCTACTCATATCCTCTCATACTTTATATCTTATTAGGGAAAAGCCAGGAGAAAAAGGAGGAGAAATAATATGCTGAAGAACACAATTTATTAAACATTAAGGCCTGGTTCTTCAATGGCATTAGCAGCTATTCAAACCGCTTGAAGAAGGCTTGCATTCAGTTTTCACAGTAGATAAAGTTAGCCAAAATCCAAGGACAGCTGAAAGATTGTACAGTATTTAAAAACAGGTGTGAATTTTTTTACATAGAAGAGAAAATATTGAACCTTTCAAACACATTAAATTTTATGTCTTTCATTCACCACTCGTCTTTTGTGTGTAAGAAGTGATAACGTTTTTCTGAGTTCTCTTCAAAACAGCGTAAGTTTTTCCAGAGACTTCTGCATACTTGGAATACTTAATAAAAAGTACCTATAAGATAAAATAGATTCATTGAAAACCCTTTCTCTGAAGTTAGATACTTTGAATGTGGAAACCCCCTCAATGAGTACTGATCAATTGAACGTGTGTGTGTGTGTTTAACAGGGATGAGGACAGGAAAGGATAATAGAAGGAAACATTGACTATGGACCTATAGAATTCACAGCAGTCTAAGAAGAAAAAATTATCACTATTTAAGTTTTAAAGCAAGTTTACTTCTTTCAAAGGTGAAAAAAATGGTTCCCAAGACTTTCATGTGTCGTGCTCTAAGTGACAAAGACAGGGAATCAAATCCGTCTGTATCTAGTCCAGAGCTTTCAGTCTGAAGATGAAGTCGTGGTTTCCTTGAAGGATGATCTGGTAATCAGAACAGCATAGACATATTTCAATCTTCCCAACTCTATAAATCTAGGAATTTTAAAAATCACTATTAACTTGATTATTTGGGGATATAAGCTTACTGAAATGTATTTTTATTTATATTCCATAAAATAAAGTGTTTAACTTTGGAAAAGTGTAACTTAAGGCCTTATTTCAGGAAGGGCGAGAGAAGTGATAAAATACTCTGTTAGAGGAATTTATATAGTTTTTCCTATTCAGGAAGAAAACAGCTTTAAACTCTCCCTTAACTAAGAGAAAACTCATAAAAAACTTTTCTGCCAGGGATATATAACTTTTATAAGGGCAAAAATGACATTTATCTGGGAGAAAATCACATTTGCTCATCAGCATTTGAAAGCTGAAATCATCAGATAATTTTAATTTCACTTTTAGTTGGAGTTGACAGTAATTCTCTCAGATTCCTTTTTGATTCTAGATTTTTTTTTATTTTTTTTAGCTTTCAAGATTTAGATGTCCATACTTATTTTGAATCCTAGTGGCAGCTCTGCTGTAGATTTAAATCTGTACTTAAGTCCTATTATCCTTGCTTTGACATATCCCACCCAGCTGGTCTATGGTACTGGTTCATTGTAATCACAGTAGGAAGAACGGAACTGAAAGGTTCTGAATAACGAAGTAATTTTTCTTGTTTGTGATCTTGGACAAAAAGAAATCTGAAGCTTCTATGGAAATTCTATGTCACCTACAAAACCTCTATGAGCATAGTTAACCCATTGGGTAAGGGGTATTTCTAGGAAGTTCTTTGTTTTTAAGTTAAATATTTGAGATCCACTATAGTTATGGATTCAAGTAGGATTCACCCACCATTTACTTATTCTTCCAAGTTAATTAGTCAGCTCTGTTGTCTTTAGAACATCCTTGAAGGAAAAGGAAACAATACCTCCAGGAGTTAGGTAATGAAAATTACCCTATGTTCAAACAAATTATTCAAAGAAATTAGTTTTGGCCATCCAATACTGGATTTTCAGTTCTTATCTTTTATATAAACTTGCCCCCTATATTCCCTTCTTGACTTCTCCTTTAGACTAAAAATTCTTCATTGCTGCTTCTTACATACAACTTCTCCCTTTATCCATTCATAGGTCTTCTTACCTTTTCAGTGTAAATTTGTTCGACCCATGTTGATACCAGTCTTTGATAATTTCTCCAGGTGATGAAAATAATATTTAATATTTTTAAATATAGGCACTGTTCCAATTTTTTACATAAATAACTTCATCCATATGGCAACTCTTTGAGGAAGTAATAATTTTATTCTAATGTAACAAATGAAGCAAGCAGAGAATTAGGAAATGTCCATTACACACTCCATTTGTAATTAAAATTTGCCCCAGGATTCCATTTCTGTTTAATTGCACTAAAATTTTCCCAACTTTTCCTAACCTAGTAGTTAAAGGGGCCAAAAGGTATCATCATCAGATTTACACATTATGGTTCTTAGATGGTCTGTGACATAGACATAAAGAAGTATCCAAACTCTTGGAAACGTATTTTAAAAATAATCCTTTCATTATTTTAGCTATGCCACCCTGGCGAAGCACTGCTTCTCAGTTGATAATCACTATTTGAGTAAGCCCTAGTCCTTCAAATTGTATAAACTTACCTTTCAACTGTCATTGTATATTATATATAAATCAACATCTTCAGCATCATGTGTAACTGTTTACTTGACAATTCCACTTGAATAGACACATTCACCTCCAAATGCCCAAAACTGAACTCTGCATCTTCCATAGACTGTCCATCTGTATCCCCTTGTCAGCAGGATCACTCCTAAGTTACTTTCTGTATTACTGGAGGTTCTCCAGAGAAGCAGAACTAATAGGATCTACATATAGGTATAAATATAAATAAGAGACTTAGTCTTAAAATTACCTTACATGATAATGGAGACTGAAATGTCCTATAATCTGCTGTCTCTGAACTAGAGAACCAGGAAAGCTGATGGTATAAATCCCAGTCAGAGTTCAAAGACCCAAGACCCAGGAGTATTGATGTCCAAGAGCAGAAGATGGATGTCTCAGGTCAACCAGAAACAATTTTTTACATTTCCTTTACATTTTTGTTTCCTGAGAGGATGTCCACAGATTAGATGATGCCCACCTGCATTGGTAAGGGGATTTTTACTCAAATGTTAAACTTTTTCAGAAACACCTTCACAGATACACTTAGAAATAATTACTATTTGGCTATCCCGTGGCTAAGTCAAATTGACACATAAAATTAACTATCATATCTGCCTCAAGACCCCTGGAATCCTCCCCCACATTGTTTTTGTTTTTTTTCCCGGCCACTTTCTTATCAAAAAAGCCCTCAATTTTACATTTTTAATCAAATTTCTCTCTTTTTTAGTGCCTTTTGCCAAATTCCCAGGCAAGATAACTATAATCTATTTTCCAGATGATTTTAGGATTTTTTTTTTTAAGCTCTAGGTCATTTTATTGTATTTTACTTTAAAAGGATGGATAACTAGAGAGCAACAGAAATGCTGTTAAAACTGTTACTTGCTTAAAGTTGCTCATATTAACTTGGGGAATTCATATTTCTATTAATCTGCTATTCTGGGGGAAAATGGGAATTTACGTAGGAGAGTTAAATATCATAATATCTCATGGGGCACCTGAGACATAAACGCGTGTTTACTTCCTTATATTAGCAATTGTATTGATTTTAAAACCTTTTTAACTATCACTCCTTCCTCTAATCTCTTTCTAATTTGACCTTATGCTTCATGGCATCACTTTGATAATGACCTAATGTCTTATCCTGATTTAATTTTACACCATGATCCTCAATGGCATTCTCGATTCTAGCCATGTTTGTTTGATTTTTATTGGACTATTCCCATGTTTAACTCAAATATATCCTACTCACCCTCCATGAAGCATCTATTCTAATGCATTTCCATGCTTCATCATTTAAAGTTAGTGGTCTACCTTCTTATGCTGTGGTAGCACAGTAAATTGTACATTTATATTTTAGAGAATTAAGTTACGTTATAATTATCTCTCCACAAGTCTATCATTCTTGCAAAACTGAAAACTCCTCAAAAATAGACCCTGTCCCCTGTTTGTATGTGGATCACAGATTATGACTACTAGAATTTAGGGAGTATAAGATGTGGAGAAAAGTTTATCTTCTTAGCAGTTCATACTTGAATTTTCTTGAAGTGGAAGACCAACTTTGTTGCAAAAAAGCTTTGAAAAGGCCTCTGGGGATAGAAGTTGGCCTGAGGCTGGGCCTGTGTTATATTTCATAGGAAGTGGTTTTGCATACTAAAGAAAACTGGTCAGACTTAGAGCAAGATCCACAGATGGTGGCAATAGAGACTTTAGGCAGAATAGAAAGATCTATTGGGGATTAATTAAATAGTTCTCTTTGTTGTGGGCAATGATCTGTCTCCCAAAGATATTTTCAATAAGCTCTATAGGCTTACTCACTAGAGCGGGTATTTTATGGTGAATATGAAAAGACACTGAGCCTTGTTTCTCTAAGTGTTTGAAGTCAAAGTACACTGAACTTTCTTAGAAACTCTTCCTACCTTTATGGGTATAGAAAGGAGAATCAAATACAATTAAATAAAATATTGCCATATATATTATACATATCAGATATATTGTATATGTATCTATGTCTATTTATATATATTTATATATCACAGCACATGCTAGTACTTGTAATTTTCTAGAAGAGATGAGCCAAAAGACATGAATTTTGATGTTTTCTCAATAGTATTTCAGTTCAGAATGCTTGTTCCTAGGTAAAATGTCAGTAGAGCAGCAGCAAGAGTTTGAGTATATCAGAATGATTAGTAGCTTAAAAAGTAAAAAGTTTGCTGAGGAAAATAAATAATACATTGAGAAAGTAGCAGTGTAAGCAAAACCAAAGTTTTCTAATTTGATGCACACCTACAAATAAAATCATAGCATAGGTATAGCTACCATTTATTTGACACTCTGTTATAGTCACTACATTAAATATGGTACCTACATTATCTCCTTAATCCTTATAAAACTCAGAGGATGCTATTATTCCTATTTTGCAGATAAGATAACTGAGGATGAAAGAAGCAAAAAGTCTTTTAAGACCATGTAAGTGACAATGTAAGAATTCTAACAAGAATGCCTTCTAAGTAAGGTTTATCTGATTCCTGTATCCATTCGGTAGTGATATCCATTTGATCGCTCCACCAAACTTCATTTTGAAATGATACACAGTAGAGCACAACAAGTGTGATCTATAAATGAAACAAATTCAGAAAGGTAATTTTTCAGATAAAGAGAAAATATACATTTCCCCCCAAAAATATTAGTTAATTTGTGCGCTTTCTTGCTTCAGTTACCTAAATGCATGTTATTGAGTATACTTTGACATATCCCAAAACATTAAGCATTAAGAGTGTTCTTATATTTTTTTTTTCTTAGTGAATTTTTATCCCTCATTTCCTTTTCCCTAGGCTCTCAGGTAGTTCAATATTAGTAGGAAGTTAGAGGGATAAATTTTAGGGTCTTGGTTTCTTAGGAATCTCCATTTTTCAAATTATAATAAAAACTTCCGTGAAGTCAAGAAGAGTAATTTATTTGAAACTATCAAAAACACAAAACAAAAATCAACCTACTGAATGCGAGAAGGTATTTGCAAATGATATAGCTGATAAAGAATTAATATCTAAAATATATGAAGTTTCACAACTCAACATCAAAAAATAAACTGATTAAAAAATGAGCAGGGGACCTGAATATACATTTTTCCAAATAAAACATACAGACTGCCAACAGATATATGACAAGATGCTCAATGTCACTAATCACCAGGAAAATGAAATCAAAACCATAAAGAGATCACCATACAACTGTCAGAGTGACTAAAATTAAGAAAACAAGGCAACAAGTATTGGCAAGGATATGGAGAAATAGGTACCCTTCTGCACTGTTGGTGGGAATGTAAATTTGTGTCACCACTGTGGAGGTTCTTTTAAACATTAAAAATAGAAATACTATACAAACAAATATTTCACTACTGGGTATTTACCCCATCCCCCCAAAGAACCCCAAAACACTAATTTGAAAAGATATATGCATTCTTGTATTTATTGCAGCTTTATTTACAATAGCCAAGATATGACTGGATCAGATCTTGATTCATTCATAAAATCCACAACAATAAAAAAGACGAGATCATGTCATTTATGACAACACAGATGGGTCTAGAGGGTATCATGCTTAGAGAAATAAGTCATAGGGAGAAAGACAAATGCCATATGATTTCACTCATATATGGAATCTTAAAAACAAAACAAATGAATTTAAAAAAACACAAAACAGAATAGAGAACAAACTGATGGTTGTCAGAGGGAAGTGGTGTAGGAAGATGGCCAAAATAGGTGAAGGGGTGTGGAAAATACAGGCTTTCAGTTATGGAATGAATAAGTCACAGGAACAGAAGGTACAGCATAGGGTGTATAGTTAATGATATTGTAATAGCATTGTATGATGACAGATGGTAACTACACCTGTGGTGAGCATAGATAACATACAGAGAAGTTTAATCACTGTGTTTTACACATCTGAAATTAATGTAACATTGTGTGTCAACTGTACTCAATTAAAAACATTTTTTTAAAAAAGAGGAGTAATATATTTGAAATCCTCAGTAATTGTTCGAACTAAATGTAATCATAATAGTTATACTAAATTCATCAGGGATTTACTTAGTAGAGGCTGAAAAATACTAGTCATTATGTTAAAACTGTTATAAAAAATGTGAATGAGATTGAAAATGTATAACTGACCCTAGACAAAAAGAGCTGATAAAAGAGAGCTTGTCAAAATTTCCCTAGAACAAAAGCTCTGCGGGGTTATTTTTTCATACAACAGATACCACCAGTGTGCAAAATAGCTCACACATAAAAGCCAGCTCAGTCAAGCTCAGCCATCACTTCCGTCTCAGAAGAGAAGGGAGAGCTTTTGGCTCCTGACTCAATTGTGCCCACTTATTGCAATCAATGGTTAGGGAAATTCCAAATACTCAAATCTAGTCCTTCACAACCAGTGCTATTAAGCTATAATCTAAATTATAACTGCTATGGTGATTGCTTCACACTCTGATTACAGGTTACACTATGAGGAGGCAGTGATACAGGTGTTAAATGATCATTCTAATAGACTCTGTGTAAAGTGTTTGGCATAATGGGCAGATGCAGCCCAAAATGTCTTAGAATTTCTTCCATGTTTTTTGAATAATGCCAGGAAATGGATTTTTTAAAGAACTTTTTAAAATTCCCTCATAGGAAAATAATCATTTCAGTTAGGCCTTTTGGTTATCAGACTTCAGAGTAATTATATCAAAAACAATAATTACAGTTTTAAAGATGGACACTATTCTAGAATGTACCATGTTAGAAACAAGGTAAGGGAGACAAAAACATATTCAGTGCCTCAGATGATTATTTTCTCCAAATGTAATTAACCATTTATGTTTAAAAACGCATCATATATGCAAAATCACTTCAATACTGCTAGGGACAAAAGACAGGAGATTAACTTATTTCAGACTTTTCTTCATTCTCATTTTGATTATAGATCCAACTGAATTTATATCAATAGACATAATTCTGTCTTATCAAGGGAAATTCTCACTTTTTTGTAAAGATATAAGGATTTTCTTCTGCTTCGTGTGTGTGTGCGCGCGCGCGCGCGTTTTCATTAAGAACAATCTTCCATAAATCCACAAAATTTCAGAGTTCAGTGAGACAATGGGCACCATTTCACCAATCTAAACTGCTGCAGGACACACGCTATATCTTATTCATCATTATATTATGATCAATGCCTGCTAAGTGCCTGGCTCTCAGATGTTCTAAAAATTGCAGTTTTATTGAATTTGTGAATGAGGAAATTGAGATCCAAAGAAAGAAGCTACTTATCTGAGACCTTGTAACCAGCGAGGAGAAAAGCCAGAAGCAGCTCCTAGGTTTTGGAATATTAATCCATTATGATTTTTTACTGTAAGTTAACATATTTGGGTAAATCATAATATAGTAAAGTAATGATATTTGATTTTTTTATTATAAAGATTTTTGATATTTGATTTTTTTTATTATAAAGAGATTATTTACTGCTTGTAAAATGTAAGTGAATACCGAACAGATACTTACTTTAGCTGGATTCTGAAACTACCAATGGTGAGACCTACAGTGTTTATAAGTTCTCTAAACTCTACCATATAAAGTGTAATTTAGTATTGCAGGCAAGCTTGAATTAAAAAATAAACCAGCACTCCTTAGTTCCTTTTGTGCTTGCCAGGTAAAAATACTGGAGGCACAGAACTAACTGGCTATTGGTACTCTCTGAAACTGACAGGTTGATAACCAGAGGAAACTGAATTATTTCTTTGCAGAATGCTAACTAATTTAATTGAAACTTTAATTAAAAGAACATCAAAGTACGTGTTTCCTTCTAATAGACAGCTCCTGCAACATTTGAAGATGATTTGTTTGGGTTGCTAAATTTTTAGTGTTACAGAAGCAATTGACTGCACCCATATGCCCATTAAAGATATTTTCTGATGAACAAATATGTAGGAACTGAAAGATGACTCATTCCTGAAAAATGATTAAAAAGTGACTCATTCCTTGAAAAAGAAATTGTTTGTGATATCTAACATAGCAAAGTAAACATCGTTAACCATCCTCTGTGAGATCTACTGAGATTGGACACAATAATGTGGATTGCAGTTTTAATATTTCGTGGACTTTTTTTTTCCTTTAGAGAACTTAGTAAGAGATCTTTAAGGGAAAATTACCTCAATGACACATGTTGATTACACTTTATCTCGAAGTGAAAGTCACAAATTGTACTTTCCAATTGCTAAAAAATATGTGAGTATTCCTCAATGTGTTAATTTATTACAGGTAACCTCATACATCTGCCAAAATAAAATGCAATATGCATAGTCTTATTCTATTATAAAGAAAATTTCTGGAATTTTTCCAAGCATTCAAGTACTAACCTTATCCACTGCTATAAAGTACAGCTCTTAGAAAACATACTTATTACCTAGCTATAACAGAGATGAGAATAAGGTACATATTAAGAACATAATCTTCTATTACCAAAAGGAGAGAAACATAGTTATTATGTTATATGTGATATAATATGTATTATATTAACAAAGTAGATTAGAAATTATTGTGCTCATTATAAAGGAAATGCTTTATTCATTTAGGTTAATAAAATTATTTTTAATTTTTCATCTCCTTAAAATTTTAGTTTAAGCCATTAAAAATGAAGAGGAAAATGAAGTTATATCTAAAAAGAATCAGGAGCATATTGTCATTATTTCTCTAGTCATAAATTGCCAACTTCACACAACGTGAAAAGAGCCAGAATCTCGAATATAATTTAAATTCTTTCAAATAATTCTTGTACATCATCCAGACACTTGATGAGTGCCAAAATGGTGATTTTGTACAATACAAAGGGCACAGAGTAAAGCTCTGATAAAAAGGAGGACACAGACAAAAAGTATAGGAAGATAGAAAAAGGAAGAAAAGAGTAAGAGTTAAGATAATGTAAATCAACAATAGCAAAGGAAAACTGAAGATTGAAGCTATTATTTAAGGCATTCAATGGCATCAATTTTTGCCTTCTATATATGAATATATGTGTAGATATGATTTCTCTAAATTGTTTAAACAATTGATGTAATTATGCAATGATATGTAATGGCATCAAAACTAACTTTGAAGTAACTACAAAAATCTACAATTGTGTAATTTCAATAAGATTTTATTTCAGTGAGAATGATATATGGAATAGAATCCATTTTTTGTCAACTCTATTTAACCTTTGTTTTCTTCAATTTGTTTTGAGAATAGTATGAGCTTAATTATTTTTTTAGTTTATATTCAGTAAGCTTATGTTTATTTTCCATTACCAGAAGTCAAAGGTATCATTCAGGATCCTCCTCAAAATCTTATACCTCGGGACACGTGGGTGGCTCAGTGGGTTAAAGCCTCAGTGGGTTAAAGCCTCAGTGGGTTAAAGCCTCTGCCTTTGGCTCAGGTCATGATCTCAGGGTCCCGTGTCAGGCTCTCTGCTCAGCAGGGAGCCTGCTTCCCTTCCTCTCTATCTGCCTGCCTCTCTGCCTACTTGTGGTCTCTGTCTGTCAAATGAATAAAAAAAAAAAAAAAAAAAAAAAAAAAAAAAAACCTTATACCTCAACCAGTATACATTGAGTAATCAATCACAGTTTTTAATATCTAAAGTTGATTAGAGAGAGTATTGACATTGCATTGCCTCCTTGATTTCTCTTTTGAGTCCTTCATTAACTGAACACTTCTCTCTCTACACCAACCTCTTAATGAACCTCCACCAATACTCCATATCCAGCCAGTATCAATATGAGACGTTTTCTTAAGAAATTTCCAAGATTTTGTACATTTACCGTCTCTCTTTAGATTGCCATTTTCTTTTCCTGCTTTTTTATCTTGTTCTTGATTTGAATATCTCCTTGCTCATCCTTCATAATAAAGTCCAGTCATCAACTTCACCAAGAAGCTTCCCTAATTACCCCAGTGGAGTAGTGCCTCTGTGACTCCATAGCACAGTAATCATTAATATCCCACAGACAGAGGAGGTATCTAACCTAGAGTCAATCAATGAACACATTATAACATAGCCCTGTAGCCAATTAATTAAAATTCAGTCTTTCTAAGTTATGTGTTTTATCCTTAAGTTCTAACCTAGTTTTATTGTCTTCCTTAAGCCTTTCAGACTGACTATCAAGGTATCCACTTGGCATAATCCTAACCTCACCCCAAGAAATAGTTTCCTAGACCCAAGGCCCATGTCCCCTGCTTGTTATTTAAGAATTTGCACTGCCCTGCTGCACCATAATGTTGTCAATAGAAAGTTTTTCAGTAATGAAAATGTTCTGTCTACCCTGTCTAGTATGGTGGCCATAGTTACATGTGACTATTGAACCTTAGGAATGTGATCAAGGAGGCTGTCAAATAAATAAAATCTTAAAAAAAAAAAAAAAAGAAATGTGATCAAGGAATTGGATTTTTATTTAAAAAATAATTTTATTTTTATTTATTTTTGTAAGATTTTATTTATTTATTTATTTATTTATCAGAGAGAGAGCATAAGCAGAGGGGTGGCAGGCAGTGGGAGAAGCAGGCTTCTGCTGAGCAAGGAACCCTATGCAGGACCCTGGGATCATGACCTGAGTCAAAGGCAGACGCTTAACCAACTGATCTACCCAGGTGTCCCTAAAAAAATAATCTTAATTTAATTAACCACTGTGGCTATTTAATAGTGTGGCTGATGGCCACTGTATGGACAGCAAAGGTCTATGATTCTTGAACCAAGCCCAAATACTTTTCCTAGAAATCAGTTAATGGATTTCTTTATTTCCTGGAAAATGGAATCATGGGATCTGAGAATAGAAAAAGAACTTTATTCAAAGTATATTAGAAAGCATAAAAGGAAAGAACATCCCTGATTATTTTCTTATCTTTATGATAACAAGATTGGGCTATGTAACTCCTTGAGTCACATTCCACTTAGACTTGTAAGAGACGCTGCTATCCATCCATTCCTCCATTCATTAGTCCATCCTGGCTGATCATTTATCCATCTGATATATATTGTGAGCTCCTACAAGTGCAGGCACTGTGCTAGAAAATGGAAATATAAAGATGATTCCATATATCACAGTTTGCATATGAACTGAAGAACTTTTTTTCTAATCAGAAGAACACTATTCTTCTATCTCTAAAAATGAAATACATTCTTTTTTTCAGGTGTCCCTTTTTTCCTATTTTAATATTAGCTTTTCAAAACTCTGTCTACACTCAGTAAGAAGAAAGTGTGCCTGCCAAATTTTTACTTTATCTTTGGCTCTACAACCACAGCTTTAAAATTTATGGGTAAACGTCATGGAGTCTTTTTCCAAATCATGACCATAGCATATATTAGCTATGTGACTTTGTGCAAGTTGCTTCTCTGAATTTTAAGATATTGTCTTTAAAGCACAAAATAGGATAATTATAATAGCATACATACATACTATTTCCTGTTAACTTCAGATCCTGTCCACCTAATCACTGCACTGTTTTAAGTACCATGCTTTTCTGACTATTAAATGAGATACATAGAATATATATAAAGAATATACCTAGCAGAGCATCAGACATATATTAGGCACCAACCCAACTTGATTTATTTCTATTTCCTCTGGATATGCCACCAGCACATAGTTATGTGTACTGACAGGAGTCCAGACTGCCTGCGTTTCAAGCTACTTACTAGCTGAGCGAACGTGGGCAAATTACTTCAATTTGTTTTGTATTATATCCACATTGAAAACAAAGATAATAGAAGTCCCTCCTCCACTGGGTGTTGTTGTAAGGATCAAATTGGTTAACATATATAAAATGTTTAGAAGTCCATCTAGCACAATATAAAAACTTAATAATTATTAGCTATCATCATCATTATTGTCATCATCATCATACAGCTTTTCTGTCACTTCTTAACCTTTAGTCCCACAGTGTCAAAATGCCGAGAAATGTATGGTTGATTTGGAGCATGTAGGAGTACTTGAAATATGTTATTTACCTCAAACTATTATGAGGGCAGTGTTGTGGTTTAGTGAAAAGGACATGGACTTTGGTCAGATAAATGTAGCATTGCTTGTGTAAACTTTGTACAAATTAATTCGCCTCTTTGATCTTCAGATTTCTCATTTATAAAAGAAGAAGAATACCATTGTCCCCATCTCATAGAGTTATTTGTTGTTACCCAATCAAAGTATTTAAATGATCTAACACAAACTCTATTGTCACCTTCACAAGGTGGGGATCCTGGTGATCGGAGCCAAAATGGTGGGGGGACTACTGACTGATGATCAGTAGACGACTTTATTTCTCACAATCACTTCTTTTATACTTTACATGAGATCTGGTTACAAACAAGATATAGATTTACGTGCAGGATGTGAACTGCGTGTGAGATGTGAGCTACGTGCGGGACGTGGGCTACATGCAGGCAATCAAGTGTGACAACTGAACAACAATGATTATTTCTTAGCTTTAAACAACAAGAGCAAGTTAAGGATTCTCCACACTTATCAGATCCATCTAAAGGAGGACAGGAAAGCACTCCAGGGATCCTCCCATGTTTATTCTGATGTTGACCCAGGAAGACTCTTGCCCTCCATCTCCTGGAGTTGTCTCACAGGATCTGACAGGACCCCAGTCACATTGGCGAGGATCCGGGTTGTGTTCCAACACTCTATCATATAATAAATCCTTAATAAATATTACTTCTCCATCTTGTTATTTGAGACTACAACTACTTAATGAGCTTTGAGTTTTGAGGAATTAAGAAATACACATTCAATGAATATCTATATGTGTTCCATGTTTTTAAGATAACCCATAGTTCCTAAATTTCCATGGGAAGAAGTGACTATGCATACACAAATATGTGCTTAATAAATTATCTCATCCTCTTATTTATTGTCTAGCAAAGTTCAAACTCCAATTGTGAGATGTGTATGGTCTGATGGGTGGAGTGCTGAATTGAGAGTTAGAAGCCATTGCCCATGTGTGGCTATAGGTTTCTGGTATCTTTTAGAAAAGTCACTTAACTTTTCTTCACTCCTTCCAGCTGTGAAGGATCATATTTCCCCACAGGGGAATGTATAAAGTTATAGAAGATCCACAGATGAGATGCACATTCTTTCATCCGATTAACTTAAATTCTCTTCCTTACTCCCACACCAGGTCTCAAGTCTGGGAGTGTATCTAGGGTTGGCAACATGCTCAAGAGCACACAGTCAGAATCAGGACTGTAAGAAGAATCTGAACTACATTGCTGATCCCTAGAATGGTCATATTACATGCTTTGCAAATTCATTGCCTTTCTTTTCCACGTTTTTCCATCCATAGCCTGGCAGAGATCTAATGATTTTTCAAGGGCCAGTTTAAATGTCAACTCTTCTTAGAAGGCTTTGCCAAAACTCATTGGCTTTTGTCCACAGACTGAATCTCTTCATCCATCCTTTTTAATTCTGTAGCATTTAATTGGTGTGATTAGGATAATATAGGATATTTATCACATTTTATTATAGTGCAGTTGTTTGCACCTCTGTCTCCCATCCTGAACTGGGAGTTCTGTAATGGCAGGAACCTTTTTGTTTGCTTAAATCAGAGCCTGGCATGTAGTCAGTGTTCTGTAAACTTCACTTGAATTAAACCAAGATCTTGACTTCCTGGAATTTCCTCTGAGCTATTTTGTCTTACTGAAACAAAGACTAACGTTAAATGATTATATTACTGGATAAAGACTTAGTTTTTATTTTCCTCTTTGATGATAACTTGAAGTTTCTGTGCTAAATTGGAGGTCATAAAATCACTGAGGTAAAAGGGAATTCTTTTAAATTAATAAAACCTGAGACATTATCAACCTGTTAGATCTTTTCTGAGCAGATGTGTGAATAGTCATACAACAGTAAACGTATATGCTTTGAAACATACACACACATATATAATTTATATTATATATTATTATTATAATTATAGAATTAGCACAATGTAAAAGCAATTTCAAATAAAATTTCACTCACTCATGGTTCATAACTTGATGCACAGAGTGGTATGCTGACTATATCTTTGATTAAAACAACTGAGTCAAATATTATTAATATTGAAAATTTCAACCCAATATTGAAAAATTTCAACCAATCAAATGATGTTGTAGTATAAAGTTTGCAAGATGCAAATATTTGTCCTATAAAAAATTAATAGCCTGGGCCTATTGAACTAATTGTTTTCAATGCATACATTTAAGTTATATCTACATTAAACTAAAATAACTGGCTAAATGAGCTAACTAATCTGTCTTGCTCCAAAATTGTATCAAAGATTTTATTCCATTCATTTCTGAACAACAGGAAACCAATCTTACAACTAAAGATTTCATAATGTTAATTGGAAGGAATAGACACATTCTAGAAAATCAGCTATTTAATGATCTTGGCTGTGCTGTTCTCCAATTAGTGCTGGGTCACCAATTAATTCTTTTCTAGGTGCCCAGGCTTCCTGGATACCAGCACTGAGCTGAGTTCTCTTGATCCTTTCACCTAATGCTCCAACTATATTAATGACTTTGACCCTGCTCAGACTTAGACATCAGCTTTCTCAATTTAAAGAAAAACTATCTTTTCCATTTATTTTAAGATTGGGACAAATCACAGTAAACCCACACAGAGCTACTTGGTCATGAATTGTTAGTCATGTTCTAACAAATCCACTGGGGACACTGACTTCCTATAGCTTTCGTGCTTATAATATTTACTCTACTTGCATTTTCTATCCCAACCCCTTAGGCCATCTGGGACTTTGTCTTACAGCTTATTTCCTCCTCTGTTTTGTTTTGTTTTTCATTTTCTCACTCTCAATTTCCTGATTTCTCTGTTTTCAAATTACTCAAGCATTCTCTTCACTAATGAGCAAGACCCCCATTTCTCAAATCTGTTGTATCTAAACAAATCTAGCTTTCACAGATACATTTGTTTTCAAGGGAACTTTACAGTTCCTGCCCTGAGTCTTCATTTTATTACTCACTAATTCATCAACACAGGGTTATCTACTTCATCCCACTGTTATACTATTGATTCTTTCTTCCTTAAAGGTAGTCAATGAATACAGCCTTATTTAAAGACCTCATCCTATTCAGTCTCAACAATGTTTCACATTGCACATGTCACTACCTTAGCTTCCAGGTACGGATGTATGGATAGATGTATTTCCTTAGGAGATCATGGACTGGGGGGTCAGGTTGATCTTGGTTTACATGTCAGCTTTGCCCCTTCCTTGCTGACCTATTTCTGAAAAATCAGACCTGGGCTGGGTGGGGGGAGGGGGAGTCAGACCTCTCCTGACCTCAAATTTTTCAAAAATAAAATGGGGATGAATATATATATCAGCTAGATCAGCTTCTCCACAAATTATTTGCCAAGCCCTACTATCTCTTTAACTTTTTAACTGAATGTGATCTGTCTCCTTGATACCCCCATAAATAGGATGACCATATAACTAGTTGTACAAATATACATACATTTTTAATCAAAAGAAGGTGCTTTTAACTATTTTGCTAGAACAATATGGCTAAACCAGGACTGTCTCAGGTAAATCAGGAGGTATGATTAACCAATTCAAAGTATACCCTGTGTTTCTCTTTTACTTTGTTGCATTTGTTACTTTTGACCTTTCCCAGAATCTCTCTCTGGTTCCTCTGTGATAAATCTTTCAAATTTCTTTTTTTTTTTTAAGATTTTATTCATTTATTTGACAGACAGAGATCACAAGTAGTCAGAGAGGCAGGCAGAGAGAGAGGGGGAAGCAGGCTTCCCGTTGAGCAGAGAACCCGACACGGGGCTCGATCCCAGGACCCTGGGATCACGACCCGAGCCAAAGGCAGAGGCTTCAACCCACTGAGCCACCCAGGCGCCCCAAATCTTTCAAATTTCTGTTCAACTCTCATCCCCTAGCACACCATAGTTTTCACCTTTAACCAGACAACATTTACTTTCCATGCAAGTACAACCAAAATGAAATCCACATGTGCAGTCAGGCATTGCCTTTGGATAGCACTTGTTATATTTAACTATTCTATTTAGTGTAAATTATCTCTACTAACAGATTGTAGTCCAAATTTTTTTTTCTTTAGAATATACATTTTTATGGAAGTAACCTAATCTGATACTTTTCGTATTTGTCATACTTTCTGTCATATAGTTCATCAATTAGTGGGTATTTATTAAATATTTATTGATCGAATTATTAATTTATTCTTGTTATATTTTGGTTATGTTGGGTCATGGATGAGCTTAATTATATTCTACAATTATTCTACACTCTATTATTTTATAGCTTGCCAAGAGTCTAACAGTTATTTTCAGAAATATGTTTTTTAAGAACAAAAGGGAACACAGTGACTTTCAATCACTACTAATTAATCCTCAACATATCAATATATTAGGTTAACATGAACATTTAAAAATACATTAGAGTAACATGAACATCCAAAGATAATTGAAGGAGTAAGATGAATCAACATCAGTCTGGCCACAAATATAGATAGGAACAAGCTAAATTCTTAATGATGAAAGGGAGTAATATGGGCTAATTTCTTACATTAATTGGACAAAATCCCCCCTAACCCACCCACCCCTGAGTTCAATTATTTTCTAGTACTCTCAGAATTAATCTCACAATCAGAATACTCATCTTGGAGCTAAACAGAAATACAAGAGTTTCAAAGAACTCTCTTCCAAAATGAAAAAAAAATTTAAAATCTATTTACATCTTTGTAAGATTTTCTTTGGAAAGTAAAAGTTACAAGAGACAAAACTGTGATTGCACCTATTTTTCTTTACCCTTTTTAATCTAAAGGAACAATGTCATTATTGTACATAATGGTCTGACTCCATTTTGAACATGACTATTGACAGCTTTAATGCCCGTAACTCCATTTCCCCTTCTGCTCCACATCTGTGTGATATAGGACAGCCCAGGTTCTCCCTCTATGATGCCTGCAGGAAATTCAACCCAAGGAAGCCCTGGTCTTTGCATGAGAACCCCACCCAAGCCCACCACACAACTGTAAGAATTCCGTAAAACTGGTATCTTTTCTCTCTTTGCTCTCTCAAGCCATTTTCAGACCAGCTTGGAAACTTGCTCTGCTCTCCACAAAATTATGTGAGAAATAAGCCCTTTTATATCCTCTTGGTGCATGTGTGGCGCCATCATTCTTGGCATCCGAAAAAAATTTGGATGGGGTCTATCTTACCTCTGCAGAATGTTCAAAACACTGTGGTTTAAAACTGGGGTAAAAAGTCTTTGAATTTATATAGACTTATATGCTACTGATGTGCACTATTTACACATAAAAATAAGAGAAAGGATATGACAAATCCTACAAATTTTAAAGGAAGAGTGGTCTGACCATAAAATGGTTAATTTAGAAAAAATCAACAAACTGTTTATAAAAATGAAACTTGCTAACACAGACACATACTGGACCTAAAGCCATATTTTGTTTTCAGTACTGTATATACATATATTGTTATTACCAAATGTGGTGTCATTGAGGCAACGTTGAGGCAGCTGGAATTTGTGCAGGTAAGAGTGTAAGTTATCTGGGAGTAATATGTCCAACTTATCAACAAGCATGGAATTGGTGAATACAAAATTCAGTTTTGGTGCTTTGACAATAATTTCATATAAGTTGAAATTATTATTATTCAGTATTATTATTTGCTGAGAATATTACTATAGAAAATAAGATTATTTATTACATTGTATAAAACCAAAATAAAATGAGGGCAAGTATTACAAAAGAAAGAAAGAGGAGATAAAGACTGAGTGAGAGAGAGAGAGAGACTGAGCAAGAGAGCGAGAGAGAGAGAGAGAGGCTGGTATGAGAGGTTTACAAAGCATTCAGTTATAATTTGAAGCCTTGTTTTGATTGGAGTGTATGAGGAGTTTTAGTGTAAAATATACCTATAAAATATTAAAAGGTCCTCATATTCATTATAGCTTTGAAGATGAGATTTCCAGTACCAGTCAAAAATTAGACAACGTAGAAATAGAAAATAGAATTTTAGAATTTCTAATGTATAGATTTAATAGTAACTAAGAGAGAGGATTAAAAAAAAAAAACCAACAAGGGTGATTTGAAAATAGTGTATGGTGTGTGTGCCTTCGGACACAGTCATGGGGGTCTACATTAGTTAGTTTTCACAGCTTATCAATGCTTTAGTTATATGGACAACGACAAAATAAGGATTTTCATAGTTATTCTTGAAAGCATACAAATGTCAGTATTCATTACAAGGATTGTTGGAAACTCAATGCTTAGTTGAAACTTTCCTCTTGTCAGCTTTTGTCATACAAGGTTTCCATTATATGAATAATGAGCATATAGTGAAGATTTATTTGCCCACTCTATTTTCAGTAGTTTTTGTCTTCCAATACAGTAGGGAAAGACTGGGATTAATGTCTCTGGCTCTTGTAGTCACCAATTGTACTTACACTGAGAAATCACTTACCCCATTGACTCTTATTTCATCACCTGGAAAATGAATAAAATTTTGATTAGATGAGCTCTTAAAATCCCATCCTTTTTTTCCAAACAAACAAACAAAAAAATTAAGCTAGATGTTATTAGAAACCAAAACTGTTGCACAAAAGATCATTAACTCATTCATGTAATAAATGAGTATTAAGTATATATTATGGGTCATCCAAACTTAACAAATGTAAACTGGAAAACTCGATTTCTTCCTCATCATGTAATCCTGCTACTGTTTTCCTCATCTCTTCAAACCGTAACAATACACACCTCACTTTCCCACTTACTCAAGTAAACAAACCAAGTAATATTTTTGATTATTCTTTCTTTCACCCACCACATCCTCCCCATCATTAAATGTTTCCAATTACAATAATACAGAGTGAGCCCATCCATTTTTCTCCATCATGTATTGCATCGCATTCCAGTTGGTTTCCTGCTTTTGATGCTTGATATATCCCCATGAAAATCACAATAACTACAGTCATCTAGAACATACGTCAGATTAAATCACTCCCTACTTAAAGTCATTGACTTTACTCTGAACTTGAAATAAATTCACTCCTAATCCTGCATACAAAGTCCTTTAGTCCTATACTTTGCCTTTATTCAAACCTTATCCAATAGCACGGTCCCTTTCAGCCATTTTGTTTATGTACACTGACTTCCTATTTATTCAACAGTGCAACTTGTTCTTTTGACTTTATAACCTTTGTTGTCTATGCCTGGAATTTTTTTTTCCTGATTTTATATTGCTGGTGCTTTATTTAAATGTCACTCTCTGAGGGGTGCCTGACTGGCTCTGTCAGTAGAGCACACTATTCTTGATGTCAGGGTTGTAAGTTGGAGCCCCGTGTCAGGTGTAGTGATTACTTAAAAGTAAAATCTTAAAAAGAAATAAAAATGAAAATAAATGTCAACCTCTGAGAGGCCATTCCTGACCACCAATCCCAAGTAGTCATCCACAAACACACTATGTCATTACCCATTTTAATTATTTGCATAGCACTTATTTCTATCATATATTTTCCTCTTTATTTATTTTTTTAAAAGATTTTATTTATTTATTTGTCAGAGAGAGAGTGAGCGAGCACAGGCAGACAGAGTGGCAGAGGGAGAAGCAGGCTCCCTGTGGAGCAAGGAGCCCTATGTGGGACTGGATCCCAGGATGCTGGGATCATGACCTGAGCTGAAGGCAGCCGCTTAACCAACTGAGCCACCCAGGCGTCCCCTTCCTCTTTATTTAAATGTAAAAGTTCCTTTTGTCTTCCACTGGAATATAAGTTCACCCAGAATTGTTCATTTCCATGGCTTTAGATCATGAAACTCTATGAAGAACTGTGCCCATACATTTGCTCTTCTTAGGAAGCTTTTTTTTTTTTTTCCAGCTTTATTGGTGTATAATTGATTTTAAAAGTTTCAAAATATTTAAAGTGTGCAACATAATGCTTTGATATACCTGCACATTATGAATGAATCCCCCCATCAAGTTAATTAACAAATCCATCACCTCACATATTTACCTTTTTTAAATGAGAACATTTAAATTCTCCTCTCTTAACGAATTTCAATTTTATAATACAGTGTTATCAACTAGAGTCACCACGTTATACATTAGATCCTCCAGTTTCATTTACCTTATAACAGAGTTCATCCTCTTTTATCAACATATTTCCCCCACCTCACAACCCCTGGCAAACACTTTCCTGCATAAGATTGTTCTCTTGGGACGCCTGGGTGGCTCAGTTGGTTAAGCAGCTGCCTTCGGCTCAGGTCATGATCCCAGCGTCCTGGGATCGAGTCCCACATCGGGCTCCTTGCTCGGCGGGGAGCCTGCTTCTCCCTCTGCCTCTGTCTGCCAGTGCTCACTCTCTCTCTCGGTCTCTCTCTCTGACAAATAAATAAATTAAAAAAAAAAAAAAAATTTAAAAAAAAAAAAAAAAAAAAAGATTGTTCTCTTAATTTCTCTTTCTGATAGTTCATTGCTGGTGTATAGAAATACACCTGAGTTTTATATATCGGTTTTGTATCCTCCAACTTTACTGAATTTGTTTATTAGTTATAATGGGTTTTGATGGAGTCTTTAGTGTTTTCCATACTTAGCCATCTTTCTACTTTTAGTCTTTTTAATCTTTGGCTGTTGATACTTAAAGCCAAGTTAGAACTGTAAATTGTTCTCTCTAATCTACCCCTGCCTGCTGCAAATTGAACACCGTGGATTTGGGGACAATTGGTTCTACTATAGATTTTCATAACATCAATATGAGTCCAAAACTCAAGAATGAATTATCTCCATCCCAAGGACTCTTAGAAAAAAAATTCCTGACTGTGTGATTTTTTTGGAGTAGTAGTTGAGAGTATGATACAAAACAAGGATTAACAACTATGGACATTACATCAAACCAAGCCCATCAGTTGCTTTAATAAATAAAGTTTAATTGCAACACAGTCATGCATTTATGTATTGTCTATGACAGTTTCATGCTGTCATGGCCAAGTTAACTCTTTGTCACAAAGACCATATGGCCTTAAGAGCTTAAAATATTTGTTATCTAATATTTTATAGGAAAAATTTGCTGACCTCTGTTATTTGTCTTGTTTTATGATATAACTCCATCACTATGTTCTACTTTGATACAGCATGGTTTCTAAATCCCTCATTTATTCTGTTTCTTCTCCTTGATATACATTTTGTAAATTATTTCTTAATATGGATATATTACTATACATAATGCTTTCCACATGCTCAGGGCTGTAAAAAACTACAGTAAAATTTTTGCAATATTCTGTATTTGTTTCACCTCTAAACTTTGGGCTTGAGAGAGGTGTATACACAAATCTATTTTTTTACAATACTGCATTACATGTGTATACTCACATCCCATTAAAGGAGTATGTCAAGGAAATGTTAGTTCTATAAATTCTGTCTAGAATCCAAACTTAGATTGATTAAAAAAATGTTTACTTGACTTAGTAAATTTTAATTCCAAAGGACAGCTAGATCTGAGTGATTTTGTTTCTCTGGTGTTCTTTACTCTTGCTTTATTTTTAAGCAGACAATCTCTATTTCACAACAAAATGACCAGCCAAAGCACAAAATTGAGTAGTCCCCGTCTCACAAAGAGGAAGACTTTAACTTTAAATGTCTGTAGAGATAACTCCAATTAAATTTTAATTGGCTCTGCTCTGATCATGTGCCTACAACATATCTTATTTTTTTTTTTTTTAATTTGACAAACAGAGATCACAAGCAGGCAGAGAGGCAGGCAGAGAGAGGGGAGGGGGAAAGCAGGCTCCCTGCTAAGCAGGGAGCCCCATGGACCCTGGGACCCAGGACCCTGGGATCATCACCTGAGCCAAAGGCAGAGGCTTTAACCCACTGAGCCACCCAGGCGCCACTACACTGTGTCCTAATCTACTAACATTGATCTCACATCCACATCCGACCTGGGTTGGAGTCATTGGGGGCAGTTGATTGATAATCTAGTAGATGGAGGAGGCTTGCTCTCCAAAGGAAAAGATGCTCTATAGACTAAAACCTAACAGACGACCATTGCACTCACTTTACTTCATTTGGTACTAATGGAAAATACTTTCAAATTATCCCCTAAGCTCTCATTGGCTCAAATTAATATCAATTGGTGTACATCACACTAAAGCTTAAATATCATACTAAGGCAAAAAAAAAAAAAAAAGAGAGAGAGAGAGAAATAAAAAAAAATGGCTGGAAGATAAGAAGAAACCAATAGAGATGCATTTCATTACTGCCATATGCACATTTGTGTTACCAAATCTAACAAAATTTTTAATTTGTTAGAATTAAAGTCTGTTTAGTCAATGCAAGTAGTGCCTATCATTAACAGTAATATGTTCCAAATTTTTAAATTTAAATCTTACATGTTATTTATTCATGAATTTGTTCACTTAATAAGTGTTTGTTGAGTTCCTGCTCTGTGCTTGGCATATTTCCAAGGGACTTGGAATGTAATATTGAACGATCCCTGCATGGTCCCCAACACGATAAGGCTTACGCGCAATGTAGACCACAAATCTTAAATAACTTATCATTTGGCCTCAGCTGTGATAAAGACTATAAGGTACATACAATAGAGCACTAGGCTGTTATAAAAGAGTGAAGACTAAAATATTCTATAGAATCAGGGAAGACTCTTGGGAGGAATGAAATTTAAACCAAAGATTTGGTTGAGGAATACAAGTAGCTAGGTTAAAAAGTCTATGTGTCTGTGTGTGTTGGTGGTAGATGAAGAGCAAGAAACAGTTTTCCAGTGTTAGTGTCAGTAGGGAGACCTGAAGAAGGTGAGGATTCATGACACCATAGTAAGAGAAGAGAGAATTTGAAAGGAAGCAAAAGGAAAAATATATGGAGTCTTTTATAGGATTTCTGAATTGGTGAGACTCCTTTCAGCTGGAAGGGCCTGGAGAAGTGGCTTTGGTTCCAGCATTGTCCTCAGGCCTGAATGCATGTGGCCTGGCCTTGGGAGAGGTCACAGCCCAGCGCTGGGATCTTGTTTGTTCTTCAAACAGGCCATCAGTCGCTGGCTCAGTCTCTAATTTACTGGACTTGACCTTCCCACCTCTCTCCAAGGAAGTTGCCATCAGCAGGAGTTAGGGGAAATGTGAACCAACTATTAACAGAAGTGGAGTTCACTGGAATGACATGGAGACCATCTACCCTTCCTGTTCATGGGCTTCGTTTACTTCGTGATGGAGATGCACTCCTCATCTTCTTCCTGGGCTGCATGGTGGACACTGGCTATCTGGGAAAGCTGTGGGCACCCACCGGCTCCCTGGCCCAGCTACCCTGCCCCTCAAGGGCCCTGCAGATCGTCTGGGAAGCAGCCTGCTACCTGTGACCAGCAACCTCCTCAGTCGCCAGATAGCTGGCCATGAGCTGCAGTGACTGTTCATGGGGGACTGGGTGTCCCTTTGAGATTGTGATAGGCCCCAGAGACCTGGCTTCTTGGCAACCTGCTGAACATGGGATCTTGGGCATCGTGGGCCTGTGTGTGTTTGCCTAAGTATGTGCAAACACGTGTGCATGTGTATCCTTTGAGTTTCTGGGAGAAGTGGCTGACTGGATCATGTAGAGATGTCAAGATTGATAGAAAATCCTTCCACTCAAATACCAGAGCATTAAAAACCACATTCCTTTTTGGTCACTTAAAAAAAAAAAATAAGAAAGATTTTTGTTCTACCCTAAAAACAATGGAAAGCCATTGAATTGCTTGAAGCAAAGGGGTGACATAGGGAGATTTGTGGTTTTAAAAGATCACTACGTTTGTGTATGGGAATGCTTTAGGATACTTGCTAGAAGGTTATCACAGTAGTCTTTTAGAGAGGACTACTTATAATATGGAGGTGACGGTCATCAGTCGTTGTCTGAGACCCACAAATAACTGGCCTGAGACCATTTTTAAAAGTAGAATCAGTAGGTTTTAATGATTGTCTGCTTTTATGTGCACATATAAATATGACTCACTTCTTTAATCTAATGTTAATCATTATGAAGTTATGTTTTTAAGCAAAAGTAACTGGTATGTTACTTATATTGCATTAGGAACCTAATTTGTTGATATGACTTGAATTTTTTAATGCACAAGAAGTTAACTAAACCTTTTCAAAATAATTTTTCCCCTTCATGAATAATTTATTTTCTGTCTTTGATAAATATAGTATTTCATAACCAAGAAACTATAAAGTATCTTTAAATGTATCAATGGCATTTCTGCCTCACTGGCCTTCTGGGAATCCAAGGAAAAATAAAGTTGCCCAGAATAAAGGAACAACAAAAGTTATAAGGAGAAAGACAGTTGAGAAAAATAAACAGCAGAACAAGGACACCCAGAGGGAACATACAGTCTACCCAATTTTCGGTCTTACCTAAATTTGAAATATCCGAGGAGACAACTCTATATACAGGAGAAACAGGTATCCAAGCATTCCCGACTCTTAAGGTTGCACTGACCTCTTTTAAACGCTCCACAGTTTACACTTACTCTTCTGTAACTGAAATTGTCTGACTATAGAGCAGCCTGACCAGGAGCAGTGACCTTCTCAAGGCTTGCTTTCTTTTTCTTTCTGTGTCAGGACATAATAATAATAATAATAATAATAATGGCATATTGAGAACTATATACAATCTTATATATGAGAACATGGCAAGTTTGTTCCATGTGCTTTACTTGTGTTAACTCATTTAATCTTCACAGGAGTCCTTGAGGTAGTTGCATTGCCACCACTTTACTGATGAAGGGGTTGAGACATAACAGGGTCACACTCTTTCCCGAGATCACTGAGTTAGTAAATGGCAGACATGGGATCTGAGCATACATGGTTTAGTTTCAGCCCAAGCCCTTGATTGCTTGCTCACTTAACCCTAATATGGCAGGTACAGTAGCATTAGCTACAATCCATGGAGCATTCCTTTTGCCAGGCATTGGTGGTTTAAAAAATGTAAGTTATATCCTGAAAACAATCTGAGCAACACTTTTAAGGTAGGCATTATTATTCTCATTTTCAGAAAAGGAATTGATGGCTCAGGAAGCTTAATCCTTTTGACACAGGTCATGTAACTAGTAGAAAATGAGTCAAACTCCATAGTCAGATAAGTCAGGATACAAAAACTATTCCCTTTTAACATCAAGAAAACTCAGATCCTAGTTTTATCACTGATCATATGACCGTGAATATCATTTAATCCCCCAGCTTCAGTTCATTCAACTATAAAATAAAAGTGATTCTCAAACTTAAGTTGTCTCAGGATATCCTTGCGGTATTTGTTACAAATGCAGATTTCCTAGTCAATCCTAAATAGCTTGATCAACTAGATATGGGGTGGGGAGGTCAAACCATCTGCCTTTGAATATTCTTTTTTTTTGTTTTAATATTTTATTTATTTATTTGATAGACAGAGATTACAAGTAGTCAGAGAGGCAGGCAGGGAGAGAGAGGAGGAAGCAGGCTACCTGCTGAGCAAAGAGCCCGATCTGGGGCTTGATTTCAGGACCCTGGGATCATGACCCGAGCCAAAGGCAGAGGCTTTAACCCATTGAGCCACCCAGGCGCCCCTGAGTATTCTGATTCAATGTAGACCATACATCAGCAGAAGTAGCTGACCTCACCTTGAAACAGTCATTAACCAAATGCTGCCTCTGTTTTGCTCTGTTACAACTTTGAAACTCAACAATCCTCTCCATCGTGCTCTCCAGATAGTACATGGACCACCTGGAAACTTAAAACATTTGAGGATAATTGATTTAATGGTGTCTGGGTGGCTCCGTTAAGCATTTAACTCTTAATTCTGGTTCAGGTCATGATCTCGGGTCCTGAGATTGAGTCCTGTGTTGGGCTCCATGCCCAGCTTGGGATTCACTCTCTCCCTCTGCCCCTCCACACAACTCTTGCTGCTTAAGAAGAAGAATTGATGTAGTATGTCAACTACACTCAAATTAAAAAAAAAAAAAAAATAGGGGCGCCTGGGTGGCTCAGTGGGTTAAAGCCTCTGCCTTCGGCTCGGGTCATGATCCCAGGGTTCTGGGATCGATCCCTGAATCCGGCTCTCTGCTCAGCAGGGAGCCTGCTTCCCCTCTCTCTCTGCCTACTTGTGATCTCTGTCTGTCAAATAAATAAATAAAAAATCTTAAAAAAAATTATGAAAGAGAGACACCAGAGAGCCTACTTTCCCTTTCTACCACATAAGGACACAGCAAGATTAAAATTAATTTCTTCTTTTTTTTTTTTTTTAAAGAGTATTTAGTTGAGAGAGGGAGAGAGTGTGTGAGAGAGCACAAGGGTGGGGTGAGGGGCAGAGGTAGAAGCAGACTCCCTGCTGAGCAGGGAGCCCATTACAGGACTCAGTTCCAGGATTCTGGGATCATGACCTGAGCTGAAGGCAGGCGCTTAACAGACTGAGCCACCCAGGTGCTCCAAATTTCTATTGTTTAAGCCAAAAAGAAAAATCTATTCAATTGTACAACCAATTGGAATCAGAGAGTGCAGTTCACCACCCATTTTCCAGCATTTATTATAGTGCTTAATAGTACATACTTAATATTTGCTTAATGAGTGAATAATATTCATTATATTTTACTTTAGAATATTTCTAAAGTGTAAACATTTAAAGAAAATAATCTGATAATAAATACTAATGTATATATGTCATCTCTGTAAGCAGAGAGTTTATACCATACCAATGGCTTTATTTAATATACTTTCTTGATGTTACCACCTAGTCTAGATTCTATTGCATGACATCAGAATTACTGCCACAGTGAGTCTTCTTCCCTGGAGTCGCTCCTTTAGAGCACAGTCTGCATGGTTTTTTTCATATTACAGCCTTTTAAAATAGGATTTCATCAACACATTTGTAATGATCAAAACCCTTAAATTGCTCTCTGGTTTCTTCTATATTAGGTGTAAACTTCTTTACGGACTTCCTATGCATTTAATTACAAACAATTTTTTTGTCTTTATAATTCCCTGGCATATCTTGCATTTCAACCAGACTCGTCTGATCACTATTCTGGGAACACACACACACAAAGCCCTTCCTTTGATTCGGCCTTTCCCCCTTGCACTTTCACTTTGCCACATTCCTTTTGTTCTTCAAAGTTTGGCTCAGATTTCATCTTTTTGAAGACAATTTGACTGATTCTGATATTAAACTACATTTTGTCTCATGTTATTCTTTTCTCCTGACCTAACTGCAACCTTCCCCAAGACAGAATCTGTATGTACTCCAGAGTGAAATTTTTCAATATGCTGGTCCTGGGTCTCATTCAACGTTTGCTAATGATTTATAATAAAACAACTGAATGGAGTAGAGAAGAAAGCAAAAATGTTTCACTATATAAACCTAAGGGTTTTTTTTTCATGAAACTTTTCTTTTTGTTGAATTGTGTGCATGGATGCCTGTTCACAGTACAAATGCATTTCTAAACAGTGGATCTTAGTTCAAAAAGTTTGAAAGCTACTATTTTATAGAACCAAACGCAGCATTGATCACATTATAAAAATCCAGTAAGCACCTGCCATTTGATTGGTTGATATGACTCTGAATTAATATATACAATCAATGGTAGGAAAGTAGGTCTGGTGGTGTACAAAATAATAATATTGGTGCTAAAGCAGTATATGAAAATATGATTTATTTAATCACTTAACAATGGCAAAGGAGGATTTAGTTTACAAATATAATATGACTTGCTCGGTATTACTTAAACTTCCCATTATTCTGGTTTTTAAATTTAATCTCCTCTCTAATGAAAAATCAACTTCGGGTTGTGTATTTGACAAGCACCGGAAGACTAATGGGCTTGTGTTATTTTTTTTTAAGCCCTGGGTAAGAAACGGATTTAAAAGTTGACCTGATATGTTTTAGTTTAATGAGTTTCAGACTTTAGAGCTTTATTTCACTTCACCATAAACACCTGAATTCTCAATCTAATACTTCTCTCCATGGGATTGTCTATAATCTAGGAAGAAGAATAAAGGTTTTGAGCTTTCAGAATTGGTATAGAAAGTGCCTAATTTCAGAACTCAGTCAGTAGTGCAGGCTGCATTACACGGAATCAGTTTGTAATGAGATCTATATCAAGAACATATTCCGTTGGCTTATGCTTCAGCACCGACCTCTGAAGGAAGCAGAAAAGATGGCAAGAGGATAAAGGCAGGTCTTCATTAACTAATATTTGACGGTATATGGCAAACTATGGAGCAGTAGCAGAGTCAATGGCAAAGTTCTCTGAAACACCACAAGTGAATGAACTATGACGGCAAAATCCTGTCACATTTTTCTGTCCAGAGTCTTTTTCAGCAGTTTTTAAGTGATATTATTTACTGATCATCTTTCTGCCTAATGCCAAAGGTTTGTTTTGTTTCTATTTGTGTGTGTGTGTGTGTGTGTGTGTGTGTGTGTGTGTGTGTTTTAAGAGAGAGAAAAGAGGGCTTTTGGTTGGTTTTCTTTTCTTTTGCTTTGCAAAGTGAAAAAAGAAGTCAAGGCAACACTGAGCTAACACAAACCTTGCAAATACAGCAGACGTGCATTTTTTGAGAGCAATAATAACGTGTAAAATAATGATGCTATTAAAGTCTAGCAAGTCAGGGCAGAGAGGAGGTGAGAGTGAGCAGGAGTGGAGGGGGCATCCCCAACCAGCATGAGGGCCATAGATAACCAGGCATGACCAAACACAGGGAGGAAAAAAACGTGCATGAATCACAGATCATATTTCACTTGGGAATTTGAGAGTCATAAACCCTTTGCATTTTAAAGCTGGAAGGGACTTAGTTCAACACTCTCATTTCACAGAAGGGGAAATTGAATCATGTTCTGCTAAGCTATACAGTATGTATTCCGTGTTTGTAAAAATTGCAAGCAGCTTTTCAGAACCAGCCCTACACACTAGATAAAATATATGTCTCCCTCCCCCACATCCCTTTCCACTGTTTCCCTGTAAACTCTCTTTATCCTTCTTCCCCTCTTACTTGCTGTTACTATTTCTTTTTATTTTGTTTATTAATACCCTAAGTGTCTTCAGATTTTCACGTGGAGCGCTAGGCATGGGAAATAGGTGATCCTCGTCTCTAGGAAGTTCATGATCTGATGGGTGAGAAAGATGATACAGAAGACAGTAAAACTGCAGGAATGTAAGTTAAATAAAGGGGGATTAATGTGTGATTCTGTAATTTTCCATTAAAATGACAATTCAGCTATTCTCTAGGTATATGGAGAATGTGATGATTAAGCTGAATTTTAAGGCATTAATAAGAGTTAGATTTTTGTTTATATTAGCATTATATAAGCAGAGAGGGGGAAGAGGAGAGACTGTTATATAGCTAGTGGTTTAGCTATAATACTCTGGGTAAAGTCCATCTTATGAAAGAGACTTGTTTTTCTACCTATATTTACTCCCTAGGTGATCCCGTCTTGCCTCATGATTTTAAATACCATCTATTTTTTCACAATGGGTTTGCACACACAGGTGTTATGCAAACCACCACTAAACCTAAACCAAAAGGGGAAAGGAAAAGGCTCATATCAACATTGTTATCATTGAACACATAGATTTGGGCAGATCTACCACTACTGGTCATCTGATCTACCAAAGTGGTGGGACCGACAAAAGAACTAATAGAAAAATTTGAGAAGGAGGTTGCTGAGATGGGAAGGGGCTCCTTCAAGGGTGACTGGGTCTTGGATAAACTGAAAGCTGAACATGAATGAGGTATCACTGTTGATAGTTCCCTGAGGAAATTCGAGACCAAGGAATGTTATATGACCATCACTGATCCTCGAGGACACAGAGACTTTATCAAAAACATGATTATAGGCACATCTCAGGCTGACCATGCTGTCCTGATTATTGCTGCCGGTGTGGATGAGTTTGAAGCAGGTAGCTCCAAGAATGGGAGACCTTTGAGCATGCCCTTCTGGCTTACACACTGGCTGTGAAAACAACTAATTGCCAGTGTCAACAAAATGGATTTCACTGAGTCACCCTATAGCCAGAAGAGACACAAAAGAAATCGTTAAGGAAGTCAACACCTACATTAAGAAAAATGGCTACAACCCTGACACAGTAGCATTTGTGCCAATTTTTGGTTGGAATGGTGACAACGTGCTAGGGTCAAGTGTTAACATGTCTTGGTTCAAGGGATGGAAAGTCACCCATATGGATAGCAATGCCGGTGGAACAATATGCTTCAAGCTCTGGATTGCATTCTGCCACCAGCTGGTTCAACTGACAAGCCCTTGCATCTGCCTCTCCAGGACATCTACAAAATTGGTGGTATTGGTACTGTCCCTGTGGCCCAAGTGGAGACTGGTATTCTTAAACCTGGCATGGCGGTCTCCTTTGCTTCAGTCAGTGTCACAACTGAAGTAAATTCTGTTGAAATGCACCATGAAGTTTTGAGTGAGACACTTGCTGGGGACAATGTAGACTTCAGTGTCAAGAACATATGTGTCAGAGATGTTCGTCCTGGCAATATGGCTGGTGACAGCAAAAATGACCCACCAATGGAAGCAGCTGGCTTCAAAGCTCACATGATTTTCCTGAACTATCTTGGCCAAATCAATGCTGGGTATGCACCTGTGCTGGATTGTCACCTGGCTCACGTTGCTTGCAAGTTTGCTGAGGTGAAGAAAACTGATGATCGTTTTGGAAAAAAAGCTGGAAGATGGCCCCAAGTTCTTAAAATCTGATGATGCTGCTACTGTTGATATGGTGTGTTGAGAACGTCCCTAATTATCCTCCTCTGGGCTGTTTTTCTGTTTGTGATATGAGACAGACAGTTGCTGTAGGTGTCATCAAAGCAGTGGACAAGAAGAGAGCTGGAGGTGGCGAGGTCACCAAGTCTTCTCAGGAAGCTCAGAAAGCTAAATGAATATTATTCCTAATACCCGCCCCCCCCCCAGTGTTAATCAGTGGTGGAAGAATGGTCTCAGAACTGTTTGTATCAATTGGCCATTTAAGTTTAATAGTAAAAGACTGGTTAAAGGTAACAATGCATCATAAAACCTTCAGAAGAAAAAGATAATGTTTTGTGGACCATTTGTTTTATGTTTGTGTGTGTGTGTGTGTGTGTGTGCGGCAGTTTCAAGTTATTAGCTTTTAAAATGAGTAGTTTTTAATGGAAACAACCAAAAAAACTCACAGAATTTTGAGAGCCATTAAAATAAAACTTTATTGAGAAAAAAATAATGATAAAATAAATGAATAAATAAATAAATGCCATCTACTTGCTGATGACATCCCAATCTACATTTTAGCCTATACTTCAGACTTGTGTATATCCAACTACTTACTCAATATCTATCTTCAGAAGTCCAAAAGAATTTTTAATATAAATTATCTAAAAATAAAATCTGTGATTCCCCTTCAAACACTTAGTGCAAATTCCCCCACCTAATTTCTGATGTAAAAATCTTGAGGTCAGCTTACCTTCCTTTTTCCTTCAATGCAGGTATTCTAACTATATCTTCTCAAAGAATCTCACTTGATTTTTATTATCACTGATACTGCTACTATAGTCCAAGCCTTGTGGATATTTTATGGTTTCTTAATAGGTTTCTGTGTGTCAACTCTCCTTTCCAATCTTTTCTCATTATAGCAGCCAGATGGATCCCGTTTAAAGATGGGTTTCCATGTCATTCCTTTGCTTTGAAAGCGTCTCATATCACCTAAAGTAAAAGCCGCAGTTCTTACTGCAACCACATGGCCTTCTGTGATCCGGCCATTTGTTATTTCTGAACTCTAATCACCAACTTCTCACCTCTGTCTCACTCACCTCTAGTCATATGGCCCTCTTGTCAAATGCAAAGATCCTGTGGCATGAGTGTGCCTGCCGAATCTGAGACAAAGTGACGGCCATATGACTAGAGGTGACTTTGCCTCAGACATAGCAGGTACACTCATGTCACAGAATCTTTGCACTTGCTGATCTCTTTACTAGGAATCTTCTGCTCCAGATATCCACAAAGCTCCCTCTTTTGCTTCCCTCAAGCCCCAACTCAAATGTCACGTTCTCCTGAGCTTTCACTATCTATCTTACCTAAAACATATTATACATTTGTATCTTAGTTTTGCTTTTCAGGTTTTATCTTTGTTTTTGGTTTTGAATTTGTTTTTTCGTTGTTGTTAATGTGTTGTTACCATGCACTAGAGTATAAGATCTACAGGGACAGTGTCCTTACCATTAACAATTGGTTCTCACAAGGTGGTATAAACCAGCTCCAACATGCCCCTCCTCATGGATATTTGTAATATGAATGGGAAAAAACTTCTCCTGTCCAAAGGCACTTTCTCATCATTGGAAATTCCATTATTAGAAGTGCCTTAGGATAAACATAAGCTTTCCATCTCTCTCTCTAAATGCTGACCTCTTGGGAAAAGAAACACATCAAGTTAAATGAATTATTAATATATTAGCATAAGTTTATTAATTGCATATTTTGCTTCCCTGTTAACTTTCTTTTAGAATCACTAAAAAGTGGGGTTTTGCAGGTGGGGAAAAGACAAGGATAAACCTGAATAATGTAACAATAACTGGGTGAAAGAGACTGAACTCCTACAGGAATAAGGAAGGGATATAATAATGGATAAAGAAAGAGTATAGTTGACAGGCTGTGTATGGCCATTTGACCTTTTGAGTCTACAACAACCAGAACAATAGGACAGCCAGGGAATGAAGTGATGGAGAACTTGCTTAGTTCTCAGGGTAAAAATCCCAATTTAAATACAAGCATTCAACTCATGAAATTTAAGCTGAATATCCATAAACTGTAATCAGATTTATCGTATAGGTTTTTGTACCGAAAATATATTAAAAATCCAAATTAAATAACATTTTTAAATATCTAGCATCATATGTGGCCAACAGTAAGTAAGTAGTACCAGCTTTCATGAATTTAGCTATTCATTAATGATTTATATTGATACATTGCATTACCACCATTGGAGATTCCATACAGTTTATATTTTTATTTTTTTATTAATTTTTTAAGACTTTATTTATTTGTCAGAGAGAGAGAGAGAGAGAGAGCTAGCACAGGCAGGCAGAGTGGCAGCAGAGGCAGAGGGAGAAGCAGGCTCCCTGCCAAGCAAGGAGCCTGATGTGGGACTCGATCCCAGGATGCTGGGATCATGACCTGAGCCGAAGGCAGCTGCTTAACCAACTGAGCCACCCAGGCGTCCCAACAGTTTATATTTTTAACAAAAGTAAAATGGATGCTCCACAATATGGCAGTTTGGTATTACATTATTGGTAAAGGAATTCCCCTTCCATAAAATTCCTAACATTGGCTTAAAATAATTAAATAATGTTTTACACAAATGTAGAAATGTGTTCTCAGAAGAGGGAGGGTGTTATATTTTTCTTGGACTCTCTGAAAATAGATGCCAGAAAAAGTCAGAGTGTGATGGATACAAATAATTTCATTTCCATTTAGTAAATACATCACCCTTAGTCTAAAATGGCATACAAAACAGATGGACAAAGTCTACTGCAGATGACAGATACCGTTCAAGAAATAATGTTTAAATGGGCATGTAGATGTCTATTTCTTTTATATACTTTTTCATTCTAGCAATTAACCATAGCAATAAAAGTGAAACTCTTACGGGGTGCATTGGTGGCTCAGTTGGTTAGGCATCTGACTCTTGGTTTCAGCTCAGGTCACTATCTGATGGGTAGTGGGATCGAGCCCCATGTCAGACTCCATGCTCAGTGGGGAGTGTGCTTGAAGATTCTCTCCCTCTGCCCCTCCCCCAACTTGTGTGTGATCTCATGCACTCTCTCTCTTTCTGTCTCTTTCTAAGATAAATAAATCTTTAATTTTTTTTTTTTTTTAAGTGAAGCTGTTAAACATTTCTGGACCTCCCCTCTGCTATTTGGAAAAAATCAGTGGGCATTGTGAATTTAACATTTTATGGCAAAGAAAAAGAAGAAATCATGAATATTTGATATAAAGAAGTCAAAAACAGCTGATAGAAGCAAAAAAGTAGAAAGACAAGTGATCAGAGAGTTTGATCCAAATGAGTAAGCAATTATTAAAGGAGTCTTGGTTGAGCAAGACAGAATCAGCATTGTAGGGGGCATTAGTTGAACTAAGGAATCAGGACTGATTAAGAACAGCTGGCAGAGGGAGGGGCTGAGAACTACGTAATCACCCTATGTGAATTCAATATAATTGACTCAGATTATCCCAGTAGCCTCAACTACTTTCTTGCTCCACAAAGCAGCTATTTCTGTTAGAAATAGAATTAACTCCTTCCATCATTAATTTCTTTGATGTCCTACAGAATTATCTTGCAGTAGCTCACAGACATCTTTGCCAGAAAATAGCCAGCTTCATTATGAAATGCTAGAACAAGAAACACTACAACTCAAAACAATTTGGAAGCAAAAGCAGACGTTTCATCTCTCCTCTTTACCCCCAAGAAAATGCCAGAAATTTTCCCCAAGAAAAATGCCAGAAATATGAGACTTCATCTTTCATATTTGTAGTACATCTTGTTTCTAAGAACTGTAAATCATTTTTTCAGTGAAAATTTCACATTTTATCCTATCTCCAGAGGGAATAGGTAACCTTTTGTTTGTTTGTTTTTGGTACTGTACTTAAGGCATCACTGAGATCTAGAAAAATCTGAATTTAACTTGTAAGGATTTTGCAGTTTAGTACCTCGGCAGAGGATACATACATACACATTTACTTTCAAAAAGAGAAATGAACAGTGTGAATACCCACAGGGCATTTCTAAAGGACCTATGCCAGTAAGAACATGTTAGCAAAAACAATAAATAATTATTAGAAATTAAAGAATACTTGAAAAAAATTTTAAACAAATCTATATTAACAAATATAGCAGAAAAGAGAGCCCACACCAAACAACTATCTTCAGCATGGAAAAATGTATTCACAATTGAATAATGATGCCAGTTATAACAAATTGTAATATAAAAATTTTAAAAGTACTTTAGAAATAAAAGAAAATGATGACAGATTCATTTCCATTTAACATATTTATTTCAGATTTAGTCTCACCTTTTACATAAAGGATTTTATACTTGCTTTAATCATTAGAAATATTCCAGAACAAGATAATAATAAAAAATGCTGTGTGACTTGAGCAAAAACCAGATATTACTAGGTCCCCATAATGAACTAATTACTGTAGTTGAACTGTTTCGGCTGCTATAGTTCCCTAAGAAATTCATGTTCATGTCATAGGATTTATAATTTTCAACTGTGAGGACTTAGCACAAGTCTTCACATCTACTCCAATTCTGTTGACTGGCTCTAGCAGCTTGTAGAGTATTTGTGGACACGGCTTGTAAACAATTTTCTTTCTTTCTTTTTTTTTTTAAGAATTTATTTATTTATTAGACACAGAGAAAGAGATCACAAGTAGGCAGAGAGAAAGAAGGGGAAGCAGGCTCCCCACTAAGCAGAGAGCCCAATGAGGAGCTCCATCCCAGGACCCTGAAATCATGACCTGAGCCGAAGGCAGAGGCTTAACCCACTGAACCACCCAGGTGCCCCAACTCTTAACCATTTTCTTGGCACAGATGGAAACAAGCCTTGTTGGGTCATAGGTAAATAGTATTTCCCTGGTGACAAACTAAGGTTATTTTACAAAAATGCTTCTCAAACTTGACTGAGAATACAAATGGCCTGGAGCTTTGTTAAAATGTAAATTAACGATCTAGGAGCCTAAGGGGATGCTGGGTGACTCTACTGTGTCCAGGTACATAATGTTGTTGCTACCGCTCCATTGCTCACTCGGCAGAGCAAGGCTTTGGAACTTGGTTGCTCTTGATCTTTTCTTATCGTTAAAAATGTTTAGTTAAATACATGAAATTGCACATTATGAAACCTATGTCAGAAGAAGAACTGATACATGTACAGAGAGGAGAGAGCTGTGACCAAAGAACTTCGCTTTTCTCAATTCTACTTTATAGATACTTTATTGCTCTTCTTCCTTGAAGCTAGAGAACACCTTAACAAGAAGGAACCCATCACAGAAAGTGACATTAATGAAGTTAAGCTTGAAGCTTCCACATTACAGACTATTAGCTTAGTCTTTTGATGTCAGTCTCTGTCACCTTCTCAAAGTATCTGTGGCAAACGAGATTTGGTTCTAAATTTCAACTATCATTGCATAATATAATGCCCACGTGGGCATTTTAGCATCAAATTTCAGGTTTATATTTACAAAACATTTTTAAAATTAAGTCGTCTCATTTTGGGGTTCAGGTTGGCACGTGCATTCCTCAGGCCCACTACATGTATTCTACCTTGGGACTCTGTAAAGTCATATTCCATTGCATTAATTTATACAGTTGTAAAAAATTCATAATATGTACAAACTGTTCTGGTAATCAATTTTGTATATTTTGCATCCTTTCCATGGTTACATATAAAATATTGGTGACTAAATGTTTCCTGCAATAATATTTCCCTGCAGTGGTATTTGCTAATGGATCAGATAATGTATTATCCCCACTGACAGGATCAACAATACCATTAAAATGGTTGCAGATACTAAAGAAAGCCAGGAAGTGTTACATATATATATACTCAGAAAAATATGGATTATGGAGTAGCACAGAAAGCAAATTACATGAGCTCACATGCTGATTGTAATTGCTAGCCCTTCCAACAATTCAACCATCATCTTCATATTTAGGAAAGTACAAAAATAGCAACAGCAAACTTCCATGCAAATAAATCCTCTTTCTCTACTGTCCTCGATTTGTCTTTTACTTTGAGTTTGAAGCCCTAAGCAAAGCAGCATCCTTAGATGTGCTAAGATTTTTTTTTTTTTTAACATGGAATAGAAGAGGAAGACACAATGCCAACTGTGATACAGACTATGATCACCTTAAATTAAATGACCCTGAAAACGAAAGGCACTGTCTAGAGAGGTCAAAGTAATTGTTTATAAAGACTTCATTTACCTATCACCAGGAAAAAGATGATCTCTTCAATGGCTGGCTAGGACTGAACACATCTCTGACCTCAGATAACAGACCTGAGGAACTCATGGTGAATGTTCTAGCTGGAAAGACAGTGGAGGTTTGTGGAAGAATGTAATACATATAACAAAAACTTGCAAAAGCTGTTTTATCAGGCAGAAATGATGGAGGTAAGTTATTGATAATGGTAAATAGCACAACAGAAAATAGTATAGTGTGAATCAAGGAATTAAATCAAAAATGAAAAAAGAAACAGGTCAAAAAAAGCTTCCTAAGGTTAGCAAAAAAAAAGAAAGTTTTATTTTTTAAAGTGACAGCATCAGAATTTTATACACACAAATAATATACAGCCATTATGTAACTATATATTTATGTGCATTTTATTTTAAATGTAGGAATGATACAAACCATGTATATGCAATTTAGAGTTTAGTACCACTAAAAAAGCGCAATTCAAATAATAGAAACATCAATATTATAATACTAGAGAATTAACCAAACTTTATACTATACTCCTGGAAACAGATTTATTTTCACTACAGGCTATGATCTGTTTAGAATTTTAACAGTTTCTATATCCCTGTCATAAAAACTGGTCAAGATGTGCCAGAAAAGCAGATACTCTAGTAGTAGAAAAAGCAACCAAAACTTAATATTTAGTGTTAGCCCATCTAACTTAAACTTTTTTCAGTGAGATAAAAAAAAAAAATTAGCCTTACATCCACCAAGGAGCTATACAAAGCCTAGTATTTATTTAAAATGGAAGTTCGTTTTAATGTTGAATTAACAATATTTTATGCTGAGTTGAGTTGAATGTAGAGAATCTCTTTGTGCTGCATGTTCCTTAATTTTAATTGCCCAATTAGCCAGGGCTGCCTTGTTCATGCTGAACAGGAGCAAGCCAGATCACTCTAGCAAGCAGCACAAAGGTTAGATCTGGCAGTTTACTCATGTGTAACTAGAAAGCAAATTACCCCACATTCTTCATAAGCAATATCATAGGAGAACCAATATCTAAAAATGTAAAAGTAATGAATATAAAATGTTGATGTTAAGACTGCATTACTATTGGGGCACCTGGGTGGCTCAGTGGGTTAAGCTTCTGCCTTCGGCTCAGGTCATGATCTCAGAGTCCTGGGATCGAGCCCCGCATCGGGCTCTCTGCTCAGCAGGGAGCCTGCTTCCCCCTTCTCTCTGCCTGCTTCTCTGCCTACTTGTGATCTCTCTCTCTGTCAAATAAAATAAATAAAATCTTTATTAAAAAAAAAAGACTGCATTGCTATTTTACTCATTATTTTGCATTATTTTCTCAAAGATCATTATAAGATAATATATTTCATCACTGTAACCCACCTTAGTTAAACAGAAGAAGCCATTTGTTTAAAGAAAGTTTTGTGAAAATTATTACCCCCTTGGAAAATAGGGCCAACCAAAAAGTATTTGACTATTTCTGGCAACATAAAGAAGAAGATATCTTAAAGATGGATGTAACTGCTTTGGGCAAGATAAATAGATAACAACTCAATTTATAAGATAGTGATCATTTAATTTTTCTGTTTCCATTATTTTTCGAAATCTGTTACTAGTGAAAATAAAAATAATTCATTAAAATGTGACTTTGTAGCAATTTTAAGTATTCATAAAGACATTTTCCTGGTAATTAAAAAAATACTTAGCAAATATTTATTATTTAAGAAGTAATGGCAAATAGTTAAATGATAGTATCAGGGGGCACCTGGGTGGCTCAGTGGGTTAAACCTCTGCCTTTGGCTCAGGTCATGATCACAGGGTCCTGGGATGGAGCCCTGCATGAGGATCTTTGCTCAGCAGGGAGCCTGCTTCCCCCTCTCTCTCTGCCTGCTTATCTGCCTATGTGTGATCTCTCTTTCTGTCAAATAAATCAAATATTTAAAAAAATATATGCAAGTAATATAGAGTAGATTTGTGTCATGGTTAGAAATAAATTATAAAGTATTGAATTATAATATATTATTTAATAAGTCAATATTAAGGCTCTGCAAAAAAAAATACATACTCCACAATGCATACAATAAAAATTATTAAAAATTAAAAATATCAGGAGCATGTTAGCAAAAATCAAAGAAAAAAAAACTAATTTTAAAAAAGCCTTAAGAGAGCCCAGGTGTTGGAATTAGCAGACAGTATCTGTTATAGGTTTATTTAATGACTCAAAAGAAAATGTGATCTTAATATTTTAACACACAGGGAATCTCAAAAAAAAAAAAAAAAGAGGGATAAAAATAATAAAAGGAGAAAACAGAAATTTTAGAACTTAAGAATATAGAACCTGAAATGATATACTCACTACATGGGTGTAACAGCAGATTGAAGATGATAGAAGAAAGGGTTAGTGATCTCAAAGAGAATTCCATAGGAATTATCCACTCTGAAGAATGGACAGAAAACAATTAAAGTCAAGAGAACAGAAGGGCTCCTGGCTGACTCAGTTGGTAAATCATGTGGCTCTTGATCTTGGGGCCATGAGTTCAAGCCCCACTTGGGACATAGAGTTTATAAAAATAAAATAATAATAATTACAAAAGAAAAGATTAGTAACTCAAGGACAAGGAGTCTAACATACATGTATTTTGGAAAGTACCAAAAGAGGAAAGAGAGATAATGTGTCAAAAAATATTTGGTGAAGTAATGATTAGAAATTTTCTAAAAGTTTTGAGAGAAACAACCACTTACACAGATCCAGAAAACTCAATGATACTAAAGCAGATAAATACAAAGCAAATTATATTAAGTAACATCATAGTTAAAATATTGAAAATAAAAAATAAAGATAAGACATTAAATATAACCAGGGAAAATGAGATAAAATATAGAGGAACAATAAATCAATTAAGACCAAGTTTTTGTCAGAAACAATTAATGTCAGACAAATAATATCATTTAAATGCTGGAAAACAAAAGTCCATTCAGAAACCTATATATTATATGTAAAGTATACATCAAAAAGAAAGGAAAATGAATATTTTCAGATAAACGAAAGAGAGAATTCATTGCCAGAAAACTGGACTACAAGATACTACAGATAGTCCTCAGTCTAAGGGAAATGACACCAAATGGAAATTCTGATAAAAGGAAACATGGATAAATATTAAAGATTAGTTTTTTCCTTTTATAACTTTCTTAGATGACGAAGTTTTAAAGCAAAAATATCATTGTGAAGTGGTTATCTTGTGTCTAAGAAGGTTTTGACATTTGTGGTGTGATATGTAAAGACTCAAAATGGAAATTGGTATAATTCTAAATCTGTTTAGACTCTGATTGACTCATGTTGCCAGTTTTAATTCCTGAAGCAATCCTTAAAAGTATTAAAATGCAACATTGGTAAAACTCTGTAGCCAGGTTCTTATTGGGCAGCACTATTTATTATCACCATGCATTTTTATATTAACCCAGTCTTCAAGGTTATACAATGTGTGTGTATTCTATTTATTTAACGATAGATAATTGACTGGTAGACAACTGAGGGTGATAGAGAGATGACAGGTAGACGGATACTAACACACAGTAGAGGTGGAGTAGTCAAGGCTTGAGCTGTAGAATAAGATAGCCCAAGTTCAAAGCCCTCACTGCCATTTATTCTTTATGTGACCTTGGACAAGTTACCTAAACTCTCCTTTTCTGATTTTCCTTATCTATAAAATGAAACCAATCATAATACCTCTCACAGCTTTTTGAAAAATTATATAAATTAATCCATATAAATTTCTTATAACAATGCATGGCACTTGAGAAGCATTCAGTAAATATCAAAGTTTTTTTTGTCAAGCCACATTAAAGAATATCCTTATTTGGCATTAAATTCACAGTTTGCTCATTTGGTTTCGATTTTTTTAGAAATATCACAACATGAACATTTTTAAACATTATAAATTTCTGAGTCCACAAACCTCAGAGTAGCTGAAGCTTTCCCACATGACTACAGAGGCAGCAGAGAGCCTGAGCCTTCCAGGCCTGCCTCAACTCTAGCAGTTTTCATGCACTGTGCAAAGGGACCAAGGCATGGTCCTGTCATGATGGTTAGTAGTTATAGATTGGTTATAGACAGGTATAGAAATGCTCTCACTGGGGGTGCCTGGATGGCTCATTCAGCTAAGTGACTGCTTTGGGCTCAGGTTATGATCCCAGGGTCCTGGGATGGAATCCCACATCCAACTTCCTGCTCAATGGATAGTCCGCTTCTCCCTCTTCCTCTTCCACTCCCCATGCTTATGCTCTCTCTCTTTCTCAAATAAATAAATAAAGTCTTAAAAAAAAAAAAAAGAAAGAAAGAAACTCTCTCATTGAAGAAACATTCCTTTCCTAAATGGAAAACTTTGGAAAAATATTCAGATGTTTTAAGAAACTATGCCATTTATCATTTTTGACAAAGATGTATATTAAAGAAAATAGAGTCCCACATAAAAATCTTTGCCCCATAAGGCTACAGTGAAAATGCCTCCATTGGATTTTGCAATATCCGTAAGTTCTACATACACCTCTGAAGACTAAAACTGAAGGCAAAAAAAAAAAAGGAAAGCAAAATGTGGACACATGATATTAGGAACCAAGAAAAATACACACTTTTTCTAAAGTTGAATTTAATAATGACACATCACAAGCATTAAATCACAGTAGATATTTCGTATAAATTTGTTTAATGACTGATGAAGTGAAAACTATTTTTAGTTCTTCAGTTTGAAATTTAAAGTAGAAATGAGGAAGAGCTAAAATTAATTAAGCTTTTTACATTCAAATGCACTGCAGCAGGACAGAAAGACAGGAGGGCATTTCTTGCAATACCAGAACCAAGTCCAAAAAGAAGTATCAGGGAAAGAAAAGCTCATGCAAAATCTATGAATATATAAATTATTTGGAAGCTTGAAGTGTAAAAGAAAATATGATAAGAAAAAGAAAGGTGGCAAATGAAAAGAAGATTGCAGAAGACGTTAAGACAAATAATAAGACATTTTTCAAGCATGGAAGGAACAAAAGGTCAGTGACAGAGAGAGTGGAGTTTCTTACAGATGGCCAGAGCAATTTACTGACTGAAAAGACAGGCATTGCTAAAACAAAAATCAAATGAGTTCATTGCCTTTCTATTCTCACAGAGGGCTTAGGGAACAGAATCAGAAATAGACATAAATCTCAGGAGAATAAGAAAAAAAAAATACCAAAGGAGTATTGCGCCATGCTGAAACAAGAGCCTAAAAATAAGAGCAGTTATTTTTTTTTTTAGACAAGAAGTAAAAGCTGCTTATATCCTTAATCTGTATCAACCACAAGGAAGAGCAAGTCGTCAGGTGATGGGGTTTTTCCCTAAGATTATTATCCCTGTTTACAGCAAGATAGGGCACAAGAACCAGAGTCTGCCTAAAATAAATACATAAATAGCCTAGACTAAATAGAAAATTCTACTTAATACGTGTGTGTGTGTGTGTGTGTGTGTGTCTCATAACACTTTCAATTTTACTAAAAGAAATTATGTTAAAATAAATGTATCTTGTTAGAGTAGGACCCTAGTTCCCATTGCTCAGCCTTCTAAATAACTAAACTGACAATTTAAATATACAACTAGTTTTTGATGTTGAATACTGAGAAGTGGCTTTATGGCACATCCAGGTGGCATGAGAGAGCAGAAGAGGATTTCACAATGTTATTTTGGAAACAAGTAGCCTAAAACAAGCAAACAATGTGAGGGGAGGTCAGCCTTGAAAGAGGCCGAGGAAGACTATAACCAAAAATGTAGAACAGACTGTCCCAGATAGAAAAGAAAGGCAAACTTTTGAAAAAAAGAAAATGTATGTATGACAGGATATCAGATACTTTAGGCACTGTTGAATGCTATCTGATTTGTGCTTTGCATATGATGAATATAGCCATGAAGAAGAGCACCAGGGTATTTTCCCCCCAGAGTCTATGTATCTGTGGTGCTTTGGTCAAGCATTATTCTGCATGTTTCTATAAAAGGTTTTAGATAAAATTAACATTTAAATCAGTGGACTCAAGTGAAGAGATTACCCTCCATCATGTGGGTGAATTTATATAATCAGTTGAAGGCCTTTATGGAACAAAGATTGACTTCTGAACAAGAAGGAATTCTGCCAGCAGACTGCCTTTGGACTTGACTGCTACCCTTTCGTGAGTCTCTAGTCTGCCAACCTACCCCATCTGATTTTGGGCTTGCCAAGTCTCCACAATCATATGATCTAATTTCCTTAGAATGAATCTCTAGATGATAGACCAGACAGATAGATATCCTGCTGGTTCTGATACTCTGGAGTACCTTCACTATGGCAGATGACAAGATTAGGCAAACACTGTATATTAACATAAAATTTAAGTCCCTTTACATAAACCTGGCTTTGTGAACAGTTATGGACCAAATGTGAGATATGGTGCTGGGGCCTGTCCAGGTAAGATGACCCATGAAATTCTTTACCCTGGAACTCATTCTAGTTACTTCTTGGCCTGGGAATGAGATTCCCTCCAAAATCTTTCTTGAAGCACTAATGAACATTCTAAGACAAAGTGTATCCAAGAGAGTCTATTTCAAAAAGTGATGAGAATTCATTAGCCATCAGAGAGATTCAAATCAAAACCACATTGAGATACCACCTTACACCAGTTAGAGTGGCCAAAATTAACAAGACAGTAAACAACAAATGTTGGAGATGATGTGGAGAAAGGGGAACCCTCTTACACTGTTGGTACGAATGCAAGTTGGTGCAGCCACTTTGGAAAACAGTGTGGAGATTCCTTAAGAAATTAAAAATAGAGCTACCTTATGACCTGCAATTACACTACTGGGTATTTACCCCAAAGATATAGATGTAGTGAAAAGAAGGGCCACCTGTACCCCAATGTTTATAGCTGCAATGGCCATAGTCGCCAAACTGTGGAAAGAACCAAGATGCCCTTCAACGGATGAATGGATAAAGAAGATACGGTTCATATATACAAGGGAGTATTATGCCTCCATCAGAAAGGATAAATACCCAACATGTATCAACATGGATGAGACTGGAAGAGATTATGCTGAGTGAAATAAGTCAACCAGAAAGAGTCAATTATCATATGGTTTCACTTACTTGTGCAGCATAAGGAATAACACAGAGGACATTGGGAGATGGAACGGAGAAGTGAGTTGGGGAAAATTGGAGGAAGAGACAAACCATGAGACTGTGGGCTCTGAGAAACAAACTGAGGGTTTGGGGGAGGTGATGGAGGTGGGGTGAGCCTGATGGTGGGTATTATGGAGGGCACATATTGCATGGAGCACAGGGTGTGGTGCATAAACAATGAATCTTGGGACACTGAAAATAAAATAAAATTAAATTAAATTTTTAAAAAAGTGATGAGAATTCAAAGGGAGAAACCAAAGGGATCATGCAAAAAGAGAGAATCAGAGTCCATAAGATGAGGATGTAGGAAGCATTAGCACTTTGTGCTTCAGACAATAAGCTCCAAACCAAAGCATTCATGGAGCTCCATAGTCTATTTAGTCTTCACTTAATCCATATTAACTTTTTCCTGTAAAGTTTGGGAAGATAAGTAGAGTAGAACATTGGGATCCATCTAGAACAATGATTCTGAAACAGGAGGTTGTATCATATTTGCTCTGGGAGATTTAACTTAGTAGAGACTATAAATTAGCAAGTCTTAAGTGAGATCCATACTTGCATAGTAAGAAAAAATTTAAAAAGATGATTTTGCTATAGGATTTTGGTGGTAGGATTTCTTTACAGTACAATATCAGGAAAATATGCTTTATGAAGAAAAAAGATTATTTAGGGAAATTACAGATTGAAATTTAAAAAAAGAAAATATACAAGAAACATTAATGTCATATTAGAACTAAAAGGTAAAAGAGAATAATTCTGAGGTCTTAAGCATTAAAAAGAGAAAGGAAGGAAAGGAAAGGAAGAGGTGATAAGTCATGTCCCTCAATCACAGAGTGGTGAAAAGCTAACCATTAACATTAAATCCACAATGGATTATTATGTAAAGGACAGAAAAATTTTGAGGCATGCCATGAAATTTGGACATTTATTTATTACAGCACCTACCATTCCTTCACTAATAAAAGTAGGAAGAGTAAATAAACTAAAAAAAAAAAATGAAATTAGTGATGCTGGTACATGGTACAGTCTTTTTCTGTTTTTTAATAATGATAAAGAAAATAAAATCCTAATTTTAAAATAAAGTTGGCCAAAGAAATAAAAATTTTAATTAAAAATATTGCATTCCAAAATGTATAAGTTATGGTCCAAGTTATAGTCATTAAAAAATATTTACTTAAACTACACTTTAATTTTCAAATAAAAATAAAAGTGTAAATAACTTTGTCATTTAAATCTAAGGTAAAAAAAATAACAAAGACAGTTTAAGAACAGGAGATGAAAGAACTATAATGATAAATGTAGAGATCATAAACTGTATACTTAAAATGTACCTGGAGCATATCCCAGAATAATGATTTTATATTATTACAATTTATATAAAAAGGATCAAAATTACAGTTAGATTAGGAAAGCAGAAAAAGTACACAAACATGAGTGAGAAAAATATATTAAAAACTGTAAAACATTACTTGGGCAAATTTATGCTAACAAATTTTAAAATCATAATAAAATATATTACTTTATATTAAAAATGAATTTAGAAATTTATAATAGAAATACTATAAAATCAGAAACAGATTATTACTCATGAAAGACATGAAAAAGCTATAACATAAAAAGAAATCAGAATATTCTAGTTCCATAAAGTTTTATATGAGGGCTCTGTTAAATTTTCATAAATATGATAATTCTTACTTTATGTAAATTAATTCAGAGAAAGCACAACCTATAAAGTTTCCAATAAATTTTGTAAGGCTACTATATGCAAAAACAAGGAAAAGAGAAACAGACTAATCTCATTCATCTGACAAATATTCTAAATAAAGTATAAGCAAATCCAGCCAAAGACACAAGCCACAGTCATATAGAATTTACTTCAAGTGTTTAATTTTATTTCAGAAAATTACATCATTGTAATTCACCATGCTAGTGGGTCAAAGATAGAGAAACCATATGGTCAACAAAAATGCCAAAAATGCATTTGATAATCTAAAAAAAAAAAAAAAAGTGATAATTCTTATTTAAAACTACCACCAACAAATGGGTAGAAAGTAATTTTAAGTCAGGGTAACAAATTGCATGTTACCATTTGAAAAAGGAAAAAGGGAACAGAAAGGGGAGAGGTGGAGAGGGAGACACTTCAACTTAGTGGGAATGCTTCTATTCTATGAAGACCCCTTTTGGCGTGAACCCTTTTTACTCTTGGAGTGCAAACACCCACTCCCATTGACTGGTGGTAAAACCTCTCTAATCATGGTCCTTCCATTTATATAGGAGAGGATGACAGGGTTCAAATCTATTTCCCCTACAAATATTTTCTATTTCCCCTGAACCTCTTTCCAGTTTCTTTTAGTTGAAGATTTTACAATAAATAAACACCTGAGTATATAAATAATTGGCTACCATGAAAGAGGAAAACAGACTGTGGGAAAATATCTGTAGCATATTTGCAAAGTGTTAATATCTTTAATTTATAATAAATAACTGTATCTTATGTTTTTAAATATACAAAGTCCCACAATAGATAATTGACAAGACAATAGCTGATAAACATTTGAACACCTGCTCAAGATAAACAAATAAAAACAATGAAAAATAATCTTTACTAAATTAAATTGGTAATGGCTTAAAAGTCATTTAATTCTCCAGGCACCTGGGTGGCTCAGTGGGTTGGGCCTCAGCCTTCAGCTCAGTTCGTGATCTCAGGGTCCTGGGATCAAGTCCTGCACTGGGCTTTCTGCTCAGCGGGGAACCTGCTTCCCCCCCCCCCCCCCCGCTCCCCACCTGCCTCTCTGCCTACTTGTGATCTTTGTCTGTCAAATAAATAAATAAAAAATCTTAAAAAAAAAAGTCATTTAATTCTCAAATTGTTAGGGAAACAGGTACTCTCAAGCACTCAAGATGGTGTGTAGATGGCATCACCTAGGTGGCTCTGTCAGTTAAGCATCCGCTCTTGATTTTGGCTCAGGTCATTATGTCAAGGTCATGGGATCAAGCCCCAAGTTGAGTCTTGTGTTGTACTCAGTGGGGTGTCTGCTTGGAATTCCCTCTTTCCCTTTTCCTCTGCCCCTCCTTGCCTTCTAAAATAAATAAATAAATCTTAAAATAATTAAAAATTAAAAATGGTGTTAAAGGGGACCTTTTACTGCTTTTATAGAGAGTAAGTCGACATCATTAAAAAAAGAGAGAGAGAGAGTAGTACATTTTCGCACAGTTACTTAATTTTTTTTAAATTTGACTTAAGAAAATATTTACGAATTGTATTCATCTCAGATATATTTATATAGGAACACCTATTTGAAATTAAGTTTCAGTAATGGGCAAGTGGTTGTGGAAATATAGCATAACTCAGTTAGTGTAGAGACATTTAAAATTATGATTTGGAACATTTTAATGCCTCAGTAAAAAGCTAATGCCAAAATGTCAAATGAAAAAGGCACAATACTCAAATATATATAAAGTGTTAATGTGATAGTTATTTCAAATATATGCACTTACACACACTCATGCCTACAGAGAGAGTGATATGACTGAAATGAGGATATCTATGGTAAAATTTTAACAGTAACTTATTCTTTTTATTGTAATTTGGGATAATTTTATCTTTATATTTTATGTAGTTTTTAATTGTCTAAAGTAAGCTTGTAATTTTCATTATAATCACGAAGATGACTTAAAGTTGATTTTAGTAAAGTCCATAGCTTTTGAATCAGTAATGACTCCTTTGAGATTTCACCCCAATGAAATATCTTCAAGGAAAATTAAATATATATGCAAAAATGTGGTCATTAAAGTATTATTTTTAAAAATGAAAAATTGTAATTAATTTTAAGGTCTTGACCATGAGAATTGTCAGCATATTATATCATGAACAAAGATGATTCTTCTACAGCATGTAATGGTCAAAAATGGGTTATGCAGGGGCCCCTGGGTGATGCAGTTGGTTAAACAGCTGACTCTTGATCTCAGCTCAGATCTTGATTTCAGGGTTATGAGTCCAAGCCCCAGGTTAGGCTTCATGCTGGGCATGGAGCCTACTTTAAAAAAGAAAAAAAAAAAAAGAAAAAAAAAAGATTGTGCATAAAAAACTATAACTACTTAGAAAAAACAGGTTTGCTGGAGGAGAGGTAGGTGCAGGATGGCCTAGATGGTTGGTAGGGATTAAGGAGGGCACTTGTGATGAGAACTGAGTGTTGTATATAAGTGATGAATTCTACTCCCGAAACCAATACTACACTATATGTTAACTAACCAGAATTTAAGTTAAAAACTTGAAACAAACAAACAAATAAACAAAAATGGGTTGTGGATATATAGAAGATTTGACTGTTTTTTTGAAGTCCAACAACATCATAGGAGGCATTGGATCCCAGCCATAGTGACATACTTGGACAATTGTGAAAAGCAAGGTTTCCTCCACATGGAAGCATCTTTCTGGCTCAGATCACTTTCATTTTGTACTAAAATCTAGAACATTACTAGGAGATGTGGAAGAAGTGAAAACCAAATCCTCACCCAAGCGGTGCAATTATAGATAAAACAAGAACTAAAATTAATTACATATTTTCTCTCTAACTGTATGCTAATTAAAAAAACTGCAACCAGTTTGAAAGCAAAAGAACAGTGTCCCAGCCTGGGGAAAGATCTGAAATTATGAAAAAGAAGCTTGTGGGAATGCTACAAACTCAAGTGGGGACTGGGAGTAGGAAGGTAGACTAGAGATATCTTCCTCCTCAGCTGAACTCAGTAGATCTTCCAAATTTCATTAGTCGAGTGACACCCTTTTATGTCCCCACTCCTTATAATTTATAATAATTAATTACATATAAATCCATTACTGGAGAGAAATGAAGAATAGACATATTTTATATTCCTAAAGATGTGGGATGAATTTGCAAAATCCTAGCCTCAGTTTCTTTATCCCTAGAAAGGGACAAGAGCACTCCTCAGTTTTTGTTTTCTGGGAGTTAAAAGTGATATAGGACATGAAAACTCAACATTATGTCTAGCACATAGCAATTTTCACACAAAAATTTTGTGACTATTAATCTATTGCACATTCCCGGTTATAATCCAAACCAGCTTCATAGGCATGCAACCCGCACAGCCACACGGAGAACCACAGTCAGAAAATTTTCCATGTGTGATTTAATGTTTTGCTGCCACAAACTTCAAATCCTTAATAATTTTTAAAGATTTATTTATTTATTTGGGAGAGAGAGGAAGAGGGAGTTCAGTGGGAAGGAGCAGAGGGAGAGGGAAAGAGAGAATCTTAAGCAGACTCCCTGCTGAGTGTGGAGCCCAAGGTGGGGCTCCAACTCAGACCCTGAGATCATGACCTGAGCCAAAATCAAGAGTTGGTCACTTAACTGACTAAGCCACCCAGGTGCCCCAATAATTTTTATAGAAAGGGCTGCAAATTTTCATTTTGCATTAGTGTTACCAGTTACGTAGCTGGTGCTGGGCGGAATAAAGAATCACTTGACTTTATTAACACAATATGATTATTTTAACTTGTCACAGTACTGTTTTACTGAGCGACCTTTCTTCTATAATCCAGGAAGAGTGATTTAGCCCTGAAGTGAAATGTATGTATGGCTGCCGCTGTTCACGTAATCTCTTTAAAATAAGGAAATATGTAATACGTATAGAGTCTTATGGAGTCAATCTATTTTCAAAAGAGTACAGTCTTCACTTAGATCAAAATGATTTGGAATCATGCTGAAGATTTATGGAATTTTTAGAAAATGACAGTTTACAATTGATTACATGGAATGATGTATGTTGAAAGCACTCAGTAATGCACATGGTGCTATGCTGAAAGTACTTTAATTATTTAATTAGTTAGGACATGAGGAAGGTTTATGTGATTTATTTATGGTAAAGCAGAACACTTGCATATTAACAATAATAGAAAGTCATGATTGTATAAGCTTCTGCAAAGTCATAAAATTGGATTCTAATTAGTAATAGAATAATTATTTATTGACTTTTGTCACTTAAAAAAATGTCTACTACTGTACGTGTGTTTTTAAAACACACTTGTAAAAGGCAGAATTCAGTAAAGGGCAGAACTTCTTATCTGCCTTGTTTGAGTCGTAAAGGATCAGGATCAGATTTTTGAATTGAATCTGACAAGAAATTGATAGCAAGTACAGAAGAGAGGAGTGTTTAGCTCTGTTAGAAATCCATAGTAAATGATTTTTTTAGGGGCTTCTTTCTAGGTCAGCACTTTACAGACAGTTTTTCAAAGTTGTAGTTAAAATGTGCTGCTAACATGAAGATATTAAATGGTATTAATCTGAACATCTTTCAAACGTATTCCAAACTCCATAGCTGTGATTTGCTGTCTATATCTCATAATTTTTTTTAAATTCCTCAATGTATATAAAATATAAACAAGATGTAATGTCATTTGGACAAATAACCTGAGTGACAACAATTCTTTTGGCAATGCCCAGAAATAATCAGTTACAGAAATTAAGCAACAGCTGTTCACAAGTACTATCTTAAAAGGTGCTACTTCCTTCAAAGCAGAAGACAATGGAGGGATAAAAGCCACTGCCATGTGTTTTCCAGCATTTTTTGGCCAGTGTGCTTAGACAAGCAACAGGAATGCTAATGTACTATACTAGTAAAGTGAGTACTCAACTCATGTGTTATGGTAGCAAACTGAACAGGTGAACAAATATGGTAAAATGAGATTGTAGATGAGGAAAGAAGGCATAGAATGTGCCCATGTTTACACACTTACAACCAATTTAAAATAGACCAGGTATTGTATGGAAATGTTGCATCACTATATTGTATACCTGAAACTAATATTACACTGTATGTTAACTAACTAGAATTTAAATACAAACTTAAAAAAAATTTTAAAAAAATGAAATAGTTCCTTCTGTATGAAAATTGACAAATGGGTGAGCTTATAGGCAAAGAAAACCAAGATACAGGGATTGATTCAATTTTTAAGTTTACCATACGACTGCTATATTCAAACTATAGGGAAATGCAGTATGGAAGATTAGGGTACTGGCTGGGAATAAAACATGAACATGAAATATCAAAATCTTGAAAGGTTTTAAAAAATAAGGTGATATTAAAACAAAAATGAATTTACACTAGTGCTTTAAAAAAGGGCAGTCCTGTATTTTTTCATATAGGAAAGAATACAGGTCTTGTATCATTTTGATTTTAAATTTATTCCCATTTTTCCCCTCTCTATTTTGACAAGGATATTGTTCTACCTATACTTCTAGTGACTGTTAATATACATAAAAGCTGAAGGTTTTGCATATTTATTTTATATCTAATCATCTACTAAATGTTTTGTATTTGAGAGATTTTTAATTGAGTTATTGAATATTTTATGTATGGAACCATATTAACTCAGAGCAAAAATATTATTTCTTATTCAATATTTACACTTACCTGTTTTTCATATCTTAGGCCATTGTTTACAAGATCTGAGGCGTGAATACTTTCAACAGTTATAGTAAAGGCTATATCTGTCTTATTCCTGAATTGAAAGGTAACTTTTTCTTTTTTTAAAGATTTTATTTATTTATTTGACAGGTAGACATCACAAGTAGGCAGAGAGGCAGGCAGAGAGAGAGAGAGAGAGAGGAGGAAGCAGGCTCCCTGCTGAGCAGAGAACCTGATGCGCAGCTAGATCCCAGGACCTTGAGATCATGACCTGAGCAGAAGGCAGAGGCTTTAACCCACTGAGCCACCCTGGTGCCCCTGAAAGGTAACTTTTTAAATACTTTGTTAGAGCTACTAAATACTCAATTGTCTTTCTTACTTGTTTGTTTTGGTTAAGATTTTATCATGTTTCATTAGTTTCTATCCTTTTCTGTTTTCCTTAGTTTTTAAATTATTAGTGCTTGCTAAAGTATATCCATTTTTGGCTTCTGTTGATAAATGGTATATTTTCCTCCAAGACATGTTGAATTTTTAGAGGATTCTGATTGAGAATGTTGCTCATTATATGGGAAAAATAAAGGTGAATCCCTGACGCTCATTATATACAGAGCGGTAATCTGGATGAGTTAACATATTAATGTGAATGGTAACCATTTACAGTGGAGAAAATATAAAACAATATTTTATAATTCTGAAACAAAGAAAAGCTACCTAAACAAAACTCATTTTAAAAAAAAGTTAAAAGTTAATTGATATGAAGTGATTTTTGACTTAGTGTAATGCGGTACAACACAGACAAAGTTGAACAATAAGAAGCTGTTTGCATTATTAAAGGACAATGAGGGATCTTTGTTATAGCCATTTTGAAAATAAATTTGATACTATTTAAAGAAATAAAGTATACATGTATCTTACAATTCAGCAATTCCGAGCCTAGTTATATCCAGGAGAAACTCTTACACAGATTACTAACTCTATCTACACAAAGTGGCTCATTGTAGGTTTGTCTATGTCAGCTAGGAATTGGAGGTAACTTAGTTGTCTAATGCTAGGTGAATGACTATAAAAAGCACTGTGGTTTCTTAGAGAGGAATACACTGTAACAATTAAAAGCAGTGAAGAGAATGAATAGGGCTTAAAATCATTACCGAATTTTAAAAGTACAGAATACTAAAAGGAATTTCTAGAAAAATGCAATTAAAACATACACATTTAAAACAACATCATATTTTTTCTAACATATGCATCCAAAATATGTAACAGGTCATAACATATAAAAGGATTGTCAGGTGTATTGGTGGTAGGCAGGAGGATCTGGTTAGCTTGAGATCAGGCATGGGGAGTGGATGACTTCTACACAGTTTAGAAAAAATTTTTATAAAAAAATATTTGGGTGCTATTTATTTATTTGGTTGTGCATTGAGGGGATTTAAAAAATAATATCAATTTTATAGAAACATTTACAGAATAGTACAAGAACTCCCATATCTGCCATCTTCTATTATCTAAATCCTCAATATTCAGAATTTTGCCATATTTGCTCTATTATTCATTAGTCACAATGCCTCATCAACCTTTAGCACTTTAGGATGTATTTTCTAAGGGGAATGCCTTCCCACATAACTGTAATACAACCATTAATACCAAGAAATTACCATTGATTTAATGCTACCATCTAAGTACATATTCCACTCAAATTTTGCTGATTGGCCTTACAATGGCCATTATAGACCTAGAATCTGAGCCAGGATCATTCATTGCATGTAACTGAAACAATTCTCTAGTCTCCTTCAACCAAGAAGAGTTCCTCGGGATTTATTTTTTTTCTTGCTTTTCATAACCTTGACATTTTGTAAGAATATAGACCAATAGTTTTTTTAATGTTCCTGAATTTATGTTGCTCTCTTGTTTTCCAGTGAGCATCTTCATGATATGCAAAGATGGCAGAGATACTGCAGAAGTGGTGCTGTGTCCTTCTCAGTGTATCATATCAAAAGGCCCATTCAGGAAATGTCAACTTATATCACTTAATTTCAAGGTGTATGTGAGACTTCTCCAGTGCTAAGTGATTCTTACTTGGCATTCTATTGAGTTGAAGAAGTTAATGTTAGTTACCATTAATTTATTTGTACATAATTCTTTTATTTATTTATTCATATCACTAAGTGTTATGGGCTAAATTGCAACCTTCCAGAAGTCCTAACCCCCAGTACCTCAGAATATGCCTGTATTTGGAGACAGGATTTTTAGAGTTGGATAAGTTAAAATAAGGCCATTATTATTGGCCTTCGTCCAATATGACTGGCTTTCCTATAAGAAGAGGAAATTTAGGGGCGCCTGGGTGGCTCAGTGGGTTGAGCCGCTGCCTTCGGCTCAGGTCATGATCTCAGGGTCCTGGGATCGAGTCCCACATCGGGCTCTCTGCTCAGCGGGGAGCCTGCTTCCCTCTCACTTTCTCTGCCTGCCTCTCTGCCTACTTGTGATCTCTCTCTGTCAAATAAATAAATAAAAAATCTTTAAAAAAAAAAAAAAAAAAAAAAGAAGAGGAAATTTGGACATAGTCCCACAGAGGGAAGAACATATAAGACACAGGGAGCAAATGGTCATCTACAAATAAAACAGGTAAATGTGAAGCAGAACCTTCCATCATGGCCCTCAGAAGGAAACAATTGTGCCAACAGTCTACTCTCAGGCTTAAGCCTTCAGAACTGTGAGAAAGGGAATTTAGGTTCTTTAAGCCACCTGGTCCCTGGTACTAATATATAAACACTCATGAATTCACTTCTAATATGTCATCATTATTTAATCTTTCAGTATCTCAGATGTGATCAGTTGTAGCCTCTTAAAGTCAGTTGCTATGTTTTTTAGACATCTTCATTCATTGAACATTTCTTTAATTTGCCACACAATAAGTTTTTTCAGGCCCTTCTTATACATTTCTTGACTTGGACCTAAAAGTCCCAGTTCTCTCTAGTGAGGACGGTTGTTAAGAGACCACAGTTTAAGCCCAGGAATATTGGTATATTGTTATTCCCAGGACCTCCTTGTGGATGGAACAGTTAGGGAATATATTTATGTGTGTACATTATCATTTTCTTCTTCGTTCTCTCTCTCTCTCTCATTATCTTGCCACACACAGGAAAATATGCACACGTGTGCATGTGTGCACCCCCCCCACATATATATAGTTATTTCGATAAATATTATTATCTTTATGAGAAATGATGGTACTCATTTTTATTTGCAGCCTCCAAGATGATCCCCAATGATCCCACCTTGTCCTTGGGTCCTCATTCCCACTCTTTTAGATCATTCACCCTGGAGGATGCCAGTTTCCAAGTCACCAGAAAGCCTTATGCAGAGGCCCACTGGAATGAGCTTGGATAGGATTTCTTCACCCCCTAATGGAATATTCAGATGAGACCTCAGCCCGGACCATCAGCTTGGCTACAACTTTACAAGATACCTTGAGCCAGAGGCACCCAGCTGAGCCATAATCAGATTCCAGACCTCCAGGAAATATAAGAAATACATATTGTTTAAGCGAAAAAGTGCTAGGGTGATTTTTCTGTAGAGCAATAGAAAAACACACATCACTGAAGGTAAAGTCACTAGCTACCTCTTAATTGCAAGTGTCTGGCGCATTCTTATTTATTTTGAATGCTCTACAGTATAATATGTAAGTTGTTTAAACTTGAAATTATACAAGGATAGATTGAATCTAAGCTCTGCTGTTTACTTGCAATGTTATTTTCTCTTTCTGTACCACATTTTTTTAATGTGTTAAGTAAGGATAGAAAAACAGTGCCTATCTCATAGATGTTTGTAACTATTAAATGAGATAATACATGTAAGTTATTTAATAACAATGTATAGCACATAGCAATTGCATGATAAATATTTGTCATACCTGCCACTGTTACTATTTCTTGCCTCTTAAGATTGTCCTCACCTTTTGCTTCTGTGACATAACTTCTTGGTGTCCTTCCTACCTCTGAATGGCTGCTTATTCTTTTTAAGCTAGTCCCCAGGATGATTTCCTTGTCCCTTTTAACTTTTTATTCACTCAGAATAATCTGTCTATTGACTCACCTTGGATATTTGACAGGTACTTTAAAATTAATAATTTTTTACCTTCAAATCTACTTGTTTTCCCATATTCTTTCTCCTAATAAATATATTGGTTATCTACTTGGCAAATCAGAGCATGAAAATGAGTTTTAATTTATCCAAGTCAGTTAATCAAGTATTTTGATTACCAATTACATTTGCAGTTCTAGAATTTTTTTTTTTTTTTAAAGAAAATGATACGGGTCTTATTCTTTGGAGAAACATACTGTCTGCTGAGTATAAGAGTAAACCATCAGTTAAGGTTATTTCAGTATGCCACAAAACAAAATGGGCAGTGGGTAGCAAGAAATGGGAGTATAAAAGCTGGTAGGCCCAAGTGAAAATGTCTTGGGCTACCCTTAGAATGTATTCAGTGGGAAGACATTGAAAGACTATAATTATGTGATTGCAGAGATCTGACACAGCCTGAGCTCTCCTTCAATCATAAATTAAAATTTTTGCTGAGTCCCATTAGAAGTATTTTCTCAGTATTTTTGTAATCAGCTTCTTTCTCTCCACGACCACTGTTACTTGTTTAAATTCACCTTTATCACTTATTGCTAGAATTATTGCAATCCGTCCTTTAATTGGTTTTCATTTTTAAATTGACTCACTCTCCTATGGAAAAGCCTTCAATGACTCCTCAGATCCTTCAAGTTAAAATTCTAACTTATAGCTTAACTTCTACACAAGGAAGTCCTTTCATTATGGTCCTGCCTACTTCTAAGCAGGTCCATCAACTACTTCGCCCACAGCAGCAACACAAGTTTGTTAACTGCAGTGCACTTCTTTAAGTTTCCTGTAGAGACCATGACTTCCATGCTTTTGTGGCTACAGCTATTCTGTTAGTTTTGCTTGACATGTCCCTTTCCTACTCCATGTTTCGTGGGCTCTTGTCCTTCAAGACCAACCCCCACAGTACTCTCCCTTCTTAGTTACCTCCAGTTTTTCTCAGGTGCTTCTGTCTACACTGAAAAAGCACCCTTCCTGTAATCAGAGTTGCGCCTACCTAGTGAAATTTCGGTGTTTTTAGGAATATTAGAATTACCTGTAATTATTTACTACTCCATAACTAATTACACAGAGACATAGTGGCTTAAAAAAAGAGAGAGAGAAACAAAAATAAAAACAAAGTCCGCATTTATTTGTCTCATAGTTTCTGTGGGTCGGGAATTCAGGAACAGGTTAGCCAAGTGATTTAAGCTCAGGATCTCTCGTGAGGTTGCAGTCAAGATGTGGGTTTGGACTGAAGTTAACTGAAGCACGACTTGAGAAGAGGATTCCCTTCCAACACAATTCACTTAATGTCTTTTTAATTATTTTTTTTAATTTAAGTTCTAGTTAGTTAACATATAGTGTAATATTAGTTTCAGTTGTAAAATATAGTGATTAAACACTTCCACATAACAAATGGTGCTCATCACAAGCACCCTCCTTAATCCCCATCATTTATTCCACTCAGACTCCCCATCCACCTCTTCCCTGGTAACCATCAGTTTGTTCTCTATAGTTAAGAGTCTATTTCTTAGTTTATCTCTTTTTTTATTTTTTTCCTCTTCGCTCATTTGTTTTGTTTCTTAAATTCCACATATGACTGAAATCATGTAGTATTTGTCTTTCTGTGACTGACTCATTTCACTTAGCATAATACTCTCTGGCTTCATTCATGTTGTTGCAAATGGCAAGATTTCATTCTTTTGAAGGCTGGGTAATATTCCATTATATACAATGTATAATGTATCCTCTTCTTTATCCATTCATCTATTGATGGGCACTTGGGCTGCTTCCATAGTTTGGCCATTGTAAATAATACTGCTATAAACATCAGGGTACATCCTTTTAAATTAGTATTTTTTTTCTTCTTAGTGTAAATACCTAATACTGCAATTGCTGGATCATAGGCTAGTTCTATTTTTAACTTTTTGAGGAACCTCCGTACTGTTTTCCAGAGTGGTTACATCAGTTTGCATGCCTACCAACAGTGTAAAAGGGTTCCCCTTTCTCCACATCTTCACCAACACCTGTTGTTTCACCTGTGTTGTTGATTTTAGCCGTTCTGAGAGGTGTGAGGTGATATGTAATTATAGTTTTAAGTAATTTCCCTGATGATCAATGATGCTGAGCATCTTTTCATGTGTCTGTTGGCCATCTGAATGTCTTCTTTGAAAAATGTCCATCAACAGAACTAAAAGGAAACCTATAGAATGGAAGAAGTTATTTGCAAATGACATATCTAATAAAGGGTTAGTATCCAAAATATATAAAGAACTTATAAAACAATACCTAAAAACAAATATCCCATTAAAAATGGGCAGAAGTCACTTAATGTCTTTTGAAAGGAGGTCTCGGTTCCAGTTATAGACAGAAGACCAGTTCCTTGTGCTGTGGCCATCTCCCTAGTGATAAATTGAACATCCTCACTATGAACCTTGTTGGCTTCCCCCAGAGTAAATACTCTTAAGAGTGAAACCAATATTGTGATGTTTTCTGCGACCTAGACTTGGAAGTCACATTCCATTCTTTCTTCAATATCATTTTGGTTACACAGGTAATCCCTATGCAATGGGAGAGACAAGTACATAGGGACATAAATAATAGGAAGTTAGGATTGTTGTGAACTATCATGAAGGGTAAAAAACTGAAAAACTTTAATATTATGGAAGATTATATTAATCATGTAACAACATCTTAGAATACTCTAAATCATTCTATTTTAATTGTGGAAGAGAGATTCCCTGAAAATTTTTGATCTCAAGAAGATTCCAATTTAAAATAGAGTAATTTTAAACATTATTAAGAATTTTATGTGATATATGCATATATATGTTTTACATATGTTGCATTTTTACAACTGTATTTTAACTTGTGACTAGTCAGGTATTTAAAGTAAAACTTAGGGGCGCCTGGGTGGCTCAGTGGTTTAAGCTTCTGCCTTTGGCCCAGGTCATGGTCTCAGGGTCCTGGGATCGAGTCCCGCGTCGGGCTCTCTGCTCAGCAGGGAGCCTGTTTCCCCCCCTTCTCTCTCTGCCTGCCTCTATGCCTGCTTGTGATCTCTGTCTGTCATGTAGATAAATAAAATCTTTAAAAAAAAAAAAGTAAAACTTAATCTATCATAAAGAAAAAAGTGGTAAGAGGATGACATTTTCTTTTAAGTAGCTGTGTAGCCTTGGATCATCTCCGTAGATGATCTTCACTGTGCTCCAGCTTTGTCACCACTCAGATGAGTAATATAACTAATGGTTTTTATATCTCATGAGACTATTGTGAGTGTAAAGAAGATTCTTGATGATAAGCAGCAGTGAAAAGTTAAATGACTATGAAAAGGTAAGATGTCTTCATTAAGTGATTTGCAAACATGCCTCATAAATGGTATTTGATATTTGTAATTACTTAGTATATATTGCATACAAACATTAACTAATATTGTATGACACTAATTCCAGATGAATTTACCAAGGCATCTTCTTTTGCTATCAGATTAGCTTATCAAGGAGCTAGCTAGATATATAATACCACATGTAGGGATGATATTGACCTTTGGGTATCATTTATCTTTATGCAAGCTCACTGCATAAATGCAAGTAAAATGAGAATAAAACTGGAAATGTATTTAAAAATTTTCATCTGTGTGTTTACAAACCACAGTATTTTTTTAAAGCCTTAATATTTTAGAGGTACTAATCTATTTTAGAATGTAAAATGGCAGACAAAAGAAAGCCATAGGGTGATTCCTGGTTCTCAATAAAGCAAGTTTTTGATCCTGTAAAAGTTCAGGTTGCAAATACTCTTCTAAGAACAAATAAAGTTACTGATTGGTAAGTTTTAGGGCATCCAAAACTGCACATCTCAGAGCATAGGGAGGTAGTTTTTAGAGGGAACTCAAAGCAAAAGCACTAGCTATATACAAAAACTTAGTCACAGTTGTAGTGTGGACCTTGATTAGAGTTGTCCTCCTCTCTGAAATCATGTATAATCTAGAAGAAAAGTTTAGCCCACAAAGTACAACTTCTATAAACTATTTTGGAATTTATTTTACAAAGTATATAATAACCTATCATTAATCGTTTTTATGGTTTATCATTGGTCCCTTAATTTCTTTTTCCTTTAATTTTGTTTAGAGCAAAAAAGTAAGAAACCACTTGACTTATACCCTTAATTTGAGTCACTGTGGTTTTAAACTCATGAAATTTTAGAAATTTTTTAGTATGGAATTTGTTCCCTCTGTTTGTAACTTTACAGAAAAGGTTAATTGAACAATGACATCTGCTCAAATTTTCAGTGTTTTATTCAAATACTGAAGATATCTATTAAAAAAAAAGAAAAGCATAACCAGGCATGATGTGAATGATACAGAAATTGCAACACAGATAAGGAGTATTATCAACACAGAAATCTATAACATGTGTCATTGGCTTAGAAGCCCTGCTGTGGGTGACAAGGAAATCGATAGTAAATGTGGAAAGAAAGTGATTTAGTTTATGCAGTGGTGAAATAATTACTAACAAGTCCCCCATCATAAGTTAGAAGACAGATGATGTTGACATCGGGGAGAAGGCGGGAAAATAGAATGTGAATAGGTGTCATTGGGTGGACTTTACAAGATCATAAAAGAAAGAGATTATTTCAAGAAGAACAAAACATTTCCAATTTTTTTTTTTTTAAGTGAGAAAGACTTGAGGTTTAAAAAAAAAATCCAACTATATCTCCATGCAAAACAGTGAACTATAAAATTGAAAAGTTTACAAAATTCTGCTTAGAGTCAGAAACCAAAACAATGTTTGCCCTTTTACTCATCATTTAAACTCTTTGAGAGATTCATAGTAAATCTTTTCATTTGGACAAAATGGCTTTGGGAAAGAGAGAAAATCTATGGCTCTCCCATGAAAGCATAACAGGACAAAGCACCTGTAATTATTTTGAGAGCATGAGAGTGAGAGCTCTGGGGATGGTGAATGAGAGAATGCAGGGAAATAGAACAAATTTAAGAAGTATATCCATAAAAGAACAGAATGTAGCTGTTGGCACATGAAGCCAACTGGAAGCAAATAGATGAGAAGCCAAGTGTTTCAGGGAGTCATTCTGCCAAAAGGAGCACCAGCCTTAACTAAAAGATTGTGACTTTTTTGGAATCAAGCCATTGTCAGGTCTTCCGTCTTTTAAAGGCAGAAAGCAGTTCAGTTCTCCAGGAGGATACAGTCCATAATACTCAAATCCCTTATAGTCAAGGAACATAGTAAGAAAGGAAAACCCTCTCAGAACAACGACCTGAGGACCACCCTTTCTAGGGAGCAGAATTGAGCCTAGTCAAAAAAGCACTGATTCCCCAGGGTGGGATGCCCTCACCAATGTCTGCCAAGAAGGATATTGGAATTGCTATTATTATTATATGTCTCCCATTCTTCTCCTTCCTGTGTGTGAGTGTTTATTGTGATCATCCTGAACTCTTTATCTGTCGTAAATTGAGAATGTGAGGTAGATAAGTTGTCTTTTTGTTTATAATTCTCAAGATCCACGCAGGGAGCTATCCAGAAATTTCCATTCATCATCTCTAATCAAGGAATATTAACAGATCCTGAACATTAAGCTTGATGCTATGGCTAGTTGGAAATTTTGGATTGTCCTTCGTGAAAAAAGGTGAGAGGGATTCTTGTTTGGAAATGAGAGCAAATTGAATATTTGGTAAACAAAAGAAGAAACTCTTGTAGTTATTAATACTGCACACAGATACCTTGCCTTTCTGTCCTAGCCACAAAGTAGGATTGGAATTCCAGCTGGTTAAGACTAGTCATTTACAGGGGTGCCTGGGTGGTTCAGTGGGTTAAGGCCTCTGCCTTCAGCTCAGGTCATGATCCCATGGTCCTGGGATCGAGCCCCGCATCGTGCTCTCTGCTCAGCGGGAAGCCTGCTTCCTCCTCTCTCTACCTGCCTCTCTGCCTACTTTTGATCTCCGTCTGTCAAATAAATAAATAAAATCTTAAAAAAAAAAAAAAAAGACTAGTCGTTTACAGAGAAGTGATCAATTCCCATTTATGTGTACCTGGTTTCAGAATTTTAAAAAAATGCTCATAAATAATACTGCCTTCTCTAATAAAGTCTACTTTTGTGAGTCATCTCCTTTCTCTCCTTTAAATGGCAAAATCTTCAGTGTTCATCTGATGCTACCCGTTCTCTAAGTGACCTTTTCTAATTTTATGGCCTCAGCAATCAACTGTACTTTGGATGAATATTAAATTCTAATATAGACTCCTCTACTGAATTTTGAGCTCAAATATCCAATACCTAATAGGCATTGAAAAGCCATTATTGCTACAAATTGAATCGATTATTTCTATCACTGAAAATACGGTTGTCTTCCTAAATTTATCCTTTCATTGATATGCACTGAAGGTCAAAAACCATAGAATTCTCCTAGCCTCTTTCCTCTGTATCTAATTACTCATCAGATCATGCCAGTTCTACTAATGACGTATCTCTGGTTAATGTGTAAAGTATGAGCCTCACTTTTATTCCAGTTGAATTGTTTGGGTTAATATCACACTTTTTTTTTTTTTTTTAATTTTCATTCTGACTAAATGTATTAAAGTGTTTTCTTAAGGGAAAGCCATGCCTGCTTTTAACTGAACTAAAGAGATTTGTTTTCCCCGCTTCTGCTGTTACTTACTGTACTATCTCATGGCCTTGACATCCACTGAAGTTTCAGACCCAAAGAACTCAGAATATTATTTGAGAGAGAAAAGGAACATCAGCGATTATGATAAAATATAATAACTCTTTCAAAAAGTATGTATTTATTTGAGAGAGAGATAGAGAGAGAGAGCACTAGCGAGAGGAGCAGAGGGACAGGGAGAGAGAATCTCAAGCAAACCATGCTGAGCATGGGGTCCAACAGAGGGCTTGATCTCACAACCCTGAGATCACCACCTGAGCTAAAACCAAGAACACAATGCCTAACTGACTGTGCCAGGCAGGCCCCTAAAGTACAATAATTCTGTAACAAAGATGTGTACTCAATAATATTAAGGAAAGATATTTGGAACCTACCTCACTTGGGGAGATCAGGAAACCCTTTTAAGAGTATTTACTACTTTCGGGACACCTGGGGGGCTTAGTGGGTTAAGCCTCTGCCTTCAGCTCAGGTCATGGTCTCGGGGTCCTGGAATCGAGTCCCACGTTGGGTTCTCTGGGAGCCTGCTTCCCCCTCTCTCTCTGCCAGCTGCTCTGCCTACTTGTGATCTCTCTCTCTCTGTCTGTCGAATAAATAAATAAAATCTTAAAAAAAAAAGAGTATTTACTACTTTCATTAATTGTATAGCTATTTATGATGTGACTTCTCCTCTGTGACCAGTCATCTTTTTTCTTTGTCAGGGAACTTTGCTGTAGACTGGAATATGACTATGGACAGGACCAGACAGTATCTCTCTTGAATTCACAGAAGAAAAAGGTGGGAAATAATGGTGTAGGGTATGATCCTGGAAAAAAAAAAGAATTTTCTAGAAGTGTAGCAAGACTGAATTGCAAAGTACTTATTGGAAACTGTGGAACATGAATCTGGAAATGTCAATGCCAAGGTAAATTATAAAAAACCTTGTATACCTTGCAATACCTTCTCATAACAACAGAAACAGAAAGATAACCACCTTCCAAAGGTGTTGCCTCAGTTGTAACTGAATCGTCCCTGCATTTCAACCCTCAGGAGCAACAAGTTTCTTTATTTCAGTTTAAGATAGCAGTGGCTTTCCGTTAAGATTATATTTTAATGGATTTGGTCAAAATGAAAATTTAAAAAATGAAATTAACCCCAAAACTCAACTAGAATAAGATGGGACTCATACTTTACACAGATCAAATTGTGCCTCGGTCAGGAGTGCTAGGAACATAGAAATAAGTAGAAAATTGGAATCAAGAGAACAGAACAATCAACATAACACGGTTTTACTGTTAGATTTTTTTATAGACAGATAATCTTTTCATTTGTCAATTTTTCCAGATGCACATGTATTCTTTTATAATCAGGAGTAATAGGGATACTATAAATGTGTTAGCAACCCTCACATGGACTTTCTGGGACAACAAGATGAAAAAGAAACCATGTATTTCACTCAATATATCTTGGGACACAAATAGTCATACTAGAGAAAAATATATATGCTATGCTCATGGACTTCAACCCTCTCTACTGAGTCATGAATTACTAACTGGAATAGTGCCACTTGTTGTTCAAATATTCAAATGTCATGAGCTATTTGTCAAGTTTTGCTATTTTTTGTTAAATTGTTAGACTTCTAACAACCAATGAGAGAAAGCTGAAAATAAGAAAAAAGCCAAGAAAATGTTAATATTGAATCCATATGATCTTTTAAAAATTGGGAATCTAACAAAACATTTCTGTTCAAGCCACTCTTTGTTAGTAATAAATAAATAAGTAAATAAATGCCTGTAACTATTTGCTAAATCTAGTGAGTTTATACATACACTGTAAGTAAATAACCAATGTTATTTGCCCATCATTTCCCTTGAACAGACACTAATAAGGAAAATTATAAAAGTTTAAATGTATAGACATTTTTAAGTTATTCGTGTTGGTTGTTTGCTATAATAAAACCAAGCTACTTGGCTGATTATTTGATATTTCAGATTATTTGATATTTAACTATATTCCACACAAAACCCAGCACTCAGCGGATTTTAGCAGTTTTAATTATAATTGCAACAAAATGTACTTTGGTAGGTGAATGGACCAATAAATTGTGGTACATCCAGACAATGGAATATTATTCAGTGCTTAAAGTAAATGAGCTATCAAGCCATGACAAGACTTGGAGGAAAGTTAAATGCACATTACTAGGTAAAAAAAGCCAATCCAAAAATAGTTACATACTGTATGATTTCAACCATACGACATTCTGGAAAAGGAAAAACTATGGAGACAGTGAGAAGATAAGTGTCACCAGGAGTTGGGGAGGAGGAGCACAGATGATTTTTAGGGTGACATACTCCCTATGAAAATATAATGATGGATACATGTCATTATACATTTGTCAAAACCTATAGAAAGTGCAACACTGAAAATGAGCTGTAATTTACACTATGATGTAATTTATTATTACACTATGATGTAATTTACACATGATGATGATGTATCAGTGTAGGTTCATCAGTTCAGCAAATGTACCCACTGTGGTGGGAGATGTTTGTAGTTGAGAGGCTATGCAAGAGTGAGACAGGGAACACTGGGGATATCTTTGCAACTTCCTCTTAATTTTGCTGTGAACCTGAAATTGCTCTTAAAAATTAAGTTTTAATTAAGAAAACGTTAACTGCATTGAGTGCAAGTCATTTTTCTGAAATATTTTAATATATTCTCATGTTAATAGGACAAATAAAACGCTCAATAACATCTCCAAGTCTTTAAATAAGTTTTAAATATTATTTCTTGTTTTATTTTGAGGATGAAGAAATTTTGGGTCACCTCTTACTGAAAATTATTTAATATTCTAGACCTGAAAAAAAAAGGAAAAAAGAGAGAAAAATAAAATTTGAGGTATGTTTTAATCATACATGTAATACTTTAATGAGTATGAGACAATAGTAAGCTTTAAGCCATAGATCTCCTTGGAGGTATTGCTTAGGTCCTGAGCGTCTAGGAGAGCAAAGCAAAATTTAGCAGAGTTACAGATTTCAAATTCATCATTATGTTTAAGAATTATCCCTGTTGACACTAGGCTGAGGAAACCAGGTAGAGCGAGTCTCCAAGGAACAGCCTTTATTCAGCAAGTGACAGGCAGGGAGAAAATGTGTTATATATGTATCTTTGCATTTGTACACACTATGTGGTACAGATCTAATTCTACCTGATGCGCCTCAAGATGTAAAAGCAAGTAAAGAACATACACACACACTCACACACATGCACACACACACAACCACTCACATACAAGCACATAAAAATAAGAGGAGAAAGAGCCAAAGGATAGCATATCATGAAATCCTTCATGTAATTGTTCTTCATATTCTTCGTTTTCACTTATACTCTGGTGTCTTTTCAATTTTCCAGATAATGAAATAAGGCTTTTAAATTCTTTTGTAGAGCATAAATGTTCTGTTTCTATTGCTTCCTTTTGCCTCTGTCTCAAGAGACAACCAGAGAGATGGAAATGAGTTTTTCATCTTTGACCCTTCCAAAGAAAATGTTCACCAAAAAAAGTAAGGTGAAAAATTCTCCTCATCAGAGTAGTATTAAATAATGGTCTCCCGTTAACTTACTGCAAAAAAATATGTTAAATTTTATTTTACATATTTATCTAATACATGTGTGCATTTATCTTTTATATGTGACATATATTTTTAAAATGATACTAAGGTTGGTGATAATTACTCATATATAGAAGATTGATTGCAAAAGGTATTATGAAACCAGTATTTCTATGAGCACACAAACACATACACACACACAGAAAAACAACTGTTGGTTTTTTTGGAACTTCAGCTATGAGCATGGAGCCTCATTCTTTTTTTTTTTGTTTAAGATTTTATTTATTTATTTGAGAGAGAGGACAGAGGTAGTGAGAGACAGCACGAGCCAGGAGGAGAGGGAGAAGAAGAAGAGGAAGAAGCAGGCTTCCCACTGAGCAGCTAGCCTGACAGGGGGCTTCATCCCCAGGACCCTGAGATCTGACTTGAGCCAAAAGTAGATGCTTTAACCAACTGAGCCACCCAGGCACCCCGACATTGTCACCTTGCCTACATCTGACTGATTGAAAAGGGAACAGTTAAGATTTGCCTAATTCATTGGCATCCATGGCATCCTACTTGCTAAAGGTGAAAAAAATGCAGTAAATTCAATATTTTGTTTCTGATTTCTTTTTTACTTTTGTTTTTTTAGTTTGTTGACCAGTTGACTCAGTGATTTAATCAAATAAAAATGAAACTCCCTGCTTTAGCCAATAAAATTTGATAACCGGTAAAACATGCCAACAAACGTTTTTGGCTGGTTTTCTCTGAGCTGGTGATACATTTTGCCATGCCACTGTGACCCAGATTTCATTGCTTCTTGCTCTTCAACTACTGCAGGACCTAACCTTCTGTGATATCTTGCAGACTGGGATTTAGCAAAGATTTAGATTTGCTTATAAGAAAGTACATTTACTTGTCACCTGTGCACGGAATTCTCCCTTTGATGAATACAAGTGCATCTTCATGGTTTCAGTTTTGTTTGGTTATTATGGTGAGGAGAGGGGAACTCTTTCTTTTCTATCTTGTCTGCTGAGGATTATTAAAACTATACTGTTTTTCCTCAACATCGTTTCAGAATTCCAAGAGCAACTGCTTTCTCAGATCTTACTGATGGATTCGACACTGGGCTTAGAAAAAAATCTGAGTGCTAGAAAAACCATATTGTATTTTAAATTACTCCATTTTGATGAGTCTATTTTTGTTTTTCTGCTAGCTTTCTTACCTTACCTCTTTCTCTTAGGAAAGCTTGTCTTCTAGGCAGAGAAACACCAAAGTACTTCTTGTTAGCTTATCCGTAAATTCTCAAGACATGAATGGATACTTTGGACTTGCTTTGGTGGGTACGGCTGGGATTCTCTACTCCAAATAGCTGAGCCGTGAGATTTCTTAAATAAAGATGATGATCATTTTTTCAAATAAATATACGGCAATTTATCCCTCTTCACATAGGTATTCTTTCCACTGGGAAATGTAGTATTCCTCCTGAGTAGATTTGCTCAGGATTCTCTCACTTACATTTAAGTTATTTTCTCTGATAGCATTGTATATAATTTAAAGCATTATAAGTATAATCCTAGCATATAAAGAAAAGAATGACTAGATATATATCCTTAATTAATTTAGATAAGTCACCTTATAGTTCAGTTTACAAAAAGATGATATGTTGTTAATAACAAGTAAACATATAATTAAAATATGACAATATTATTGCTTGAGACATAAATTTCAATATATAAAAATCTTTCATCATATGATTAAGTTTTACTAGCAGTATGTCAATAAATGCTTAATAACTGGGTTTTAAGGCAAAGAAAAAAGCCCTGATTTATGACATTTGCCAATTTCTATGATGTAAATACTTCCATAGTGACTCATTTCAAGCTACTAATTTGATGTCACTAACCATGCAGTTGAGACAAAATGTACAAAATCAGCTCTCTCACTACCTGGTACAAGCCAGTATGAGCCTGATGCAAAACACTATTGTCTATTTTTGTAAATCCTAGAATAAGTATTTGTAAAGTTTCTGTTTCCAGGCTAATATAGTTTTAATTTTGAAGCAAAATTCAGTATATTTATGTACTACTGTTATACAATAGCCTTAAAATGTCAATCACTAGGAGCCTGCAGCTGTAGATAATAACAATCCCGTATCCTGGACATCAAAGATAAATATTTCTATAAGTATAATAAGCAAAAATAATGGGAAAAAAATCTCTGTGAGAACCATAATGCATATCATGATGGAAACATATGGGCAAGGAGATTCCTTAGAAATCCAAATGTTTTCCTTAACACGTTTAAGAACAGCCTAGATAAAAATTTACATCACTTAGGAAAGAATTTAATACTGAACTCAGTTCATTTTATAAGAGAAAATATTTGTGCTGTTTGCTAAAATCTTAAAACTTCATTGCTTATGAAATTCTGGCTTTGACTTTTTACAAAATATACATATTTCAATTTTATGATTCAAGTGTGATCTTTCAAATATTTCTGTCAGAGTATCTATAATATATGAGATAAAACAATAAAGTAGAAACTTTTGTTTCATACTCCTCTCACACTCGTTTCCCTCAAAGTGTCTACTGCATGATAAGACACACTTGTATAAGTCCTACTTGTGTAGGACTTAAGGAATCAAAGAAAGACACCTCAGGATGATGCCGATTCATGTGGCTCCATGATGGAATCATAGTTTCTCAGGTTTAGAAAAGGTTGTAAATTTAATTTATTACATATTTTCATTTCACTTTTAAATAAACTTGACAAAACATCTCTGGGTTAAGATATCTTTGTTGACTGGTAACATATTTTATCTTTGGACAGGTCTCAATGTCATAAATGTCTCGCACACAATAACTAAAATAGGCCTCAGTATATTGTCTTCTTTTGTTCTTAGGTTTAGCCAATAGCGCAGCATAATAGAATGTTCTTGGTCTAGATACTTCAAATGCTGACAATAGCTTAATGTTTAGTCATCCTTCACCCTTCCCAACCTCTTTCTTCAGTCATTGGTCACAAAAGACAATTTCGTATTCTTTTAATATCTTGATTACTTCTCTCTGAGTGCTTTCCAATTTTTCATGTTATTTTTATTAATTTGTTTCCGGAACTGAAAGTAATTTTCCAGATGTGATTCTGCCACTGGGGATTTGAAAAGGACTTATATATATTTACTATGACAATTTCTAGCAATTCTATTTCAGGAAACTAGGGGTCCCTGTGTAGTTCATTCAGTTAAGCATCTGCCTTTGGCTCAGGTCATGATCTCAGGGTCCTGGGATTGAGCCCTACACTGGGCTCCCTGTTCAGTGGGGAGCCTCCTTCTCCCTCTCCCTCTGCTGCTACCTCTACTTGTGCTCTCTCACTCTCTCTGTCAAATAAATAAATAAAATATCTAAAAAAAAAAAGGAAACAAATAGTCTAGAAAGTGTGTTTTAAGCCTTCATCATGCAAATACACACACACACACACACACACACACACACACACCTCACAGAGCAATGTATATTTCTGTTATTAATGTCTAGGATAGCATGCACACCACACCCTTTTCTCTCACACTTGGGACTTTCTAACAATAAAAAATGACCGCAGCATCAAACCAAAGAGATAGTGGAAACTAGGTACAGAAAAAATAATAATAATAATTATAAAGAACAAGAATAGAGTGTTCTTTCCCCCTAGATTTTTGCTTTTTCAATAATACTTTCTCGAATCTGAATCTTCTGAGATCCTTCAAAAGGAGGCCAAACACATTTTAAGTGGTTACTACTATACCCATAATTTCCTTTATGCAAGATAGTAAACAAATGGATGACTTCACTTCTTCTATCCTAGCTGGCATTTCTTTCACTTGCTGCTTATTTAGGTCTATGCAACTATTTTTGAATGGCTCTTTAGAGTTTAAGAGAGATGATAAAACAGACCTACACAAAGTACTGGTCGTTGGTGCTACGGAATACAAATGTCATATTTCAAAAGATCAGAATATTGTTATCACCCTCTTTTCCTCTTTTTCATTCCTGCCCATGGCTCTGATCCTGAGAGGTCAGCTACATGATCTGTGTTCAAAGGGGCAAGGTCCTGCTTCTCTCTCTTTCCAGCACTTCTCCCACAGGATTCTTTACTATTACAGCCTTGTTCTAAATATTTCCTATTCTGTGTTCTATTTAGCCATGAATATCTAGCTTCCACATATCCAGCTTCAACATGATTTAAGTCAGACAGAATACTGTAATCTTTCCCTTATGTGTGGGTGTGTGTATTAGAGAAAATGGCTGTCCCTTTAATGACGTTATGTGGGAAATAATTCAAGAACCTTTGATGATAACAACTGGAAATAACCTACAGTCTTTTTTATGCATGAGGGGTTTTTTTTGTTTAATATATGGACAATATAAAGTGTGAAATTTCCATGAGTGAACTTAAAAATACATGACCAAAACCAAAATTGCAGGATTTGCTTATTATTGCTATAAGATCTTAAATTTCCAGTACAAATTCCAATGGTTTTGCTTACATTACAAATCCAGGATTTCCTGATTGAAAAGTGACCTTATGTCATTGACCCATTACTTGTAACTGAAAGAAAGAGGTCATGGATTAAAACTTTTATCTTCTGCACATCTTGAAAATGTTCATTTGCTCTTCCTGCCAGTTCTCCACCAAAATTACATCAAAGTATTCCTATGCAATTTATACAATAATTTTTAAAATCATACAAGAGGTGACAGCAGTATTATTCAATATACTGATGCCACTCTACGTAAAGATGAAAATAAAGATGGAAAAATCAAAGTATATTTTGATATGTGTTTCTGGCACAATTGTTTTTATTTAGGTTTTAAAATTTTTAAATCTAGAATTTATCTTCATATTCTATTACTCTATTGTAATCCTGGTCAGTTTTCTGCACTGACCCTGGAGAGATATACTTTGAAAACTGAGAAATTCAAAGAGAGGTCAAAGACTAGAATTTCAAAAAGACGTCAGATAAATGACATGCTTCTAAGTAGTGTTGAATCTCATGCTTGCATTTCTCCTGGCCCTTTATACTAGTTTTTTATTCCTTGACTTTTGATGCAGTCTCCTTTCTTTCTTCTCTATTTGTCTCTTACCTGCTATCAGGCCATATTAATTACACGTGTATGTTTCGATCTGTTTCTTTCCCACTTTTCTGGTGTTGACATCTCTCACTGGGATCCATGCTAAGTTTCCTACTGCCCACTCTTCTGCCAGATCTTCTGCCACAGGACCCTTCTCTCCTCTATACACACACCAGTCATCTGTTCTGATGTAAGAGGACCTAAGAGATCCTAATCAGGAATGGCTACAAAAAGGAGCAGGAAAATATCCTGCATATTGTTGTGATACACAGTCACAATACACATTTTGCTCATGTTTTGACTTTGTTCATTTTCAACATCTTTACAAAAACACTAGGATTGATTAAAAGCAAGAGAGAAGAAGTGAAACCGTTAGGATGAATCCTATGTGACAGAAATCTTTAACTTTGAATTTTTTTGTAGGTAAAAATTCAACAACAATCATCAAAGGAATACCTAGAATGTCAGTTGAGTGTTTTACTGTACATTGATGTTTGGGGACTTTATACCATTTAATAGTTATGAACCCACAACAGCCTTTAGCTAGAAAAGAAATTAAGTTGAAAAATTATATTTGTAAACTGAAAAAAAAAAGACATATTCTTCTTTACTTGCAGGGAAACCCCGGTAAAAATGTGTACTAGAGATTACCTTCTGCTTTATATTTTTTCTAACATGATCTCTTAGCCTATTGTATAATATGGTGATTTTTACTAAGGTAATTCAACTGTTAGAATGTGCAATCTGGGGGCTTGTTTGTTTTTCTTTAGATGGTTTAAATAACCCTATGTAGGCAATAGAATTATCTTTACCATCATCTCCCTACTAGTTTGAGACCTTAAAAAAAAAAAAAAAGGGAATTTTGAGCCATAATGGTAAAATGTGGTAAAGGAACCAAAACAAAAAGCCAAATGAGTTCTAATATGTGCCGAAAATATAATATTCTTTGAGCCAATGCAACTCAAGCAGACCATAATAACCTGTTGGGGTTAGTAAAGTTCATGCCAAAAACGGATGATTTCCCTAGAGCCAATCAAAATGATGGAAACATTGGTGCAAAATCACAGCTGAGCAGGTTTAGTCCTCTCTTCACTAGCTACAGATGGCGTGTAATTTAGGAATGCCCATTTGGTGAAATTTACCAGTTCCTCTAGAGATCACACATATGGGTTTGCATTTAAAAAGCAATTGCACCACGAATAGCTTTTTAAACAACAGATGTAAGTATTGACAGTAAAAGGATGTCCAAAAAGCAAAGTATGTCCACATAAGAAAAAAAGAGAGCTTATGTTATACTTTATAGCACTTTAAACTTTAGTTTAGAAAAACTGTAAGTGGCCTTTTAACTTAAAAAAAGGAATGAAAATAATTATGAAATCAATTCATATAATGTTTGCCAACCCATGAATTAGACATGAGATTCTGTCTTCACACTATGTTACTTTCGGGTGCTTTTTTTTTTCTACCTTCATATATTACAATCTACTCTTAAATCCCCCCAAAATACACAAGTACCTTCAGAGGAGTTTGAAATCTGTGAGTCAATCTGAGCTCTCTGCTTTTCAAACACTCTTTTATTATTGTTATTGTTTATTTGTTTGTTTTATAGGAAGTTCACAATGAATCACTGAAAACCCCATCATCATTTAAAAATTGAATGGAAGTGTGTAAGCATACAGAAAGAATGATATTTGCATTTGCAGATGTGTGCACTAGTTAGGAAAAGATGTTAGTTATAAGTTGTAAGGTTTCCAATTGCCTGTCCTTTATTGCTTCCTTTAAAGAAAGAAATTAATTGTGTGAAATTGCCTTGCTGGTAAAGTGATAGCAGATTGCAATGGCAGCATTGACCTAATCTAGCAGTAAAACAGGCAATCACATCCTCAGTGAACACTCATAGAAATATTTGATTTCCGGAGTGTGCAGGACCAAAGCTTCCCTGGAGAAACACTCACATAATTTCTGTTCTTGTATTCCAAGGTGGTTCTGTTGTGGATTTCTCCTGTATAGTGCAAGGCCTCTTTGTTTTTATTGAAGGATAAGCCTTTGTACCTCACAGTACAATCCCATATGGAAGAAAGCTATAATTAAAAGGTTAGGTTTGGACATCAGGCTTTTGACACTGATTGTTTCTTGATTGAATAAAATATGATGTTACTTTTTCTCTCATTCTGTGATGCCATGATGCACTGGAATACTAATAGCTATGCAAACGATGACATTAACAGGAAGATTTCATTTTTCTTCTTATGACTAGCATCAGGTGAAAAATTGTGGGAGATTGGATTAGTTTGTCTGGAGGTGCAAAAATGGGCAATTGGTACTATCCCAGGAAGCAAAGGAAAATGAAATTGATTGTACTAAGGGATGGACAGATTCAGAGTAGTACTCAAATATTTATGACACCCTCAATGGGTGTAGCGAGAATGCAGAAATGGAACGCCCATCAAGTACATATTCAAATAAGAGAACTGTTACCATCGTGTCTCTTCCTCCATATTCAGCTTCATATTTGTACTGGACATTTACAAAGTAACTACTACATTGCCTAAGCTGTATTGCATTTGCGTATTAAATTAATTCAAGTGTTTTCTTGTTTCACAAAACAGAGGATATTAGAAGTATAAATGCTTGTATCTGTTACACATATAACCATAAAGGCCCTTGATTACTGTATTCCCACAATTTGCTAACTGCTCCTGTGTAGTTAGATAAAGAGCTCTGATTTTAGAAATTTACTCTTTGAAAAAAATAGAGAAACTAAATGAGGCTTTCACTTTAAATAGAAAATTATCAGTTGTTTCATTAGATATGAAATAATTTATGTGCAAATTCTTGTGTATCAGAATGTACCTTAGAGTCAGTTTTGAAGGGAGAAAGACAAACTGATAACTCCAGGCATAGAGAAGATTCTAGAAGTAAAACACAGAAACCAATTGCATGAATAATCAGGGAGGAGGAATAGTGGTGGGAATAGCTATTATTGAGTCGTTTTATTGTGCTGCATAGGATGCAGGGGGCGTTGCGGCGTATTTGAAGATCAGATTTTCCCGTCCTTCTGATTATTCTGGGCTCTATCCATTGCTCAGAGGCAGGCTGTCAAAGCTGATCCCAAAGTGAATGTATACATTTTGGGGCTTTTTGCCACTTCAAAAGTGGCACTTCAGATGTAGAAAAAGACTAGGAAATAGGCAGGACAAATATTTGCTACCAATCCTCTACACCCACCCCCACCCCCGGCCCACCCCACTATAGACACCTAAGACACAAATAAGCCATTTGAAAATCATGTGAAATAGAAGCAGAATTGAAGGGGAAAGTAAAATAACACGGGTAGGTGCTGAGAAGAGATCATGTGCCCACCTACCCACGGAGAAGGGCAACCATGGCATAGGGGAGTAGAGTTTACAAGAAGGTGGGCATAGGGTGGCCTCACGGAATCTCTCTGCTCCTTGATGGGGAATAAGGAGAGCCCTCTCTTTCTTCTGTCTGAATGTGGCCTGAACAAGCAGACTATGTCCTTTCATCTGAGATAAGGAACCTATGAGGCATTCAGACATCTACCCCCCACCCCCAGGTCACATAAATATCCCAGAATCTAGACCACTTCTTAGGGACAGGCTGAGGTGTGGAGCTGCCATTGATCAAATTTATCCTGAAATAAGTAGGGAAAATCTTAAGCAATTGAAATTATCCTAAATTGGTGACATTAATTTTTTTTCATAATCAGATAAAATGGCAAATTATAAAAATTGACTTCAGTCAGAGGGGAAAAAAAAGATTTTTGCACACCTAAGTGCATGAATGGAGAATTTATACTTACTGTGTAAATTAATCAGCAAATGAGGATTTTGGAAAATAGCTGTGATTCCTAATTAAGATTTTTTTTTTTTTTTTTTTGGTAGAGATAAAATTTGTGTACCTCAGACACTCAGTGAGACAACCCACAGTGGTATGTAAGTAGCTACTGAAGTAAGTGAAACAAACCAGTAGTACTGTGGACATCTGGAGGAGAGAATGTTAGTGAAGATTAGAGAGGTCACAAATGGCTTCCTGGAAGTTCTCAAAAGACGGATCTAAAGTGAAAGAGCTTTTGAAGATGGAAGAGGGAGAGGAAAAACAATAACAACAACAAACAAAAAAACAGAGAAACTTAATTGTAATCACTATTAGGAAAAGAGCCTCACCTTCTAGTAAACACTGTATCGTCAGTACTCAACTGACATGTGGTAGACGCTCAATAAATGTTGAATTATTGATTGATGGTAACTATGATCATTATCAATTCCTAATACAATGGGACTGACCCACAGTTTCCCAATGTCTGCTCCATGGACATTTTGGACCAGGTAATTATTTGTTGTGTGCAACTGTCCTCTGTATTGTAGCATAGTTAGTGTTATCTTGGGCCACTAGATTCAAGTAACACCTTCTTTCCTCACATCATGACAATCCAAAATGTCATTGCCGAATGTCCCCTGGGAGGCAAAATTGTCCCCCACTGAGAACTACTAGATTGGCTGGACTATGCCGGCCTCTACCTATGACAGGTAGAATAACGGAATATATTTTAAGAGATACAGGTTTACATGTTTAATTTGATTGAGTCACTGCCTTATTTTCTTAATGTGGCACCATTTCTTGAGTTCATTGTCTCTCTGAATATTGTATTAAGTGCTTTATGATAATTATGTAAGCTCTGAAATAGATATCACAATTTTATTTTGCAGAAAATGAATTGCCAGAAGTCACAGCTTTAAGATTCGAGCCCAAAGCTATCTGACTCAAAAGCCATATTCAACATTATGCCAAACTATTCTTCCACTGTACTATATGCTTAGGGTATAGTCAGATATTTAGATAATATATTTATACACATAAGTATGCATATTTATGGAGAGATGGAGGTCACTTACCTTCATATATGTATACATAAACATATTTGCTCACCATGTCTTATGACATAGAATACACTGATTACTTTGAAGATGAGATTATCTGGAACGAGATGTGTATTTCAATTATTACCTGAGCCATATTAATCTTGCTTTATTCAATTTGAGTACAGTGTTGACTAACGCTTCAATTAGTTCCAGTTTGCTTGATTTCACACCCCATAAAAGTTAATGCTGGCTGTGTCTACACAGGCAAACTGGAGATGAAGTGATTATTGCAAAATTGTGAGTAGTAAGCACACATTCTGTTATTGAAGAAAGGTAGCCTGATAATCCTGAACTATTCAGATTTGCTTTTTACATTAGAGACATAGTATTTAAAGGCAGAGAAATGTTAATTGACCTTTTACAAACTTTATTATGTGTTATACTTGGCAAAAAAAAAGGGAGGGTAAAGTGAAGAATATGTCCAATCCTACTTTACAACTAATCTTAAAGTACCACCACAACTCTAAATCTCAACTTCAAATGCAAAATACAGTGGCTGTAAGGAATAAAAGTTTTTGGAAGGCTCCCCGAACTGTAAAATCCTGTTTTCTAAAATCCGCATTATGCAAGATGGCTACCGCCTCCTCTGCTTCCTTTCAGGCCTCCAAGGTCAGACAGATTTAGTCTTCTGATGAGGAGTGACAACAATCCCCCTTTTTTGTGTACATGACACTATGGTCCATCACATTAGAAAGTAACAAAATGGCGCTGGGCATTGCCCCTCTCCAACTTGAGCTCAGAGGGCTGAGTTATGCTGCCCTTGGGTTCTTCTCCGTAATTCTCTGGTTTTGTCCCTTCAAGCAGAGAATCTGATCAGAATCTGTTCCAGACCCAAAACCCAAACCTGCCATCCTATTTATCATTTCTCCTTATATTGGCCTCTTAGTTGAAACTGGTTGTCATAAAGCAAATCCTACATTGCCTCTCTTTCCATAAACAGAGTTGTGCAGAGTCTGGCCTCCTCAGTATCACTGGTTAGATTCAACTTGTGGTTTTACCCTTACTATTCACGTATCCTTGAGCAAGTTATAGAATCTCTAAACTTCCATTTTAATCATTGATACAGTTAAGGTAATAATAATACATAACTACATAGGAACATTGCAAGGAATAAATAACCGAAAATGATAAAGGACTTATAACAGTGCCCAGTACATAGTAGACCTTTACTTAGCATTTGCCATTTTATGTCATAACACTAGAGAAATAGAAGGTTTACAAAAGAGATGGATGGACAGCTGGAGGGTTATGAGAAGAAATATTTCTTATTATATTATTAGGCTTTAAGTATATACACCATCATGTCTGCTCTCTCTTTTCCAACAAATATGTTTGTGCAAAATCATTTTATCAAACTTGAAATGCTATGAAAGTTTATTCAAAAATACCAGTTATTTTCAAGACCCTGGAAAGCATTAACACTTTCTGTTAATATACATTTTTAAGTCATCACTTTTGTGGCATAAATAAGCCTCCTTTATATTGTTCCATATCCTTCAAAAGATTTGTGTGTTTGGTTTTTTTTTAGGTAAAGTGAATAATACAGGTATTTTGTTAAATAATAACTTGTTTTTATTTACCAGGTTGTTGTCTTACTCAATGCACTGTTTCTCCAAAATCCATTTATGATGCAGAAATTACAGCCCTTTTTGACTTGGTATGAAGTTCCCAAGGTTACTGGTTACTATAAAAGAAAAGGGGAAATAAACATTTTTTTTATTCATGAAATAAGTACTAGGGGAGCTTTCATAGTGCACTAAACTGGTAACTCCATCATGGCTTGCTTATTGTTTGACCATTCTTATTTCTCATCTCCAACTTTCTCACTGTCCTTTTTCCTCCCACTTCACATCTTACATTTTTTGAAACAGAAAAAATTTCAAAGAATAGTGTATTACACACCGCATCCTTAGATTTAGTAAAAGCATCTGACATTGTTTCCTTAATATCTATCTACATCAAACATCTATCTTAAATTTTTTAAAAAATAAATTGCAGACATCTTAACATTTAATTCTAAATATAAATTAAATCCGAAACATAATCACACTGCATTTGATTATTTTGTCTCTTTGGCCTCTCTTTGACAGAAAGTCTCACTAAATTTGTTTAAGCAGGATACTGAATTTTAAAGAAATCAAGCTAGTTACCTTTAAATATCCCACATGCTGAATTTATCTGATTTTTCTTATGGCTTCATTGAATCTGTTTCTCTGTCCCTGGCATTTTTTGTAAAGTGAATGTTAGTCCTGAGATCCTATTTAAATCTGAATAAAATATTGGGATAAGACTATATCATGTATAATTCTGGACAGTTTATATATTTTTTTAATTGGGAAGCCCATGACTTCATGCTGTCTCACTAAGTAATGCCAAGTTTGATCACTCAGTTAACATTGTGACCACAAGACCTCTATTGAAAGGATATTTTCCCCCTTTGCAAGTAGCAACTAATCTGTGAGATGGCATTTTCATTGTAGAAATATCTTTTAATGATTCTTGCTTGAATAAATCATTTCATTCCAGATTTTAAAATTATTTTAATCAATTTTATCATTTCTTTTCTATCTGTTCGTATTCTTCTGTAGATAAATGCTTCCCTGATAAACTAAAGTTACTCATAAAAAATTAAAAAATACTGGTCTGGGTAAATGCTTAATTCCTTTAACATAATTACTATTTTCAAAGTTGGTTTGACAGGAACACCTCCAATGGTAACTTTTTTTTTTCTCTTATTTCTTTAGTTTTTTGCATCTCACCATGGTCTCATAGACTTTGTTTATTCAATACGTGACGCTAATTACTAGAATCCATGATTTGTTTGGAAAGTCAAACTGTCCTGAAAGTAGCCAACAGGAACCACATTAGGTGGGTCTAAATCCTTCATCAAGAAGCCCTGATTCCTTCATTTAGGAGTGGTGTTTTGAAACCAAGATCAAAGATCTAGAGATTTCAGTGCACCCAGTATAGTATCATTGCTTCTAGACTCTTACAATTCTCAGAGTTAAAGAAACATACCTTTTTTTTTCCATTTGGCCTACAGAATTAATGGCTTACAATGTGCAAAAAATAAAAGTATTTGTATTGAATTACATTTAATATTAACTTGGTAAAGTGAACATTTTTATGAAGCTGAGTTGTCCCATGAAAGACCATAGTATGTCTGTTTGGAAATATTACAAGCAGTCCAATTACTTTTTCCCCCTAGACTTTTCCTACATTTCCAAAGTATTCTATTCTTTTTTTTTTTTTTAAGGTTTAATTTATTTATTTGAGAGAGAGAGAGCACAAGCAGGGAAAGGGGCAGAAGGAGAGGGAGAAGGACAAGCAGACTCCCCACTGAGTGCAGAGCCTGCTATGCTGAGGGCGCTCCATGGATCCCAGGACCTTGAGATCCCGACCAGAGATGGTCAGATGCTTAACTGGCTGAGCCAACCAGGTACCCCTGAAAGTATTCTAGCCTTTTTTTTTCACATTTACAAATGAGTTCTTCCACTATGTTTCCTAATTTTCATTTATTTTATATTATGTATATTTACTAAATAATTTTAATTTGTATATTAATTTTGTTTTTGTTTTTGAGGTTTTTCTCTTCTCTTTTAGCTTCTATAGGTATTATGCCCTCTGCAAACACAATTAACATACCTTTCTCTTTCAATTCTTATATGTCTAAATTATTATTTTTCTGATTTCATTTGATTTTACATCAAACAGAATTTTAAATAGGAATGGACATACTGGGATTTTGTTTTGTTCTTGACTTTAGGAGCAAAGTTTCATGGCTCAACATTTTGTAATATTAAGGATTATCCATCATATCAGCATTGACATTTTAAAAATTAGGAATGCATACTGAATTTTATTGGAAATATATTTTTATATATTTATATATATATTATATATATAAATAAATTTTATTGGAAATATATTTTTATATATTTATATATATATTTTTTATATATATATTATATGTTTCTTCTCTCATATCTGTTATGATAGTAGATTATGTTTAAGAATCTTCTAATATTGAACCATCTTTGCAATCCTTGAATAAAAACCACTTTAACATGACATTACTTTTTATTTTATTATTTTCCAAAACTTTCTTTGTAAGTTCTTTACATGGATATTTATGAGTAAGATAAATATACAGATAAATATAAATAAATTACACAGCCTTTTGGGGGCTGGGGAATTTAGGTATCAGTTTAAATTAGACACTTTCTCAATGTTTCAGGAAAGATTAAATAATATTCAGAAGTGTAAAGTTTTGTACAATTAAATAGCGATGAGAAATTTGAACTTTTTGTTCCACCTAAATCTGCTGCTTTTGTGGGGGAGTAGAACTTTGATAACATCCTCTACTTCATTATTAGAAATTGGTGTGTTTAAATTGGTATCTGTCTCTACTGGGCTAACTTTAATAATTCAAAGTGGAATTCAAAAGGAACATGTTGAAAACTCTTACTACCCTTGACTCAATCCTATCTGTCCTTATCTTCCCCTGCAGAAAATACCACAATATACTCAATTATTCAACTGAAAACCTGAAAATTATCTGTGAATCTTTTTATTTTCTTTGTCTCATGACTTTCTCTTCCTTTCATCCACTCTGTCAATCAGTTATATGTTCAAAACAGATTCCGGATCTGTCTACTCTCTCAGTCTATCCCACACTCCTCTAACCTGGGCCATGATCATTCTCCCATGGATCCCCAGTAGCCTAACAGAGTAATGTCCCTGCTTATATTCTCAATGCCAAACAAATCATTCATCTAATAGCCGAATGACCTTTTTTTTTTTTTTAAGATTTTATTTATTTATTTGACAGAGAGGGAAATCACAAGTAGTCAGAGAGGCAGGCAGAGAGGGGGGAAGCAAGCTCCCCGCTGAGCAGAGAGCCCGATGAGGGGCTCGATCCCAGGACCCTGAGATCATGACCTGAGCCGAAGGCAGAGGCTTTAACCCACTGAGCCACCCAGGCGCCCCCGAATGACCTTTTTATATATATATTTTTAAGATTTATTTATTTGAGACAGAGAGAGAATGAGAGGAGGGAGGGAAAGAGAATCTCAAGCAGAATCTGAGCTGTACGCAGAACCCAAAGCGAGGCTCGATCTCAAGACAGGGAGGCCCCAACCCGAGCCTAAACCAAGAATTGGTGGCTTAACCAGTTGCGCCACCCTGGCACCCCTATCTTTCTATAATTTAAATTAAATTAAAGTCAAATCATTTTTAAGGTTTGACCCCTGGTTACTTACTATTTTGTTTCTTCAATGATATATTTTATCAGTTGCCTCCTTGCTCACTGATTTCCAATTCATTGACATATTTTGTTTTTTTCTAAATTTGCCAACTTGTTTTCACTTTGAAAGAAACATTCTTGTCGTGGATTATCTTTCAGGTTTTTTTTTTTTTTTCCTCTTCCTTCTAATGATAGCTCAAATAAATACTGCCTTCTCTGAGATGCTGACTTAATCAGCTATCTAATTTCCATACCCCAGATTATTCTCCATTACATTACCCATTTTATTATCTTCATGGCCTATATCACCATCGGAAAGTATGTACACTATTTACTTGATTATTATCTGGGCGTATTAAAATCTAAGCTCCATGAAGAAGGGATTTGCCTGTGTTGTTCACAATTTTATCCCCAAGACCTAGAGAAGTATCTGACAATTAGTAGGCCTAATATAAACAGTGATTGAATAAATGCATGACCCTCTGAATGAAGAAATCCATACAACTGTACAAAGACTTGAAAAATTGAAACAAGGAAGGGTCAAAACAGAGGCCTACAGAAAACAAAAGTAGAGCATGGTAATTCCTGAGAATTTCTGCCTAAAAAGTTGTAACTATAGGCAAGCAAACACGGAGACTAGATTTTTATGAATTATATCATATTTCTCTCTATGAGTCGTCTTTTTTTAGTTTTAAAAATTAAGAAAAATAATATTACTACATAATAAGTCTTAAATATACTTGTTCTGCTTGCTTGCTTCTAACTCAAGTGATCGGGCCTGGTGAAATACATTCAGAGAGTTATTCAGGTTGTTCAATATACATAAATAATACAAACTCAATATTTTTAAACTAATTCTGTACAAGAGAAACAAAATTTTAAATGTGTAGATCAGAGAGAGAACAAGACAACATCTCAAATTCTCAAATTCAAATTCACAAATAAGATCCAAGGGCGCCTAGCCCAAAATGGCAAGGGTTATAATTTTGATAGCATACAAATATTTGGTAGAAACCCTCACTCAATGTAACACAAAGCACTAGTTTGGTATAAATATTTTTTTTCCCCTAAAATGTTCCCTTAGGGACGACCAGATCTGTTGTTCAAACACTGCCACCCACATCCATATGTATCATCTTCCCTGCCAATGTTTTTTAGTTAGTTTTTGCTTTGTTTTGTTGTTTTACTTTTGGCCACCATGTAGACCTTAAACAACCAATATAGGTACACACACACACACACATATATTATGAAATATATATGACACATATGATATAATTTCAGAAAAACATGGTTTCAATCAAAGTATATTAGGGAATGCTTGCCATAATCAGGACATTTGAATTCTTCACTAGTCACAAAGTTTCTTAGCAATGTGAAGGAAGACCTAGAATCTAGATAATTAATACAAATAACACATTTGGAAACGTACCAAATTATCACTTCCTTTTGAAGGAAATCACTTGTTTTCCTTGGGAAAATATCTGTCTTCTTGGAGTAACTTTTTCACTCTGGTTTTAGCACATTGTTTTGGCAGTTTATTAAAACTCCAAGTGGGAGTCATACAGATTCATCTAAATATCTTATTTTGCTTTAACACTAGATTTCTGTTAAAACATAACAGATCATTACATTCATTCATCATCATTTGACTGTGAGGCTGCTGTAAGCCAAAAATAGTCAACACTTGTGGAATATATAGTAATTGAGAGCAACAGTAAATTACATTTTAAGGACTCATCAAGGTGAGAATGAGACACTTCAATGCCATTTCTTGCTTCCTTGTTAGGAACTTTGCCAAAATGGAGAAATTTAAAGATTTGTTAAACGGTGCTTTATCTCATTGACCTTTCTTCATTTGAAAGATTATCACTTCACCTAAACTTGTTGCCATGTTATGGAGTTTCCCTGGATGGCAATGATTAGCTTTCACAACTCAGTTATAAATAAGGACATAAACTCTACTTATATTCATGAAATCAAATACAACTACTACTGGTGGAGCACGTATATCATTATGTTTCCAGGGCACACCCTATCGCCATCTCAAATTTAAAGCTTATATTCTAGAGAGAAAAATAATGAGGAGTGGGCTAAGGAGAACAATGAAGAATTTGGACTAGAAAGGTCTTAGGATAATAAATAATCACCATAAAAAATCTTTCTGTAGTAGTTTTCCTTAATCCGGGCCCAGATGTTCTCTGTGATATACAGACATATCCTTGAGTATCAGAATATTTTTTACTAGAGCTTTCAAAGTATAGGTTTTCATTTTTTAAATCATAGAAAGTTTTAGTTATTAAATTAAGACGTATATAACACTATATGGCAGTAGGCTAAAGACAAAAGAATAGAGACAACTAATATGTAGATAAAGCATTCATTAAAAAGACATCAGGGTATGTGTACTATTGAATGTTTTACAATAGGTCTAAAAGAGGAAAGTGGTAGGAGATTTGTGTCATTATAAGATGCACACTAGTTTAGCAATGCCTAACTGAAAACCACCTGTAATCAGTCCCTAAACAGAACATTGTGCCATATTTGTGTTCATGTTTCAAATAGCAATTTAGTTTCAACAAAACAGTCATTCATCATCTTAAATTAATTGTAGGTAATTTGGATTTTATTAGATTTGTCTTCCTGTTTGTAAATGATTTGTAGATTTCTTATTTTTTTCAGTCAAGAACTATCAGTGTAAGAAAGTCATATTTAGTTTTGCATTTGTTCTTATACACAATTAACTAGCATAATAATGCAAAAGATTTGTTAATAGCTGAAGACTTTTAGATATGTTCTACTTTAAGGAAGTAGAGATGTTCCAGGGAAATATTGAAAAATCTTCCTCCACTTGCCAAGAAATCATTTAATGGGCTGGTATGTTTTGGCAGCTATCAGTCATTGTAGCATAGTTTCCTACTCATATAATTTTGTAAACAAGTCATGATCTTTCACATCATGGTTTTGTATGTACTACTTCCTTTTTCTAGAATTCCCTTCTTTCCACCAATTTCTCTATCTCTCCATTCACTTATAGACTTTTACTTAAACTTACAGACTTTTACTTAAACTTTAAAACAGCTAGGCAGTTACTTTCTGTGGTAACTCTTTCAATGAAGATGTTTGGGAGAATCAACTCATACATGCTTTGGACACAAAATTAATTCATGTAACATTTCCCAATGTGTTCTTCAACTGTCCTAAACCAAAACTACCATTAAACAAATTGTCCTAAGGACTGATAATATGGTACACCACTTGTATTAGTTAGGGTTCTCTAGAGAAATAGGACCAATAAGATATAGATAGACAGATGATAGATAGATGATAGATAGATATTACATGGAATTGACACATGAAATTAAACATTACACTCCTTCGTATATAATTCAAAATAAAAATATTATGAACACAAAACATATTTGTGAGAAACATATTTGTGAGAAGATCCAATAATTATCTTCTTGTCTTCATAATCAATTTGATCCTTTATTTTTTTTTAAGACTTTATTAATTTGAGAGAGAGAGAAAGAGCATGAGTAAGGGGTCAGAAGGAGAGGGAGACGCAGTCTTCTCACTGAGCAGGGAGCTGGGCTCAGGGCTCCTGAGGCTTGGGTCACGATTCCAGAGTCCTTGGATCATGACCCAAGCCAAAGGTAGATGCTTAACCATTTGAGCCACGCAGGTGCCTCTAATTTGATCCTTTAACAAAGATCAAAAATAAAAACATAAAAACCACTTTAAAACCCTTTCTTTATTTGTAGACCTTCATTTTACTGGGTTCTTAACATACATATAATCTAATTAATGGGAGGTCCAGCACTAAATGTATGTTCACACCTTCAACTGATCTCCCAAAGGTGGATTTAGTAAGTTCTCAAGTACTGAATATTAAGTTGTGAACTGTATGTCAGATTTAGTTATTATTTCTTGAGATCTCTGAAATGAAACAGTAATGAGCACTGAACAGGCATAGATTCCTAAGAACAGCCTAAGCCAAGAAACTGAAATGGGATAAAGGAAAACAACAAAAATCTAACGTTCAATGAGATCTAGTATATGGGCTTTCCAATAAATGACTCGTGTTGTCAGAGGATTCAGTAGAGTCGATCAGTGGATATTTAAAAGTACAAAAACATGCAGGGTCTGTTTTTGTTTGGTAAGGCGTGGGAGCTCTGATTTTACTTTGTGACATAACCCTCTCTTCCCCTCCCCGATGTTCAGTAGTGTTTTTCTGTTGACAGAGATGAGAGCATTGTACGAATTAAAGGGGAATATTTCCAGGAATATTCGTTTCTCAAGTAGTCATTTTAAAAAATTTTTGACTTTAGGATTGGTCTTGCAAGTGCATATACATTGAGCCTTTTTTAAAGGATAATTTGATCTTAAAAGAAATTAAAAAGACCATTTTTATTGAGTAGAAGCATTATTAAAATGTGTATCTCTTAAACCTAAATTATATTTTATATTTTCAGAAGATTGCATTTTATACTTGATATACTTTTATAAAATACTATCGAAAGTGCATGGTTATATTATGCATTATGTCTGGATTAAAGAATCTTTCATTAACTTTTCATTTTTATTTAAAGGGAGTCACATATAAATTGCTCCAGTGTGGGCTATTACCAAGATTTCTTCTTGTGAAATCCTAAAAGTTCAGGTGTGCTAAAAATACAAGAAATTTCTCATGGGAATTTTGCTCTTTCTGGATAAGAATATAAGAATATTTTACTTCCCTTCGAAAAACACAATGGAACAGGTGTTAGGTTTCATGATTTGGGGGAAATCAGAAATTAAATTGCTTTTTTCAGATTAGATATTGATATTTTTTAAAATAATGCTGACTTTGCCTAGGGAAATTTAACTTAATCCTATGCCATTGTTTTACATAGGCATTAAAGCTGTTTTCATGAGCTTTGAGAGAAAAGGAAACTAAACACTTGCAATTCTTTTTCCTTGCATTTTCCCACCCTTCACATTATTCCTACTTATTTAAAAATAATTTTCCTGACTTCTGAGAAAAGTTACGCAAAGCTCTTTCTTTGGAAAAAAAAATTTTTTTAATAAAAAATAAAGGATGATTTCTTTTTCTTCTATTGTCTCTTAAGTGTTTTTACCCTTCCTCCTTTTCAATTCGAAGTCTTTTCAAGTTCTTCTCACATTTGTCACTTCATTCATTTGTGATCCCCTTGTAATTTCCTGGTGCTCAGTTTCATGGTTTGCATATGTTGCACAAAGCTGAAATCAGGTATAATCAATTGCTTAACACAGTACTTTCACTGGAACACAACTATACATGATTTTGAGTATTATCTGAGAAAAAGTCTATTCATTACTTTAAGTCAGAAATAGCTGCAGTGGTGATACGTATTTTTCTGAAATTTCAATAAAACAATATTTTTGTCTGCCTGTTGATTTGACTTAAAAAAAAAATTCCACAGTTTTTACAACCATCTGAGTTACATAATAAGACTCGATTACACCAGGTGGTATTGACTGATGTATTTAATAATGTAATAAAGATGCCAACCATGACAGAATTGGTTAGTTTGATATTAGGGCAAAATGCCATTTCTTCCACAAAGTTGGCTAATAAAAAATATTGCTTACAATGTGATGAGACCTGTCAAGTAAATTTATGGTATGCAAAATTCATAAGCTCTCAAGTATTTCTTTGGAGTTTGGCAGTCTGGACAGCCTGCAGTATGCTCTGTTTGTGTAAGGAACAAACAAATTGAATGGAGGGTGAGCTGGCTAGTAAGCAGTCCACATTACAATTGATTAATTGGGAATATTTCATGTTCTGTATCCATCTTTTATCTAGAATGTTCTTCTTTGGAGAGTTCTATATTTCACATTCAATTTTTATGTTCACTTGCAAGTTTCTCTGGTCCCACAATTCAAAGAGAGTCTGTTGAAGGGGAAATTAGAGGCTGTGATTCAGAATTCAGTGAGTCTAGTCTCTGCAGAAACTTGGCAGAGGATAGAATCAGTTCTTGGGATGCCAAATTTAGTGGCCCTGGGCCAGATGCTAATTTTGAATGCATGGCACACATCACTTTGTGTCTCGATTAAGCCATGTCTGTGAATCCCATGCAAGCCCGGCAACAGATTTTATGCAACCCATGTATTAGTGTTCAGCGCATCATAGATTTCATTCTGGCTTTAAACATGTGATAGAAATTACTTCTTTTACATTATAAATTCCACCTCTTTGGGGAAAAAAAAACAAGGGATGTTAATTGACTTTTTTTGTCCATGATTATTTAAAACTGAATAATATCAATTTTGGTCGTTTCTTATAAAGGTGTATTCAAGAAGAAAGAATTCATCTTACATAAATGCAAAAATATGGTAAGAATAACAGAAGATTATTTTCCCCTTCCACTCACTTGCTTCTTTAGTATATGTTAGGTCATGAATTTAGATTTTTTCATTAAGCTAATGCAGAAGTCTTAGAGAAGACTAATAAAAATTATGGAGCAAAAAAACCTAAATGTCAATGTATAAAACTGGATGAAGAGGTTTTATTTTATTATAATATTTCTACCTTCTTTGAATCACCCTGCTATTTTATCACCTGGCTATCTTACCAGCATATTTCTTTTTGTTTTCTACACTGGCAATCGAAAACTTTCTGTGTATGTGGACCTGCAGAAATATACCACCCTTTTTTGCTTAGGAGTACGTCTGGCATTGCTCTTGTCTCAATAATTTGTAAGTATATATACGAATGTATTTTTACATGTAAACATTTTTTTTTAAGTTCCTAATGTAGATATTTTTATGGGAGTTGGAGCCAGGGAGTGATAGATAGGATAGATGTGTTGTCTTAATGTGCTGACCTTGAACTGTGCCAACTTGCTCTGTTTTCAACCCAGATTAAAAAGACCAGGATGAATCAGATACAACTGGCTCTGTGAGTTACAATAAAACATAAGATTCTTGTAAATCTATTGTGTGAGAGCTATACACAAGTCTTCTGTCTATATTAATAATTTTTTTTAAAATCACCCAGTGGATGAGAAATCCTGACTTTTGTTCAAGGGAAAAAGTCCATTAGTTAAATGATTGATTTTGTGCTTAATTTTTTTTTTCTCCTCAGCATTTTATTTTGTTTCTGTGTTTCTCTTTAGTGTATTTTATGCAACTCTGAGTCTTTAGTCACCATTGGATACTTAAAAGGGAAAGGAGAAGAAAAGGCAAGGACTAAATTAGAAACTCCTTTTGAATTTGTTGCCTTTTATTCTAGCCATCTTCTTCTGAGTCAGAAATGTTACTTTTTTTTTTTTTTTTTTGGAATTAAGAGGAAAAAAAAGGTTCCAATGTAAATTATATCGTTATTTTACAACAAGCTTGCATTGGCCTAAGGGAAGCACAAATTGAAACAGAAGAAACTTCTGAAGCACAGTATGAAACAAATCTTATTTTCATCCAACACTGGCTTGACTTTGAGTGGATCTGGTCTAAATTGTGGGTACCATGGTCATATATAACGGAGATGAGATTGGGGAGGCCTGACATCTCTTAATTTATTTATTCTACCAGTGTAATGCTAGCCACCTCCTGTTTTTATTATACCAATTTAATGCCAGCCATTTCCTGTTTTCATTAGACCATTGTAATGCTAGCCTCCCACTGTTCTCATTAGTGCAGGACTGTGTAATGGCAGCCACCTCATGTTTTCATTATAACAGAGCTGTATGGTGCCAGCTGCCACTTGTTTAACTTTACTGAGAAGCATTTGACCATGGACTACATACTTCTGAAAGCTAGTAGCAAACAAGGTAAAGGAGTCCAGGGTTCTGGTAAAATAGTGGTAAGTGGTTATGTGACTTATTTGCTATTAAAGTGCAAGAAATATAGTTGCTGGTAACAGCTGGGAAACGACAATAAACCGAATAACCCCTTGAACTTTTTTGTCATTATTGTTATTTTGTTGTGTTTTGTTTTAGAATAATTTGTCTGACAAAGACCGTCAACAAGATTTCCAGACTCTGTATTGTGGTTACGTGTGGATAGATTTATGTTATCCAGAGGAGTCGATTGCAACAATGGATGGTGTTCATGGAGAGTTTACTATGTGTCCAGAGTGCTTCTAAATTTGGTATGGGATATCTCACTTATATCTTACAATTTCTTTACAATGGCCTCATTTATTCCCATTTTACAGATGGAAAGATGAAATATACAGTAGTTACGTAATTCATGGCTGGCAAATTTCCTCTTTAAGACCAAATAGTAAAGGCTTTTTCTGCTTTGCGGAGCATTCGGTTTTGCCCTAACTACTCAGCTCTGCTGCTATCCTGAAAAACAGCCACAGACAATACAGAAATGAATTGGTATGCCTGGCTTCCAATAAATCTTTATTTATGAAAATAAGCTGGAGGGATGGACTTGGTCGAAAGGCTATAGTTGGCCCACTCCTGATATAAGGTCACAAAGCTAGAGTGGTAGGAGACAATTATAGCTCTAATTGAGGCAGTTCAGCTGCTCACCCTATGACTTTACACTAACATCCTCTATTTCTGTCTGTACCTTTGTAACTGGAAATACTTCCAATTCCATTCATGCAGGAACCTTTATTATGCAATGATTAAAGTTTTCAAAGAGAAAAAACGACTTTGCTCAAATATGTACTTTAAAACACTTTTTTTGTTTTATTCTCTATGTGTTCATTGTTTTCTCCCTAATGCTTTTATTTATGAAGCACTTAAGAATGCTTTTGAGTAATAACCTACACATGAAATGTATTACAGAAAATAAAAGTAGTCCTTTCCTACAGATTAAGAAAATAAGCTATCAAATGTATTTTGACCTACATTTTCTTTTCTTTATACAAAAACGTTATGGAATAATTTCTTTTTTGAATCCTGCACTTTGTCACCCTCAGATTGCCGTATTATTAACATTACCAAATAGGGTAATTGACAGATGTGTATAGTTTGTCGAAATGATTAAAAGCTGTGGAGAATTGTAACCTGTCAGTGTTCCTTGGGAAACAAAGTCCTATCCATCTGTTAGGGGACTCTCTAAATGACTGTAATGAGTCACCTTAAAAATGGCAGCTGTCACCCTAGGATGTGAACCTTGAAGCAAGAAAAAAAAAATAATGTACTTATATATAAAGATGCATGTGCTTTAACGAAAAAGGAAAATATATTCCCAAATTTCATGCTCTTGATCACAGAAGGAGGTCAGAAAGCAGGGCTTTGTTGTATTAGTCTGTGATGAACAGTTTCCATCCCCTGTCTGTCTGAGGCCAATAAAAGTCAGGCAAGAAGGAGTGATGTCGAAGTTCGGTAAGACATTCGATGTCTGCTTGTAACTTCTCACTTGTCTTTAACATTTCTCAAAATGAATATACCCTCACAATGAACTTTGTGTGGCTCAGCGTCGCCTGTGGAAATTACCTTTATTGAACTGCAACAGCAGAGACACAGAGAAGTCTGAAACAAGAAGTCAGAACACTGGTTGTGAGGGTAGAAAATACCAGGATTCTTCCTGTCCTCTCCCGGCTACTGGGTTCAGTGTCGCCAAATAAAGATAGAGGAGCAAGATGGTTCTTACATTCATTTTCTTCTTTAACTGTTTCGGTTTTCTCTCTTAGTTTTGGTGTTTTATCTAAAATAGGGCAGGTGGAGTTATAACATTTGCTGTGAAATAAAATGCAAATTCCACTATGCAAATAGACCATTAGGAAGTAAATTAGCTTGAACAGTAGTGGTATTTCAGCAATTATATTGCTTTTTAATATGGAGAAATTCCAGCATAAATAAAACCCAGCAAGTTTGTATGTGAGCTGGGTCGGTGACTGAGTCTCCACTGGAAGGAGCCCCCTGAGGAGGGAGGCTGTGATTTTCAACATCTTCCTGGTCTGTTGGTAACACCAGCACTCACTACAGTGTATAATAACTATTTTTAACATGCTTAATGCACATCTATACCAAATAAAATCTCAAATGTGGATTGGCTATGGTAATTACTATTTATATTAATTGGCCTGTCAATGTGCAGACTTTCAACTTTGCCACTGGAGTTCCTGTCACCCTTTTAACACATTATCATTATTATTTTTAAACCAGAGTCATTTCAAGTTCAAATTCATAAAATGTGCATTGGAACCGCCCACCTTGCATTACAGATGGGTAAAACAGAATGTGTCAAGAGAAATAAAACTTTTAAGGAACCATTTGCACTAACCTTCCCCTCACCTCATTTAGAAAGTCAATCTGACATTTTTTGGCATTCCACATATTACTTTGAAAGAATTAAAATCAGTATTTATGGTAGGAAGATGCCTAAAAGATCGATGGAGGCATTCATTCTACAGTGTCTGGGCACATTTATGGTCACCGAGCTTCTGCATGAACATTGCCCTTCCTTGATCTGCCTCCACCATCATCACCTTTTCTAGTATTTGACTTCCCCAAATTCCCAGTGTCATTGCAGAGACAGATTCTATATACACACTGAGGACAGATAACTTGAGGTTGAAGGATAAGTTGATCATGCCAATTGCCTATAAGGCACCAGTAGACTCAAGATGGCCTGGAGACAGACTCTTTCCCCTCCCTTTACAGCTAGGGGATTTTGTTTTACCTGTCCTTCTTAGGAAATCAGTTTCAAACTACTTCAGGAGGAGTAAAGCAAACGGCCATCCCAAGCAACACCTTTTCTTTCCATTCCATGGAGATTCCTCAATTATCCGTATTACTGGTACTGATTACAGTCTAAGATAATATTTGCAGCTGCAGAAAGACACTGGCCCTGACTACCTCCCAAGCAGACTGTACCTGCAAGAAGTTGAACATAAGCCCTATGCTAAGGAACTTAGAAGACTTTCCAGGATTTTTCTCAAAACTATGGAAGAAGACATGTCAATCCACTTAGTATTTAATGCCCATTATTCAAAGCCCTATGTTGTTCACTCTTCTTTTCTTAACTCCATCCTTTCTCTCCAAGGCAGGATTTCTCAACCTGGGCATTTTGGACATTTTTGATGGGGTGAATCTTTGTTGTAGGGGTCTGAACTGTGCATTACAGGACATTTAGTGGCTTGCTAGGTGCCAGTAGCAAACCAACTTCCTTATCTCTTGACAACCAAAATTGTCTCTAGATACTGCCAAATAACTCTGGGAGGCAAAACTGCCCCCCCCATTGGAAATCACAATTCGAAGTCATTATTCCCTATTTGGTGTCTAAATAATCAATAATTATAAGCTCCTCTACTGATATGCATAGAACATCATGGAAGCAATAAGACAGGATACCTCTATCAGCCTCTATCAGCCTGAGGGTTCTTGGGACAGCAGACATAGACAAAAGTTCTTAGGAATAGAATGATTCTGCTTGGCAGAATTCACACTGCAGATAATGAGGGAATGCTTGGAGAATCTGGAAATGTTAGCTTGGAGAATCTGGAAATGTTAAAAAAAAAAAAAAAACAACACTTTTCTGGGGATGAAATTCATCCATGTTCTTGATCTTTGTCTTTCTCTCCTGTCTCTGTCTCCCAAAACTTCCAACATGATTGCAGATTTCTAGGGAAGAATTATTTCTGGGAAGTTGGAAATATACACATAAATACTCTGCTGAGGGCTTGAAGCTGAGAATTGCAAGATTCAGCAAAGTTGGCATTGCCTCTAGATAGTTGGATCTGCCCCAAGAACAAGGTGCTATTAGGCAGCATCTTATAAAGAATGGATCACCAGGCCGCAGCAAGCTGTCCCAGTGTTATTTTCCTAAATTCACATTCCACTTGGCAAAACTTTCACAGATCTCTCCCAGCTTGTGAACCTAATTCAGGTGTCCTCGAGCCTCCTCTTCTTTGGACTAGGCATTCGAGTGATACCGCCTAGGCTCAGCATTCACTACAATTCCTGGTTTGACCTAACCCACCTTTCTAACACTTTTTAACTTTCTAATCAGAAAATATTCCGACTCCATTTAAATGTTTTTGCACACACTGCCTGTCTTCTTCCAGAATGTATTTCCTGTACATCCCCACTGCCGAAATCCTGTCCCACCTTACATGCTCAATCCAAACACTGCTTTCTCCAAAAAGCTGCAACGATTCCCTCTCCCATCTCTCTTTTTCTCAGTTGAAAGTGCTTGTTTTCTCTCTCCCTATCTCTCTCTCCTTTTCTGTCTACTACAACTTGCACTTCTCTCGTAGTACCAACTATAATCTGTATTCGGGAAAATACCTTCATTTCCCAGTGTATTTTAAATTCTATAGAGACAGAGACTGTATTTTATTAAAATCTGTATGCTCCATTGTATTTGAAAACACTATACATGCTCCACAAATTAGTGTTGAATTGGGATGTCACATTCTAAGGAGGAAAATCACCAGAGAGGCCACATTTGACCCATTCATTTATTTTTTTTTTTTTTCCTCCTCTGGACTATGAACACAAAGTAAATTTTAGTAGTTATCCAAAATGAAAGAAATGATGAAATATGTATAGTAGTTGAATTTCAGAGGTGTTTGGGGGATAAATGCAGATTGAGAAATCATAAGCACATAATCTCAGAGGTAAGGGTCTTTTCTTATCTTCAATCAAAGCCAACCATTTCACATGAGATATTAAAATGAGGATTTCTTAGCATATAGGAATTAGTAATAATAGAGTGAGATGATTCACTTTCTCTTTTTCAACCTTTCAATGAAATAGCTAGGCAGTCTCACATAGATTTTTAGCTAAGATCCTGCATCCTAACCTATTCACTACTTTACATATTTCTGTTATATTTTACTATGCATTTTGTCCATTTAACATTCCATGTAGGTTACATCTAAAAATATTATCAGTTTTCTTATAGGTTAATAAAAGCAACTTGGACATTTTCCACATTGATGTAATTATTAGGAAACACATCACTATCTCCATTATTGATCCATAACCATGAAGATATATATACATATATATTTTTTAAATGGGAAAATAATAGGTGATTTTGAGATAAAATTATGAAATAAGAATGAAAATAAGAGAATAGCCACATGCAAGCCAGCTATTTGATACTATAATGTTTGATACTACAAGTAGAGACAAAAATCTAATTTTAAAAGGGAAAGGATAACAGTTTAAAAATCTTATCTCAAAACAAATTATTATATTGAAGACAGTCTCTCAACTGCAATGTAAGAAAGAATAATATCAAAATATGATTTAGTATTGCTAAAGAGATATACTGAGATATTCAGTAGATCAATAAAATGAATGAATATTATATCCCACCTATCTGAATTTAGGTTTTCAAGATATAAACTAGTTGATTAGTACAAAAGGGATATTAAAATTTATTTCTGGACCTCTTGAAAATAAAGTTGGGTTTTCTGTAAATTGTAGAGAAATGGTAAACCTTTTAGTAAGTTAAATTCAGGCAGAATCAGGATAACTTCACTTTTGATTAACTGAAAATGACTCAGATAACACCTGCAGTCTCTCTTTTCATCTGATCATTGAAGGAGCCAATGACACAACATTTTATCCATCGTGGATGTGGCAAGTCATAGATTTTTTTAAAAAATGTGTTGTTCATCACTTAGCCATATTGCTACTGCTTAAATTCCCTCTCACCTTTATTTTGTGACACTAGCTTTTGAAAGTAGTCAACTCTCATGCTTTTCTATGTGCATATTAATCCCATATATATATAAATGTAATATTTAAATGTTTCCTTAGTATTACTAGAGTTTATGTGACTATTTAAAAGAAAGCATTTATTAGTTTACTATATGCCAAAATTCATGATTAAAGGGATTCAATGCAGTCTTATCATTTTTTCTATACACCAAGTTCACAGAAAAACTAATATCCCATAATATTCATTTAGAATAGTTTGGAGAACTTACCACCAATGTTGTGAAACAGTTTTATAGATAGCAACAAAAACTTGAGAGCAATCTTAAGAAAGGCATGATTCTTATGATGTCTTTTCATTTTCTTGGAGACTACAATCCCTATTCTCTACTAATCATTTAATACTGTTATGAACTATTAACATAAAGACTATCTAAATTACATGCCTGTCAACTTAAAGGGAAATGTATATCACTGAAATAGTTTAATTTTTTCAGATAATGAATTTAAGATACTAAAGACAAAAGATATTAAATAGGGCAAGTCTGCAGAATTCACAAAATCTGGAACAAGAAGCAGCGCTGAACTTTTAAGTTTAAGTGTGGTTTTAGGGCTTCCTATCGAATTGCCCTTGGGTAAGTCCTTTTACCATTTTGAGTTTCAGAATCCCTAATTCTTTAATATCTTGTAAATTTGTGAAAGTGCTGTGAATTGCAAAGTTCTTGACAAACAGAACTTATCAGTATTAATTTAGGTTTGTATAATTGTTCTTTTATTTGGTTGGCCTGATCCTGTAAACCCTTAGGGAAGCAAGCGCAATTTTCATACAATTAGTGAATACCAATATTTAAAAATATATATATAATGATTATCTGTATAAGGTAAACAAAGACTTCCAAATTTGGTTTTGTTTGTTATTAGTGATCTTTGAAAAATATTATGAAAGTAGATTTTAAAAATATAAATCATAATCAAAATATAGTTTTAAAATGATATTGATAATGTAATATGTATCAAAAAAAAAGGGAGTGGGACAAGTAGTAACTTGGTCCTCTCAAAGTGAAATGTTTTACTTGTAAGACAAAAACCAGAATACCTCTCTTGACCTAATGGGTGATAAGTCAACCTCTGTGATACAAAATTTGTAAAATCTCACTGAAATCTTCCCTCTTTCGATCAGTGCTTGTAAGATACTCATTACCATTTAAAGTAGTTTGAAAAAATAAAGTTATTTTTTGACAACTCTTTCTGAAATATTTGGTAATTCTTTCTGATACAATAACAGAGGCTGCACCCTCTTTTACGAATACTGAGAATTTAAGTCCTAGTGTACAATGGGTTGTTCAGTACTATTAGTGTCTAAAATGAACAGAAAATGATGTATTTCCTAAGTGATCCATGTGCAACCTTCTCCAAAAGCATGTAGTAAAGATTTTGAGGATGGTCCATTAACCTGCTGATCAATTTCTGTGTGCCATATTGATGCTATAGTGACCTTTAAGAATTCATTCTCTTCAAATATTACAAAGAATTATTCTGTATCCTTGTCAAATAATTGTATTTTGCAGGCATATTTACTTTAAAAAGATGTAATCTGAGGGACTTAATAGCTTATTGACATGATGTAAACCCGTAATATGTGTTCCATTCATGACTTCCTTCTAATTGCAGCATTGCCATATAGGGTTCCTCATTTGGGTGACTCAGAGTTCCCTCAACCCTGGTTAGATGGTTCAGGAGAACCAATTAACAGCTTGCTCTACCCTCACCCTTGAAAGTGATGAATGACATGGTAGACATATGGTTTTTGTTATTCTTAAACAAGAACTTATTTTCATTTTAAAAAATAAGTAGTGTCAAGGCAACATATACATATACACTAACCTATGTTAGTGTATATCGCAAACCACAGGTACTCCAAGGGCAAAATCATTGTCATCTGCTATTTCTTTGAACTTAGGATCCTTGTATAGCACTAAGTTGTGTTCAATAAAAAAGAAACAGAATTCAGCAAATAAATGAGTAAAAGAATGAATATATAAGCCAGTTAGTCTATCCCAAAAACCTAAACCGTAAAGATCTTCTGTAATGTGGAAAAGCCATGCACACTTCTTTGATATATAACATGCTGTTAGAAGAAAATTAAGATAAAGAAAAATCCAAATGGGCAAATTGTTCTTTTTTTTTTTTTTTTTTTTTTTTTAAATTTAGGAGATGCCATTCACTGAGAATGAGAAAGTAGAAATAAGGGGTATGTGGAGAAACTAAGGAAAGATGCAAACAACCCAATCCAATTTATATGAAGAGCAAGGTGTGTCAGAACTTACCTATTTGTTTCTGCCACAAGACTGTGACCCAGGGACCACTCCTCTGTTAATTCTCTACTTCTGGGGTGTAGTAGCCAAGGGCAAAGACATACTAGCAATTCAGTAGATGTTTGTTGAATGAGTAGAAAGAGAGGCTTATTATTTTAAGATACCATGATAAATATGTATTTACTTTAAAATGTTATTTACAAATATGTGTTTTCATCAATCATGTATGAGAAAGGTTTAAAAAGGACTTTTCTGAAGTCCTTTTGATTCTCGTACTAAATTATTCTCAAACAAACTGTAGCTATTAAAAGCCACAAGTGTCTAGGTCATGACTCCATGGTAATTATTTGACCAGTCACCTTCTCGAAGCTATCTGAAAGATTGTTGACTTGTTGAGACGTAGTGATGTTATTGTTAAATAAATTTTTAAGAAATCTTATTTTACTGGTAAACAAATAACTAGCAGAACAGTTGTGATGGAGCGTCCCTGTGGTACACAGTGTATAACACATCACTTCTGTGTTAACGAATTCAAGGGAAGGCAACGCCACTATTAGTAATAGCTTTTTATTCGGAGTCCTCATTTTCCAGATAGGTCACATTAAACACAGCCATTAAACAATAGCGTTGAGATAAATCCATACAATGTATGCTGCTTTTGTTGTTGTTGTCCTTGTTCACCAATTGCTTGGTGCAGCTAAGAACCTTATGGAGTGATGGGGTTGATACATGGGAATAGCCAACCTGCAAAACACTGGGGCCAGGAAAGTCAGACTTTAATCAGGTCTCATTCAATTATGTTTCAAATCAACACATCTTGATAGCCAAAACTCTCATTTGAATTAATGCTGTGATAAATGCTGTCTGTTGTCAAAAGAATATAATTAGACAATAATGAGTGGGCATATATTATGCCAGACCTCAGTCTACTTGTTGACCTCAGCAACTTCTACTCCATTAGGCAACAAACAGCTTTTAACCTAGTTCAAATAAAGCATACTGCTCTGTTACTGCATGACTTTTTTTTTTATGGTGTCATTTTTTATATCTAGCACTGCCTATATACTTTAAAGGGAAATCATGTTTTACAAGATCTCGGGAAAATGAAACAAAGTCAATTTCCCAACCAGGAATTCAATTAATTCATGGGGGTGGTGAGCCAATCCTTGTATATTGCCTGCAATAAGGATAAGTATGGAAGGTTAAGAAATAATATGAAAGCATTCTTTAAAATTGCATGATATGTCTCTTTAATGTTTACTTTGGTATAGGTATAACTAACACTGATTCTCACTACTTTTAACTTTGATGAAAAGATCTTTCATTAACATTTAATGAAAAGATTGTTGTGTTACTGATTGTTTTTAGTTCACCAGTGAACAGTTTTTAGAACTTTTTGACTTTCTTACAAAAACTTCTATAAATTCTTATTCTGTGCTTGACTTCAGTTACTGAAGGACCTAAAAGACAAAGTATTATCAAATTATTCTTTTTTGAATGTGTGGGATTTTTTGAGGGGTTAGTATTTGAAGGATGTGAATTAAGACAAATTTCCATATTCTGAATTATGCCAAAACTGCTTGAAATATCACTGTTTGATCATGCATCACCCCTCAGAGCAAGTTGCTCTCTACAGGGGTGATTTTGGCATCTCATAGACTTCCACGGAAGCCAAGCACCAGAGGTCTGTGATAAAGGCAGTCGTCAGCCAAATGAGTAAAGGCGAGATTCCCTCAACTCAACTATAAAAGCTCAGAGTCCTGACTGCTGAATTACCACCAACTTGTAAATAAATAATCACTACTAAATACAGGTAATGTGTTAAACAGCTAACGCTAGTAAATCACCGGTGACAGAGAGCCTAAAGGTAAATCCCTCACACATTGGCACAACCAATTCTTAAGATCTTATAGTGTTTTAATGTCTTCAGACACATATAATAAATTGAACAATTGGTTACTCAGCGTTAAGAATGTTTTAAAAATAAAGCCTACTCTCTTTGTTGATTTCATTTACACACTGCCTTAGATTGTACTACGTGGCTATCTGTCTAGTCAGAGAGAGGAAACACTTGGTAAGACTAAATGGAAATTAGTTTTCCATCAAATTTCAGCTATCAAGCTAAATCAACCTGTAGTCTCCTGGCAAAAAAATAACATCATATAACAGAGACAACACATTTCAGATACATAAATTGTCCAAAATATAGAGAGTCAATTAGGTTTCACGTGTACAAGATCCCTTCTTTTCTAATTTAAACATTTATGAGTAATAAAAATCAAGAGTAGAGCTTTGGAAAGGCTGTTACTAGGAACCAAATACAGTTCTCGAGAGAATAAGGCTGATGGGAGTTGTCCACTCTTCCCTTTCAGAGCTGTTTTGCAAACGAGGTACAGTCTAAAATCTTGACGACATTTGACAGAAATATTTTCAGTTGAATTTTTTGAGGTTTAAAATTACAAAACTTAATTCAGTTCAATGTTTGTTTTTGCTTTTTGCTTTTGTTTTTAATATAATGATTTTATGACATTTATGCTGTTTCTACACTGGCTTGGTGGCCAGAAAAGAAGGCACAGAATTCTCCACCAGTTTGCAAATAACGCATTTTTCTGCTCCAGTGCACAAACAGCCTTTATTTAACTCAGCACCACATTTTCTAAGGTATGGGCTGGAAACTGTTTGTCATGAAGCTGTAAAATGCCAAAAATTTTAAACGCTGAAGGAAAATGTCAATCAAGGCATTTTCCCATCTGCTGCTACTTCTGCAAGTGCTAATTTTGTTTTTCCCAATTCCTGAAATTTGAGGTTTCCTAGCCTCATATGGAAGTAAGTTTGAAACTTGCTAAATGTCACAAGAAAAGGTGGAACCGGATGAAGGAAGAGAAGGTGTATTGTTCTCAAAGGACACCAATAAAAAGAGGCAGAAGAGTATTGAGAAAAAGGAAAAACATTTTGTTAAGACCCAGACCTCTTGAAACACACTACACAATGCAAGGAACCAGTGTTGGTACCACACATGCATTAAAGCATTTCTCATGGTTTTGAAATATAATGGGAACACACATCTTGAACCACTTAAGATACTTTTGAGAAACCAATCAATGTTATGATATCTACATAGGCAGAAGCTGGATGTTATTGAAAAAACGTGAACAAGTTTCAGGTATCGGTACAAATGTAACTCTTGTGATTTAGCATGACTTTAATAAAAGCTTCTACAAGGACTTGCACATAACCATGACTGACGGATGTCTTTTTTGACCTTTCAGTTAGCTCCATTGGCTCACTCAAACACATTTTGAACAGATTATGTACTGTAGTACTTGGTAGACTATACATTAAACAAGAGACTCTGCTCTGAGGCACTGCTTCCCACACTCCATGGGGAAAAGGAAGCAGGAAAAAACAAAACTCATAGAGTTCGACAGCTACCGAGGCAACACTTGCCATTTACAATATAAGCCCAAATATTTTTGCAACACAACTATATATTAATTTAATAAAATACACAATATAGCTCTTATACACTCAACAATTTGGCTCATATGCACTGAATCTGCAATAAATCAATAAAAATATGTCATTTGATGTAAACACATTGAATCTTCTTACATTTGCACATTTAAATGGTCATGTGATTGGTGTATGCCTAAGACAGTTTCACTTTCCTGAGCTATTTTAGTGTCCACAAATGAAAAAAATGTATTAATCATGTTAATTTCCTCTGCATATTATCATTCAATGGTAACTATTTTTCAGGTCAAATTTAAAACATATCCATCATTATTTATATGTTTGTTGGACACTAAAACGCTGAAGAGGCATTTTAAACCTTTTAAAATTTCTTCTCCATTAATGAAGTGAATTAGTCTATGTGTGTGCAGGACAAATGGACTATATCTTTTTACATTTAACTTTTATACGACATGAAGTGTCTTACAAATGACCAAGGTTTTTTTTTTTTTGTTGGTTTTTTTTTTTTTTTTTTTCCGACTAATGATATGGAATGTTCTTTGTGTTTGTATGTGTGGCAGGTAACTTTATACAGAAATGTTTACCACAAATATGTGTTAATGTTTGGTGTAGCTTGGACTACTGCAAGGTCTTTTCGGGACTTTAAGTAGAAGCCTGTGGTGACTGCTAGAAATCTACCACAGATCACAAATTATGACCCTGCTTTGTATGGAGTTTATAGGTAAACAGTTAAGTCAGCATAAATCACGGAGGACAGTCTTAAGAGTGATCAGAAATACTTCAATTCTCACACTGCATACCTTCCTAACAGATTGTCAAAAGGTAACTCGCTTCCTCATCCTCCTTTTTCTTCTGTCTTTTCTCTTCTCTCTTTTTTCTTTTCTCTTTCAGCATCGTTAATTCTGTCCTAATATAAGTTTGGTCAAAACAAAACCATTGTTATCTCTGAAAAAGAAACAGCAGTGAAAAGAACATACTTGTGGGCACTTCAGATGTTCACTAAAAGCCTTAAAGCAGCATTGGTCTTTCTTCATCCCTGTAAAACGGGTTGTCACCAGGAGGGATCATTTTTAAATCAACAGGAGAGACAAGAAAATGCCAATGCTTTTTTTTTTTTTTTTTTTTCACTTTCTCACAGCCACAGGGTCATTTCCCCGGCAGTCCTGCAAAAGCTTATCGATTTCTCTCACGACTTCCTCCGCATCCACCGATTCTCTGCCCAGATCCCTGGTCGGGTGGTCGAGCTGCTCAAGAACAGCACCCATCTCACTGGAATCCCGGCTGGCTCGAGAATGCACATCTGCAAAGACCCTTGCCATCTGATCGGAAGCCATGAACGGAGGGTCTCTTGGTTGCTTACTGGGTGACAGGTACTGACTGTCAGTGGGCAAGTATTGGCCGCTTGCTTCGGCCAGGGCTCCTGGTTTTGCTTCACAACCATCCAGAGAGCCTTTTGTTGAGGTGCAAGGCTCGATGCATGCCTTGGTTGGGCTGCTTGATGCTGAGGGGACCTCTTGGAGGAGAGGGCTCAGGGCACGTTTGGCTTTTAAATAAGGTTTAACATTGGCAATGAGAATAGTGTGCTCTCGCTTGTCTTTTCCAAATGTACAAAAAGTCTTTTTCCCAGTGGGATTCACAGTTTCGTAAGTCTCAGTCTCAACATTAGCTTCAACTGTGGGTACAAAGAGATTTGTGCGGTAATCTGCATTTTCAGCCTGATTGGCTGCAGGGAACTGTGGCATCCAACACCTGTCAGAATGACCAAGCACTCGGCATTCATCTGTGCAATTAACACACTCTTCTGGTTCTGCAAAACAAAAAAAGAAAACAGCAAATCCAATCATTAGGGTTGCTTTTAAATTTCTACTGAGGCTGTGATCAGCTCTCAGTGGGCTTGTTTGACCTCTGGTCTCTTAATTAAAAAGGGAAAGAAAACAATAATTAAAACATTTCAGGATGGTTGCATAAACCTGCTGGTTGAGACAATGGTTTTATTTAAGTCTTTTCTCTAGATATTAATGAATTCCCATAGCCTGGGAAGAAGTAAAAAGTGGCCATTGGAGAATCATTCTCAGTAGAATAGAACATCACTGTAAACTAATCTCCTGGGGATATCAGTTAGTCTTTGTTCTGTATAACCCATCCTGGAAACAGTGAACTTCAAAAAGGATTACCAGGATTAATTTTTCAAATCAAATAATGGGGTAAAAACTAGATCGCGTACTTCCAAGTCCTAAGCCGCTGCTTTTTTTTTTTTTCCCGTGTTTTATCCCTATTTTGCTTGTAATTGTTATTTTGGTGACAGTCATGAAATAAAAGGTTTCCTTTAAAAGCCTACTTTTCCTACTGAGAGGAGAAAATGGAATTTTCTATCAGAATGTGTTATGAATAAACTTGACAAAAAAGTGCACATTCCTATTTTATTAGATATGGGTATAGATCATATAATCAGTTTTCTTCACTCCAGCTTTTTGTTTTTGGTGTAAGTAGGTGAAAATGGATTTAGTCAACAGATATAGTTCAGATGAATGACAACTCATGATTTCCTATTTTAAAGGATAATGTTTTCTGTGAGAATGTTTGCTTCTCTCTTTTGCCAATAGGCATAGAGAAAATCTAAATAAAGCATTCTTTAATGATCCCTATTTCAAAGATGCTGAACAGAAAATATGAAAGAAAATTCCTTCATTATGACAACAGCTGCGTAATTCCACCATCCCAATATTTTAAACTATAACTTTGAACTGCATCTTCCCACTTGTCCCTTTCATCTACAAGTGATTGTTTCCCTTTATGTTTAATGGTTCTTTTTAAATCAGGGACTTTTTTTTTTTTTCCAGGAGAGGATATTTACAATTCACCTCTGTGTGATGGGAATAGAATTCCCTACACATTTAGGAACACTTGGGATAGCCATTTAATTGATGTGAGAGGATCCCTACAAATTCACAGTGCCCTGTGCAGGGCACCCACCCCCCCCAAATACGTGAGAGGTATTTAAAATAGAAGGCACTGAATTTAACAGCACTGGTAAATTTATACAGTTACTTTGTAAAGTCATACATAAAATCTGAGTTGATACTTAAAACACATAAATAATTCCTTATCCAAAAGGGGGAAAAAAACCCCACAACTTGATTTATTTCAAAAGGTTTTAGAATAAAATAATTTCTTACGAAATAAAATTTTTTTAGAAAGGAGTCAGAATAATGTCTTGACAGAACAAAAATACTGTGGTATTTCATCCCATGTGTCATTCATACCTGTGAAATGTTAAAAATGATTTCAAGTAGCTTGCCTCTTTTTTAATTTTGTCATGTTTTTGAAAAATATATTTACAGATGAATGAATGAAATATGTTCAGTTTATTATGCACTACAAGTAAGAATGGTGAAAGGCAGTCTCAAACTGAACTCAAAAACTCATACCCCAGAGACTCAAATACTATCTGTGCCTTGGAAGATTGTTAGGCAGATGGACATAAAGAGCAGCAGAAAAATCTAGACATAGAAATTTTCTTGGAAGACTTCCTGAATGGATTTAAAGTCGAGGAGACATTTAAAAAACAAACAGATATCAGAAAATTTTAACATCAGGTATTTGTTTTCTTTACCTATTCTGAATGGGGATCATAAATATAACCTCTACAACTGTGTCAGTCTGTGTTAGAAAAGAAATATGTATCATTTCATTCAACCAATTTTATCCTCCAAAAACACAGTAGAAAATTTCACTATCTGTTTCATTTGATAATACTTCTGTGTCTTCTAGAGTCACAACTTTTAAAAAAAATTATTTATAACCCACATATTCTTTTTGAAATATGCTAACATAGTTTTATATTCCAATATTGACTAGCCTTCAATTTCAGCAATTTGGGTAGCCTGGCACTGCATGAATTCAATATGAATTTAAGAAGAGAGTGAAAGAGACAAAATAATGCAGATGTATGAAAGTATAAATCGACCTTGAATTTGAAACCATCAACATGAAATGATTGTTTGCATTTAACAGCTGAAAATCTACAGCTTTTTACTTGACTCCTTTATGTCACAACCTAGGGAGCAAATTCTAAGTATTGATCATGACACACTATAAGCTGTTCACCTTCTGATTAGACTGTAATTTCGACGGTAGCAGTTCCCAGACAGTGAAGAAAATCTAATGGATACTTTTGCACAAGCAGCAGAAACTGTGACCAAAAAGTGAACTATTACTGCCAAGGGTCAAATAAGAATTTATGAGAAAGTAAAATTATTTCTGAAGGAACATAAATAAATAGATGAATAAGTAGGTACAAAAAAGGGACAGAGGTAGTATATAATGAATGACTATACAGACATAAACATTAACAAAATGAGAAATACAGAAGAAAAAAGAGGGAAGAAGGAAAGCTAAGTGAAAGGAGGGACAAAGGAGGGAGGGGCAGTTGTGCAGGAGGATTTCTATCGTGTGTATCTTCTATTATATATATTTAAGATCCCCTCAATAAACTAAATATGTATCACAATAATAATGGTGTGGAGTATTTTCTCCAGACCTGGAGCTACAAGGTCAAACTCTTTCCTGTGCCTTAGGGACAACAGATCTCAGAATAGGTATGTTGAATTATATGCCACAGAAATGAAAAAGAAGCAAATTATGTAGACAGCAGCTATTAGCATAGATTGGACATTTGTATCAGAAAACAAATTCAGAGACCCTGGATAGGACAAATCAAGGCAAACATAATGGATCCAAGATTCACATTTTTTTTCTTCTGGACCAATATGGGGTTACAAAGAGATTATTTATGCCCATTTTTGCCCTTTCGTCAATATAACATGATGACCCTTTTCATAGAATGTGCCCTTTGCCAAAAAAAGATAGCATGATCCAAATGGTATGCGAATGAGAAACTGAGAGATAAGCATACTTATACTGCACAAGAGGAAACTATTCTGAAGGCCAACAGCTGGGATTCTGGGCAGTTCTGCCTATAGGGAAAGTTTACAGTGTCTCAGTTTTAAAGGTATGATTCCTTGAAGGATCATGTGACAATCTGATAAATTTAAATACTTGTTTAGTATTAAGAATTTTCTATATTCCTATAGTCACATCTATTACACAAGCTCTCAAAGAGAGGGATCTAAACACACTCATCTTAATTATTTTAGTTTTCATCCTAATTTATATTATATTTTTGCAAAAGACATAAAGTCACTCAAATGACTCTAGTACTTGCAATTCAGCTGTACCAATAAACCACACAAACACACACACACACACACATATATAAATGTTTATATGTGTGTGTATGTGTGTAAAAAATGAGCTTTTAGGCACCTGGGTGGCCAGTCGATTGAGAGTCTGGCTTCTGCCTTCAGTTCAGGTCATGATCCCTGGGTCCCAAGATGGAGCCCAGCATCTGGCTCCCTGCTCAGCAGAAAGCCTGTTTTCCCTCTCCCTCCGCTGCTCCCCCTTATTTATGCTCTTTCTCTCTGTCAGATAAATAAAATCTTTTTTAAAAATTGAGCTTTCTACAGGATCTAGTCCAAACAAAATTTTAAAACTCAAATGTATAACCAATGAATTCCTGAAAACTTACTATCAGTAATTGTCATAAGAGAAATACAGATAAATCAAATGCACAAGAAAGTTCTACATTCACAGTTTAGGAGATAACATAAACACATATAAAATGCACACATATATCTACACACATTTTATGTATAAAACATTACATATAATGTACATATACAGGTATAAATCTTTTTATTTCAAATCTCCAAGGACATTTTCATCTTTCCCTTTGCCCTACTGTAGGTATGAAATCCATGACTGAATCAACAACTTGACTACCCCTGATTTTAGAATTCGATGTAATTCAAATTGATTTAGACATAAAGATGTCTGAAATCTGCATATGCATATTTGCTGACATATAGGAAAGCTCTGTCTTTTTGACCTAGACTAAGCAGTTTAATAACTTAATCTTAGCAATATGAGGCAAGCAATCATTTGGTGACGAAATACTCCTTCAAAGGAATTGTCATTGTGGAAGTTACATTTCTGTGAGGAAAGAAAATATTTAGGTAAGACATCAAACTACTTGCCCTTACATTATTGGGTTTTAGCAAGCTTTCACAAAGGTGTCCATAACTCAATGTTTACCATGTGATTTTCACATGGTAACGTCACCGTATCATTAGGGGTGCACAGTCATCTCAACAACGGGTAAGAAGTGCCAAAGAGTACTATGCATAAGATTAAAATTTGAAGCCAAAGCACTGTTTAAATCAGCAAAGACTACTAAAGATGAAGGGAGCCTTAGTTAAACATGTTTATTTTGGGAAAAGTCAGGGGAAACAATCCTTGTGCGTTATGACTCAGTGGTGTTCACTACAAAGGGAATGTGTCAAGGAGCCAGTCTCCGTAAAATTTCTTAGTCCAGAGTAAAACTACCTATTTATTCTAGTCTCTCTCACTGTCAGGCAGGAATTTATCACAAATCAGAATTTAAGTTTATTTTCCCTGTCTTCAAAGTGCTTTACCACACTACCCAAAGAAAGATACTTGGCAACTAATTTGTTACTACTTAGGGAGCTATTAGAAAACATAAAAGGATTTCCTCCCCTTAGTTTCACTTGCTTGCTGCCTCCGGAGCCCACATATTTGTACAAAAACATGCATAGAGTTTCTAGCTTAAGAGCTTCACATATGCATCTGATTTCATTTTTTATAATGAAGAAATAAACGTCTGTGTCATAGAAATCCAAAAACCAAAATCCACAAGTTGGGGCATCAATGAGGAGGTTCTAAAATGTTGTGGCCGTGGGGTAAGGGCATTTGAGAGAGAGAGAGAGAATTTGCTCTGCTTTTTGACTGTCAACAAAATGGTTTTATTTATGCTTTGTAAACAGCTTTAAATAGGAATAGTTTTGTTCTCTTAGTGTGGTGGTTGCTACTGTTTCTAACAGCATCTTAAAATTAGAGTTGTTTCCAAGTAGACAACTCTATAAATGGAAGTCCATTTTTTATTTGTTCTCATTTTTCTTTTTTATTTCTAATTTACCTCCTTTCACCAGCATAAGCTTTCATAACACCTAATTAGCTGTCTGGAAAAGCAAAGAGCAGGCACCCATCTCTATTTATGGCTGGCACTGGTATTTTGGAGATTAACTCTACAGAAGCTAAACTAGGGACCCATCACAGATTACCCACCAGCAAATAATGACAAGCCAAGACCTTCGACTGGACGTTTCTGGGTACCAGTTTTCTACTGAAAGATTTTACTGGTATAAGAACAGCTTGTTTTTGCTGTCTTTTTCTGTTCTTCAGCACACACTCTCAGTTTCACACGTGTACACACACTCCCTCATGATTGCGACAAATTACAATTTAATCCAAATATATTTGAACATATCAGATAAAAGTATTGATGCTAAAGAGAAATCTCATCCGAATACAGTCCAACAGATCTCTAATAAAATTTTCCTTGCAGTGAGTTGACATAATTCACACGATCTTGTGAGCTGACACTTTTCTAACATAAACAATTCTTTCTTTTTTTGGAGGTTGATTATTATTCACTTGCTTTACTTTACCATTTTATAAACTCCTTATACTTGTTATGATGAGAAGGTGAATCATTCCATATAAACTGCACCTTAATCTATATTCATTCAAATTATTTCCATTTATGGTCCCTATGTCCCATTTACTAGCCCATTAGTTAAAAATAAACCTTCTAATTTCGCTCTGACTAGGAGAGGAGTAAAAATTTCACTTTCAGTATTACTTCTAGAGACAGTGTTGGAAAGTTGTCTCAAAACTTTTTTTTCCCTGTGTCAGAATAAGAAAGAAAGGAGCACATTACAATTTTATCACATGCTTTTTTTTTTTTTTTTCGTGCTAGTGTTCACATGGCTGCCAGGCTTAATTTTAGCACAATTTTTAATAAGCTTGGTGCATCCCTCGTGCACAGAAGAAAAAGGAAAGGGTTGGGGAAAATGCGGCATCAGAGAACCAACCACTTTACTTCAGCTAAGTGATCTTTTGTCTGTTGCATTGTATTTCCCATGCTGCTTGTGCACAGGAACCTCTTGTTTTACTAATTGAATAACTGATACGCCAATACACACACATATAGGATGTTTTTGTTTCTTTTATCCTTTTAACATAAGGGAGACCATGTCTCTTGTTATAATATGCAGATGTGCTCATCTTTTGAAGGTGCCTGTTTACATGGGCAGCGATACAATGATTAAACACTACATATACAACTCCAGAAACTTAAGATTACTTCTTAATAATTGGCCATAAGGAATCAGAATTTGGAAACACAGTTCCCATAGTAAAAAACTTTGAGAGAAATGTATATATATTTTTAGGTTGATCCACTGCCAATCAGGCTTTCAGATTTTACCTCAGTTGTGGAATACCATTCTGTCTGCTTTTGATAGGTGGAAAGCACATTTTGAAGAGGAAGCTATTATAATACCATCAAATAGTCAAACCGTGGTATCTTTGAAGTAGCAATCCTCTAGCGTGCACCTGCATTGCACAATGCCTTCCAATGTACTGCCACGGCTGCATTCAGACACAGAGACCACTGGCCTATATCATATTCAACTGCATCCAATTGCAGCTGGGTATTTGGAGCACTTGGAGCATTTGCACTTACTATTCAGTGCACCTGCACGCCTTCAGGGATGGTTTTAAGTATTTGTGACCCTTTGGACATAATAACGTGTCTACCAGAGTGAATTTTCTGGCATATGTATTAACAACCCATAGATAATGCTCTGAGATGAAGAAAACTTAAATTAAATGGAAGCTTATGTTAAGGAATGAAAGCAAAAGAATATAAGGAGATTTGATGTGCACACATGAAGAATATTTAAAAAATGAGAATCCAAACCATGCATTGGGAATCTATAGTAAAAATATAATTATGTACCCTGGTATACTGCTCTGGGGTTAACATTCAATTTCTAGCTGCCCCCTTCCCCCAATCCCATACTGTAGGTGCAGCCATCACCCGGAGCAGCATCAGATGCTTGGAAGTGAAGGCACAGATAAATGGAGCCATCACTTTCTTAACTGGTATGCTGAGGAGGACTGGCTCTGAAGCTTATTACAGTAATGAAACAAACTTTGGCTTTTTGTTTTTGTTTTGAGAAAAGGGCTCTGACAGGGCGTCTCAAGGAAAAACAGTACAACCCAAATGAGCCACCAGAGGAAAGGCAGCTCAAACTCAGTGACAATATTAGATGTACAGCTCAGTAGTTAGTTTAAAGAAGTTACACTCAAGCATTCAGAAGGTAAGAATGAATAAAACACCAACTTTGTTCTTCAGGCATTGGAAGTTTTTGAGCAAAGGCATCTTGAATAGAATGTTGTAGAATAATAAGGTTGTGTCAAGTAAAGGTTTGTAGTAAATAAACCTATGTCTATCCACTTCTAAAATTCTCCAGCCTGTAAGATTTTATCTCCCCACTAAGGCATTTGCATTTTGACTAGAAATTAGAAAATAGGTTTAAAACCATCTAGGGGAAATAATTCATGATCAATTACATTTTGAATTATGTCATACGTGTGTCAAGCAACAGAAATATAGGGAAAATGTAGACTATAATATTGTGAAAGGCTTTGTACAAGAAGTGGTGCTTGATGGCAATTCAAAGGATGATCAGGGTTTCAATAAATAGTGGAGAGCAGGAAAAGGATGGTCCAGGTGAAGGGATTAGAAAGTGAAATAATACCCACACAGGATTGTGCATTTCACAGGGTAGTAAAAGACCAGTTTTATAAGTCAAAGGACATATGCTGCGATGCCAAAACATAAAAAAATAATTTACAGAAAATTCACTGGGATTTAAAAGAGAATGAAAACTCTCTGAATAAAAACAATTGTAATGAAGCAGGCCCTGGACCACTGTTACAGATATCTGAGCAATGTATGATATGTCTCAGAAGATTCTTGAAATATTTAGGTGCTTGATTGAAAAGGTATTAGACAACATTTATTAACATACAAAACTAAGATGAGCCACAAGGCAAACAGCATTCAAATCAGCATTATTTCTGTAAACAGACAGCTAGAGTTTGGGCCCCAACCAGGATATCTCTGGTGGAGCACAATAGGATATGACATTAATCACTGGCATAGTCATTCTGACCTCACTGTGACCCCATTGTGCTCACATCTCATCCTACTCCTCCTAAACTAAAGAAAGTCTTAATGTATGTTGATTCAACTGTCATTTTCTATTAACTATGTAAATCTTGTATTTTCTAATTCTGCATTAGAAAAATGTCTTCTTCCTACATCTATTTATCTCTCTTCACTCTTCCTCTAATTTGCTCTTATTATTAACAAACCATAAAATTGCATATAATCACATATCTGAAAGATTAAATGATTCTTTGAGAAGGCCAGAAGAGGAAAGATTTGGAAGAAAGAAGATCCTTTTGTAACTAGGAAAGAGGTAATAAATACTCCTACAAGGAGAGGAGCCGCAAATAAGATAGATGTTGAACCTCAGAAGCTTTTCAAAGTTGATTCTGGATATCATGAAGAATAAATTACTACAGGAAATTCCTGAAAACATTGTCCAAAATAAGTATTTCTATTTTGGATGAAGATAATGCCACCATTTTCTCACGGGACTATGTATTCTAGCATTAGCTCCCTAATTCTTATTCTTTTTCTCTTTTAATCTGTCTGCCTCAATGAGATCCTTATACCCCTTGAGGATCAAGATACTGATACCATGGTATTTTCCTTCATGCTCCATTCCTCGAGCACACAGAATACACTCATTATTCACACCTGAATGCTGTCATTGATGTAAAGGAAGACTACATTAAAAAGATACCAAATACTATTGATAATCTATAATAAACAAGACCACTCCTTACAAATTACATATTTCAAAACCACTGAAAATAGACTTGTAAATAAAAACTTGAAACCAAACCCCAAAACCAAACCAAGCAATAAAAAACCCTTTCACTTATGAAGCTGTGATGTGGACTTTCACAAGGCTCCCAGGATGTAAACAAAGTTATACATAGTGGCTCTCTTTTGCTATGAGATATATAGGATTTAAAGTCACATCAGCTCTGGGGCACCTGACTGGCTCAGTTGGTAGAGCATGTGACTCTTGATCACAGCATCATGAGTTCAAGTTCCACTTTGGGCCTAGAGTTTACTTAAAAAAATAATAATAATAATAAAGTCACATCTCATCTGTCTGTAAAGTACCACACTTAATAAAAATTCAAAGTTCTCTACTTACTCTTGAGAACTTATAAAGTTCTATATTTATTATTTATTTATTATAATTTTTAATAAGATAAGCATCTGCCTGGAATACATCCACTGAAGCACAGAGGTCAGAATATTTTCCCCTTGGGGACTTTTTAAAATCAGCGACACCTTTATTGAAATTAAAGTCTATATTTAAATAATCACCTCTTTATACTTTTAAATTACGGAAAACAGTGAGTGCCCTAAAAACCTAAGCCTCAGCATCTATAGGGTTCTTTCTTCACTCCCACGTTTCTCCTTTTGTCCTTTTTTGATTCTACTGCATTGTGTCAAATGTGCCAGTTTCTCTCTTATAGTTTAAGTCAGCTGTGACTCTCTCTCATTCTTTATCTGATAGCTATCATCACATATGAATTAATTAATAAGTCCTTATGATGTTAGAGTCTTGAAAGGGTTAATTCAGCTTCCAAAAGAACCTGATTTATATGCAGTGATAAACTTATGCTCTGGTATGCATAGAGAAAGCTGTTTGGTTTACAAGGACAAATTTAAAATTATAGCAACTTAAAAAAATACTCTGAATTTCAGGCCCAATACTATTTAAATATGCTACTATTCTTCATCTTTAAAGAGGATGTTTTCTTATGCTTTTATTGCCTGTGTTAGCTAACCCCATCTCAGATAATGACACCATTTTTGATGACATGGATGAATACATCTAAAATTCAAGTCATCTTCCCAGCAAAGTGGTAATCCTGTAAGGAAGGTCAATGAAAACATGCCTATTAAGCCGAACTCTTTGCAAGAAGCGAGCAAGATAGTCTTATTAGCGTTTTTCTCTCAGACTTGCTATCTGATTTCTACTGGGATGTATAACTATTTACCAGTTTAAATCCCATTGTTCATCTTATTTCCTGCACTTGTTTGTTTTCAATTGCTAGATACAAGTACACAGAATCGGGTGTCATTTTTAACATTCTCAGAAAATAGAGTTAATTCAGATGCAACTAATCCCCTCTTGCTTATTATTTAGTAATCAACACCTGCCAATAGGATTTGGGAGTCCCAAAAGATAGATTTTCCAGAAAGATTTTTATGTTTTTATATTTTCAATGACATTCTAGTCTCCAAAAGCTTTTTGTTAAATTTGTAGAACCCTACTCTATAGATAGATCTAAAGTTTCAATTCAGTTACCTTAAATTATATGGACATGGTTCCGAAAGGGCAGAGGGGTACCTCGCTCTGATCAGTATTTTTAAAAACATCATGTTTTTAAAGAAAGAAGCAATACAAAATAAATTTATGGAAATGTATTATATGCACACTCACAGATGACAATAAACACATACTTTCACCTAAAATGCCTCTGTGAGATGAAGTTTGTCTTAAAGAGTTATTAAAATTGATAATGTCCCAAAGGTAACTTTAGAATGAAATACAGATAGTTTGAACCTATACAATTTGACCTTGATCTTACTAAAACAATTTCCACCGTCAAGGTGCTAATACAGCCACAATTATTGCTGCTATTATTATAGATGGTTTTAAAACACACAAGGAGTAGGAAAGGAAAGATAACTGACAATTTAAAGAAAGCCTGTTCTTGGAATTACTTCTCTAAAACCATTCTGTTCGTATTACCTTTAGTATGCTATAAGTTTATTGGAAGCTGATGTTTTTTATCCTGTATGATTGGGTCATCCTAAGAATGAAAATTTTTTTTTTTTTTAAGATTTTATTTATTTATTTGACAGAGAGAGATCACAAGTAGACAGAGAGGCAGGCAGAGAGAGAGGAGGAAGCAGGCTCCCTGCTGAGCAGAGAGCCCGATGCGGGGCTCGATCCCAGGACCCTGAGATCATGACCTGAGCCGAAGGCAGCAGCTTAACCCACTGAGCCACCCAGGCGCCCCCCTAAGAATGAAAATTTAAGCAAAATCAATACACTCAATACCATGTTCTAGAGTAAATATACAGAAGTGTTTCTTGTAATGGATTTTACTGGCATGACAAGCCATTTTTTATGTAACAGCTTTAATATTTTGTAATCATTAAAGCTCACTGAAGCAACGGGGAAATTGGGAAAAGAGGTCAGGAAATTCATATATAGAAAGAGAGGAGATATGTCCCTCTGTGTCACCCTGCTATGTAATCAAATCAGAGTCAAAAAGCTATTGGAGAATGCAACCCTTGAACCAGAGCAAAGATAAAAATGTGTTTCTAAAGGATATGAAAGCTTATCCATACATAATGCAGTATAAACATCAAAAGGTGTCTACAGTGATGTTTTAAATGCTTTCTTATCTTGGAAAGTACTTTCTATGATTTAATTGATAATCAACCATACCTGGAGCAAAGAACAGATGATAAAAATGAAGTGTATTCCCCATGATAATATTAAGAGGGTAATAAATATATGAAAGCTTATTTTCAGACTTGTAGTCTAAATCCAATCTAAGAGGAAATTCATATTGACATCACAAGGAGAATTCGTTGAGACAGTCTTTTTTAATTTCAGGCATGCTATATTTGAATTTTTCCCCCTAAAAATATGTATGCTCAATCTTAGAAGAAGTGATCCTTTGTGCTGCCAAAGCTATTTTTGAGTAGCTGCCTAACAATTTCCATGGTCATTACTGAAAAAGGTTATACAGAGGTCCTCCCTTTTCTACAGGGATACATTCAAAGACCCCTAGTGGATGCCGGAAAACATGGATAGTACCAACCCTATATATTATACACTGTCTTTTTCCTATACATACATACCTTCAATAAAATTTATTTAAAAAAATTATTTTGTAAATTAGGTACATTAAGAGGTTAACAACAATATTTGATAATAATATGATGCAATTATAACAATATATTGTAATAAAAATTATATGAAATGAGGTCTCCCAAAATATTTTGTGTTGTATGCATCCTTCTTGTGATAATGTGAGATGATAAAATACCTATGTGATGAGAAGTGAGGTGAGGGAAACCTTGGAAAATGAAACTGTGGATAAGGGGCACTGTTGTAATCAGAACTACTCAATATGGTGTTCAAAACCCTCCATAATCTGGTCCAAATAAATTTTTTAGGCAGTTCTGGCATAAAAAAATTAATGAACTTCAATTTGAACAAGTCAAATTTGTACACTTTCTTTCACAGCAATCTTTAGGAAAATGACAGCAACCTTCTAACTGGACCCTAAAATTCCTTTAGAATGGTGTAATTACTTGAGTCAGTTGGAGAATGTGAAACCTGCTAGTGGCCACAGAGTTGGGATCACAAAAAGAGAGAACAACTTGAATTTGAGAGAGTGTCACCCTAAGCTTAAATTTCTAAGTGACTTATTTTAATTTTACTGGTTCAGATGAGTATGTTCCTTCATCTAAAATTAATTAGTATTAAAATCCAAGGTCCAATAAAAAATGGAATAAAATTTAACTATTTGACTTGGCAAATTTCAATAAAAGAGGTATTTTAGTGTTTATTCACTGAATTGATAAAAACATACATGATCACAAAAGAAAATTACCTAGTTAATTATTATGGTAAATAAGGTCATTGTAATAAGTATGGCAAAATAGAAAAACTATTAAGTGAGAAGTACTTGGCAAATAAAAACTTCTTATTTATTGGGAATGATGCTTTTACTATTAAAAACATATATATCTGCACATAATTTTACATAAAATTCCAGATATAAATGATTCATTGTAAGATTAATCATTTATTTTAAAATTTCACAGTCTAGCATATAACTCATTGATCTACTTATTATCCATAAACATAAAGGTGGTATCTTGTGAACCATATATTTGAGAGATAATAGTGGTTTAAACAAAAAAAAGTATGATTATTTTATAACACACACAAAATGATTATATTACATATAATCATTCTAGTATGTTAAAAATCAAATAAATATATATGTGCAAAAGTAGGAAAAGATTATAATTAGTGGACTCCAGTAACTGAGTTTAAAACTGAAGTTTTATTGTAGTATATATGTGGATGGAAAATATTCACGAGCTTCACTATCTTAATACTTTGTGAAAAAAAATTATTGAAATGATAAGATAAATTGTAATATGTCAGATAACTTTATCAATAAAGAAATATAACTAAAAAGGCAAGCATACATATCCTTATATACGCACCCTTTGTACCCATGACGAAAAAACACATTGCCATACCAAATGGAAATGAATGGAAAGAGCCTTACCTAAGGACAAAAATCTTCTGGAATTATTTAGTGGATGTAAAAATAAAGGCCTAATCCACCTTACAACAATCTTTGCGTTTCCTGATATTCAGCCCTAGCTCCCAGATGACCCTGTGTTTCCCATTAGTAGACAGTCATGGTGAAGTCCAAGTGTGTGTCCAGGTGTTTATGTGCACACACCTACACATGCACCAGAAGCATGTATGTGCACATGAGCAGAGAGTCAATGTCAGATTAAGAGAAAGAGATTTTTAAGAACACATAAAATAATGTGAGGAAATTTACATTCTAAAAGCCAAAATGTTTCTTTGGTATAAATGTTATCCTTAAATTTAATTTTAATTCTTACAGAATTGAGAAATAAAACTTTCCCAACTGATTTTAATTTAACAAATGTGAAATCACTAACAGCGATGACTTTATATAGATGTGTCAGTATACGTATATGCACATGCACTCACGTTGTCAAACTTTCCCCCTCACTCCCCCAAATCAGAAATAAGTAAAACTCCCCTCACTGTGACACCATCTGTTTAAGGACTTTACTTGTATTTTCTCTCCATTTCCATTCATTTCCATACAGAAATAATGCAACCTGTTCTCTTTTTCTGGCATGAGGTAAAGCAACACAAATAAATATGACAGTAATTGTTAGATTGCTATAACATACGTGTATATTTTTCAATCACCACAAAATCCTGATAAAATAATTTTCTCCACTGGCTTGTGCCCCTTGTGTAGAAATTAAACTGCGCAGAAACCAATCAAATCTCTCAAAAGCATTCAAATGAGTCAGGTTTGGACAATATACACTTCAGACATAGAAAAATATAATGTGATGAACTAAAATTTCACCTGAGATAGATACTTCTTTCTGTCTTTCACTTAATCCATCTAGTTATTTCAAATTTCAATGTGTTTTCTGTATCAGAGTAATGTGTACAGATTTTACAAAGTAATGTTTAAAGAAGCCTTAGATATATTTCTATAAAATAACACTTCTAATATGGAGTGTAATTGCTTGTCCAAAGTGAAAGAAGAATTTGTGGACCCAGTTTCTCAGGTGAAACACAGATTCTTCTTCAGGCTACAAGAGTCACATGGCTTGTTCTATATCCACAACCAACATCCAAGGAAAATAACCAAACCTCTTTCCTATACCAGCTCCCTCTCCAGTCCACCAATTTCTTCCCTAGCATTTCCTACACTCACTCCAAAGTGAAATTTGTATAAGCAGTGATTTTTTTTTTTACATTAAGTTATTAAGAACTGGAGCGCTTAAGCTCACTGAAGAACAGTAAACGTGAAACGTGAAAAACCTTGATATAGATGAACAGTTAGATTCTCTTTTCAATCCTTAATGTTACACAGCTTTTCCTGAAATACTAATAGTACTGATGCAGAGATAATAGAATAACTTACTTATTCACTATGTTACTTTTCTTTAAAGAAATAAAGTCTATAAGTTCTGCATTTATGTGTGTATAGTCTTACGAGTGCCATCATCTAACAAGTAAAATTCGGATCACAGAGCAGAAAGCTAGCAGATGAAGAAATTGCTCACCTGGAGGAAGCAGATCAACAGACTGAAGTCTAGTTGTGATGGTGTGTAGGGTGAGGATAGCAAAGGAAAGCAAAGTCGGGAATGCTTGAAAAATAAAATATTTTTAGTTAACAAATAGAAAAACCAAGTGGGAAAAAAGGGCCAATTGAATCACGAATCCTTCTCTATTGATTGCAATTTTTATATTAAAATCTGTTCAACTGATCAATCCCTAAAAGATATGGTCACTGGTATTTCCCCAGATATGTAAAACTTAGTGTTATTGGAAGTAAATTACTTCAGGAGAGTATTTCCATTTAGATGAGAGAGAAACAATGCAAAGTAACTATATGAACGCCTAGGTCAATGGGAAAAATATGCTTGTGATGATGGACTTACTTATCCTACACAAAATGAAAACTTTTCTGTAGTACTGGCTAGAAGATGTAAAGAAGCAGGCCACCAAATCAGTTGCAGACTGTCTGTTCTTTAATATCTCTAGAGAATAAGGCTTTAATAAAAATGTTCACTGCTAGTGAAATTTTGATGTGTATTATCTGGAACTTGAAACAACAGCCTATTTGAAACTTAGCTCTTTATTCAGTCACTTAGAAACCCTCAATTTTTAAAAGCATATTGACTTCAGTAATGAGGAATACATATATTTCTGTAACAATCTCAACTCTTTTCTTTTTTTACCCAACATATAAATGCTATTTTTATAAAATTCAAAGAAATGCTGCATTTTGTTTTTGTTTTGCTTTTTAAGAACCTCTAACTTAGGCATATATGGATGTATAATTTATCAGTTTCTTAGGCAAAAAAAAAAAGAGAACACTTTGTTTGCATCTAAATGCACAGTGAATATATGAAATTGATTGCCATCTAAAAGTCCTGCCCAAAAAAAACAAAAAACAAAAAAAAAGAAAAAGAAAAAAAGAAAAGCCTGTTGGTGAGCAAAGTAGCTTTATTTTTTAAATAGTTTCATTTTCTTATTTTCAACCTTTATTCAACATCTGTTGTTTGCCCCTCCCCTGGAATGTAATTATGCAGGATTCCAATGTAAAACAGGTTGAGTAGTTAATAACACGCAGCTCAAACATTTTTCCACACTGTTGCCCTGCAGATGTTTTCTTTCATTTTTTTCTTTTCTCCCCTGGCTTTGTGTTTAATTTGTGTATGTTTCTCTTCCATTCTTAAAGTATATTCCCAAAGCAGATGGAAACACCTGAAAATAAGTTTCCCTCATGCACATGTTTAAATGATGCCTATCGTGCTATTTAACACAGAAAAGAAAATACAGAATATACAGAATATTGGTTTACAGAAAAATATAATTAATCTGTAAGCCACCTTCTTACTATGTTCAATTTAAAATTCTGAAGCGATAACCTAGTTCTTACCAAAGACATATGAGGAAAAGTTTATAGTCTACAACCCTCATTTTTTCTTATTTTGTTACCAGACTCATTTGCCTTTTTTGCATTTGACACAATTCTCTTAAGTTTTAAATCCTACCATAAATTGGACTTTTTTTTTTCTATCCATTGACCATTTTGCTATGCAAAAGGCACTTTACATTCACTTGATAATAATTCAAACACAGTAATCAATATCTAACATATTTTAGATATGTTCAAGGTATAGCATTTATTTTTAAAATAATATAACAAGAATCATATAAGTATAGAACTCTTTTGTTCAGAAAAACATATTTCATTGAAATTAGAGAGTATAGGGTTGGATATTGTCCCCCAGCAGTCATGTCCACCAGGAACATTAGAATATGACCTTATTTGGAAAGAGGGTCCTTGCAAATGTAATTACTTAAAATGAAGTCATACTGGATTAGAGTGGGCCCTAATCCAAAGTATGATGTTCTTAAAAGAAAACTGAGACACAGAGACAGTCATACAGAGAAAATGTCATGTGAAGATAGGAGAGATTAGAGTATTAAGCCTGGCATTGCCACAACCACCAGAAGTAGCTAGGGGCAAGGGAGAACCCTCCTCTAGAGTCATTAGAGACCCCCTGATGATACCCCGATTTTGGACTTCTGACCTCCAGAACTGGGAGAGAATAAATTTCTGTTATTTTAAGTCACCCAGTACATTATTTTGTTATGGCAGCCCTCCAGTACTGATTTTGGTATCTGGAAGTGATGTGTTGTTGGAACAAAAACCGAAAAATGTGGAAGTGGGTAATGGTAATAAGCTAGAAGAGTTTTGAGATGCATGATTTTTAGAAGCCTAGATTGTCTTGAGGAGACTATTGGAAAAAATATAGACTTACTGGGAAATAACTTATTGGGAAAAACTTAATGATCCTGCTCAGAGCTCAGTCAGAAGTGAGAACAGCTAGAGAGAAAGTTTCTATCATCTTTGAGGATAACATGTGGCTTTACCATTAAGAACAGAAAGTACATAGAAATATGAATGTTAAATGTGTTTCTCATAAGGTCTCAGTTGGAAATGTTATTGGATAGTAGAAAGCAATCCTTGTTATAAAGTGGCAGCAAACCTGGACAAAATGCTGTTTGAAAAGGAGAAATTATAACTGATGAATTTGTGTATTTAGCTAAAGAGCTTTCTGAGCAAAGTGTAGTAGATGAGGCCTGATTTCTCCTTTCTGGCTATAGGAAATGTGAGAACAAAGAGATCAATTAAGGAACGAACTTTCAAGCAAAAAGGAACCAACACCTGATTTGGAAAATTCTTTGCCTACCCAGATAATGTGCTCAGGAAACAAGGGCAAGGGTGTGGCTAGACAGCCGTTTGCTATAGAGATTAAGGTGTGATTTATGGATCCAATCAACCATCATCATAAGAGAAGTCAGGATTAGTGATAAAGTCACTGAGGAAAGATCTGTGGAGAACATGCTTGTCTAATGGTGTGGATCCCTTCAACCTCCACAGAAGACAAATAGTCATTGAGAATTTTATGTAACACTGCTAATGTGGACTGAAAAGGACAGAGATGAGACAAAATGAAGGAAAAATTATGCTAAAGTACAGCCACAGATACGGGACCAGGAAGAGTGGCTTACTGTCCCAGAGGGTCAAGAGGACTTACAGCATCGAGCACCAGAACACAGAGAATGACTCTCAGGCCTTGAAATCTAATAGAATTTGCCTTTCTATATTGCCAACTTCTTTTAGATTAGTAACCCCTTTATTCCTTCCATTTTCTCCCATTTAGAAAGAGAATGTCTACTCAATGCTTGTTCCACCATTGTGTTTTGGAAACAAGTAATTTATTTTCCAGTTTGATAGGTCTGTGAAAGAAGAGGAATGTTGCTCATGAGGGACCGCACCCGGAGTCTCACCTACACCTGATTTAGATGTTGAGATGTTAGACTCTTTTAGTTGATATTTAGATAAGATATGGGACTTAGAGTTATGCTAGAAAGAGTTAAGATGTTTGAATGATATTGGGAGGGGGTTGATGGATTTTGTAAATGGGGCAGAAGTGAATATCAAGGTCAAGAGGGTAGACTGGGGGCACCTGGGTGGCTCAGTGGGCTAAAGCCTCTGCCTTCGGCTCAGGTCATGATCCCAGGGTCCTGGGATCGAGCCCCGCATCGGGCTCTCTGCTCAGCAGGGAGCTTGCTTCCTCCTCTCTCTGCCTGCCTCTCTGCCTACTTGTGATCTCTGTCTGTCAAATAAACAAAATCTTAAAGAGGAAAAAAAAAAAAAAAAAGAAGGTAGACTGGGCTGAATACTGCTCCTCCAAAATCCATGTCCACCTAGAAAATCAGAATGTGACCTCATTTAGAAATAGGGTTTTTACAGACATAATTACACAAGATGAAGTCAGTTAAGTTAATATTAGGGTGGGTCTAAATCCTATGACTGCCCTCCTTTTAAGAAGAGAAACAAGAGACATTGAGACAGTCATACAAGGAGAACACCATAGGAGCATGGAAGCAGTCATGGGAGTGATTTGTCTACAAGTGCTGGCAATCACCAAAAGCTAGGGACAGGCAGAGAAGAATCCTTGTCTAGAGCTGTGAGAGAGTGTAGCTCTGCTAATACTTTAATTTTGAACTTCTATTCTCTAGAACTGTGAGAAAATAAGTTTCTGGTTTTTTAAGCCATCCAATTAGCAGTATTTTGTTACAGCAGCCCTAGGAAACTAATACAGATTATCAAAAAACAAAACAAAACAAAACAAAAATGAAAACAAACAACCTTCAAAATATAAAATGCCCAGATGGCAAAAAATTGCTATAGAGAATGACAATGGGGCAAATTAAAAAGTAGATTCCAGAAAAGTAAAACAAGATTGATATGAATGAATTAAAATGTTGTCTTCTATATTATGGTTCATAAATAAATTAAATTTGGCATAAGAGATGGGTCCATGTGCTAGTAAAATTGACGCTGCTGAGTATAAGGCTTAACTGAAATCACCCAGGAAAAATATATCTGTGTGTATGTGTACGTATAAGATTATCCAAATCCCATGAAGTTTTCAAATAGAGTATTTTCTTTAAAATGCCTGCAAATTAATAGCTCTCTGTGCTTCTTTTCTAAGATTGCTAAGACTTCTTTCTCTCTTTAGTTTCTATTACTTTTGATTTTTCTGTATTCTAATCACGTTTTCAGTACCATGTGTATGGAAACTTCACTTAAAATTTCCACGCATCCTAGTAGGCTCTTAAACAAAATGTGACTGTAGGTATGTATTTGGATTAACAAAAAAGTATCTTATAAGGAGAAAAACATATTTTCATATATTAAATATGGCTTCAAATACATGTATATTTTTAGTCAGAAACTGACTTAGCCATTATCTGAAGGCATATATTAATAAATTTTTCCATTTTTTTGGAAATGAGTGAATAAACATTAAAATAGTCACTTTTTATGCTTGTATGGACAGCATTTGATTTGATTTTTCACTTAAGTGGAAAAAATAAGGCAGAAATATATTTCCCTTAAGAAATATGAGCCTGGGTGGCTCAGTTAAGCATCTGCCTTCTGCTCAGGTCATCATCTCAGGGTGCTGAGATAAAGCCCCACATCGGGCTCCCTGCTTAGTGGGGAGTCTGCTTCTCCCTCTGCTTCTCGCCCCTGCTTATACTCTCTCTTTGCCAAATAAATAAATAAAATCTTAAAAAAATATATGATACTACATTTCACCAAAATATACTGTACATTAGCAAAAGTTATATGGATTATTAGCAAAAGCATTTCTTTTTAAGTTAGTTTAGTATATACACATAAAATCATTGTGTTTCTTTAGGGTTTTATGTCCCAGCATATTAATATTAAGTCATCTTTTTTTCTGTAAACACTTACCGTAGTCCTTTTGGGCTATTATAACAAACTACCATAGACTGGGTGATTATAAATAACAGAAATTTGATTTTTCACAGTTCTGGAGGCTAAGAAAAAGTCCAAAGCCCAGCCACCTACAGACTCAGTGTTTGGAGGGCTTAGTGGAAAGCTCTCGGTTAGTGGAAAGCTGTCTTTTCTCTCTGTCCTCATGGTGGAAGGGGGCCTCTTTTATAGGTTATGAATCCCATTCTTGAGGGCTTCTCCCTTATGACCTAATCTTTTCCCCAAAGCATCATACTGAAGATTAGGTTTCAGCATATGAACTTAGGAAGGACACACACCTTCAGTCTATAGCAGCACTCTACTTCACAAAAGGAAACAAATGCTGTGGGAGGGGAAAAGACTAAATAACTAAATATCAAACAGCTCTACAAAGAAATGGAACCAAATCGCATAACTGGTCTATTTGGAAATACCCAAAAATGAAAATATGTGTGTGTATATATATTCAACGTATATAATATGTTATATCTTTGTATGTATCAGTTACTGAGTATTCACGTGCCCTTTGCAAATGCAAAGCCTAAGCGTCAACCCAGGTTATATATCTCTCAAAGTGATTGAATCTAACAGTGTGTAAAAATTGACATTAGTATCTTACACATAAATGCAAGACATTTATCTCATATTGTTTTGTTATACTGTTCACAGTAGAATATTTCTGCCATGTTATTTCAGTTTCTTTAAATGAAAAATCAATGCATGCTTTGTTGCAGCATAGCAAACTACACAATGCTACTTTTTTTCAAATAATGTCTTCTAAGTACCATCCCTGTATCTTAGCTTTCTGTGGATTCTTGGTAGGGATTTGAGTCACTGAGCTGGGCTTTACAATAGCAAAGAGCTATTAAATTAATTTTTCCTTGCTATTTGGATCTCAATCATCATGACGACCTAGAAAAAGAATGCAAAATTAAATTTTAAAAACTGATTTATACTATCAGAACTATAATCAAAAGGAAACAATACTTGATACACTTTGGGTTTTCTACAAAAGTTCAGCTGACTATTAGACTGCTTTAGTGAGCAGATTTTATAATCTGTAATGCTTACCAAAAGCCATGAAGGCATAATAGGCCATGTAATCATCATCTTTGACGATGGCTACAGAGAGGAGGAAATCATTTAATCCATGTTAGTTTGATGTCAAAACAAAATGGTACACTAAGAGGTACAGGCTGGATTATGATCAAATTTCAGGGATTTCAAACCTATGTAGCTGAATTCTCAGTCATTTTAGTCTTGAAGTCAGAGGACAGGTATCTAAGAATATTAAAACATCCAACTAAGTCAGAAGAAAATCTTACCGGAAAATTCTCTATGAACTTCCTTACTTCAACAACAACAAAGACAGTAAAAAAAAAGGCAAGTCAACATTCTTCTTACGACAGAAAGCAAACATCACTAGAGGACAGTGCAAGCAAAATTACTGAGCTTAGATATATGCCACAGGTACAAATGAGTTCTATTCTGAGAGTTTATTCCTTCTTCTGACTTTGGAATTCAAAATTATTTAATACACAAAAAAGCCATAGTGAAATAGATTCTTAGTTTAGTTTACAAAAACCTGCTTAACTTGTAGGGTGGCTGACTATAGTACTAAGAATACTAATTCTGTCTTTAATTTGAAGTCCTAGGAACAAGGAACAATAAAACATAATAGGAAGTGGAGGAGGAACAGAGCTCGTTCCCTCCATCCCAGACACTGGAGTGATTCTAGGAGGATATATGAGTAAGAGTTTGTTTTCTTCCAATCTCCTTTGTTCTCTCTTCTGTATTTTCCCTCCATTGAACACACTTTCTCCCACCCTTCAATTTATTAGACTTCCCTTGTGTTCCCAATCGAGAAATATCCCACCGGGTTTATTTACTCCCTCAATAAGTTTGCTATGCTCCCGAATTACCTAAAGATTTTTCCTCCCTCAAGAAAATTCTCTTTCCTGCCACACAGTGCATATCTGGTACAGGTTGCACATACAAACATGAAAGCGACCCAATTAAATGTATCCAAATTCATGTGACTTAATAAACCCCCAAATCTCAAAATTTAGAGAAAAAATAAAGCACCTTTTATGACCTTTTTAATGAATTTCTTGGCCAAGGAGTCCATGTCTTTACAAAAATAGTAACATTTACAAAACTAGTTAACTGTCTCATATGTGGAAATTGATCAAAGTAAACTGGGGACCTAAAAACACGGCCAGGGAGGAGCACACCAATGCACATGTGCACCTGCATTCACACAGATGCATACACACTTTCACAGAGAGACAGAAAGGCCAGTGTCGCATGGGAGCCTGCCAGCATCCCTGGCTGTGCCTGCTTCTAATAGCTATTTCCTTTTCCCACTTTTTGAAGGCACAGTCAGCAGCAGGGGTTCAGAATGTGGCAAAGACAATGAGGAAGGGAGAGTGTGCTTCTGTGTATGTGGGTCATTTATAAATCAGGCACTGCCTGTCTTGCTACATGCAGCTGCATGTGACACTGCTGAGCTCTTTCACTACCCGGAGAGCACAATGCAGGCTATCAGAGTCCTACCAGCTCTGACTCTAGCTCTCTGCTCTGGGTGGGGAGTTGAAAATTTCGATCTTTAAAACTGCATTCTCAGCTATAAATAATACTTGGCAGTTAGAATAAGGAGGAAGGGCTCAGATTGAATTTGGCAGACCCCATAGCTGGATCTAATGTCTTACCGCCTTTGTTCTGAACTTCTACATTCTTTCCCTTCCTCATCTGCAAAATGGGGATATCCTCATTGGGCCCTTGTGAGGAGGAAACACGCACATGCATGCCAAGCACTTAGAAGAGTTCACAGAAACCACTCAGTGAAGGCTGCCATTAAGTTATAATGGCAGGGTAGTGCTGGCACGTCAAAGAAAGTACAGTAAAATTTGCACATAAACTCAGTGTGAATGTGGAGTCTGCTGAAGTGAAAGCCACTCATCTTGGGACTCAACGTTTGAGCATTACAGAGCAAAACATACCATTCCTGTTGTCGCTTTTGTTTTTAATATGCTCAATATAATACTTCTCAGCCCAAATTCAAGCATATAAGGAGTAATACACATATTCTTTTGGGGGTGGTATTAATGTACACAGTGGTGGTGAAAAAGCCATAAACATATGATTCTTTCCCTCTAGGGCACTTTTGGAATGAATGGAGTCAGAATTCCAGAAACACCGATGTTCTGTCTCTATGCTTCTCTAAGAGGAAAATGTATTCAAGATACACAAAAATAGAGAAGGTACATTTTCCTGAAGAATAAGATGACTAGATGGAAAGCAATTTAAATCACGAATTCCCTGTTAAAACAAACATTTTAAAGCAGAAAGCAAAATTCTGGGTATTTTAAAACTAGAACATGAGAATCCAATACCTCTAGCAGTTGTGAGAGGTTCTGCATTCAGAATAGTCAGGTCTGCATTTCCTGTCCTTTACCTTTAGGGATTCTTTAGTGGAAAAATCTGAGAAATACCAGAAAGGCAAAGGATTTGATCTGGGCCACACAAACTTGAAGCAGATTGAAAGTTAGAGTAATGTTCCATGGCTACCATACAGGTTTTTTCCCATGCTCTACTTCTATTCAATTATGTAAATAAATAAATAAATAAATAAATAAATAAAATCAGGGATTCAAAGTACTACCATCACAAACTAATTGGATAAACTATGAAAAGTGAAGTTAGTTTTTTTTTTTTATTATTTTTTTAATCAATTAAGTTCCATTTTTAACAATTCTTTCTGCCATATCTAAATATGGGGAGAAAATAATGAAGAAGGTTTATTTTTTTGTTTGGCCTTCTTTTTTTTTAAGAGTTTATTTTTTAGTAATTTCTGCTTAAACTCATAACCCCAACTGAGATAAAAAGTCACCTACTCCACCAACTAAATCAGCCAGGCGCCTCTGTTTGGCCTTCTATTCATTATTTACCTATGGCTTATTAACATTCAAAGAAATGATGACTCAAAAAAATACATCTTTTTTTAGATTTTTTTCAGAGAGGCAGACAGAGAGGGAGAGAGGAGGAAGCAGACTCCCCCACTGAGCAGAGAGCTGGATAAGGGGCTCAATCCCAGGGCCCTAGGATCATGACCTGAGCTGAAGGTAGAGGCTTTAACTCACTGAGCCACCCAGGCACCCCTTGAAAAAGTACATCTTATTTAGCTCTTTATTGAACATTGTGGAAAGAACCTTGTTTTCAGAATTGTTTGCCTGAACTTTTCTTAGAGTCTATTTCAGGTCTCCATGTATATGACTTACTGCTCACATACAGAATAATAATCACATTGACACACTTTGTTTATATTTTTCCAAAGATATTTGGACAACTTCAGTATAACCCCAAACAAAAGAAAGCAAGTAATCCCTCCCACAATCAGGCCATCTCTTAAACCAAGCTTCTACACTTCTTTCTTTGCAACTATTGTTTGTATACATACACAGTCTTTGTGTAATTTCAATCTCAAGGGAAATGTAATTATGTGTCATAATTTATACTTTAAGGATGAGAGGTTTAGATATCATGCAATAAAATGTCTTTATTTTCCAGGTGAGAAAATTGGAATTCAGAATAGTTAGTAGCAAAATAAAAATCACTCTCCTGATCCCAAGTATAGTTATTTTTCCTCACTCTGTATATCTCTATATTTTTCTTTTTATGTTGCATTTTTGTAGTAGTCACCCATAAATAACAGGTGACCATATGACATACTGTCTAAGCAAGGGTATTTTTGAAAGTGATAGTGACCACTATTAATGATTATGCCTGGACAACAGGTGTAGACAGAGATTATTCTGGGTAAATCATGACGAACAATAATCTACCCAGAAAGTAAAGAAAGATCAAGGTTAACATCCTGTGATTTGTTTCTGAAAAAGTGATTTAAAAAAATAAAACAAATAAAAATCTTATTTGGGATCAGTAATGTTAACTTTTTTTTTAGAAATTAATATGAATTTTTATTCTTTAAAATTGGAAAACAATCATATATTTATTGACTGAATTAAAAGCTGTTTCATCTACATACATAGAAAAATGCAGTAGAAAATATTTACTGCTTGGGGCACCTGGGTGGATCATTTGGTTGGGTGTCTGACTCTTGATTTTAGCTCAGTTCATGATCTCAGGGTCGTGAGATGGAGCCCTGTGTTGGGCTCCATGTTGGGTATGGCACCTGCTTAAGATTCTCCCTCTCTCCCTCTCGTTCTACCCCACTCCCCTTTTCAAAAAAAAAAAAAAAAAAAAGAAAAGAAAAGAAAAGAAAGAAAGAAAGAAAGAAAGAAAAGAAGAGAAGAGAAAAAGAAAAATGAAAGAAAGAAAATCTTAATTGCTTTTGAGAGAAAAATCCACACAGCCACAAACAAAAATAAGGGACTGTTAGGAAAACCCATACAAAATATTAAGCGAATCAAAAACCTTTATTTTTTAAATCAAAAACCTTTAAAGCAAGTTAAAAGTTATAAAATGCAGTGATAAAAACATGCCTTGTAAAAAGATCTAATAAATAAAACAGTAAAAAACAAATATAAAAAACAAAATATAAATATAAAAATATAAAACAAATATAAATATATATTTGTTATAAAAATAAATATAAAAGTAAAAGAAGGATGAAAGGGCATTAGATCTGGAATGAAAATCCAAGTATGCAAAGAGACTGTATGAATTAATCATACAAAACAGAAGGGAGAAATATAATGTGCAAATTTGATGAAGCAATTCTGGTGGTGCTCACTTGAGTAATCAAAGAATGACAGATCAATAATTAAAATTAGAAAGATAACTGAAAGAATAGTTTCTTTAAAATTCAGGAAATTAATAGAAAGGAAACCTCACCTCTTTCTTTAATTTGGGGAAGAAATAAACCAGGGATATGAATTATTTCACACACATACAAATTTTAAAAACACAAATCAATGAAACATAACTAAATAAAGACTCTCTAATATCTCTTTTGACACAACATCAATGCCTACAAGGGAATGCACACATTACAATAATACACGCCGAAACCATTCAAATGTACCATGGCTAGTAATTATCTAGGACACTAAAAGATCCTGGCAAAAGTTAATCTAATAAATCTGCCATTATCTTTAATACTTCAAATCTACGCCTTGAGCTAAACAGTTGTCAAAACGGAGCTCTGTTTACATAGAACTGAATCAGAGTGAGGAAATAAAGATGTCAAGGCTTTTCTACTTTTTTTCCTTTCAGCGGTTGACATGAAATGATTAGCTGGTACATTGTATTCTGACTTTCCACATGGTGCCAAAGATCACTTTTTTTTCCCCTCATAAATATATGCTACATAACGTGAAGGTGACTGCTCATTTGAGTCCTTCAGCTCTGAAAACTGGCTTTGGCAGTATTCAAGGCCATTTTACAAGGCAACATCTCTGATTATTATATCTCTATGACCTGAATGAATCAGCTTCAGAGTGAGAGACAATATGTTAGAATATTTTTTGAGGGGGTCACATTAATGATTTCTGTAAATCAGGTGAATTCATTTCACTAGATAGTACTCAAAATTAGTATTATAAACTGTTCAAAACACAATATGGTGCTCTTTGGTGTTTTCAGTAACATAAGCAGAAATAATTGCCTGCTGTTTCCCTGGAAGATTAAGAGAAACCAATATGATCTTTACAAAACACGAAAGACCAATGTTGGAAGCTGATTTTCCTTCACAACTTTACCTCTGCACAGGTAAATGTTCTATAACCTCAATTTCTCTATAAGGTCAACAAGAAAAGTTGGTTCCCATGAGAATCTCCCCGTAATGGTAATTAAAATAAGCATATGAATGATCCTATGTTATTAAAAAGAATAAGCAAAACAAACAAAAAAAACCCCGAAACCTTCTCTTCTTATATGTTATTTTTATATACTTTCCATATTTATGAATATATATAGAAATATAACCAATTCAATCAATTCAGAACATTTTATAGACCAATGATGTCACAAAATACATCAGGTTAAAGTAAAAATCCACTTGATGAAATTCCTGTGCACAGTGTTAACACCAAAATATACATCTTACTGCTTTCTCAAAGTTACGGATGTTCACTGTCGTGGAATTTAGATGCCCCACTGTTATGACTTGATTATTCATAAAAGAAACTGAAGAATATCTGGAATACTAAGTATGTTTTAATACATTCGAAAGAATGATGGAAAGATATTCAGGATTATGATCTATTTGATTTCATATAACGAAGACAACTTAATTCATTTAATGTGAAGTGCGGCAGACTTGCAGTCTTGGTTCCATTTTGTTTCTGACCCCCTTTCCAACTTTCTTGGCAACCTTGAAAAAATTCACTTTTGTTTTGAGCTGTAGGATGAGGATGCTAAACATATAGACTCTGTTTTATTTCATTATCAGTATTCTATGATCTTAAAAAAACATTCTAGGATATTTGACTTTTGATTTTTTTTTTTTAAATCTTATTCATTCATTTGAGAGAGAGACCACAAGTAGGCAGAGAGGCAAGCAGAGAGAGAGGGGGAAGCAGGCTCCCCACCCGGCAGAGAGCCCAACGTGGGGCTCGATCCCAGGACCCTGAGATCATGACCTGGGCCGAAGGCAGAGGCTCAACCCACTGAGCCCCCCAGGCGCCCCTTGACTTTTGATTCTATGTAGAGAACATATAAAGGTGATCATTCATATCCAAGCACTGCGATTTGGTAACAAGTGGTTCATAGCTCACTTTTGGTAGAAACGTGTTTATAATAAACCTAAATAGCAAATAACATGGTAACAGAGCTATTCATGTTGGATATAAGAAACGGTTGGCTTCTTAACAACATTTTCTCTATTCTGCTTATTTGGCAAAATCTTTGCATTTTTTTTTTTCTGTATGAGTTGTATATAGTACATGTTACATTAACATAAATCTGTAAAGATAGCTTATAAAACTAATATTCCATCAGGAATAAAGAAAGTCATCTTAGATTTCTAGCACGAAACACTCATGCAAAAATTTGCTAAATTGCAGTTCTGCAACATGGCTAATATGCATAAAAATAATTTTATTTTATGAATAAATAAGAACTACTCTGCCTAGCCATGAAGGTCTAGGAAGAGCAGAAAACCAACCTGAATTCAGGGGTTTTCAACTTAATGAAAACAAGTGCATGCCCCTCAAGGGGGGAGGTGCTCTAAAAATGGGAGCAGGTGTCAAAATGAATGGAAGATTGTCTCCAAAAAAAAATGGATCTTCTACTGTAAAAAAAGCAAGTGATTGCTCTAAAAAAGTAAAGTATTAATAATGAGTAAATAAATAAAGGATAAAAAGAAAAAAGCCACACCAATGATCCCGCCTGATACAAGTATTTCCTAATGATTTAAGTCTACTTAAAAATCCAGAAAAATTGAGAATTATTTAAAACAAATCAAGTGGGCAATTATCAGTTTGTTGAGAGTGTCAATCAACTATGGACGTGGGAGGAATTTAAATAGATGAGCGCACTGCCAACCTTCATATTTGACTCCTTTCTTCTACTAACACAGATAAAAACTTGGGTAGTTTCACTGCCATTTAGAAGGAAAACATTTTTTTTTCTCACTGTGAATTTCAATTTATAATTCTTTTCTAATCTCTATTGTTACTACTCAAAATGCATAAAATCTTATATCTTGCTTAAAAAGGAGAACCACTAACTTCCTTCATCTAATGTAAATGATAACAGTACATTTAAATCTCACTATGAGTGCTTCGAAATATGTAATATATTTTGCATGATACTGTTTAAGACTGAGTGCAAGAATTAATTCTAAATTTAAAAACAGTCAAATTATTTCCCTTATTTTTTTGTTTGCAAAAAAGTACAAACCTGTATTTTCTTCCGTTCAAATAATCTATTTGAAGTAACACTGACATTTTCTAATGCTATTCTATTTTCGGTTCTTCTGTTCAATTAATATGATTTTCTTTCTTATGGTGTCAGGGCTAAATAAATTAGTTTATATGAAATTACTGAAAATTTAGAAAATAAGAATTCTTTCCTCGAAAACAGAGGATTTAAATAATTTAATGCCATCTGCAGTTTTCTTTTTGTGTTCTGGGATGAAATAGTATTCTCATAAGATGTGGTCTATTGAAAGTTAAAAGTAACTGGTTTAGAAAACCAAGGTAATAGTTACAAATAAAATATAAAGATCAACCATCTATTCTTATCTCTTGGCAAGAACAACTGTTATAATATCACATAAGTACAGAGTTTACAAGCTGTGTTCACGTTTATCAATACACTGAACTTCAACTCTAAAGAAGACGGGGCTTTGCTATTCCTTCAACAGGATCCTGAAATCTGGCATTAAAGGGACAAATGGCAAAAATAAACCAGAATCCAGGTTTTCCTCTTCACTGTTTACTTTTACATGAACCAAGATATCCTGATCAGACTTAAAGTACAAGAATAATGGCAAAGTCATAATCCCTTTTTTAGTAATGTGGGAATGACATCTAAATTACTAAATTACTGTCTGTGAGGACAGTGATGATATATGTAAAGAGTTATGTGATACATGGCAAAGAGGTATTCTACTGCATTGGTCCATAATTCTTAAATTTGGCCCAGTTTTCCTATCCAAAATTAACTTTACTTCAGAAAAGCTTAGTTGCGGGAGGGGACTGATAATCAGCAGGCTGTACCTTAAAAATGGGTTTTTACTGAAATGATTGGAGTAAATACAATTTCCCCTGAAGACATAACTTATCTTCAGAAACCAGTATTTTCCCTTCCTTCCTTCCTTCCCTCTTTCCTTCTTTCCTGTTTTTTTTTTCTTTCTCATCTGCGATCTTCCTTTTTATCTTGTATGCTTTTATATGACAAACATGCTTCTGACAGCATCTCAAAACCAAGGAGCTAAGCTAGTATTGATATTAAGAGGTGACAATTTGCAAACTGAATGTGATCATGCCCCTCCTTTTTGAGAACTACTGAATTTTTTAATTATCAATACATTTGGAGCCATTTTTTCCCTAAGATTTATTTATTTATTTTGAGAGAGAGAGGGCACATACGAGAGAGAGGGAAAGGGCAAAGGGAGAGTTTTAAGCAGACTCTGGGCTGAGCTCAGAGCAGGATACAGGGCTCATGTCAGGACCCTGAGATCATGACCTGAGCTGAGACCAGGAGTTCACTGCTTAACCCACTTTGCCACCCAGGCGCCCCAGAGGCATTGTTTTATACCGGGTACCTCACAATAGAGAAAAAGCAATTCAACTTTCTCTTCTGCATACACTCAATTTTAACTTATTTGGAAAAGAAAAACAGTTTATTTCATTTCTTGCAGGCAGTAAGAACCTCTTCTAAAAATTATAATCAACTGGATAATTGAGGCCTTCACTTACAAGAATAAGAGTGTGTCCTACTTAGCAGGTATGCTTAGCAGCAATCAACTGGTTAATAACATACAAAACACTAAAGTCTATATGGCACAAAGGCCAATATCTTTCTACTCTTCATCAGGGAATTATAGAAACATCCTGACCCAGCTCTCTGGACACACAGGAGTTGCCATCCTGATTCAGATCCTTGATTAATATACTCTAGAATGATACATCTGGCAATGGCCTACATAGGTTCTCTCTGAGGACTAGGGAAAAAATAGACCCTATTAAAATGGAACAATTATACTACCATATACTATGACTGTATTTTGGTTTGCAGCAAAACAAAATGAAAAAAAAAAAAGGCTAAAAACCTTAAAATAATCACATGCGGATTTCAGGAGACTTCAGAATAATATAAAACAAAATAAAATTTACCGTTCTATTGTTTATCATAGAGACTAAAACTACTACTTAGTGTGTTTATTCAACAATAAATAAATTCACACAGACTTCATTTTGAAGATTATAAATTTGTTTTTAACATCTGAATTAGCTAATGTCTCATGACACTCTTCTTAATAATACAGAACATTCAGTTCCACAAGGAATCACTGCCTAGAAGAGGAAGACTGACACCAGGATAGTCCTTTGTTCTCATTGAAACCTCTTCATATTCATTACTTTTTGAATTCTAACAACTGCTTTCTATGATGGTAAGTATGCAAGGCATTGCTGAACATAATTTTATACACAAAAAAGTAGCTATTATAATGTAGGAATTACACTGTGCTCCAAAATTATTGCAGAAAGAACCCTTCTCCAACAGGCATTTTGAGCAATAAACACCTTTGGCTAAGAAAACATAGCATGTAGAGTCATATATTTGGACTGGTTTACCTACTTCTAGCCTTTACATCTTAATAACTGAGTCAAGATCCAACTTTTGAAACATCAAAGTAGGACTGATTTCATTTGCATCTAACTTGACCCAGAAAAAATATATAGAACTTGGCTACGAAATATCCAGGACATGTTGCCACCGATTATCTGCACCTTCCTGATATGCCATTCTTTGCATAGATCGACTAAAAAATATACTTCACTGAGTGCTGCAATATGGTCTCTAAAACTTATGTATCTACAGTTTATAAATTGGAAGTACTTTTACAAACTCTTTTGACTTTAATTGGTCTCTGAAGACATGGCTTAAATTATTGTAAGAGAATATAGAATATGAAATGTAAAAACATAATAGGTTTTTAGATTTTCTTTTCAAATCGGGGATTTATAAAACTGTGGTCTTTCTTTTTTTTCAATATGTATATTCTCCAAACATAATAAAAGATCATAAAGTGTGAGAAAGTAGCATAAAAAGATGTACATAATTAACAAAACCATTATTTCAAGTGAAGGGCTGTGTAATAATTCAATCGATCTTGTAAAAGATATTTCTGAGTAGTTGAAAATTTAAAAAAATAAAGCAATAATCAGTGTTAAATTACTGTATCACCACAATAATATTTGAAATAGTAAGATACAGAATATTTTAAGCAATTAATTTATCATTACCATACAAAGTATATAGAATCCATTCCTACTTTGATTAACCTGTAATTCCTCTAATAATATGCTTAAACTTTAAAAAGATAAAATATGAAAGTGCAATGCAAAATTTTTTAGTATACCTGAACTTGAAAATTTGAGTATTATTTGAGGAAATATATTTTGTGTCCTAACTCCTTAGATATACTTACCAAAGTAAGTAAACATATCAGCTTCCTTAAAAAAAATTTTTTCCTCAAATACTATTTTAATTCACAATGAGTTTATAACACTGAAACAGAAAAAATGTTGATCTGTATTCAAGTGCTCCTTTTTCCTTAAAACAGCTGTAGTTTCCTTGGTATTTGAAAACTGTGGACATATCTTAAAGTAGAAGTATTGACAATAGTTACATCCCTTGAAATGAAGAATCAGGAACCATATTCTCTAATCTAAACTGTGTCATTGTTTTCTTTTGGCTATGGGAAAGCTAGGAAATTCCACTGTCTCTGCTTCTTTAATTGAAAAATCCTTAAACCTCTTAAGAGTTTATTTATTAGAGGGGTGCCTGGGTGGCCCAATGGTTTAAAGCCTCTGCCTTCGGCTCCAGTCATGATCCCAGGACCCTGGGATCGAGCCCCGCATCAGGCTCTCTGCTCAGCGAGGAGCCTGCTTCCCGTCCTTCTCTCTCTGTCTGCCTCTCTGCCTACTTGTGATCTCTGTCAAATAAATAAATAAAAATCTTAAAAAAAAAAGAGTTTATTTATTAGAGAAATGGACATGAAATGCTTTGATTGTAAAACAACTTCAAATAAATACAAAATCAGATATTGTATCATATAGATTATCTTCCTGATAAATATGCATGTTTATATATACATAATGTTTGCTTTTTAATTGGAATGGTAATTTGGAAAATGAGCTTTTACAAAATGAGCTAGAAAAATTAAATAAGCATTTTTTCCCTCCCCTTTGAAAGGAACAGCATGAACAGAAGACTTAAAAAAAAAAAAAAAAAGAAAAGAAAAGAGAAAAGAGAAACAAAGTACTAATGTAGAAAAAGTGAATGTGAAAATACAAATTGATTTTTGTTCTTCCCTTCTGTTCTAGATTATATTAAATCATTGAGCATTGTCACTTTTAGAGATGCAGTCTAATAAACGGAGATGAAATACATACAGCATTGTAGAATTCCCAGATGTAACTATTTTACATTAAATAAAATATTTAAATTATCATGGAAGAAACTAGCTGGACTAATTTATGGTACATCTTAACTCATTTTAATAAAAGGCCTTGAAAGTTTTATTTCATTGTAAATAAGATTGCCAAATATCAACCTAGTTAACTTCAAAACATATTAACAATATTACAAAAGTGAAAAGTAAAAGTAAACTAATATGGATAAAATTAACTGTTGATAAATGAAGAGAGCAGCTAGTTAAAGTAACATTCAGTCTTTGTACAGAAATGAAAGCTGGCAGTGTGCTCCCTGGGCATGGCTGAGAAAAGGAGAATTTCTCATTTATTTATCCATAAAATTGCAGACAATTTAATAATAAGCATAAAACTGTTATTCAAAGCATGAAAATGCTAAATATCAATGTCTGGATACCAGAAAATAGAGGATGAAAAGAAATAGTAACAGAAATTTTTATCAGTCTGCACCATGAAATATTATCAAGTTGAAATTATCTTCCTGAATTTTATAAGCCTTTTAACTTCCTGTTCTCACTGGCATTTATTAAACCATAAGTCACCTTAAATTGGTTTACTTGTATTAAAATTTAATAAGCTCTAGTATACATTCAAAATAGAAAGTCATAGTCTCATATGCATTCAAATATAGATTTGTCTTTAATTTAAAAATAAATACCTTTGTTAGTTGGCATAATACTAACATGTTTGTTGACTTAGGAAAAAGTAAAATATGTAAGGGTGATATATTTCATTTTGGAGGAACAAAATTATTCTAGATTGTCTGTCTTATCTATGAATTACATTTTAAATAATTTTCTTTCTCATGGATTCTCCTTCAAACTAAGCATTTCCACTTCAAACACACAAGGGAGGTGAGTAAAGCTATTTGTAAAGCTATTAAACTTTTAATTGATGTGTACACACTCCATCTATGAGTAACAAAAATAGCTTGTATTCTTTTTAAAAATTAAAATGCAAATGTTAAAAGCTTTAACATTAAAAAAATAATCACAGAGGAGCCAACTAGAACAATATTAATTTTTATGTTTTGCTTTTCTTTGTTTCACTTCTCTCTCCATTGTTCTTATATTTCAGTTTTCCTGCACAATCACTGTTTATCTTATTATATTAAAAACCCCTTTATAGTAAGCTTTGATTTGCCCTCAAACACCAGTCTCAGAGAAAGTACTAAAGGTACCACTTTTACCTTAAAAAAAAATGAGCCACTTGGATAATAAATCATATGGTTATTAGAATAAATTGTCACTAAGTGGTATTAAGATGGTTATGAGTTAATGAGTGAATGAAGTTAATTTATTTTTTGAATGAAGTTAATTTAAAATGAACAAAAAATTTACTGCATTACTCTCTATATATTTTTAATAGAATTCTGGTTAAAATAATTAAATATCTATAATTTCTTCATATCCAATTTTGGGAAACACTTTTGACTAATGAATTGGTAAATAATCACCCAAAGAATTAACACCTTATACTTCCAGTGAGCGAGAGCAAACGAAAAAGCAGTATAATGCAGACATTTTTCAGAAGATATAATTTTTAACTCAAATGCATAACTTGCATAATGATTCTGCCAAAATGTTGATGCTGCATTTAAAAATCACAAGGGATACCATTTTCAAAGGTTATATTGTTATATTGTCAAATGAAGGGCATACAATATAACTAGTTAGAGTAATGCAATTAGTGAACATGCTGTGGTTAGATTTTTTTTTTGAAAATTGTATCTGGCACAAAGTAAAGACTACACAATTTACACAGCACACATCACCAAACATAAATGATACTATAAAGAATTTGTAATGTGGCTCAAGCACTGAATCATTTTTTTTAACCCATGAGAATTTTCATTTTTATTCAGAATTCATATTCTGATTGTAGCTACATACTAAATATATTATTTCACCTACTAAAAATTCATGATTTTGCTCATTTTTGTTTTTTCCATCCAGTTTCAGTTGCATAATTTGATAAAACAAGGTATATTCCTATGTGAATATTATGGTAATAATTTTAGGTTTTCTAAACTGCTGTATCTAAAACCTGAATTCTCTTACTTCGTGGAACGATCTCCTTACGTTCTAATTGGATAAAGAACCTTTGAGCACAATCCCCTAAACTCTTTATTGCATTAAACTGACATTACAGTAATTCTTAAAACTGTGAAAACATTTTTGCCCAAATAATGCCGACAGTATAAGAAAAACCTAGTATGAATATGGTTAGGATGTTGGTCTAAAAATTAAAATAATTATTTTTTCATGTATGATTTCTGAAACCTAAGTATGGAATATGAAAAACCAATTATATTTCCTTCTTAAGAATATCCCCTTTATGGATATGGGACTAGTTATCCATGCGAAAATTTTGAGCAATCTATAGTCTGTTAATTTTTTAAAATTCCTATGGAGATCTGTATGTCTTCTTTGGAAAAATGTCTATTTGCAATGATGTGGATAAAGCTAGAGAGTAATACGCTACATGAAATAAGTCAGTACAGAAAGAAAAATACCGTATGATTTCACTCTTATGTGGAATTTAAGAAAGAAAACAAATGAGCAAAAAGTAAAAGAGAGAGAGAGAGAAACCAAGAAACTGACTTCTAACTGTAGAGAACAAACTATTGGTTACCAAAGGGGAGGTAGAAGGGGGGATGGGTTATGGTGATGGGGATATGAGGGCACATGTGAGGAGCACTGAGTGTTGTACGAAATGTTGAATCACTATATTGCACACCTGAAACTAATAACACACTAACTAATGTTAATTAACTGGAATTTAAATAAAAACTTAAAAAAATTCTTATGGAGTTTTAGTTTTTATTAGGTAACAAAAAAATTCATGTTCTTTGAAACAGTAATTTGTTTCTAGGATCAATTCTTAAAGAAATAATAGATATTATTATAAATTCAACAGTACATTATTTATAAGAGTAAAGTAAAATAGCCCATTATTTATAAAAGTAATTATAAAGTATATGTATATGTTTATGATACATAATTTTCCCCAAATAGAGGCATGCATCAATAAAGACTTATTCAACCACAGTTTTGAACACTGAGTTGAATGCAACTAATGCTTTTGAAGACTTACAGGCTGGGGATTTGCTCAAGATATAATGCTATGTGTCAAGGGAAATGCACAGATTATATATATATATTTGGGATTACTCCAATTGCAATATATATATATGTGTGTGTGTGTGTATACACCCATACACGCACACACACAATACACACACACACACACACACACACACAAAATACATTCAGAGGCACTAAAGAAACATACAAACATGTTTTACAAAGGTTGCCTCCAGGGAATTACAATTTAGAATTCCCACGGAGTTGGATATTTTAATGTGAAAGAACCCAATTTAGATGATTGTTTCTTTCTTTCTTCTTCTTCTTCTTTTTTTTTTTTTTTTTTTTTTTAGGTCACTCAATTTTATTTTGTCTTTTTTACAGTGTTCCAAGATTCATTGTTTATGCACCACACCCAGTGCTCCATGCAATACATGCCCTCCTTAATAGATCACAAGCATCACCAGTAAGATAATTAACCAGAAATTGTGTGCTTTCCATTTTCCATGACTATATGGTGCTATACTATCTATCTACCCCTTTTCTCTTCCCTAATACCTCCTTCTACCTCAAATTCACCTCCTCTGCCCCAGCCATGCTGGACGTTGTGCTTTCCCCCCTTTCCCCTTTCCCCCAATATATTTCCATGCCATTCATTCATTCATTTGTTTGTTTGTTTTTATTATGTTCAATTAGACAGCATAGAGTACACATCATTAGTTTCCGATGTAGTGCTCAACAATTCATTAGTTATGTATAACACCCAGGGCTCATCACCACACATGCCCTCCTTAATACCCATCATCTGTTTACCCCACCGCCCCTTCTCCCTCCCTTCTCTAACCCTCAGTTTGGTTCCCAGGACCCAGAGTCTTTGTGCTTTTCATTCAATATGCCAGATAAGCAGGTAGAACTGGTCGTTCACTGCTTAGAACTCTCTTCCCCAGAGAGCAATCTGGCTGTACCCTCTCACTACCTTCATGGCTCCCCCCACTCATGACTGGCATGTTGACTAGAATGTATATTTCTCCACGAGGACTCCTGTCTCCACCTTCTACAATATATCTGGCTTAGTGTAGATAGTGAAAAACTACTAAGTGAATGAATGTTATTGCCCAGAAATATTTTTAATTATTAATATATCATCATCCATCCTTATTATGAGCAACAACAGGACTGCTGAAAATTTGGGACAGTGCAAACGAATTCCCCCTTGATGAATTTTTAGTTATTGATATTACACATGTAGAATTAATCATATTTCTATACTGAGGAAATAATTGGTAAAATTTGAGTAGAGGCTGTAAAATCAATCTTACAGTGGCAAAACTTTTCAGAGTCCATATTTCTGCATTGTCAAGGGTAAGGCACCATAGAGAAAACCTAATTGGGTCCTTTCATTTACAGGTAAGGTACTAAAGACCTAGCAAGTTAAGGTCCTAGTGAAAGACAGAGGTAAGCAACTGGTATTACTGAGCCAACACCAGAATGAATCTATTAATTTCAGATATGACATGAATTACAATGATGGAAAAAGTTTCAAGTCTTCTTCCATGTATTTGATGATACATGAAAATAACCTTATAATGTATAGCATTTCTATAAATACTCACGCAAACACCTCTGATACTTAAATGTCAGTAGGTGTTTGTGAAACAACAAAAACAAGAAGAAATCTTGTATTAAAGACAGATCAGCCTATATATAATAGTCACTAGCCTTGTTTTTTTTTCTCACCAAAAAAATAAAACAAAATAAAAAATGCAAAACAAAAATAAAAAATGTATGTGTTGATTAGTATAAAGTTTTATTATACTTGCTATATGTAAACACAATTTTTCCTAAAGAATTTTAAATGCACTATTTAATGATCCAAAGAGAAAAGCTCATGACTTCTGAAAATTTCAGAGAAAATGGATTGGAAATGGGGAATGATTGTATTAAGCTTTTCTCAGCAGAGAAAAAAATTCCAAAGATGTTTGTACTTCATTGCAGTATGGGTAATCTCAATGACCAGTCAACCTCTACACAGTTTATCCTGACCAAAATACTCTCACAGGATTCCAACCATCCTGAAAATACTGTACCTGATGGGAAAAAATAAATCTATCAAGTCTCAGGACTTTATACCCCTGAGGGAGCTCCCTCCTCAGTGTCAGCCTTAGACAGCAAGCCTGGGGGATTTGAGAGAACAGTTCATCAAAGGAGAGTTTGTGGTATCTGTTCCCTTGTGTGACAAAAACTCCATTATCATTTTCTGGTACCCATGGCAAATTGGTGGTCAAATATATACATCTTTATCTATTTTAATCACAAAACTATAAGTCACACTTTACTGAACCCAGTGAAAAGCATTGTACAAATCAACAACGAATGTGAGTTCCCTCTCTCCACCCAGAAACTATTTCATAGCTATTCATTTGATGATGCAATGTTAGATTTTTTTTTAATGAAAAGGTAATTTCTTTAATAAGAATGACCCTAAAGAGCTGGTCACATCTATAAAACGAAAATTTAACTCCAATTGAGATTGTGTTTAATGTAATAGTTACTTCTAATTTGAACACTTCAAATTGACTACAAAAACGTTCTTTGGAAAATCCATTGACATCAAGGGGACTGTTCCACACAATGGGAATAAATTCAGCTCTCTCTCTCTCTCATTACTGGTGTTTTGTGGGTCACTTTCAAATTTGATAATTTCAACCATTTACCCTTTAAAAGTTTCAGAAGTAATTTATTTTGCACATGTGAGATATGGAACATAAAATTACTTTTAATAATCAAAAGTAGAAATGTAAATGAGAATAAAATAAAAGTTAACTACCTAAAATTTCATTTTATCAAGTGAATTTGGAATTGTAGCCATGTGCCATTTTTAGACTTCTATTAGAACTATTAATTAATATTCTGAATACATATTAGAGATTACTGATTAAGTGATAGCCTGGCAGCTAGAAATTTTCCTATTTTACTCCCAATTCTTAGTTTATGCATTGAGAGTATGATTCACTGTGCACTTATGAGAAAATATTAATATTTCAAATAAGAATACAATTACCATTACAAAGATTGTGAAACAGACCACAGTGACATTCTAGGCTCAAAAATGCCAAACATTCCTTGTTCTCTGTTCAAGAGGTTTCAAATTATTTAAACACAGGACATTCCTGGAGGAAATGATTAAACTTTCATTTAGCCTTGGGAACTCAAATATATCTTCTTTTACCCTACCTAACAGCAACTGTAGTTTCTAAGTTTAAAATTATATGTTACTTTCCTATTCTATATCCAGTTTATTATGTTATCTCTTTTTGAAATCACCCAGATTGTGTTTCTCTGATAGACTTCATACTCAATAAATTGCCAAGTACTGTTAATTACTTTATCTGTACTGTGTCAAAACTTTATCTTTTCATTCACACTGACCACCATATGAGTTCTGATCTTTATCACTTTGAAAGTACTGAACCTGATTGGTCTCTTGGATGCCGCCTTTCTCTTTCTAGAGTTTGTGCAGTCACAGAGAAAGTTTCCCTACATAGCTGCATTACTTGTGTTATGCTCCCACCCAAGTATTTTTAATGGCTCCTACAGATCATTAAAAATGCCCAAATTCAGGGCTCCTGGGTGGCTCAGCGGGTTGAGGCCTCTGCCTTCGGCTTGGGTCATGATCCCAGAGTCCTGGAATCAAGTCCCGCATTGGGCTCTCTGCTCAGCAGGGGGCCTGCTTCCTCCTCTCTCTCTCTCTGCTTACTTGTGATCTCTGTCTGTCAAATAAATAAATAAATAAATCTAAAACAAAACAAAACAAAAAATGCCCACATTCTTAGTTTAACATCTAACATTCCGCATGATTTTTGTCTCCTCAATTTTTTCTAGCAAAGTTAATATTTTAAATAAACTTTTCAATTTTAGAATCATTTTAAATTTACAGAAAAATTGCTAATACAGAGTCCCCTGAACCTCACATCCAACTGGCCCTATTATTAACATCTTCTATCCATAAAGTACATTTGTCACAGTTAATGAACGAATATTGATGCATTATTGTTGATTGAAGTCCATATTATATTAAAATTTCTTTAGTTTTCACTGTATGTCCTTATTCTGTTCAGGAATTCCATGCAGGATATTGTTCCTCAATATTTTTATCTACAGGAAAGAGATAAAAATTCCAATCTACAGCTGCAGATAAGATAAACTTTTACTCCTCCCAATTTTTAAAGTCAACTCTCATATATTTGTTGATTTCACATGGTAGAGCTAAGGTGTGTTTTCAGACTTGTATACTTCAATAACAAAAAGTCAAACTAGATGTTGTTCCAATAGCTTCGACTGACTGGCATAAACATTTACTGGGGTAAACTATCAGAGATCAGGACTTAGATTTGTTTTGTATATAATTTTATTCCTTAGTGCCTAATACAGTGTCTAGGACAAATAAATGTTGAATCATCTATTTCAAACTATATTTGAGAAGATAAAAAAGAATTTATGCCACTTTGAAATATCACTAATGCTTTATACATCAGTATAATTATTACTAGCTGGATTTTTTACCTTTTCCAATATTTTTAACAGATATTGCACATTCAGAGCACAAGCATAATTACAAGCGGATACTTACAACACCAAGGGAAGAAACTACTTTTAGTCTTCGTCAAATAAATTAGAAGCAAATTATAGTTAACATAATAATAACTATCTGTATTACCTATTCATCAGTGAAGATTTCAATAAGGATTTATATGGCAACATACTATTGGCTCAATTTGAATTTCTGTTGTCTTTGAATCAAACCAATATAGAAATCTGACTTCTTTTTAAAGTAATTTATGATGTAGATAGGTCCCCCTGGATAGAATTAATGACTGTGCTGCATCATTAAAGTGAATTTAAACAGTTTAACATTATTGAACTGATATCAGAGAAAGACAGATTACATCTGAAGAAAATGATAGCATATCACTCAAACATTGATAGTATTAATAAATGTATCCAGTGTTTAAATGAACTGATGACATGTAAGTAATGCATAGACTGAAATGAATGTACATATTTATATTCATTAACACCATAGTTCCAAAAAGCAAATTAGACAAAACGTGTAACCTCTATTTATAAAATATGTTGCTCATAATCTAAAACAAGTATGTTTCCTCATAGCTTTTACAATGCTGTTTCTTTCACTCTTTTCAACATTCAAAAAATTTGTAAATGATCTTTAATAAAATATTGTCATGTGAACATGAAAATTATTAGATTGTTAATGGATTTTGAATATTCTTGTGCTATTATTTTCTATGTGAAAATATATTATTATATATTGTTCAAACATTTTGTAACTTCAAGGGAAAGTATCTAGTAACCTGGCAGAATTTCCAGACACACAGTTACAATGCATATCAGAAGTTAATGATATTCTGATGGATGTAGGATAAGTGTAATTTAAAAAAAAAATAAAGATTTACCGTTCAAATTTTGAAGATAGGTAGTATATATATGTAAACTCATATATGTTTCCATACATACATGTGTGGGTATAAAACAGAAAATAAGTTTAGCAATCAAACATATAGAAAAGCAAAATACCTAATTAAAACAAGTCTAGGAGATTTATTTTCTAAACTATGAAGTTCTATGTAGCCTAGTTTTTAAAAAATCTCGATATTTTATAGAAGTAAAGAGGAGGAAAAATAGTATTGGTATTCTCAGTAAAATGCAAGGAAGAAATCTGGAAAACTCTGGCCTCTAGAGGGTTGTTTCTTTAATCCTTACTATTTTAAATATATGTTCTTATTAAAGTGTAAATTCAAGAGGATTTCACATCATGTTCTGAAAAGATGCACTTACACCTCTCTTTGTAAACTCCTCCATATAGGAGTACTTTCCTGCTCTTCCTTTTCTTAGTGTTGTCTATTATTCCTTTTGACAAATCTTTCGTTTTAACCATTTTCCCCCACTCCTCTTTCACTCTAAATAGACTTATCTAATTATTGATTTTTTTTTAAAATCAGTACATGGGTATGGCCGACTGTATCAGTATTGCTCACAAATAAATGAATACCACTTTCCCGGGTATTCAAATCTAATAATTTTATTGCAAATATGGCTTCTGCATCTAGTAATACAGGAAGAACCACTTCTGAGCTCTGAGGAATCTTTACCTGATTCATCTAAAGTTCAAGACAAGTTTTCATTTTATTATATTGTCTCCTGTGTTTCCCAGTGACAATTCACTTCACTATATTCCTGAACGTGTCAGTTTATCCACATGCTTTAATTTTTGTATATACTTTAGAGTCCAATATCAGTAACAGACACTCAAAAGATAACCCGAATTTATCCACCTTTCCCTCAACATTACAGACTAATCTTTAAGCCTGCAGTCAGATATCTCAAGTAGAGCATCATATATTTCAAACAGATTGTGCTTTCTTTTTGCATTGTCCCATTTCTCTTGTACTCATTGCTATTGCATCATTCCCTTTCTCTGCACATCGTTTTAGCCAGCCAATACTATACAATCACCCAACAATATCGTGATGACCTGGTGGAAGTTTTTAATTTTGAAAAAACTTCATGACCCTCTCTTACTCCCTACCAAGATGTTGAGGCTTTTAGTCTCCAAACATTGGCAACCCCCACGACTCCCTCTCATTTTCAATATCACCTAGACTAGTGAGAACTTCATTACTTCTCACATAGGCAATTGCCACTGTGAGATAATGAACAGACCCATGAAATTGTAATCAGAGAGCCACATAAAAGCTTGATGGCCTTAGACTGGTTATTTCTCTATTCGAAATGGAAAAGGCAATTATATACTCTAAAGTTATCCTATAACTATCTTATAAAATTATTCAAAATTGTGTATGGTAAATGAGATAATTTAAGTAAATGTGCATAATTCAGTTCTTTGAAGTCATTAAATGTTTGTTGGGTCTGTTTCTATCTGCAACAGAACTGGCTCCCCTAAAGATTAATTCACTATCATGTCATTTACCAGATCAAGATCCTTTAATATTTACCCTGTGACTTCAAGTTCTTTAAAATCTTCTCCCTGATCTTGTTTTAATCCTCCATAAACTCTGTGTGTGTAAATAAACACTGGGGCTATATTGAGAATACATCAAGAATAAGAGAAGTGTGTCCCTCGCAACACAGAATTTGCAGACTCCTGGGGGAGACAACTTAGCGCAAAAACGGTCTCAGCACCAGAGGTCGCTTTATTGAGAAATGAAAGAAGAAACTGAAAGACCTCCCTGGCTGGTGTATAGTAAACGAGAGAGTGACACCAGGTTAAGGTTTATAGGCCAAGGTTAAAAGTGTAATGTAGACATTTTATTGGTTTTGTTTCTTTTGTTATTGTTGTTTCCCTAGTACTCTACAGAAATCACTGCAGGATCTTAATCATTGTAGGAGGAATGCAATGATTAAATTTACATCTCAAGGAGATCACTGTCTTGCTAATGGCTGGTAGTTTACTCCAGGACCACAAAAGAAGCCCATGAGCACGTTCCTGGGAGGGTGATCTGAAAAAGCGAGGCAGCCTGGACTGGGGGAAATACCCTGGAAGTAGGGTTGGGAGGTGTAACAACAGGACTTAGTGACACCTAGTGGGACGCTGGAGAGAAAGGAAAGGAGTCTCTTTACCTGTTTCTGGCTAGGGTGAGTAAGTAGATGGTGATAGCCCTTATGGGGATTAGAAGGGAGCTGGCTGGGAAGAGATTATTAAAGTAGAAAGAAAATATTGGCAGGTTTGGGATGGAGGAAAAAAAATGAAGTGAATGGAATTTATTCGAGCTTTTTGTGCTCCGTTTTAATGGATCAAAACCTTTGATCAAATTCCTAGAGAACTGTGAAATGTCTTACTACATAGCGACTATAGAGTCTTACAAATTGTAGATCATTAATAAAGTGGAATTAAATTTGTGAATGTAACATCAATATCTCTGAGTCATCTGTCATAGTTCTAAAAGTAACACGGATCCTAGAGCTTAATACACGCAACATAACTGCCTTGGGAAGTCTTTGCACATGATTACTGAAGACTAAATAAGCAGGAGGGACTGGAGTGGAAAGATAGGACATCAGGCAGATAACTGCTACACTACTAAGGGCCTCAACCGTGGGCAAGTTCCTTTGGTTGTCTGACACATAGGCTTTTCATTTACTACAGAAGATAAGAGAGCATCTCATCAGCTTGCCATTAGGAGAAATTTGTTTAGAAGTGCTTGGTACAGGAACACCTGGGTGGGGCAGTTGGTTAAGCATTGGCCTTTGATTTCAGCTCATGTCAGCATCTCAGGGTTGTGAGATCTAGCCTGCATGGGGCTCTGTGCTGGGCTGTGGAATCTGCTTAAAATCCTCTCCTTCAGGGCACCTGGGTGGCTCAGTGGGTTAAAGCCTCTGCCTTCGGCTCAGGTCATGATCTCAGGGTCCTGGAATCGAGCCCCACATCGGGCTCTCTGCTCAGCCGGGAGCCTGCTTCCCCCTCTCTCTCTCTCTGCCTGCCTCTCCGCCTACTTGTGATCTCTGCTTGTCAAATAAATAAATAAAATCTTAAAAAATAAAAAATCCTCTCCTTCTTCCTCTGCCCTCATCCTGCTCTCTCTTAAAAAAATAAAAAGTGCTTGGTGCAGTGCTTGCCATATATAGATGTTCAATATTTTTTTTTCTTTTTAATTCCTTATCACTAGTAGTTGATCTTTTGTTTTCTGAATAAGTTCACAGAGCTAGTCAAATACCTATAATCTTTTAATGGTTTTTATTAGGATTTATATTTAGCATTGGGTTGCCAGCTCTAGCACAAAATAAAAGGGAAAGGGAAAAATCGTCTTTGCTTTTATTAACAAAAATAAATAGATAGTACTTTGAATTGTGCTATCTTCCTTTTGAATTATATTGCTCAGAATGGTTTCAATAAAATCTGGGGGCACATCAATTAAATTGCATAGCATGTTATAAAAACTAGAAAGAATTAAACATGCCCCTGCCTTTTTGAAACTTGATGATTGATCAGTTTGCCCATTGGGCTCCTTTCATTTCCAACTCTTCTCTGGTCTATTGTTAATTGATCACTCTAAAACAAAAATGTGATCAGTTAACTCCACTCAGAGTTTTCAGCTGCCTGTAGAATACGATTCAAACTCTTTAGTATGGCACTAGAGGTCTTTCAAAATCTGACCCTAACCTATTCATTTGGTCCAATTTCTTTCCCTTATAACTCTACACCCCATATTCCAATAAGAATATTTCCTTTCTTTTTTTTTTTTTTTTGCCATGCCTGGAGTTTGCTATAACGTGTCACATCTCTAAATCTTTGACTATATTATTATTCCAGCTTCAAATATTTAATTCACCCTGTATCTTGTAGTCCTACTCCATTTTCAAGAACCTATTTAAAGCACATCTAATATGTAAAGTTATTCCCTACTTATTTCTCACCAGAATTAATTTTATTTATATGAATCATTGTTTGCTTTGTAAAATCGTTTTTTAAGATTTTATTTATTTAGGGGCGCCTGGGTGGCTCAGTGGGTTAATAAATAAAATCTTTTTAAAAAATTATTTATTTATTTGACAGACAGAGATCACAAGCAGGCAGAGAGGCAGGCAGAGAGAGAAGGAAGAAGCAGGCTCCCTGCTGAGCAGAGAACCCAATGCGGGGCTCTATCCCAGGACCCCGAGATCATGACCTGAGCCGAAGGCAGAGGCTTAACCCACTGAGCCACCCAGGCGCCCCTGTATCATTGTTTTTAACTAATGGAATTACAGCTAGATGGATGGAAGACTGACATTTTCAAAGTCTAAACATCTTGAAAGCAGAGTGTCAAATACATGAGTGCTAAAATAATATTTGTTGAATTAATGTACTCATGTTTTAATTAATGGTTATGAAATCCGCTCCTGAGAAGCAATCACAATACAACTCCATAAGTCAAAAAAAAATTATCAGATAGATTTGCTTAAGATTCAAACTATTGTCTATTGTTTTCCAACAGTGTGGAATAATGCTTATGTATAACACAAAGTCATTCTGCATGTATTAAAATTTTCTAAAGTTTTCTTGCCAACATTCTCTTAAATACTTAAATAATGTCACTTTGTAGGGACAAAATATCATATGTCTCTATAAAGGAAATTATGTAATAAACACCGTAATTAATATTAGGAAGGAAATGACTAGGACAAAACTAAAATAAAATAATTTCATCCCTCAATATGAACTTTCAAGACTTCAGAGAAAATAAAAACCAGGGCAGACAAATCAATCTCCATGAAATATGTATTTTGTTTGGAAAATATATCCTGTATCAGAAGTGGGGGGCATTTGTTATCAGTCTGCAAATTCTGAAAATACTACTTGAAAGGAGCTTATGAAGCAGTAATATTTTCATGTTCCAGATTATTTTTTAGCTTCCCAAAGTAAATATTTATCACATTAAAACTCTTACAGGGGTGATAGACTTTTTTATTCTATATTTGGTCTAAAGCAAGACCCCAACTGTACATTTCTCTTATGATTTAATAGGAAACTGGATTAAATAATTTCTCCAGGTGGTAGACAATAATTGTTTTCATTGTTACTACTTGAGTCATCAGCAGTATAACTGGTTGTCAAGAATGTAAGGAAGCAAAAGCCCCAACATGCAAATTAAGTACAAGTCTACAATTCCTTGTCCATAATTTAGAAATCCAAAAATATTTCAGATCTGGAAATGGTGGTTACTCATATGGTGGTAAAAACTGACTTGAACTGGCATGAACTATTTCTTTTTGTCCGTTTTGTGTAAATATTCAGCCTTCTTTACTACAAAATGTAATGTGTTTGACTGTGAGTACTGCCATAGATTCCAGTGGGGAGATTACATGATATATGATTTATGCATTACATCACCTTTCCAAAATCTGAAAAATTCTTAATTCTGGGAAGCATCTTGTTCTAAGAATTTTAAGCATACATAATAAAACATCTGCTTTCAAAAATTTACTCAAGCTATGAGACTAGAAAGTATAGGAGAAGCAAATTTGAATATGTTAATATATTTGGCTATACAGTTATCAAATACAAATATATACATTTACTCTGTGATATGACATTCTTATTTCTTGTTTTTTTTTAATAATTATAAATATAAAATAACAGCTATATCTATTTTTGACAGATGTGTACCTTGGAGTAGAGTATTTTGGTATTTTCTAATCTCCTCTGGCTTTTCAAAGTTGAGGTCATTTATATAATATAAATGCTAATGTGAAATAATGAGATTGATGAACTTGCCTTGTACTTCATAGAGAATATTGGATCCACCTATTATGAATTCCCCTTTACTTTTACATTGCTGTTTATCCTTTTCATTTAATTCTCTTTTCTTTCTGTTGCAGAAAAAGAGTTGATCTTTACTTTAAAGCTAGCATCTCCATTACACTCCAATGAATATTTTGTATCTAGCCCAACCCTCCAGTATTTCCTTTTAATTGGATCCTCTGTGTCAGTATATTAAGAATTAGTCACCCTGAATAATTAAAGCATTTCCATTCATAATACCATCTTTCTTACCTACTATTTCCCCTTTCTTTCCCTTATTCCATTATTTGCTGGTTTTGAAATAACAGAGTAATTGCTGTCTGCAATTCCTGACCTTACTTCACGGTCTATCTTGAAATCCTTTTTCTTTTTTTTTATTACTCCATTATAACTTCTTTCATGGAAATCAAGAGTGATCTGTCAGTTAACAGATTCCATAGCTATTCCTTGAGCCTCATTTTCTTGGATTTCTCTAAAGAATCAAAATATTTGTTCTTGTCTATCTCTGGCTACCATGGTGATACGGCTTTCCTACTTCCTCCCTCCCTTACTGACCACCTCTTTTCTGTTTTCATTGGCATTTCTTCCTTTTGTCCCTTCTCCTCTGGACACATTGGACTGTTCATTATCCCCTAAATTATTATATACACTTTCCATATCCCATGTATGTGTTTATGTACTTGTATGTTTCTTCTACCTCTGAAAGTAAAAAACTTCTTTACCCTTAAATTTTAGCTCAAATTTCATCTCTTGTATGAAGTCTTCATTAAATAATTATCAGTATTCAACTGCTCCTTTTGAAACTCTCAGACCCTTTTGTATATACCTAATCAATAGCACATTATTTTCTACATCTTACTATATTTTTGGTGTATGTTTTACTTCCATTACTAGACTATCAGTTCTGTGAAAATGGGTTTTGTGAGTTTCAAAAGGGTTCACTTGAGAATTTCATTTGAATGTAAGCTCATTGTGAATGGGAATGTACGTTTTGCTTACTATTCAATCCTTAACACTTGGGGAGTGTTTGGTATATAACAGAAAGCCAAAGAATATTTTTTGAATAAATATACAACATAGCACCTAAGATATATGATGATACATAATGATACTATACAAAGTGTTATTGAATTACATTAAAAATTCAAAACATTTGGTTTCAAGTGAATGTTCCTTCTTTCAAAGTGAGTGAGCTCTGGAAGTTATATATTTATGCCCATGGTGCCAGGTCACATATATGGGACTTTACACCAAACTAGTTTGTTGAATTATAAATTATAACTATCTCAGTATCTGAGATACTGTTTTTAACAAAAGCAGTATTACCCAACTTTACTTAATGTATTGTTTTAATTTGGCTCTCAATTATATGTGGCTGGAGATGAAATCTAAAAACTCGAGGTTTTAGTCACATAACTCATCTACAAGGTCTCTGGATTTTGGGTTGTCACAAAGTATTCAGAAATGTTTTTGGTCAGGTTGAACAATTATTGAACTTTCTCCCTTCCCAACTTCTAAATTCTTTAGGATTTAGTCCTGGACCCTTTCCTTACAATAATCCCAGAATCCAATCTCCTGGATTCTTTTTTTGCAATGATCTTTCTCATTGATTTACATACTTTAAGGATCATCCTATGTAAATGGTTTCCAAATTTACACCTCCTAACTTTTACTTTGACCGCCAAACTATAATTTCTAGTCGCTTCTTCTGATATTCATGTAAACTCTTTTTACTTCCCAAGTATTTTCCCAGTGGTGACCTCACCCTATCTTTGCCACTTTAGTAAACGGAACTCAGTCATCCAAGTTATGATGCTAAGATTCATTATGACACCATGCCCTATACTATGTCACTGTTTTCTAAACTTTCTCTGAAAGATTTGGTTAACTGAAGTTTGCTTTTGTTTTTGTTTTTGTTTTTTAAAGATTTTATTTATTTATTTGACAGACAGAGATCACAAGTAGGCAGAGAGGCAGGCAGAGAGAGAGGAGGAAGCAGGCTCCCCGCTGAGCAGAGAGCCCTACGCGGGACTCGATCCTAGGACTCTGGGATCATGACCTGAGCCGAAAGCAGAGGCTTTAACCCACTGAGCCACCCAGGTTCCCTTTGTTTTTGTTTTTACCTATCATCTTTGAATGGTGAAGTTTCTTTAGCAAGTCAATTCCAGCATGCAAATAAGCATTGTTCATTTAGAGAAAATGCTTAAAGTTTCAAATATTTATGTGCCAATTGAATATATGTGGTATAAATTACACAGAAACATACTTAAATAATTCAAGTTCTACTCCATTTATTTGAGTATCAAATTATTTTTTTCTTTAGAAACTTTTATCCCAAAATCAATTTTAAATGAATGCTGAGCAATTAATTATAATCATAAAAGTGTGTCATATACTAAAAGGAGTTTCTAATCTTTCATTTAGTTCCATTCCTGCTACTTCTTTATTACTCTGGGCCTCATTTTGCCTTGCCTTGGACTACTTTCCCAGCTTCCTAAGCATATCCCTGTCTCCCCAGTCATTGACATAACAATAATCTCTTTAAATGAGACTTCGAACTGTTACCTCCTGAACCTCCAATGGCTCCCGGTCCATTGTCCCATCACTGAGCTTCTCAGAGTCTCAGTCTTACATGCCCCATTCTGAGTCTCACACCTTCCTACTCACATGCATCCAACATGTTGCTTCACTTCATCTGTGTTTCTGAGAGTGCCTTGTCATCCTCCCTCCCCAAAGGTCATTGGGCCAGGTGAGATACACATTTTCTGAAGGAACAATCAGCTCAAATGTCTCCTTCTCCAAGAATTTTCTTTGTTCCCCCAAATCCTAGCTGGATTTTCCTTCTCATGACTCCATGAATACTCAGGGTATATCTCTCACTGCACCAGCCTCATGGTTTATATGTCAAGTTCTCTTACTACGATATGACCTCCTTGAGAACCCAGCCTGTGCATTAACTCATCTTCTATTCCTGGCACAGCTGTTCATTAAAAGGAAAAATAAGTGATTAAATAAATGAGTGAATGAAAATCTCTTCCAGAGCTATGAGACACACAGTTAGTGTAGATCTTGTCCCCAGACAAGAAATATATGCATCCTTGGACTTGGTGACAAATAACACAGTAGTGTCAATGCCTATATTTGGTATGAAACATTTTTTTTAACCTTTTGGAGCTTCTATTCAATATATTTATTCAATATATATAATATATAAACATATTAAGTATCTATTCTATATATATGAAAGAATCAAGCATTAAGTGCTTACATCTTTAGATTCATAAGGCAACGAAGTGTGATGACAAATCTGAAATACCTTTTTGGAGACACGAAGTTCTCTCTATTATGTGTTATAGGAATGGTATGAAAAAATGCAAAGAGCTCCAGTCCAGCAGATTATAAACGTAGAATTAGTACCACCTCTGCCTCTAATTGAAGACTTTATTAAAAAGTCATTGAATCTGTCTGTTTTCTTACAAAACGGGAATTATATTTCAGGAATCTTTCTACTCTAGTGTTTTGAATATAGCTTTCAAAAGAACAGAGAACCTGCAATAGTAGAACATGAGTTTCAAGTGAAGTAATGGAAAATATTTGGAAGAAGCTTAAACCCTATTAACATTATTTTCTCAAAGTTCTTAATTAACAGATGAACTGATAACCATTCTAGACTGTCATAGGTTACGGGCATACTCTAATTTTCATAAAAGTGTTCATAATATTACTACAGAGTTTTACTTGTAAAAGTGAAAAAAAATACTGTCCTTCTAAAAAACCATTAAAGGAAAAACCTCTGGCTGTATCCAAGTGTTTGAAAGATACAGTAATTCTAAGGCTGGGAAGGGTGTCCCTGCCCCCAAGGCAAAATGAGTTTTTAAAAGTTTGGGAAATACTGCCCCAACATTCCCAAATTGGAGTGTTTTAGCAAAAGTCATTGCTGTGCTTACTAAAAGCAAGAGAATCTCAAAATCACATTGAGTCTATAGTAAATCATGCAACACTTGTTAGGGAGGCTTTACGATGAGAACAAATGTGAGGGTGATAAAATCTCTCTATTTTCATGATACCAGCTGCTGGATTCTAGAAGCAGATGTTTGCATACGAGAAAAAGAGATGTCATTGAAACTTTTAAAGTTAGGTGAACTATGGGACATTTGCAAAGTCTGGTAATCAAAAATAAACTGAAGCTGCTCACAGTTTGGGGAATATTTTATCCAGTAAAATGTAAAGCCAGATGAATTCTGCAAGTTCTAAAACATAGCATAAGAGAGTGAAAAAGTTGGTACTAAGGTGCTCTCAAATAAATGCAGTCCAATAAAAACTTATTGGGCTTGAAAAGAATAATTCTTGGCAAATAATACAATTTCTTAAATGCCATATATTTGAATCATAAAGCAGCAGTGTCTTAAAAATTTGTAAATGTTTTCTTCCTGGCATTAAATATTCAACAGTTCCTTCTCGCCCCCTGTATATGGCAGTAATTTTCCATTTCCTTCCTAAGACAAATTGACCATTAATAAGTTTACAGCAGTATTTCTTTTAAAAATTATTTTCAGAGATTGCGAGATGGCTGCTGAGAGGATGGATGTCGCCATCACGTCCATGTCCATACTTTTGTAGAAGCAATTTGCTATTGCCTGTTATGGGAAGGTCTGGGGAAAGACACTGATGGATTGGAAGGGTCAGAGCTGCAGTAACCGTAGTGCAGCATAGAAAACAGCATGGAAGCTTGAGAATGAATATAAAAGTACCATCGTGTTACTTTCCTACTCCTGGTCAGTTCTAGGGGAAACTGCAAAGTAGGTCAAGCTTGTGTTCAGTGTCCTAATCCTGCCTCAATAAGCCCTTCCCAAATCCTGTATGCATGGTTCCACCCCATTTTGGTGGACAAGAGCTTCACTGTTTATTCCCCCATTTCCCTACTACTTTTTTAAGTCATTCCTTCACAGCAAAGTATAGGTTGTGGAAAGTTTAAACTGTTTCCTTTCCAGGCATAATTAGAAATGTGGTGAAATTGCAGTCATTATGTAGTAAATTAGGGAGGGAGATGTGAAAGAGTGGGGCTCAGAGCCTCACCAAACTGAAATCACATAACAAATACTGCAGTCCTTTAAACTAGCCTAATCCTGTTTGAATATGGGGTGCACAAGCAAAATTCAAGCACTGATTTGAAAAAAAAAAAAAAAAAGAACAACAACAACAACAACAACAAAAATCCATTAGCTTTAGTTTTTGTAGTTTTGCAGAATGTCCTCTGGGAAGAGGGAAGGCGACCCTTAAGAATGTAATTTAGTTTTAAAACTGAAGTCACTGGAGCAAACCTGGCTTATTTGGTATTTCTATTATTCTCAACTTTCCATTGATTTTATTTTTATTAGATTTTAATCAGGGATTCCATTGTGAAACGTTTTGAACCCAGAATGTAATTTAAGAAGTCAGATTTTCTAGTGCAAGAGATAGGACTGCAGAGGCACAGAACTGAATAGGAAAAAGGAAAGAAAGAAAGAAAGAAAGAAAGAAAGAAAGAAAGAAATTATAAGGCGATTAAATAAAAGGAGAAATGAGAAAGAATTTGAAGGAAGCCACTCCTGAGGATCAGAAAGTCCTGGAATCCAGTCACAGAGGAAGGGACCAACAGCTGGCTACCTAATAGGGGCTTCAGACTCCCGGGTGGTGATGCTTCCACTGCCATGGCAGCTGTCAGCACTTCCAAGTGCGATGCTCTTCCACTCGTGTCTGGCTTCAATTCAAGAACTTGGTTTCAGTCAACTATAAAGATAGCAAAAGACTGATGATCCTTGAAAAAATTGAGAACAGTCCTACGCCAGCAATAGGGAGTTCAGAGAAATAATCAGACAGCATTTTGAACACTGCCCATGTATTATTTGGGGAATGGTACAGACTACGGTACAGACTACTGAATTTTAGGGAAGGCTTACTAAATCTTTTTAAAGAAGAAAAAGTTATTGCTAACAAGAAAAATACTTTACCAGACTTCTGTAGTGGACAGAAATTCAGAGATACAGGCACTTCTTTAAAGAAGTCAGAGTGGATTGTTTTACCTACCTACCTATCTACCTACCTATAATTAATATTTGGCAAAGGGAGCACGATGAAAATCTAATTGACAAATAGAAAAGAAGGGCACAAAAATGCAATCAAATAGAAAGAAACTAAGAACATTCTTTAAGAATCTTTTAAATTCCACTAAGAGAAACTAAAATAACCTCTTTCTATTAGAGGATTTATTAATATAAAATCCTTAAATCTATCCCCAGCTGTAATGCCCTATATCACTCCTTCAATTAACTACTGAACCCTTTCAAATATTTTTGCTAAAATAATGAGTAACATATACTAATGTTGTATATTTGGGATGATTAAGCTGATAGAAGCAAAAAACACAGTAATCAGGAACAGAACTAATGGGAAAAATCTGTGCAAAAGAGAAGAAAAAAGTAATATTTAAACTAATAATATGAAATCTCAAAGGCCTAAGTCTTTTGCAAAGGAAAACCATTATTAGCACAGAAATTTCCATTGAAAATGTGAAGATTGTTCTTGCAATAGATTCTAATTTCTAAGTTAAAGAAATATTTTGATTTAGAAATAGAACATTATCTTTCTTAATAGAAAAAAATTTAAACAAAGAAAGAAGCCAACTAAATTAATATAAAAATGCAAACTATAATATGCTACTGATTTTTTTTAATTGAAATGTGTTAAGGCACTACTACAAATTTTTAGAAGAGAAAAAGACTCACAAGCAGGTTTCTTTTTGTTTAGTTTTTGGTTTCTTTCTGCTAAGAGGAAATTTACTTTTGTTTCTCAGGAGATTTTAAAGGTATTAAAAATGGGTTTAATATTTGAAATCTGACATGAGATAATTGCTTAAATACGGCTGTCATCATCCTTCATCTGTAAAGAAAATTATTTTTTATAAGTGTGCATTGAATTAATTTGGCATTGCTTCTCATGATGCTTTTCAAATAAATTAACAGTGTATATTGACCAAGACAATGTCTGATTGCTTCTTCAAACGTTTTAAAATTATTTCTGAGTAAGCTGTTCATTATGTGAATAGTATAAAGCACTGGGTAAGGGGGGAACTCTGAAGGCATGCCATTTTATTTCTAATGCTGACTTCACTACTTACAGCTATAGAATATTGAGAAAATTTCTTAATATCTACTAAATGTGAGAGTAACATTACTTACCTATTTATAAATGCAATGAAAAATAAATAGGATAATAAGTTTTAAGTGCTGAATAATTCATTCAATGCATATGAGCTATTTTGATGTTCTCCCCTAAGGTTTGCATACATGAACTCGGGTTTTAACTTACTCTTCAATATTTATTTGGTATCTAGTCATAGAAGTGGATCAGATTGTCTATTTGAACAAATTTTACCATTTGGAGACAAAGTTGTGTAGAAAAGACACAAGCTTTGGCTATATCTAGAGCGAGGATAATATTCCAACCTGCTGAGCAGATTAATAAATTTCTCATAAGCTCAGTTTTCTTAAATGCAAGATAAAAATGGTAAGTATTTTAGAGTTTGGAGGTTAAATAAGCTAACATTGGAATGCAGCTAGCACTGTTTATAGTAAATAGTAAAACTCAGTAAATGCTAATGTCCTCCTCCAATCTAGATAGGTAAGTGAATATTGATATAGACATAGATAAGAAAGAAGGAAAAGAGGAAAAAAGAGGAGGAAGAAAGAAAGAGAGGAAGGAAAGAAGGAAGGAAGAAAGGAAGAAAGGAAAAGAAAAAAGTTGATACAGATGATGGACATGGAGATAGATAAGATGACAGAGGGAGATAAATGAGAGAGAAGAGGGATGAGAGAGGGGGCGAGGGAGGGAAACAAGAGACAGAGAGAGAAAGAGGTGAAGGAAAGAGAGATCTCTCATCTCTACTAGTTACATACAGTTTCTTGAAGGCACACTCCAAGTCAAAGGTATTTTTGATGTTCCTAAAGAATCTCACTCTCCTCATGTATTACAAGGATTTATAGATATTTATTAAATAAATGAATTAATAAACAGTCAACAAATCAATGAAATACTACTTTAGTTAATCCTCCAAAATCATGTTTTAAAGTAGAGGTTAATATCTCTCTTGTTATTCATTATTACAGATTATCTAAGTGTGGCTTTCAGATTCCTAATATCTTTCCCATATTTATTAATAAGGATGTGTGGAATCTACTCGTTTTAGGGGAGACATTTGCATTAGCATTCTCACTCTTACACTAGCAATTGTTTCATGTGTAACATTAACTAAAATATACGCCAAATGTACGTTCTTCTAAGAACAACAGCCACCTTCCTAAGGTATTATTTTCTGATACCGAAATTGAAAAAAACAGACTTTCAGTATAAAGTACATCTTCAGACATGAATAAAACCCCTTCCTTTTTCTATAAGGATCCTTACCCCTTCCCATCAAATACATCACTCACGTGGTTAAAAAAATTTAAAGAGTTAATGTGAATAGCATATAAACTTCTTTTGGTTAACAAAGTTTCTCACAAAAATATAATAAATGCAAAACTCTTTACTTACTCTATGCGGCTTTACAAAAAGTAGCCAATGCATTATCCGTCAGTCACTTTATTACACACATAGATGAATCTATGTTAGGTTCTGTATTCACATATTAAGATCCAACAACCCATTATTTAAACTTTGTCTAAAAAATTAACATATTAAACATGACATAATCAAAACCCATCACAATCACTTAAGTCACTTCAAGTAAATATTCAAATTTGTAGGAATTATAAATATTCCATAAGCATTCAAATACCTTTTATTGAAAATAATTTAAAACATAATGTTGCATTATTAGACAAAAAGTTGCTATGGTATATTTGGCAGTTAAAACTTATCAAAAGAAAGCCTTTTGGGAGGCCAACTTTAAAAAAAAAAACAGCATAATTGTAGTACAGAATTTTAAATATATATTATACTCAACATATGCATTTATGTCTGCATTGAATTTATATATGTGTGAATGTGTGTATTAAAATTTCAATATGATCTGAGAAATTAATAGACATGATATGTGTTGAAGTATGAATGATATGACAGACTGCACTACAGGCAAAATGTATTTTCCCAGAATTGTCAACCAATAAATATCTTAGAAGAATAAATGACTACGTCAACACAGTTTAAAAGTAGTTTCTCATTAAAAAACTGAAATAATAAACATTAGAATATTTAAATACTATTAGTATTTTGAGAACTAGTATTAACAAATATAAATGCATTTGTAATTCTGAAATTGATTTATCCAGTTGTTCTTTTCCTTTTTTATAATGATAAGACATAATAACCTATTCACAATCACAGGGTCTAAGTCTTACATGTAAGAGTTGCTCACTTTTCTTTGGGTGAATCATTAGTAAATATTTCTTTGTGTTTGAAACGATAAAAACATCAAAACTAATAAAACAAAAAAATTAAAGATAGACTTTTAGAAAAAAAGTATGTATTTATTAAGAAGTGTTTCTTTATTATATCTCTATCAGGGCCAACAAGTACGTGTTTCTTTGACATCCCTGCAGATTTAGATGTAAATCCAAAAAAGGAGCCAAAACTTTGGCTTCACTGTAATTTGACTCTTGAATAACGACTTTGAGGCTAAAATTCAAGCTAAAAATAAACAAACCTTGTTAAGAGCTATAAAATTCCAATCAGGTTTTCATTTTACCTAAACGTGGTGAATTTACTAAATTTAATCTTGTAAACTAGTACATTAAGATGTGCATACCTAACTAATATATGCCCTATTTTCCTTGTTGATAAACACAAAATGGGAAAGGTTAGGAAATGTCCATAAAGATAAGAACAATCTAGTGACTTTGGTCAAGTTCTCATTTTAAGAAGATTACAGACTAATATCCATGGCCTTCCTTTTTCTGTCGTTACTGAGGAATTGAATAGCTGCTTTCTGTCTGGGACAAGCTCTGGATTTGCTGTTTCTTTTGATTTATTATCAATGGTCCATTCCACCGTGATAAACGTCAACTCCAGTACTAATAGGTTTATAATGATTGCTTAAGCTTTACACTTTGTAAGCATTGGAAGGCTTCACTCACCTTGTTCAAGTGGTTGGCTTTTAGTTGAAGTAGTTTTCATCTTGAGTGCCTCCCTAACAGACATGTCACAGCAGGAGCCTTTGTTAGTGTCTTGGTCACTGTCAGCCTGATCACTGTCCCCGTGCCCACTGTCTCTCAGGCTGGCTCTTTCTGGGTCCTTAAACGTGGAGCTACTGAAATACATATAAAGAAAAAGAAGAGAAAGTGTTGTCTCTAGGAGTCTGAATCTGAAATGTAGTCTCTTGCAAAGCAATTTTGACACGAATGCAAATGGGGAAGCCGAGAAAGTTATTTAATAGGCCTTACCTTTGAACAAACTGCTGCCTGCTGCCCATGTAATTGGGCTCTGCGGGAAAATTGTCTGTCTGCGAAAGAGAAGGAAAAAAATACGTATAGTTGTACACTGGACAAATCTCCTGCAGAGCAACAAGATTTCCTAGTGGAAAAATGATTAATAATTCAAAAATTCCCTTAATCTTCAGATTTGTACATTTTAATTAAATTGGAAATTGCTGACATGTAATTATGTACTCAGAACAATTAAATGATTCCGGTCCACAAATTACCTGTTAAAGTAAACAATGAGCCTGTCATAACTGGCATTCTCTGTTACCACGAGGATGGATAACACAGTCTGTGTTGTTTCATTACTTAGATATTAAGATCGAACATTTGTGGGAGGAGTGGAAAAATGACCTAATTTCTCCATATTAAAAGTGTGAATTATTTAATAATACTCATTTTTAAACATAATTACATCATCTGCTGGGATTCTATGCCCTCCTTGATGTAATATCACTTAAAGTCATCCACTCCTCAATTAAGAGATACAGGGCATTTACTTCAAATTTTGCCAATAACAATTACAAGCACGGCACATATGGCTGAACTCATCTCTATAATTCATTCTCATCTACATTCTTACTACGGCATTGAACTCAAAGCAGGCAGTGGCAATGGGTATTACTTCTGGTTATTGAAAACAAAGTAAAATGAAAATAAGAAATAAAATGTTACTTAAAATATTGAGAGTAAAGACACTGAGAAACCAGGCTTGTTTTTGTGGTTGTTTTACTGCTTCCAAACTGATGTGGAGGTCTGCCAAAAAGAACTGAATTCTCCTTGTATCACGGAACAGAGTCTTTTGGGAGAAAGATACTAGATCTTTCATAGATCTCCCTATACTGTACATTCATACACATCACTTCTTCTTGCAGCTGACTCAGCGACAAAGGTTCTCCTGTTTTCTGCATCACTTCATATCACACCATTGTGCTCTGAAGCAGCCACGGATTCATACAACATCATCCACCATGCAAGCATCAGTGACACGGGAGCATGCAATTCACGAAGAAGAGGGCCCAAGGTAAGGCTTAATGTAGTACAATATGTATTTTCCTTGTAAATAAAGCTCATTTAAACTAACAGGACCCTTTTTTCTTCCCATGTAATAATTTGATTTTGTGGCCTTCTTGAAATATTACTGGAAGGGAAAAAAAAAAAAAGATATGTTAAGAGTAATAGTTTAAAGTACTATCTAAGTTTCACTGTTAAAAGTTGGGGGACAGGAAGTACCCTCATAAATTTCTTAATCTATAATCTTTTTCTGTTGTTGTTCAACTGACCTTTATCAAAGTGCAAAGATGAAGGTAAATAAGGTCAATACATGTCTCACTTCTAATCCACTTTAACTAGTAGTTGGTAGCAGACATTTTTCATTAACATGTTTCACTAGTTTTTAGATTCTGTGAAGCACCTTCATTTTTCTTTTCATAATGACAAACTACCAATTCTTAAGGATAACGATCTTCTAGTAAATATAGTAGCGGCCGCGGGGGCGTGGGGGAACACCTGGGTGCCTCAGTCAGTTAAGCACCACTTGGTATCAGCTCAGGTCTCGATCTCAGGGTCATGAGTTCAAGCCACATGTTGGGCTCCACACTGGGCATGGAGCCTACTTTAAAAAAAAATAAATTAAATTGAATTAAACTAAATTAAATAATAGTGGCAAAAAAATACTGGGGCAAAATGTTTGCAAAAGATTTTTTCCAATTTTTAAAACTATAATTACGTAAAAACTCCACATTTTAACTTAATAAGATCTGCTGAATTGGTCAAAAACATGCACGTAACCGATTATTGTTGTCAGTTGAAGACTAAGCCGTGAATATCTTAGAATACTTCAGGAAAACAGAATCCTGGGTATGAAGGAGAGAGTAAAATGTAAAGTGAAAGTGGAAACTCTAGTTTTTATAAGTGCTATTGTAAGTAACCTTGTGACTTTAATGGCTTTAATTAGGTGGAGCATCACAGGCTATGGATCCCTATTCAGTTAGACATATGAAGACAGACTGGGAAACTTTCCTTCCTCTGTTCTAATAGGGACAGTATCTGAAAGTGTTTGCCTATTGCTAAAGTTCTAAACAGCTCTGATGAAATACAGGACTTAAACTGAGAAATACAATACATTTCCCCACTGAATGAAGAGCTGTTTTCAAATTATGTGTGTGTGTGCATGTGCACGTGTGTATGTGTGTTTGCATGAATGCATCAGAGTGCTTGATGAACACTGAGCAAGAGTATTGCCGTCAAATGTTATTTTGATGAAAATAGAAACACAAGAGGAAGTAGTTAAAAAAAGGATTTTAGATGAAAAGAAAGATGAGAAAAATAAAGCAGGGAGAAAGGCAAAAGAAAAATAGAAAGGAGAAAGAGAGAAAAAGGTATTTATATTGTGGAGCAATGAGGGTGAAGAGAGGTAAAAAGGAATTGAAAAAAAAAAGGAAGGTTGGTTTATTATTGTAGAATTTCACAAAGTACAACTTTTAAAAATTTGCACCTTAATCAGTAGCAGAATAGCAGAAGTTTACTAATAATGCCTGAATTTATCCAGTAAAATAGGTAGAAACGTGAGAGGTTCTGTGTGTTTATAATTATCATAATGAAATAGCCATTTGGCCTTTAACAAACATATAACTAACTCACTATAAAAACCACACTGGTTTTAATATAGAAAATAACATTTTCATTATCCAGGCTCCAAGGGTGTCAGAAAATTCATTTAAACTAATATGAATATAAAATAAATGTATTTGCATAGAAAAATGAAAATAGACCCAAAACAAAAGCCGTATGTACCACAGCATCATTTAATTTAGAAATAGAAGGGTTTTAAGATATTTTCCAATAATGTACTCTAAAAATTTATTTCTAGCTTGCACATATCTAAATCTTAACTTTTAAGTCTAGGAAGAAAGTAAAATTTGAGATCAGACACTTGTGGCATTTTAGGTTTCAGCAGAGTAATTAAATATGAATATTTGTAATTCTTGAAAACTATCCTCTTCCATACAAACTAATCATACAAACTAATGTTTTCCCTTCGAACTCAGTTTGAATGCAGTAACTTTTACTTTGAAAACATATAATTTGTTTATTATTTTTTTTCAAAGTACCTGGAGTTGGTAGGTCATTACAGAAAAGTTCCAAAATAAACACATTAAAAACTTAGGTGATGATATTTTTAATCTCTTTCAGTCAAGATAAAAGACAAAGGCTGTGGGATTTTTTAGTGACTATTCACTCATAACAAAACAGATGTAAAGTATCTTATCAAACTGAGTCCACCTTCCTAGTTTGACTTTTTGTTTTATTGTTATTTTGTTTGCTGAACAGGAAAACTTAGATGTTCCTTACTTTCCTTTGAACTGAAAACATGAAGAAATAAGCAAGTAATCACTTAAAGAGACACACAAAGTGGGTAAGTCTGCATGATATGAAGGGTTTCTTTGATTATTTGCCTTTGTGTATATCTCCAAAAGTACTCAGCAGATTACAGTCAATTTATAAGTGATATTCAAAATCAGAATTTTTTGTCAGCAGTAATCAATAATAAACTATTCCTAAAGTACCTCAGAATATACATTTATATATTCTACAATTTGCTCATCCTATTATAACTCTAGAAAACAAATCATGATCTAAAAATATAAACATCCATGAGGAAGACCAAAAGGAAGCAACTACTGAAACTGAACCATATTGGCTGAAATTGGGTAAATTCTTTATTTGTGGAAATAGATTAATTTGATATGACCACTTACAAGTGGCTAAGAGAGTTGAGTTGAAATGGATAGTAAAAGGAGACAAAATAGATTTTTGTATTATTAAAATAGTAAAAATAGAAATTTTAAAAATACATAAAGCTTTTGACAAAAGTCAACACCTATTAATGATAAAAATTCTCAGCAAAATCAGAGAAGGAAACTTCCTCAACTGTATAAAGAGCATCTGCCAAAAAAAAATAGTATAACTAACACCATACTTACTAGTGAAAGACTAAAAATTTTCACCCTTGCTTTCACCACTTTTATTCACCATTGTATGAAAAGACCCAGTAAGTTCAATAAGGCAAGAAAAAGAAATGAAGGGTAAATTAAAAAGGAAGGGGAAAATTTTCAGTTATTGTATTCACAAATAATATTGTTTAGGCAGAAAATAAAAAGGAATCAAAACGAATCACAAACAAATCTTCTTAGAACCAATAAATAAGCTACGGTTACCATATTCAAGGTCATCACACAAAAATCAGCATTTCTATATTCTAGCAATGAACTATAGAAAATCAAAATTTCAAAAGCAATACATTTATCATAGTTCTCTAAGATTCAAATGCTTAGCAAATAAATATTTTCAAATGATAAGTACAGAATCTATACCCTGAACATGACAAAAATTATGAAATGAATCAAAGAAGACCTAAATAAATGAAGAGACATACTGTGTCAATGGAGTGGAAGACTCAACATGGTAAAGATGTTAATGGTCCTCAAACAATCTATACACCTAACATAATAATATTTATATTTACAGTATGATTTTATGTAAATATAGATGAGATTTGAAAATTTATAACAAGAAGCAAAGTGACTATAAAAGGCAAAATAATTTTGAAGGAGAATAAAGTTGAAGGAATCACACTATTTTGAGACTTACTAAGAAGCCACACTAATCAAGACAGTGTAGTATTGTAGACAGAAAAGACACATAGATCAATAGAAGAGAAGAGACTGCCCATAAGTAGCCCACAGAAATAAGGCCAATTGATTTTTGACAAAGTTGCAAAGGCAATTCAATAGATAATTCAGTAGAAATGAACCTTAACCTACACCTCACATTTATATATAAACTTATGTGTGTGTGTATATATATATGTACGTGTGTGTGTGTGTGTATATATGTATATGTCAAAATGGATCATATGTCTAAGTGTAAATGTAAAACTATAAAACTGTAGAAAAAAACTTAGCAGAAAATCTTTGTGACCTGACATTTAGCAGAGTTCTTAGACATGATACCAAAAAAGCATAATCCATAGAAAAAAAAAAAGAGCCAAACTGACACAGCAATTTGGTATTTACTTTAAAGAAATGTAAACTAGGCTCACATGAAAGATTTGTACATAAATATTTACAGGAGCTCTCTTTGTCAAAACGAGAGTCAGCCCAGATATCTTCCAATAGATGAACAGATAAACAGACTATGGTACATGCATGTAATGGAAAACTATTTAGCAATAAAAAAACAAACCACTTATGTAATAAAATGGATGAATCTCAAAAGCATTTTGGTAAGTGAAAGAAGCCAGCCTTGAAAAATCACATATAGGATGATTCCATTTGTGAAACTTTTCAAAAAAGAAAATAGCAAAAATGATGATGACAAAGAAAAGTTCAGAGGATGCCAAGGTTTAAAGTTGACTATAGATGTAGCATAAGGAAGTTTTTTGGGGTGATAGAACTGTTTAATATCCTGATTATGGTGGTGGTTTCATGAAGCTTTTATACGTACATGATTAAAAATACACAGACCTCTACACTCAAAAAAAGTTTCATTACTATATGCTAATAAAAGGTAATGGCAAAGTACACTAAAGTGATATCTGAGTGTCATATATACTGAAGATTCTTCCATCTCAAAGAAGATTATAAAACTACAAGCTCTTTTATTAAGTATCTTCAATAAACACAGTTTCTGAACTTTGCCTTTTAAAATGATATAAAGCCAACTTTTAAAATCTATGTAGAAATTTGGACAGACTACAAATGGATTCAAGATATAAAGATCTATTTAGCCACACTAGCAAACCCAAGCAAAAGTTCTCTAAGACATCCACCTTAATATGAATTATTTAGCTAAATTTTCATTTATTTCAAAGATGCTTTTCTTGTGTGCAGTTCCCATTTTCCCAGCCATAGCATAAATACTTCAAATGAAGTTTGCAGACTGTATTTATTGCAAAGGAACAGCTTTTTTTCTTCCCCTTCTTTTAAGTAGGCCCCGTGCCTAATGTGCAACTTGAACTTGTGACCCTGAAATCAAGAGTTGCATGCTCTACAGACAGAGCCAGCCAAGCACCTCAACAAAGGAACAGTTTTGTTGTTGTTGTTGTTGTTTTAAATTTCAGTGCAGGAAAGAAACATGGCTACATTGTGAAGAACTGGGATCCATCCTCAGAAACCGTGAGTTTCTAAATTCAGAAAATGCCTTGTAAATTGATTCTGCATTTGGAAGTGAACAGAGTATCTTTGTAAAGACTCTAAAGACATTTAATATGAAATGGTAAGTGTCTAAGATGTACCAAAGTATATGCAAAATATCTTCAAAGTGGTTTTGCAACTTTGGTGGCAAAATTAGGATATACTATTTAAAATGTGTGGTTTTATATTTTATATGAGATAATATATGAAAATTTCTCAGTTATCAAATACAATTCTTGTTATAACTTTTACATTTTACTTTTACATTTAAAAAATGCAGCACTGTAATAATCATGAAATAATGATAAGTGGGTGTTAAATCTGAGCAATTTTAAAATATTTGGATTTCTAAAAAATGAGGAAATCGTGGGATGAGAAAAATAAAGACCTCATCACTTTGAGTCTTATTTCTAATTAATTTCTAAGAAAAAAATACCAGAATGCTATTTCCCAAAAATATTCCCACAAAAAGAAGAGAGGAAAAAAATTCAAGCATTAAGAAAATGGATTGTATGGTTAGTTTTCACCATCCTAGATGCTATTTCAGTAAATTCTAGAATTCAATCTGTGATTAGGGCAATCACTGTGATAAATATATATAAAATACCTTGGTGCTAATTTCCAATATTCTCTTATATTTCCCATTACAGAGTTATGGGGCAGTCAGGGAATTCCCTTTGGAGAAAACAATTTTTGACAAACCAAACAACTCTGGCATTTCCAGAATCCTTGGCGTGGAAACGCTGGTATCCTTGATATCCTTTTACCTTTCTATGTCCGTTATCAAGGATGAGGCCTTTGAAACAGAGACCCAGTGGGTGAATTCACTCCACAAATGTACATTTAGCTTGGACCCTAGGCAATATTTAAAAAATCTAGCATTGAACAATGTAAAATTCACAACATCTGACATCTGATCAGGAATTATAAGGTATGCAATAAACTAGGAAAATATAATCCATGGCTAGGGGGAAAATCAATAAAAACAGACCCAGGCATGAAAAATATGATGGAATTAACCAAAAAGAATCTTAAAAATCTGTTCGAATATTAAAAATATGGTCAAGAACATGAAAGCATGAACCTGAGAGTAAGTGTCTCCTTAAATTTTGAGACCTCAGTACCTCCCTTTGTATCATCTTCATCTTAGGCCTGAAGGAGAGAAATAGATGGTACCAAAAAAGACCCAAATGGAAATTCTAAAAGTGAAAACTACAATATTTGAGATGAAAAATACATTAAATAGGACTGACAGCAGATTAGACACTTGAAGAAGAAAAGATGCAGCATTTTGTACCAGGTTCTAAAAGCGTTTACCTCAATAATTGTGTGTGTGTACACACACACACACACACACACACACACACACACTTCCCAGCCATAGCATAAATACTTCAGATGAAGTTTGCAGACTGCATTTATTGCAAAGGAACAGTTTTTTTTTTCTTCTTTCAAGTAGGCCCCATGCCCAAATGTGCAACTTGAACTTGTGACCCTGAAATCAAGAGTTGCATACTCTACTGACAGAGTGTATGTATATATATATTTAACAAACACATGGGGCACCTGGGTGGCTCAGTGGGTTAAGCCTCTGCATTCGGTTCGGGTCATGATCTCAGGGTCCTGGAATCAAGCCCCACATGAATCTCTCTGCTCAGCAGGGAGCCTGCTTCTCTCCCCCCCGCCCCATGCCTACCTCTCTGCCTACTTGTGATCTCTCTCTCTCTCAAATAAATAAATAAAATCTTAAAAAACAAACAAACAAAAAAACCCCACAAACACAAAGTATAAATATATATAATATTATATATTATAAAAGTATAAATATATATAATATTATATATTATAAAAGTATAAATATATATAATATTATATTTATACTTTGTGTTTGTACAAGTTTTACATATTTGTGTCAACATTATGTTTTTAAATTTGTAATATACTAGAAAGCAGAGACAGGTATGTCAAATACAAGAAGGATCTCTCAAAGGCTGCAATACAAAAATGAAGAAAGTTTTAATTCTAGAAATGTTGATTTAGAATAGGAATTGTTAAAGAAAAACAAAAGTATGTCCTTAACTCTTTGAAGTCCTCATTAAGAGAGAATTTACTTCTCACAAACAAGTTTGGGTTTGGATGTGTAGTATGGTGTTAAATCATATCATTATAGCTTCAGCTATACTAAGATGATCTGTGTTATCCTGCTTCAGAAGTACAGGGGAGTGGAATTTTCAAAATTCTTCTGAATTGGGCACATAAAGTTCACTGCATATATTGATGCCATTGGGTTGAAAACAAAGTCAAACAAGTTGAACTTTTCCCTTATTTCAAAGGCACTGCTTTTCACATTGATAGGGAGCATTCTCTTTGCAGCACACTGAACACAACTGAGAGTTAAGAGGTGAATAATTCACTTTAAGCCTTTTCATACCGACATTGCTTCTGATAGCTTTGCCTTCAACAGAATATATGGTGTGGTTCTTTCTACATTGCTGAAGTAGGCAACAGCATTTTAAGCCACCACTTATAAAGTTATCTGACAGCACCTATGGCTTTGGAATTTTCAAAGAGCATGAGGTATGGCAATAACTGTATTTATCAATGATTTTCAAAATAATACATTTTATATAAGTATAGTATGATTGACATTTGTGTTTTGCAACCAAAAGCATAATAAAAACACGAGAAATTCTTACCACATTTAGCAAAAACTAGCATTACTTTAAATTAAAAATGAGAGGACAAGAACAGCCACATCCTGTAAAGAGAACATTTTAAGTCTACAGCTCAATTAGGATGACTGAGATGATTTTTTTAAAGTTATGTGGCTACATATTAAAAGCTCTTGCAAGCGTTAACTCTTTTGTAAAGGATACTGATAACTTTAGTAATAACTTGTGTGGCAGAATTTAATTATGTAATTTTGAATCTTAAAGAAAATCATCTTTGACAAGGAAGAAGAAAATTGAGATAATCAAAAGGTAAGAGGAGTTGCTATTTGTTATCTACAAAAGCACACAAAATAAAGAATACTGTACATTTTCATATTTGCTAAAGCCTAGAGGCCATAGGCCACCAAGCTGCCACTGAATGTTAGATATGCTTTCTCACTGGCAATGGCATAGTGTTATGCCATGAGTTGATGTAGGGAGAAAAAAAATCCAAAATTTGAGTTGCTAACTTCAACATCTCCAATTAACCCATTCTCTTCAGTACAATCAGCCTCTCCATCTCAACCCTAACTAATAGTCAATCTTTCTTTTTCTTTCAGTGATGGTAGTGGTCATAATGGTGGAGGGGGGAGGGAGGTGGGGAGTTTAATTCCTTTCTGCTTCTTATTTGTTTGGTTGGTTTTTGGAGGACTCGGCCAGATATGTTGTCTTAGAAGACTCTCCTCTGCTTTCCTCCTATTGTGCTTTTTTCCTATCTCTATTAAGAATATGGAAGGAAGGGTGCCTGGGTGGCTCAGTTGTTAAGCGTCTGCCTTTGGCTTAGCTCATGAGCCCAGTGTCCTGGGATCTTGCCCCATATAGGGCTCCCTGCTCAGCAGGAAGCCTGCTTCTCCCTTTCCAGCTCACCTGTGCTTATGTTCCCTCTCTTGCTATCTCTCTTGGTCATAAATAAATAAAATCTTTAAAAATAAAAGAATATGGAAGGATTATCCCACTGGAGGGAATACCTACAACTGGATTCTCTGAACAGTCAAAGATCTATGTAGCCAATGAATGAACATTCATTAGAAGTCTGAACTTCTAGAACTCTGACATATGAAGAGAAAGAGAGGAAAGGGAGGGAGACAAATTGGTGACTCATGAATTTACTTATTATCCCCATGAATGCTGAGTCTTCTGCAAGATACATTTCCTTAAAATCTTATTAGGGTTAAAGAACTTGCTAACAAGTAAAAGGAAGTTTTCATAAATTGATTTATTTAGATTCAAACCAGTTTTCAGTCTAATTCATTTAGCTAATACGGACAACCATACTGCACTGAATCTAAATTTATGTAATTCATGTCATTGTGCACTTTCTGTGATACGAGGCTTGGAGTATTCTGTCTTATATTAGGATCTACAAAACAGTATTAGTGATATTTATTATTCATTCTTCCCAACTGACCTAGAAGACAGAATGGTGTTACTGTCTACATGGTTTCTTTAACAGAGAAACTACAGCTAACTAACTTTCATAAAGTTACCCGTCATATAACAAATTCATTGCAGAACAATAACCCTTGCCGGTGACTGCTAGAACCAGTCAGTTGCTGCACTGCCATTCTTAAAAACAGAGAAAAATAAGGCTCCATCCCAATATTTTCAGAATTGTTAATGAGAAATTAATGTAACTTGCCTTGAAGTGCTTTTAAAAATTACTGTTACACACTAAGAAAAAAAAAATGCTACTAACACCCCTAGTAATAAGACAACTCACTGAAAAAGTCTGCACTTCTACCTTCTATACTTGCATGTTAAATTATTTGAATAGCTGAACATTTTATATAACTCCAATAACCAGATTTCTTTTCCTTTGGACAATAACATAAAAAGGTAATTATGGCCAATTATTATCAAATATTCTAATGCATGCAGTAGGCTTAACTGTATGATTACTTACCATCATGACAGACATATAAATTGCCAAAATAGGCACTTCTGAACACTTACCTTTTAAAGTGCAAAAGAAATTCAAGGTATTACTTATAGTCAATCATTATGTAAATACCAAAAAACAAGAACTAATTTAAAAGGTGAACCAAACTGTATGCCTGTTATCCACTTCATCAGCTTATTTTTTCAAAATACACTCAAATTAAAAACATTATGAATGAATTGATTTTGATACACAGAGTTCACCAGTCTTGCTCCCCCAAATATTAAATTTTTAATCATAAGATAAAGTCAATTATTCAGGTAATTCATTTTGCTAATGAAAAAAATTATCAATAAGATCAGGTTCCTGTCTGATTTTGCATCTACCTTTCAAATAATCACCTGTATAGGTATATTCGAGGTCCTAATAGGATTTAAAAAATAGAAGGAATCCAAGGTGAAATTGAGTGATGCAACACCTTTCTCATTTTTTTCCTTCTTCCAAGTCTTAATAGAGAATTTTTAACTCTTTAGGGACAATAATGCAGGCAACCACCTAACCAACCAATATATTTTACAGTAATTAGTAAATACTTTGGAGGAATTTTGAAGCCCCCAGTCTTTCACATGGGTTTCAAAGTTAATTTACTATGTTTTCCAAAATTACAAAAATCATATACAATTTTAAATTTTCAAAAAAATTATCCATTGTGGGCGCCTGGGTGGCTCAGTGGGTTAAAGCCTCTGCCTTCGGCTCAGGTCATGGTCTCAGGGTCTTGGGATCGAGTCCCACATCGGGCTCTCTGCTTGGCAGGGAGCCTGCTTCCTCCTCTCTCTCTGCCTGCCTCTCTTCCTACTTGTGATCTCTCTCTGTCAAATAAATAAATCTTAAAGAAAAAAAAATTATCCATTGTATTTGAATTTCTGGTTTAAAAAACAAAAGTAATGTGAGAATACAATTATGAAAATTTAGGAGATAATATACAAGGAATTTGGAAGACCTGTCCTCAGAAATGATTATTACAAAGTAAAAGACATTCCTAAATTTGAAGAAAAATTAATTATTAATCAAATTTTGAGTATTAGATTACTAGAATATTTATCATTTTCCTACTGAAATATAGGAAAAAGTATCACATTCAAAATGTATGATTCAATGGGAAGAGTCTATTTTAGGTTGGCATTCATACCTGAAATTAAAATAAAGCCAAGTGTCTTTACTAATGTTAACAGATTTTTAATTAAACATTAGCACAAAATGAAATGAACTATCTCTACTCCTTACCAGACTGACACTTAATACCTAATTCAAGTATCCCCAGCTTTCTTTGCTTGGAGACTTCATTTCTAAGAATTTTTTCTCCTTGAGTAAAAGCAGCGGTCTTACCTACACAATCATTTCAGAGATAATAGGCTTTCATTCTTTCATATCTAATTTTGAAATAACGGACAAATACCTTGATCTTGTTAGAGACTCTTTATAATTTACATGGTACAGTTTTTTTTTAAAGATATACAAATGGAAAGAAATTAAGAAATGTTAATACTTAGTAATGCCTTACAAAAATAGTTGGTGAACCCTGGCCTCTGGCCCACTATCTGTTTTTGAAAATCAAGCTGTATTGGAATTCAGCCATGCCCTTTCATTTATATGTTGTCTATGGCCACTTTCATGCTTCAATGGCAGAGTTGAGTAGTTGTGACAGAAACTGTATGGCCCATAAACCCCAAAATATTTACTATATGACTCTTAACAGAAATAAGATGCAGGCTCCTGGCTTAGAAAAACTAAGTCTCAGTTCTTAACCTTTTAATTACAATTTTCACTCTATTCACTCCTGTAGATAAAATACTAATGAGGCATTTTCACATATTCACTCTGTTTAATTAGGTCATAGTTTAGGGGAAATAAACAAAACCCAAAAGTCATTTTCATCCTCTGTGGGACAAACTTCTCTCACAGAGTTTGCATTTTGAAGGTGCCTGATTGAAAAACTGTTCATATCTTTTTTTAAGTGGATTTCAGTATTAGGTGATTTGTAGCATGTTTATATTCAATTCCAAACTACTTAAAACTATGGAAACAGTACCATCACAGGAACACCTGAAAACAAAATGCACTTAAACACATTAAACTTCCTCAAGTATATCACAAGTTCCTCTAGAGTGTACTTAGAATAAGAGTAAGTAACCTGTTCTTTCCCAGAAAAAAGAACACTTCTGTTCTTGCTCCTTTATCTCCTGTGCTTCCTTATGTATTTTACAGGGTGATTTTTGTCATTGTTTCTCAACCTCTCCAAATCTATTCCTTCCTTTCAACCTCACCAGCTAGAACCATTGTAATTTCTATTTTACGGATGGAGAAACTGAGGCCTGTGGAAATCATGAAAGGTTAGACGGAGGTCCCAATATGAGTAAGTAAGAGGAAGAAATTTCTTTTGACTCAAAATTTTGGACTATTTCAAATAAAAAACCTGCAAGTACTGTAATGATCCATCTTCCTTTTCTATGTATTATGCTTTGCTTTCTAGCCTATTTATCACTGTCTGATGTATTTTACAGATTTATTACTTTCATTCTAATACTGCTTGTTAATCAATGCTCCCTACTGAGTTCTGATACCAGGTCACACCCCCTTGAATGGCTTTGTTCCTATAATTATTCAGCTCTGAATCATTTAAAACAAAGATAAAAGCAATGAGGTCTACTGGTCAACTTTGACTCAAATAAAAGAATCAAAGCCAGTTCTATGATCAAATCTGATGATCCTGGGCTGCTTCTGGAGTCTCCAAAATTTGGAAATATTTTCACCCTATAGGATCAACTTACAGAATTTCTTGAAGTTTCTGCCGATTGTCACTTTGAAAGACCCTGAGGCAATTTGTCATACGTACATAGGTCCCAGCAGAGTTTCTGAAGCTTAGTATATGGAGGCCTTAAAGAATTCTTTTCCAAATTGACCTGCATTCTAGGAAGTAAGTTGCAGTAACTCAGAGTAGCAATTATTCATGCTATACAATGTTTTCATACTCCATAGACACCTCAATAGAAATGTATGTCAGACATGATATCCCAACTGGTATAGGAACAGAAACCCTAAACTCTGAGTCAGATGACACTAATTCTCTATTCCTAGCTAGCTGTATATATGTGAGTAACATTTCTGTGCTTCAGTTTTCTCACATGAAAAGAAGTGTAAATGAAATCAGATGTTATCATATGTCTTTAAATTTCTGGCATTCATTAAAACAGTTCTTTTGTGCAAACTTTTCTTCAGTTTCTACCTGGTGTGAGTTATCTTCCCACATGGTCTCCCTGCCTAAAAAGCACAGTTCTTAAGGAAGACTTAATAACATCTTTCCAGGGGCGCCTGGGTGGCTCAGTGGGTTAAAGCCTCTGCCTTCGGCTCAGGTCCTGATCCCAGGGTCCTGGGATGGAGCCCCGCATCAGGCTCTCTGCTCGGCAGGGAGCCTGCTTCCTCCTCTCTCTCTCTGCCTGCCTCTCTGCCTATTTGTGATCTCTGTCTGTCAAATAAATAAATAAAATCTTTACAAAAAAAATAACATCTTTCCACTTCAGAGTTTACTTTGGTAGTGTAAGAAGTTTAAAATATCTGGAAATTATTTCTTCAGAAAACATTCTACCAAAAATTGGTCATTTTTTGAAATGTCTACTTAACATTTAAAGCAAAGGTGACCAGTCCTGGTTTAGAGAGGTCAAAGTAGAAATCTGCGATAAAATAAATTAGCATCTCAATAAAATTAATATTTAATATCATAAGTATTCTGGAATAAAATTGTACTCTTAAACAATTGCTACCATTTGGACCAACTGAAATATTGTTTTTAGGGAAAATATGCCTGCATATCAGAACCCTAACTGCTTCAGTGCTTTATGTCATTTGCTATTAACAACAACAATAACCATGTGTAATATTTATTCAACATTTAGTATTGATTATATGCTTTTTATGCATAATCATATTGCATCTTGAATTCTTATGACAGCTCTATGAGTAGCAAATATTATTACACTTAATAAGAAAAGAGAAAAAAAAAGTTAGCCTGCTCTGGACTGAAAAGCTATAGATAGATAGATAGAAAAGCTATCCATCTTTCTATAAGTAGAAAGATAGATAGATAGATAGATAGATGTAGATAGATAGATAGATATCTACAGATAGATATAGATGTTTTTTTTAACCAAGAACCTTGGGAACTGATTCTCAGTGTAAAGCATCAAACTGTCAATCAGGAAGTAACTGATTAAATGAATTACCCATTAACTGGCCCAGAATTCCAGCATTGTTAAGGGAGTATGAAACTACATTATTGGCATGGGATGATGTCTATCTGTGATATATTTATATAATTTTAGGCAAAAAGCAGCTTAAGATATTATGTTTAATATATGCCTGTAAAAAAATCTAGTTGTGTGTCATGTTTATGTGTGTACTTAACAGCATGGGAAGACAGAGCAGTTTATGAACCCTTATTCAAAACCCTGGCACTTAGAAGACATGTTTTGTAATCCCTAACTCTTTCATATTTCAGAATGACATTTTGTTGTACATGTCATGTATTACCTATACCAGCAGAGAATGGTACAATACCTCAAATTTAAACATTTTAATATTTCTTCAATAAAAAAATGTTCATATTAACACTAAGTGGAACTAGTAAAGGTTAAAAATAGTCTTAAATTAGTTCAGGTCGGAGTCTTTCGGATTTGTATTTAGAGAAGGGACTGTGGATCTGAGCAACAAAAGGTTAGCAATAGCTACCTCTGAGTACTTAATCATAAGCAATCATAACTTTTTAAAGATTTTATTTATTTACTTGAGAGAGAGACAGTGAGAGAGAGCATGAGAGGCGAGAAGGTCAAAGGGAGAAGCAGACTCTCCATGGAGCTGGGAGCCGCATGTGGGACTCGATCCCAAACTGGGATCATGACCTGAGCAGAAGGCAGTTGTTTAACCAACTGAGCCACCCAGGTGCCCAACAATTACAACTTTTTAAATGCAACTTTCTGTGTGTAAACCTGGCAATTCACAGACCTGTACCCCTGGGGCTAATAATACATTATATGTTAATAAAAAAATAAAAAATTTAGAAAATTAAAAAAAAATGTAACTTTCTCTATTTTCAGTCCATAGATATGTAATGAGTTCTTACAATGCACCAGGTGCTGTTTTAGGTATTTTTTTTAGCAGAGGTTTTGCAGTAAAAATTATTAAAATACAAAATGGCTAAAAATATAATAAATGACTACAGTGACTATAAATAAATAAAAACATAATCATTTAATTTGGGGAAATAAAATAGAAAAAGAAAGAAACTCAAAGACACACATACTGGACCAAAATATCTGAAGTTATTTTGATGCAAAAACTTGGATTTTTTTGCATATAAGAGTTTTATAATAGTGGCTGTTATTCCCGAGAGTAAAATCTCTTCTAGGGAAACTATTGACTTGGTGAAAATCAAATAGGAAAGAAGTAACTGGCCTTGCAATCAAATGTAGCCAATTCATCCCTAGAGGCTGACTACAAATTCCCAGTTCAATGTTAGAGGAGCTGAAATCCAAAAGGCAATAGACTAGCAGAGACGGAATCTCAACTACACAGGTCTAGAAAGACAGTCTCAGTGGAGTAGCTTCATCTTTAGGATATCTGTCATGGAGCACAAAATCAAGTGTCCAAAAATCTCATATATTTACCTTTCAATTGTCCTTGAGAAACTCTTCTTTATACATTACTTAATTCTATGTTTTTTGAAAAAAGTATTTTGCGCCCTGCTTGTATGTACATTAGACACATTTTTGTATTAATATAAAACACAAAGTAGATAATTTTTCCCAAAAAAGAAGTGGAAAAAAAAAAGGAAGAATTTTCTCTTTTCTGATAGCTTGGCTTCTCCTCCCTTCTTTTGAAAACTGAATCAGGTTGTCACATAGAGTTTGAAAAATAGGTTTTTCCTGTCTGTGAAGGAGCATGAGTTTATTCAAGCAGAGTTAGGTAGTTTATAAAAGCTATATACTTAATATAAAAAAGACAAGGTATAAAACTCTTCCTGTAGTCTAATTTGATTTAAGGTTCCCGATACCCCTTTTCTTAAGAGGACAGAACATCACAATATGAAATGGTGCACCTAGTAGCATGGTACATAAATAGCTCAGGCTGAAAGCATAACAATAAGCTCTCTGTCTATTATTGCAGAACCAATAAATAAGCATAATGAAAATCATGACACATTATTACATTACTCTGTATTGCCTCTATTCATTAAAAAAAAAGATGAGTGCATTTAAAATAATTTCACATGTCAAATGACACTAAGCCTTCCAATTGAGATGATATTGAAAGGAATATTTGTAAAGGGCAGATGCATGGTCTTATGTGGCTTATATCAAGATTACAATAAAAGCAAAAAGAGTTGGAGATATAACTACTTCATTCCAAACTGATAGTAGCACAGTATCCCAAACAGCTACATCATTCACCTGTGCTATGTGTGTTCTGATATTAGAAAGTCAATAAAAAACACATCAACAAGCTTTAGAAAAGACTTCCCTGTCAATTAGCCTTTGGATGGATTCTACTTTTTCAGTTTCCCTGTTGATTTAATATACTAGATTATATTAGCAGCACTGGCTTGTAAACAAGGAAGATCTGAATCCTATTAATGGAGATATGCTGCCAAAATAATCAGCTTCCTACTTAACAAGTTTCCAAGTATTTGGAAAAGCTGTGAAATGGGATTATAAGGTTAAGCTGTGTACATCTGGCTCATCACTATATAAATATTTCGGAAATTTGATCCCATAGGCTGAAGAAACACCTGTCTACTCATGACTCTTTTCCAAGTTACATGAACTTCAGTGAGCAGAGCAGTACACAAATGCTGTCAAGAAATAATGATCAATTTACATGATGTATTTCTCATGTTGGGCGTATAATTTTATTATGTATCACTCGTCTGAGTTAAGACATAAGAAATACTTTGGGAAGGTTCTGTGGCATCACATTTATATTGGCAAAGAGATTGAGAGAGGTGCAAGAATTTTTTAAATTCAGGATAACCACCTAAAGTACTAAATATTGCTTTTTTTCCTTGGGTCATGGTATATCGTTCTAGAGTAATTGGATGTTGTAAGCATAAAGTAGTATAATATGGACCCAGAGAATAATTAATGAGAGGCAGGAGTTCGTGCATAAAATTCAGCAGTCCCTCTAGTTAATCGAAACCTTAATGAATTTGAACATCAGTTGGTTTAACCAGATCCAGGATTAAATAACTATGCTGACTCTTTGTCAAATATACACCAGCCCATTAGGCCTGATTTTATGTTTTCAAATTTTGTTCAAAGAGGTAATTGGGTTAAAAATGTACTGAATATGGCTCTTATCAAATTATCTTCAAATGTCCAACTTGAAAACATAGATTTTGAAACTGTGGTCCAAAATGGCAGCTAAAGGTCAATGAATCAAATTTCCAATTATATTTCCTGGGAGCAGATGGGTGCAATGAAACCTAAAGATTGAATTTTAAATGCTTTCATGCACCTTTTATCTGTTTCCCAACATGTTGATTCTACCTTAATGCTCTAACAAGATAATAGGTTTATTACAATTAACCAACTGAAAGGATATCTCCATTTTCCAATTATTTATATCATATTACCTGGGGATATTGAATCAGTGCTCCTTTCCTTTCCCACCCTTAGTGCCTTTCCATCACCATCCTACACTTATACCAAACAAAACCCAAACTCTAATATCATTAAATAACAGATGTGTCCTGGGAGATTTGACATCTCTAGTTAAATGATGAGTGCTTAAAATGAAGCCCAACTTTACTGAGGCTCACTGAGAAACTTGTTAGTTCGAAGGTATTTGTTGAGTAAGTTTAACTATAAATTTCCTTTCCTTATGTTATAAACTGATACATTAGTTTATTTCTCTGATCTGCATAGGCTTAATATATAAGGAAGGTTTATCAAGTAGTTAAAAAAAAACAGTATGCTCTAGGAGCATCTGGCTAGCTCAGTTGGTAGAGTGTTAGACTCTTGATCTCAGGGTTGTGAGTTCAAGGCCCAAATTGGGCACACAGTTTACTTTAAATGAATAAATGTTTTATTTATAGGAATGGCAGATGGAGGATTTTATCTCTACTATATCTCAGTAGAGCACATTCTTGTCCCAGGAACAAAAGTAAGGAATTATGAAAAGGTTTATTTCATTGCTTTTATATAAAAGAAATCAATATGTTATCTCTTAAAGTCTAGACGAAAGAAAAACCAAAAAGCTTTTTATTTTAACTAATAAACAAAAGTTTCTCATGTATTAAATGCATTTTAATAATGCTAAAGATAATATTATTTAATCCAACCCTTCTCAAATTCAATTCACCCCTCTATAGCTCCACTATAGGAATCAACTATAGGCATCTGAGGTCTGAATGTACGCATATATAGTTAAATACGTTAAATAGCTTAAGGTGATAAACAACACCATGGACTCATCTATATCTATATCTTTATCTGTCTGTCTATCTATCTGTATATATATATCTATAGATATAGATATATATATAGGCATTCTTTAAAAATATTTACATTAGATGTAAATGTACAACGTTCTTAAGGTATCCTTGTAAAAATATTTTTTCTGAATGGATATCACAGAAAAGAGACCAGATGAAAAGAATAAGAAGAAAACAAGTAGAACAAGTCAGCATAAGACACAAATAGTAATTCCCTTCCTTTTGCTTCAAACTATCTATTTTGATAATTTTTAAATATCTAAACAGCTTTTTGAAATTTCTAAACAATTAATACGTTTTCAGATTCTATGGTTTTATGTGAAGACTAACATAAATGCACAAAACCTGGTATATTTGTAGGACATTCACAGTTTTTCCAACATTGTTTAGAAGTCACATTTCCAATAGATTTCTAAGCTGTATCCTTTTAAAAGAAAGCATGTATGATAGGTCAAGGAAAGCATATTCAGAGAAATGAGTAAAATTCAGACAGATTATGGATGATTATAGGCCCAGTTTCTGATCTGCTGAGAGGGTATCTGCTCCCAGTACTCAGGCTTTTCTTAGTGACAGGAAAGCAAGACCCATCTGGAGACAGCAGCACCCATTGTTGCTATGCCTTCTTTCCCCAAAATGCCAAGTATTCCAGAGTAAATTTATGGATGGGCTCAAACTATAATGTTTGGATAAATGTGGGTATAAATGTTCCCTCTGAGAACTTGCTATTTATTGGTTTATCTTATATAATATTTAACACTATAATCTTTCAGAAAGACTTTCTCTTATTTTTGAATGTTAACCGACAATGAATCCTAAACTTAAATTTGCATTTCAATGTTCCTTCCTATTATTTTTTCTTTCACTTCGTATCTCAACTATCTGGCAGTGGAGATAATTAAATTTTTAATATGATTTGAAAGTTCACTCTGCTTGAAAACTTTATCAAACCTCCTTATTGTTTGATATGGATTTTGCAGTTAAAGTTTAAAATTCAGATAAATAGTAATTAAGCCCTAGAACAGCTTAAAGGTAGTAAATTATTTCAATTAAGAGCTTTTTAAATTATTTTGTTATTTATTAACTGAATTGATTATGGACTGAACAACCCTGCAGGTTGTAGATGTGTTTTAAATAACAATACTGAAATGGGCAACATACTGCTTATGTAAACGCTTAGCTTATGTTTCCTCAATATGTGCATAAAAATGTCATACCACCTACATGAAATAAATTCTGAAACTTTGAGAAAAATTTTGTAGGTTGCATTATTATTGTTATACACATTGATAATTGTCCCTAGTGATATCCTTTTCCCATTATCAGATGGTGAATTGTTGATATGAAAGTGATTAAATCATAAAATTATATATTATCAAATACAAATAAAAATAATCCTAAAATTACTATTTATGGTTTATCTGTAATTTCATTTCATTAAAAAAGTCCCATAGATAAAATAATCACATTTTTCGTAATAATTTACCAGAACTGTATTATTCTTAAAACCTTAACAAAGAGACATAACATTTGAATTGTATAGTTTTAATACTTTATAAAGCATATTAAAGAATAGGACAAAAGACAAATACTCTTACCAACACCATTTGCTCTTAATATACTGTGTGTATATATAATATACACATGCACACACATATATACATATGTGTGTGTGTATATATATACATTTGTACATATATATGTAAACGAATTCACTGAAAGCTTGACACTCATAATTGTGAACTTTGATCACTTTTTTCCCATGAACTTGTAATAGTATCAATAGAATTGTATAAGAATTTTCATTGTAGTTATTAAGAAGGTAACAATTATAAATAAAAATTATCAAAACATGCCACCTTCAAATAAATTGTTTACCAGCATGTTTATATATAAATAATATCTTAGACTTTAACTTCTGTAATTTCTAGGTTTGAATCTAAACTCCAGCTCATATTCAATCGGTGATCATAGGATTACAAAGAATCCGTATTTTTAGGTCCTTACTATGTATTAGAAAACATGCTAGGTTCTCCCAACTACAGCGACAAGCAAGATGTATATGGTCTCTGTCCTCCAATATTCAGCTATTTAAGTTGCTTATTGACAAATTAGCTTTGCCGATAGTTATAACATTGATCCAGAGTTTTAAAACTGTTGAGATTTAATAATATTCATTATTTTGTGTGTAGATCAATTAGTTCTTTATGGGAACAAAGTCTACGTACCACAACCAAAGAAAGAATGAATGGAAATAGGGTGTTAAATCTCCCGCTAGTCATCCAGTCTCAATATCTTTATTATGGCTTTTTTAAAAATTCCTATGCATTAAGTAGCTTTAGGATCAAGCATAGAAGAAAAAATACTTGCACTGGCTTCTGTTGATTAAATATTATTTTATAGTTCAAAAGACTGCACTTTTCTTTTTACTTCCAGTCTGTCCTGCTTTCTTCGACACTGCCAAGTGGTCCTACTACCATGTACTTCAAACTTAACCAGGCAACAGAGGAGCGTGATGGAAAATATTATCTACCCCTTTGCTAAAACGTTACATGTCAACTTTTGCCTAAGGCAAAATTTAATGGCTGACTTGTGGATCTTCATTTCTAGAGATTTACTGTGGAAACACTGACATAACCTTTAACCAGAGCAAACAGAGCCACTCTAATAAGCAGGCAACACCAAACCTAAAAATGTACGAGGAACAGAAAGATCCTGGCAGGAATTAATCTGCCATTTTCACACATCTGCCCGAGGGAGGTATTGTAATTGCAAAAATTTACTCTAAGACTGCTGAGACTCATAGTAATTATGTTTCTTTTTTTTTTTTTAATAGAAATAGCCACAGGTGGTAACAAATTGGGTTTTGAGATGGGGAACTGGGCATGCATTCTAACCCAAATTACTATGTAATTGTCTTGATTATAAAAAAAAAAATGCAGAAAGTCTATTGCTCAAAATCAGAAAAAAGAAATTCTCTTTAAATGTATTCCTTGTCTTTTAGTTTTTAGTTTCTCTCCACTTAGGCATATAGCTTCATTTGTTGGTATTGGCCCATCTTATATCGGGGCCACACCATAGAATAGGCTTTTGCCAATAACCCTTAGAAATTCCTCTGAGAGGGATTTGTGTAATAGGATAATTCACTTATTCCTGCCTTATTATCATCTAGAGATAAATAGTAGCTTTCCTAGAAGGTCAGGATCTGGAAATGTAGCTAATAATTACTATTATCCGTGTATCTGCCAATGCTAAAAGTGCAAAGTTATAAACTTTTTATTTCAATCTATGTGTTGTGTTAAAATGTTTGTTATTTTTCACACACACACACACACACACATGCTTTCAGTAAGCCTTTATCTTTCTCTACAGTTAGATTCATGTATTAGCATCAACATATTATCAATGTTTTTTTAAACTGCAAACATATTCCTGGCATACCATGCCAAGTAAGATTCCAATTGTCAGGTGTGCCTCCAAACTTTCTTAATCAGGAAATTCGGATTTAATCAACCAAGATTAAAATTAGACATTAGGCACTGGCTTAAAACAAAACAAAACAAAATTCATTAATGTAACAGGAGGTCACACAAAGCTTAAAATAATAATAAAAATAAATCAATCAAGTGTCTTGCCTTGAAATTACATGAGGGTAAGTTTGTATGTAGTCTTTAATTCCATCTCAATGATAATAATAATAAAGATAAATGATTGATTTCTCTTTTATTTTTCATGACTTATAACTCCCCTTATTTACATTCTTAATGCAGTAAGTTGATTTGGGATAAACTATTTTAAAATAGATGCAAAAGTGCAAAAGCAAAATAGAAAGCAAGACTTTTGTGTTCCAAGAAGACACCACAATAAATTCACCAATATTAAGAAAATATTCCATTTTTTGCTGACTGAACCATGGACATCAAAGCAAGTTATTTTTTAGGTTGTTTGGAAAGTTTTTATGACAAATGTTTATACAAAGATATGTCATTAAGCAATTATCAGGTCTGAGATGGAAAATAATCCCTTTTGGAACTAACTCTCTTTTTCCCCTCCCCAATACTAAATGGTAATATTTTTTCCTTAGTAATTTTTGCTGAGACTTTAAGTACATTTTATCTCGAACATTCTAATTTCTTATCGTTATATCATCTACTGAAATGGAGATATTGGCAAAAAAGCACATATTGTCCACTGTACACTCTAGTAAGAAAATGCTTCTCATGGTATTCATAGGTGAATTTATTTTATAGATATCAGTTCTGCATATTGGAATTGCTCTGGTGAAATAACAAAAAAATCTATTGAATATTCAGTCATAAAACAATCTCAGTTTACTCTGATAAATTATGCTGTGTGAAGAATAAAATAAACAGCTTTAAGCAAAGTCATTTATACTAGGGTCTGTGAATTGAAAAGAAAAGAAATATATCTTGAAGGTAAAAACTATCATTTTAGGTTTCAAAACTGATGAAAGTGTTCATCCTGCAAATAAATATTGAGGAATTTGTCTAAGACACAGATAGTATAAAATTAGGCAACAGAAATAAGAACGCTATTTAAGCCACTGTGACCATTTCTGCCTCTAATAAAATACCTGTTGCATTGTCACTTTATAAAAGGAAGCTATTGGAATTTAGGAAATATGTTTATATTTCAACTTGAGTTTTATTGAATTGCATGGCATGAAAATCCTAGGTGTAATTGTAATCCAATCACTGTTCAGAGGGTTTATTAATGATTCAGGCAGAAATACTGTAAAGAGGTATATCAATTGCTGACTTATGCCTAAATTACATTTTTTAAAAGTTACCACCAAAAGAAATTGAAGAAAACATATCTAAAGAACCATACTTGTTAGAAAGAAATTATTTAGTCACCTTGTAAGTTAAATATGTTATTTAAAAATATATATATGCCACTAAAATAAATTGGAATTTTTCTGAATATAAAGTCATTATCTACATTATGTATTAATATAATTTACAAACATGTAACCAGTGTCTCTTAAAAACAATATATATCTCCAAAAACAATTATAAAGGTATAGCTTTGAAAACTTGAAATAGAGTTTTAATGTTCTCACTTTCAAATTCTACAAAGGCTGCTTTCAGCTGATAAAGAAAGTAAACAAGGAGTTGTCTTTTATATGGTTCTTTTAATGTGTTCCACTAATTAAAAATCAATCAAAAACATAAGTTTAAAAAATAATAAATATTGTTCAGACAGGGTGGATTCCAGAGCCAAAAAAGCTTACATGATTATACTTAATCTGTACCTTGTCCATTTTGCATCCAATATAGATACGGTTCTTGAATATATTATTGAGTAGAAATATAAAGAAAATAACATGTCTCTAAATACTTCAAAATGACTAAAACAAAATGCATTTCTAATACCATTAAATTATTTTAATATATTCCATTCCTCTAATCAAACCAAAGTCTATTTATGTAGATTAGTTACATCTAAAGTCTCATTTATCCAACCTGTATTTATCCTTTGATCACAAAGCTTGTTAACTTAAATGGTCTTTTATTGTTATGATTCATTTTCCCATAATTATGCTGTTTAACTGCCTTATTTTTTGAATAAATATATGCAAACGCGCCAATCATATTCAGCACAGTTATGCTAGATGCTCAATGAACTGTAAGAGCCATTTCACTACAATAAAACTGCCTGGAATAGATCCAGGGCAAGGCCTACAAATACCAGTAATCAGAATGTCACTAAGACCAGAACAGATAGAAGTGTGTCACATGTATATCAATAGATTCTCTCAAACACTGTCTGAAACCAATTTTACAGTCTATCACTGGAAGAACTTTGTGCATACAAGGGAAAGATGCCACCCACACAGCCACAATTTTGAATCTGTATTTTTGTCTTTTTTTTTTTTTCTTTTTTGGCTTTACCTTAAAAATATTGAATTTCTACAGTAGCAAGGAAGCACAAGCAAACTTCTGCTTAGTCACAGCTGGGAATGTTGATGTCATTAAGGACTTTTTTATTATAGATAATTTATTTCAGGAGACCAGAGGATAGCAATATATCACTGTCAAAGCTGGTGGTGGAAGCTATGACTAACCGTAAAATACTGTGTGCCACAGAAGGAAACTCTTGTCAACGTCTCCTTTGCTAACATAGATCGACAATAGATTAGTGTAGGCCTGATGAACTTTAAAAGTGTATTGTAGGTGGGTGGCAGAAGTCACAGTATCTTCAGATTGATGGGCAAAATGAACTTCATGCCATTCTCTAACAAATATACAATCATTGGTTAAAGGAATTCAGTACAGGGAAAAAAAAAAAAACCCTTCCCTAATGACTTTACTAAAATATGACTTTAAGATAATGCCCTGTGGGATTTATTAAACAGAAGTATCACTGAGGGGAATACATTCTGGAGCAATGACTAATATCATAATTAGCAGGTGCATTTGTAAGAATTTACCCACTATTGAGTATATTGCAAGGCTTCTCAGCATAAGGGAGTTAAGTTTTACTTCCTAACTGGCATGAGCACGGTTCTAGCGGCCTCATCTTTCCCCTGAGGTTGTTTTGTCACCAGGATCAAGATGTATATTCTCACAATATCTCCAGCCATCCCACCATCCTTCCAAAAGAATCAGAAACTTGGATGAAAATTTTTTCTCTTCATCTACATAAACTCCAGCCAATTGTCCACTGAAGGCCAGTCGTTGCTCAACTTCTTCTCTGCTCTAGAATGACTGGCTCTACTTCAAGGAACTTGAAAATGTGTGAAGTTTGAAAACAGTGCAGTCATCAAGTTTTATCATATTTTCAGAGAAAAAAAGGAGTCTGACTTCATCTTTGAAAAGAGGAGAGCTGCCTTGCAGCTAAACAAGTATAAAATGGGCTAATATCTGTGCATGAGTATTTATATACATGATATGGGAAATATAAAGAGATCGATACATGAATACACATACTTTAATTTTGCCAAGAAGTTTTATGATTCACATTTTCATAAATACATGCAGACCCAACTTTCACTGCAATAAGTACATATAATCCTTTAATAATTTTAACAAAATATTTTCTTAAATTATAACTTTTATTTTTATAGATATATTTCTATTACATTGTATTACATAAGCAGCACTAACAGTAAAAACTTTGAAGCCTGATAGTGGTAATGAAACATTAGAAAATATAAATATTATATTTGTAAATAGTATTAAATACTTATCAGTAGATTTTCAAGTTTTTTTTTAAATTTTAAAATATGTGCATTTCTTAATCCTTTAATGAGGTATTGAGATTATTTAAAGGGAACCAACTTATTTTAACTTCATATATAAATCTATATGCACTGTAAAAAAGTGAATAATATATAACTTCAACTTTATTAAGAAAAGCTTCTGGAAATTATGTTTGTTTTTTTTAATTTTTTGAACGCGTTTTGAACAATATGGTCACAGGTGATTGATAATGTTTTAGAACATGGAAATTTTTTTCTTGACTAAAAAGTATGTTCAAGCAATTAAGATTGGAATTTTAGGACATGCTTTTCCATGATGTGATAGTTTTCATGATCACACACAGTCTTATATAAAATGAAGATGCCGAGATTAAAATTCCAAAATCCTCCATGTAGACTTGGATATGATATTTATCGAAATTATAAAATTCACTCATAGAACTTAAGTAAAATTATAAACTCACTCATACGCTCAGAACATTTTTTAAATTATCCTACTCTTACATTTTTAAGACTGATGAATTATCATCTTGGTGAAAGGATGATGAAATATTTAACCTGGCTGGCATTTTGGAAATTTCGTTGAAAACTAAAAACTAATGGGATGTAGAGGTTATTACCTCTGAGTAGGTATATCAACTAATCGTAAAAATAAGGTTCTCAGGTTTCTAATTCATATAATTAAAAAAATATATACTTTTGTGTTTTCATTTATTGCAAAATAAATAAATGCACCCAAATTCACATTGGAGCTGAGATTTTCATGGGTGCACATGAAACTAAGAATAAAAGTAACAATGTATTAAAAATGATAATAATTTGAATTTTAAACTCTTCTTCAAAGAAACTCAAAACACCTTGAGGCTGATTATCTTTTAATTCAGGTTTATTATATCTTATTTATACTATTTTTAATATATGGTAAAACAGAAAAATGTGCTATGATTATGTACTCATGTTAAAGCAGAAATTAATCCTTCCATCTTTTAAAAATTAAAAAAAAAGACAAGTGGAGAAGACACTCTTGGAGGCCTGCTATAGGAGACATCCTCTTCCTTAATTAGCCCATCATTCCCCTTATAAGTAGAGATGTATATAGTGTTTATGAAAATGAGGGCATGTAACTAATCAAATTGTGCTATCTTAGAACAACATTGCAGAAAATTAACCTCAAAATTATATATGAAGAAAGAAATTGTTCACACATTTTATGTTTGTTACTGAAATCCTAACATACTAGAATATGAAGTTTTAAAGATCACGATCTTGGGAACTCATCAGAGTCCCTATCGTCAAGAATCTCTTGCGTTAGAGATGTGGGACTAAAGACAGACAACGGATAATGTTGCTAGTAAAGATATATTTTTCTTACACCTTTTCATTCTAAAATACTGAGTTTATTTTCTATGCTATGCTACTTTAGTCCTCTACGCTGCAATCTCATTTTTATATATTTGGATTGACTGTATTTACCATGCATTTAATTCCTTTTTATTGAAAAGGCCATGCACATATATCAAAAGGATTTTCTCTTCCTAGTATAAAAAGTCTAAAGTCAATCCTAATGTGAATCTTTTGAAATTGAACTATAAAACACCACATGAGAATGTGTTCTTTTTTAAAATTTATTTTAGTAGATCTTATTCTGCTGGCTCAATATATTTTCTTCTATGAGTTCATATTAAAATGACTTGCAGTAATGCTACAAAAAAATCTGAAAACACAGATGTTCAAACAAAACTGGAAATTCTCCCAACAGTGAAGAAGTCCCCAGCCTCTTCTCAGCCAGGCCTTCGTTGAAAACACCTGTTGAGAAGTTACTCCAAGACTGAACAAATAATTCTTGATAAGCCTTGATATGCAGTAACTGGTGACAATTAGTAATGATCTCTACTTGATTTTAGATTCTCATGTTAACATACGAAATAATTCACATGAAAATTACTCCCATGAAAAGTGCTGTTATAAATTTGTATAATCTATTTCCCTTACCTACCACAAAATCTGTGATCCTACTTTTCAATCTCAATGTTATAGCTTTAAAATTAATAAAATTTTTAATTATAACAATGTATTATGACTCACATTATTGAAGATATTTTAAACACTAGTCTATTATTTAAACACATCACAGACTGACTTTACGTCATCTGAGAAACTTGAAGAAACCCTGAAGTAAAATTTTTTCTCACAAACCACTATTTCTACATACTGATTACATGTGTAACCAGCTCACATGATTGTTCTGCATTCACTTAATAAAAATACTCTTATGCCCAAGAAACTACAGATCTTAACTTTAAAATTTAGACCCTGTGATTCACACAATATCATTTGATACTTTAAAAAAAAATCTTAATTTAAGCTGCAATATGAGTTTTCTACATCCTGAGATTCTTAAATTTCATACCAGTGTATCTCAAAACAATGATGAAATACGTTTCACTCCATCAATAGAAATACACTGTGCACTTTCTGAACAGCACAAACATGCTGGAAAATAAAGCTAAAGCAGACCTAGTAGGTGCTAGTCCAAGTGCACTCCATGGATTAAAATACTGCTTTCAGAAGTACAAGTGAGATTAGTAGCGTGTTTCCTTAGCAGGCTGTGTTAAATATACACACTAATCAATGCACTTCAAAACAAGGTTATGGATACCTGGGCGCTTGAATTTAAGCATGTCACTTCAGCACAAAGTGTTTGCAGCATGCTAGTTTAAAGAAAAAGAGGAAAGGAGGGTCACTATAGTTAATTTACTCTGTTCTCAAAAATGGGTACTGAGAAGAATCTGATATATATTTTAGAGGAAATTAACATATTAGGAATTTACAAAGCATTCTGTATAAGACTGCAAAAACTCAGTAGGAAAAAAAAGAAGAGGAAGAGGAGTGCCTGTTTTGACAGTTTAAATCGAGGATATTTCTAGGGCAGGAACAATATGCAATATTGAGTCACCTTGGAAAAATTTCAAGAACTTAACACTGAAAGTTTTTCTGTGTTTTTATGGCATGGAATAAGATTCTCGAAGAAAGGAAATGACAAGGAAGTTTGTCTTTTGTTTTCTTTTTAAATTTTCTTTCTCTTTCCCTGCATGTATAAGATTTGCTTTGGCTTAGGTTTTACTGCTGAGAGGAATCATCATCATCATCATCATCATCATTATCATCATCATCACCATCATCACCAACACCATCATCCATTCCTCAAGCAATGAAGAGCTTAAAGAACAGCATGGTGTAAATACAATATAGGCACCCCTGTCCCTTGAAACCTTCTGGATACTTCCATTCAAATTTGTTCCTCACTAATCTGACCGAGGAACCAGGCTTGCTGACATTCAACTGTACCAACTTCATTTTTACTGGAACCTAAATAAGAATTCAACTAAAAGCACTTGAAATGGAAGATTAAATATTAACTCTGTGATATATTTGTAACTGTCAATGGTGAAAATAGAAAAAAGGTATTTAACATATGTATATATATAAAATGACTGCAAAAGATCCATAAATACATACTTCAGCATACCTCCCTAAAGAGATTGTCATAAATACCAGTACGCAGTCACAGAAAGACTTTCATAGAAACCACAATATTTTTCAAGGGATATATTTCTTGCTCAGCCTTTTATAGACATCAAAAAAAAATCATGATTACTGGTATACAGTAGACACCATTAAAAGTGGGATTTAATATTACAATCAATACTTAAGTATTCAGTAGCATCAAATAGAAGACTCTGTTTTACAAGGACATTATACTATTATAAGAAAATATGTTTTACTAACTTTTTAGCATTTGCTATACTTATGTTAGAAAGGATAAGGTTATGAAATTTTACTATTCATTTTAATAATAAAAACATTACTGAGTCAAGTGTCATTAAAAGGTATTTGCTTTTCAAAGCATAAAATTATGAACCAATTATCTTCATTTGCCCCAAACTAATCTTCCTCCCAAAGTGTCACTTTTAGTTAAACTCAATTTTGAATTTCAAGTAGTGCTCATCCAGAGTAATTTGTAGCAACATGCATTTATAATAAGCAAGAATTAAGTTTTTCTGTGACACAACTTAATAGTGGATAAAAGAAGCTAGGGAGTGACTAGACAAAGTACAGTCACCAGCTATTGTTAGAATCTATGTCCATGATGGGTCAGTCATCTAGGATTTTTTTTTAAATATATCAATAACTTTGCATTATACTATCTGAAATATATTAAATACCACGTAAACATACTGAAAATACATAGTATACAAACTAAACGCATCCTGAAATTCTTTTTGGTGCATCAAGTGCCTTTACTGCCAACTTTGCCTCCTGTTTTCAACCATATAAAGTGAGTCTGTGACCTTCTGGTGCACTCTTTTCTTTCCTCAATGACTCCAAGAAACAGATCAGGACAAAATAAATATAAACTTTTCATAGACAGATAATGGTCATTATTCAGAGCCTACATTCATTCAAACTTTTGAAAGAGCTTCAGAGCATAATTCACATATTAGAAGTTTAAACTATGCTAAGGCATTATGATGCAGTTTCTGCTGTAAAGAATAAATCAGATTTATATTCTTTAAAACGCTTTTTAAAATATAAAACTTACTTTTCTGGTGGAGGACTGAAAACAGCTCAGATTCAGGCTCTGGAATTCTGACTAGTTGCTGTTTTGTTCTTGAAAAAGTTAACTTCTGAGTATTTGAGTATACATTTCTTTCATTTTTGGCATCAGATTTTTTAAACAGAATTAAAAAGCAAATTTAACTAAAATTTTTTCTTTCCTACTCTGGGAATCCTTTGTTATGGAGAGAAATGTAGACCCATGAATAAAACTAAAGTAAAATAAACTCTAAATAATGAACACTGCTAACATTTTAAGCCTACAAAAATAAACTTTAAAATACAACAGAAGTAAGACATTCACACCTTTTAGATTTTAGACTATTTACATGGGAGGGGTTATGTATATAGAATATGTTGTACACGTGGTGGCAAAAGTGTAAACCATTTTCACTTAAAAATGTTTCCCTCTCACTGCTGCCGGCAGTGTGGCTTTGTCCTGTTCCAAAGGTTTCAGGACAGCTCCAAAACCAGCAATAAAGTCAAGTCCCAGTTAGGCTAAAAGTCTCTTACCTGAATTATGGACATCCGAGTGGCAGGGGTCTCGCTTGCATTAGTCCCTTGTCCGGTGAAGCTCGTGTGGCAGCCCGCGTGCCCCTGAGGAACAGTCAGGTTGTTGGAGGCCGGTTTGAGATACATCACCTCTGACCGGGGCGAGCTAAGGGGCAGGCGGGTCTGGTAGTCGAAGTACATAGGGGAGGTGGCCAGGGAGGGGCTGCTCACCACGTTCATGACGTTCATGGCGTTCCTCTCTTCCACCTCGCTCTGCACCAGCATAATATCGTTTTTGTTGATCTTTTTCTTCTTGCCTTTGCCCCCGCCCAGCTGCGGGTGGCTGTACTCGGCGATGCGGCAGTTGTAAGTGCGAATCTCCTTGTTCTCGCGCTTGCACTTGACGGCAATGGTGATCATGGCCGCTAGGAGAATGATGGAGATAGTGCTTAGAGTCACGATGAGCGGCAGCGACATGTCCCAGTGGTGCTGCTCGCCGTTTACCCGGGGAACGCCTTCGGGCAAGGAGCCGCTCACCGAGCGGATGATGAGCTTGGCCACCGCCGACAGGGTGGGCTTCCCGTGGTCAGTCACCTTCACTACCAGCTCCACCACTGGCGTCACGTCCTCCCAGAAGGGGTGCAGCGTGCGGATCTCGCCGCTGGAGGGATCGATTTCAAACAGGTGGTCGTCGTTTCCGTCTACGATCTCGTAGGTGAGGCGCCCACTCTCGCCGAAGTCACTGTCAAGGGCGCGTACGGTGCTCACCAGGTAGCCCAGGCCAGCGTTGCGCGGGACCTGCAGCTCGGCCGTGTCGTTCTGCAGCGTGGGCAGCACGATCACCGGCGCGTTGTCATTCACGTCTAGCACTGTCACCCTCACAGTTGCGTTGCTCTCCAAGTGCGCGGGCGCCCCCGAGTCCTTAGCAAGCACCTTGAACTCGAAAGCCTTGGTCTGCTCGTAGTTAAAGGAGCGCAGGGCGTAGATGGCCCCGTTGGTGGGGTTCACAGACACATAGGTGTAGATGGACACGTCCCCGATGTGCGAGGGCAGGATGGAGTAGGACACTGTGCCGTTCTGGCCCAGGTCGGGATCCTGGGCAAGCACGGAGCCCAGATACTCTCCTGGGATGTTGTTTTCGTGCACCTGCAGCACATAGAGTCCCTTGGTGAAACGAGGAGGGTTGTCGTTCTCGTCCAGAATCTTGACAGCGAACGACTTGGTGGAGTTGAGAGGAGGCGAGCCCCCGTCCCGAGCCACGATTGTCACGTTGTACTCGTCCTGGGTCTCGCGGTCCAGCGGTCGGTCAGTCACCACCGTGTAGAAGTTGTCATAGTTCTCCTCAAGCTTGAAGGGCACAGAACCTCCGGGCCCGCCCAGGCCGCCGCCGCCGCCGGTCCCCCCTCCGCCCAGCACCCTGCACTGCAGCTGCCCGTTCTTGCCCGAGTCCCGGTCAGTGACCCGCACTAGGGCTATGACGGTGCCGGGCGGGGCGGCCTCGCTCAGCGCCCCCTGGCGCACGGAGACGAAACCGATGGACGGCGCGTTGTCGTTGCGGTCGATGAGCTTGACAGTGACCTTGCAGTGGGCCGGAATGGGGTTGGGGCCCAAGTCTCGGGCCTGTACGTCGATCTCCAGCATCCCATTCTCCTCATAGTCCAGGTTGCCCTTGACACGAATCAGGCCGGTCTTGGGGTCGATGGAGAAGAGCTCCCTTACGCGGTCAGGCACATAGCTGCTGAAGGAGTAGAGTACTTCACCATTGGGACCCTCGTCAGCGTCGGTGGCGTTCAGATCAATGACCACGGTGCCCAGTGGGGCATTCTCTGGCAGCTCCACCAGGTAGGAGGGCGCCTCGAAGACCGGGCTGTTGTCGTTAGAGTCTATCACCTTCACGTTGATTTGCACAGTGGCGGATCGCGGCGGCTCGCCGCCGTCTAGGGCTGTCAGTACAAGCGTGTGGTGGTTCTGCTGCTCGCGGTCCAGCGCCTTCTGGATTACCAGCTCTGGGAACTTGGTGCCGTCGCCGCGGGACTTGACGTCCAGCGCGAAGAGCCCGTGGTCGTCGCGCGTCAGCAGATAGGTGCGGAGCCCATTCTCGCCGGCGTCCGGGTCATGTGCACTGGTGAGAGGGAAGCGGGTGCCAGGCGCTGCGTTCTCCGAGATGTCCATCTCAATCTGGTCCGAGGGGAAGGAGGGGGCATTGTCGTTGATGTCCTGGATCTCCACCTTGATCATGCAGATTTCCTTGTCGTTGGCGAACACCTCGAGGGACAGCTGGCACTTGGCGTTGTGGCGGCACAGGGACTCGCGGTCGATGCGCTGCTTGGTGTAGAGGAGCCCGCTGTCCGCGTCCACGTCCAGCAGGTGCGGCGCTGAGTTCTCCAGCACCCGGTAGCTACCCGACTTGCTTCGCCCGCCGCCGCCACCGCCACCGCGCTCTGCGGGCGGAAGCCCCGGCTGCAGCCGAGCATCCTTGCCGATGTTGCCGATCACCGTGCCGGCCCCTTGTTCCTCCGGCACCGAGTAGTTGAGGTTTTTGAGCGTCAGGGCAGGAGCCCATAGGAGGAAACAGCAACAGATGGAAAGGTACATCCCAGACCGGTGGGGTGGGGGCAGGAGAAGCCGGACTGGAGGGGCGAGCGAGTGGGAGCGCGCCAGCTTGGGGCTCGGGCGCAGCGTGCGCGCGCGACACGAGCCACAAGTCTGTGGGTCCTTCCTTCCCTCTGCTCCTGGGCTGCGGCACCCGGCGGTCTCCTTATTCCGCTCAAGTTCCCCGAACCTGTTGATCTACAGCATCCGCACTGGGCGAGAAGCGGCGGCGCAGCGAAGCTGCAGGGGCACGGAGCAAGGCGGCGGCTCCCTGCGGCTGGGGGCGAGCCCAGGGCTTTGTCTCTTCCGCCGGGACTAGGGGAGACTCAAAGTTGAGCGATGAGGCCAGCGATAAGATGGAAATCGCGTCTAGAAGGGGTGGTGAAGAATCGGTAGATTTTCCTGGCTCCCGCTAGGGCGCTGCAAATCCACTCCCGCGGTAGCCACCGGAATACTCTTCACATCGGGTGGGGGAGGGAGCGGGGAGGTGTGTCTTGAGGCAGATGGGAAAGTGAAATCCTTACTTGTTTCCCGTCTCCTGTGATGAAATTGATGGGGATGAGAAGCAACGGAGAGAGAATCTGATATATTTTGAAGCTTCGCCGGAGCCCGGTGAAATGTCTGCTGGCTTCGCGGGCTGTTCGGTTTTCAGGCAGTGTTTTGCTGCATTTAGAGATCTAATCTTGCATTGCTGGCTGAGGCAGAGGCGGCAGCGGACTGCATCTCCCAGCCAAGCGTATTTTTTTCCTCTCTCTCCTTTCCGAGCAGTCAAAGGGAGGGGAGGAAATGCAGCGCAAAGAACTAGTGTCCCGATTTGTAGTTTCCTCCCTCCACCAGGCTCCTCCCTCTCTTCCTCGGAAAAGGCTCTCCCCCGAAGTCAGGAAAGCCACAGCCAGATCAGCGTTTGCGGCGTGAGTCTATTGGGGGGGGGGGGCGTATATAGCTCTCTCCGCCTCTGTTCGTAGAACACACACTCTGTGATTTCTCTATGCCAAGCCAGTAGCCGCCGCTACCATCCCATTCTCTCCGCGAGAGCAAGGACTTCTCTCGATGCAGTTTAATTCCAGTTTGCTTTTCTTCCCAGGCGAAAGGAAATCAACAGGCAACTCATGGTTGGATGTGCAGATTTGAAAGGGGGAGGGGGAGGCGGAATAAAAAGGAAGGGGGAGCCACCCTCCCAGTCCTCGCACACACACTCTCCCTGTCTCTCGCTAGAAGGGAAACAGTCTCTGCATTCACAGGGCTGGGCTGTCAAGTGCCTCTCTTTTCTTTCTATTCAGCATCTCCTTCCAATGGCCCTGCCTCCCAGTCCTCTTCATCTAGAAAGGAAAACCTTGGCGAGGAATAAAAGTGGTGAATATTTGAAGCGAATAAAGTGCGGGGTTTTTTCCCCCCCGTCAATTTTTTTTTTTTTTTTTTTTTAATAGTAGGAGTGGGCTGGAAGAAAGAAACACATCAAGGTTTGGCGTGATGCATTCTGCAGTCTCGCTCTCACACAGTCTCTCTGGGCGACTCGAGGAGGGCAGGGGTGAGGAGCTGCGGCCGCGGCGGTCCAGTCAGGGGCGCCCACCTCCCCCTGAGAGCTACCTCCGAGGGGATGTTAGGCACAGGTCTGTCTACACATTATTTCGGGTTCTCGAGGCGCCTCGACATACGGGAATGACACATCCAGAAATGCAGGTGTTCCGATCTGCCCGATGAGTCAGAAGCAGTGGAACGAATCGAATTCACTCTCGCCTCATGGTCCTCCCTTCACAGACATTAGTTGCGGCTTCTTCCTAACGCTTTCTCTCTGACTCACTCTATAGAAAGAAAAGCCAGATTCATGTCTTGGAGGAAAAGAAAAAGCGAGAGAAAAGGGAGGGAGGGAAGGAAGAAGGTGTAGCTGAATCCAGCAGCACTTTTACTCTACCTCTTTCTGCCGGGGTCCGAGGGTCTGGAAAACAAGGCGTCTGTTTTGCTAGGTGTATTTATTTTTTTTATTTGTTTGTTTAAAAAAAAACAAAAAACCTTTCCTTTTGATGAGGCGTGAGGAACCCCCAAATCTTTCAGAGTCTTGAAAAAAAAAAAAAAGAAGAAAGAAAAAAATCAGGATTCCAGTGACTGTTCACAGCTTAGCCCCGCATCATAGTTCATGTTTTTCCTCTCAATGTTCTCTAGTCACAAAGTCCAGCACCGGTGTGCATAGTTAATTGTGCAGTCCGTTGTGGAGGGTTTTTTGTTTTTTTTTTTTCCTCCTTTTCTGTCACGGGTGGTCTCTTTTAATCTGGTGCCTGTCAGGATCAGCTCATAGCCTGCGAAAGACGTGCGGATTTCAAAGCAAATAAATCCATCTCCGCAAGCAAAGCATCGGAGGAAATGAAAGGTGAAAATTCAACAGTTGGAGTAGCGTCTCCCCAGCCGCCCTCCGCCGCTGCCGCATCCGCCGGGCTCGCAGTCCCAGCTCTCTCCCCAGCGCCTCTTGCTGACTGACTCTATTCACCTCACGCCGCCGCTTAAACATTGATACTGATTCCCTGCCAGCCAATCCGCGTGAGGAACAAGGCCCTGCCTCCTCGGCCCACACCCAATAGGAGGCGACAAAGAGACTGGCGGGGGCGGAGCCAGGAGCCCCAGCTCTTCAGAGTCATTGATTAGATCAGTTAGATGGGAGACCAGCTCGGCTACCGGAGCCCCGCGCTCCGCCTTGGCGGCGGCGTCTAAGGCCTCGTCGCCGGGTCTCCCGAGTCTTTAACTAATGGAAGAAGCTCCTCCACCGTCTTCCTCCAGAAAAAGGAGAATTAAAAGGAAAAAAAAGTTTGATAGCGATTTATTATTTTTTTTCTCCATGTATACAGGAACCTGAATCGCAGCGTGCTTGCAGAATAAGGTAGCTGCGGTCTTCCCGATGGGTTCTGTACGCACACACACACACACACACACGCACCAAACAAGAGAAGAGCAGATCTTCTGGCTGCTTGTGGATCTGTCTGAATGTGGTGCAGAGGGATGTGTGTGTGTGTGTGTGTGTGTGTACTCGCGCGCGTGGAGTGTGTGTGTGTGTGTGTGTGTGTGTTTCGGGGGGGGGATGTAATGTGTATTTCAGCGAGTGTGTGTGAATGCGAGGGCGCTCGCGCGCCCGCTTCAGCCGGAGCTGCTGCAAACATACCCGGAGCAACAGCAATCAATATGTAACTTTCTTTATCCTCGGAGAAAAATCAGCTGTCCCCAGGCACCCATGCAAGGAAAGTCACTTGATTATGAAAGTGTTTCAGAAGAAAAGCAGAAGCCCAGTGAAAGAGAGGCCGTGTCTCCCCAGGGGAAAACTCCTCTCGGTTAAGGAGAAAGGCTCACTGTCGATTCAATCTTTGTAGTTTGTTAAAACTGAAATCTGGCTAAGTAATACTTAGGACTCTACCCTTCTCAGTCACCCTCAGCTCAGTCCAGATTTAAGGTAAAGCGGACACCCCACAAAGTAAGTGCGCGCGCGCGCGCGCGCGCGCACACACACACACACACACTAGTTTTCCGGTTTTGTTACTCGCTCTTGTTATTGAAGTTCTATATGGCTATCTGAACCATTTTATCTCAATCAAGTAAGTGTAGATAATCACATTTGCCAAAGCTCCTATGCATAAAAGCTGAGCGGAAAGTGAAAGGCAGATCAGTGGGGCATCTGTTAAGATTCATGTTTTCTAAGTAACACCACCACCACTACTACTACTACCACCTTTCTCTCTCTCTCTCTCTCTCACACACACACACCCCAACACACACACACACACACACACACACACACACACACACACACACAGGCTCCTGCTTCATTTACATTGTCAACTTCAGTTTCTAATCTCAGAGATTCCTTTTTCCCAAACTATTATCACAAACATCCACAAGTGAAGACTGGTTTGTTCCCGGTCCTGCGGTTCTAGGAAAGAGTTAAGAAGGAAAAAGAAAATTGAAGTATTGAAATAGAAAAGGTGAGTGTTTTGATTGCTAGAGTATTGATCGCAATTCATAAATACTAAAGTTAAGTTGCCATTTATAAATTGTGAATGACTAACGTACAAGTCTGTTACATGAATCATTCAGGATTCAAAGAAAATCAAATCCAGACCAATTACAGAAAGTTCTGATGATTGTTGTTGGGATAATTGCTTAAAGATTCAAGTAAAGGAGCTATTTATTTCCTGGAGGATTCAATGAGATAACTTGTAGTCTGAGTTTACAGTCTGATGGGAATTCAAAATTCACCACTCTCTTAACAGATATCTTTAACAATTTAAAAATTCAAAGAGGAGCTCTTTATAGCCAGACCTTCAAATCCTAAAATGTCTTTGTATTTTCTAAATAGGTAGTTTGTTTATATATCTTTGATAAACATGGAAGCTAGAGCTTTGTAGAAACCTCGGTTGTTTTGCTGAGTGAGTGCATAAACATGCTGCTTTGTGAAACCTCACCTTTGTATATTCTTAGGCTTGGTATCTCTGTACCCATATGTGTACCTTGGAAGCTGAGGCTTTGATGCTTTAAAAGCAGCAGCTAACTTAAATAAAGAGTAGTAATTACACGCTCCTTTATTAATCATTACTTTTTTTAATATGACAAACCTATGGCTTTTTTTTGCATTATATACTTATTCAGGGAAAGTCATAAAATATCCTTATTTGGTTTACAATAACAGAAGGAAAAAAATTCAAGGAAAGGGGAACATGGCTTATTGATTAGCCCTGAATAAATGTGCTGTTACACAAATGAGGGGGGAAAACACAGTGCCTGGGAAGAGACCAGTGATAATACATCCTCATAGAGAATTTGCCCACCACCCTTTCCAGAGTAATTATGTTACACTTCCCCCTAGTGTATAGAAAGAGAATACCATGCCACAGGGCATCTGCAAAAGGCAGCAAAATGGAACTATATCAGATATCTACTTATATTTTATTTAAGTCATAGTGCTGAGTTCTGTTATTAAAGACTGACATGTACCCAAACTAACTAATTTTTATCCTTATGCCTCATCCCTATTTTATTTTTAAAGGAAATGGAATCAACTGATATTTTCAATTCTTTTGCTTCCCCTTAACAAGACACACTTTTTAAAACTATAATCACTACTAATTTTTTTAACATCTCATAAGTTCTATTTTTTATTCCCAAATATTTTGTTTGATATATAGTTTTTAAGTAACTTCTTTTTAAGTATGCTAAAAATATTAAGTTCATTTTAAAAATTGATATACATGTGATTAAATAGTTCAAAGATTTTATTATATTCTATACCATAGTAGGCTATGGCATATGAGATCTGGTTGAGGAATCTAGAAAAATACAGTGTTATGCATAACTAACAGTACCTACAGTCTCACATTTCTCTTGAGGAGACAGGTTGATAATCATGATTTATGATTACAGATGGTAGTCTCAACCTTAAACCAAAACTGTATTATTACTTCTTCATTAAATATATTGAACATCCAAAGATATCATTGATTTAATCAAAATACAATATGTATGCACACTTATTGAGAAAAGGAACTTATGTAATTAATATAATTATAAAATATAAATATAAAACCATGTAATCGATAATTATAAAATTATTTAATTAGTATAAATATAACATAAAATTATTTAATTAATAAGATATGATAGTCCAAGTAAGTTTTAAAATAAATTATTATGTTAGAATAGCTACTGACAGAAGCATTATGGCCTATTTTATACACTAAGAAAGATTGACTAATAATTCTACATTAAATCAATAACATTTAACATTATTCATACATAATCTTAAAGATGCTTTTTAATGAAATCTCATGTTATTTGAGTTATTAAATTATGTTTTTGAGAGACTGTATTTCACTATGTACTAGTTGTATTTGTAGTTCCAAGAATTTATGCTTGCAGCCATAAAGGCAGCACTTATAACATTCTTCAAAAACTTGTCCTGTTTGCTGTATTCTTGAGTTCAATACAGTATTTAGAAGAAATTTTGATGCTGATATTTTCAACATAACCACTGTTTAGATGAATAAAAAATTCCCTCTCTGCTGTTTACTTTTCTATCCTTCTTACCATTATTTCACTACCTGCTTTCATACATTTTTCTTAATAGAGAATCTTCAAAAATAATTTTAACAGTTAACTATTTTAGATGTAAGTATGAAAAGTTTCCCTATCACATATGAATCCTAAAATGAGTAATAGTATTTCATTCACAACTAATTCTCTTAGTTTCCATTGTCTTTTAGAGATACTTGTGGCTCACCTCTAACACACAGCTCTTGGCCATTTGCTGACTTTTAACCAAAGTGGTCTCTTTTAACAATTGGCAAATCTATGCTACTGATAGGACAATCACTAAAACATCTCTCTCTTATGATAAATATGAATTATAATAAAGATGCAAGTGAACTATAATTTTTAAGCTTCAGGAGAAATGTTTTGTAATTTTAAACGTTTTAGAGAACTCAATCTTTCCTATACAACAAAATAAGAAACAAATATAAAATATCTTCACAAATAAACAGTATTTTAAATTGAATATTTTTTCTAGTTTTTATTAAAACTACAAAATCTTGCTATTAGAAAAATATTTATAAGGAAATAAAATATTTACTTTTCTTTTTTACTATATGTATATGTTGTTATGAAATACTATATGTATACTTGTGACTTCTTCCCACGCAAACAAAGTGCATTCCTAGAGAAAGTAAAAAATAGAATTACAGGGTTAACCCTACAAAAACATACAAGTTCTATTAATTTGAAACTCACACAAGAAATGAACTAAATTTCCAACTGGTGTTCATGTATTTTATTTTACATATATTTCTAAATATGTTAGTCAAAAGGACATAGTCATACATTAGTCACAAATGATCAATTTTTGAATAGTGACATATTTCAGGACGTTTATTTTTTAGTACTGAGACAAATTTCAAAGTTAATTTAAAATTTTTATATTTAAATTTGACAATTTAAGGTTATTTGGTGTAGTGTAAATAAATTGTGTGTGAAGTTGTGTGTCGAATACTTGAGAGGCCGCAAAGAAACAAGAATCGTCAGATAAGAAAATATGTTACATCTAATGTATTAGTTAGCATATAATTAAAACGGGGAGTTGGATTACATTGCGCAAAATGTAATTCTGAGAAAACCTATCCGGAGCTTCATAAATTTCAAATGTCATATTCATGTCCTCTCCTGACTTAGCCAGAAATAAGAAGGTTCAATTAATTATGAAACCTCAATGCTCCTGCCCCATGAGAAGTTACATGCTGGCTCCCCCTTGTGGTCATTTCGACCATAAAGAGCGACATTGAGGCATTTGTTTTGAAATTTTCCTTCATTAGGAAAGTTAGACTTGTTCAATCCTCGTATACAACTTTTTAAAAGAAATAAAAAGTTTATGAATGAAATAGTTAATTCATATATGTGAATGCTGGATGGTTAAAATAAAACGGCTTAAGCGAGAAGCATAGATAATTAGTATTTCATGTATGGTGCAGCAATCCCATTGTTTCCTACAGGGAAGCAAGTTAGGACAATTCTAAAGCTGCAAGGCCAGCCCTTGGAGGGAACCTGGGCAACTTGATTCAGTAGGTGGCACTCTTTCCTCAGAGTCAGTTTTACTGTGATGACCTGAAATGTTTCAAAAAGCTTTGTCACTGGAGGTCCTGCCTTTCAGGTGAGGCAAAACCCAAAAGCTTATAATCACTTATTGGTATAACAGGTCACACATTTCTGTCTATTATTCTGAGATATTTAAATGTCCTGTTATATAGCTATCACATAGAGAAGTATGAGAAGAATATACGGGAAGTACACTGGGCTCTTCAGAAAGCAAATAAGTGCTCTGCAAATCCTCTGCATTTTAATTATCATCATAATCATTAACCCTCCCAAGTCTCAGCGACAAGGTCTTACTTGGATAATTATGTTCTACTTATGTAAATTTCTCTTTTCAGTGAGCTAAGCATATTATTTCCTCTTATCTTTAAAAATTTGGAGCAGTTCAGTTGAAAACCAAGCACTATTAAACAGCTATCGTCAGTCACCCTGGAAGCCGCAGGGTTTTGTTTTAGGTAAAGCACCTTTGTTTAGTCTCCCCTACCCCACAACATACATAAACAAGTGCATACCTGATAAAATTATTTCCGTTCTTACTCAAATGATGTTTTAAAAGCCACGTTAAATGTTAAATCACTGGACTGAATCATCCTTAAAATTACCATGGCTGGATTGATTCGTGGAGCTATGAAACCTCATTTCTAACCTTGGATTCTTAGAGGGCCCACAGGTTTCAGAGTCAGTGTCATCTGTTTCTCAAAAAGAGGAGAACCAAATATGCAGAAAAAGGCCATGGTCATTTACAAGTTGCCAATACTAAAAGAAATAGAATGATTTATAATACTTTAAACACTGAAGAACTTAAGTCCAACTTTGGTAGTAAATGAATGAGATAGCTTTATTCAACAAAAAACCTAGTTATTGGAGTATAAATTTGTTATGTGACAACAACAAATATACTATGAAAACGCAAAGAATGTAAATTCTTGAGTACTTACTTAAATGTTGGCCAGCTTTGGGATGGCACAGTTAAGCATCCAACTCTTGGTTTTAGCTCAGGTCATGATCTCAGGGTCCTGGGATGGAGCCCTGCTCAGCGCCAAGTCTGCTTGAGATTCTTTCTCCCTCTCCCTATGCCCCTCCTGCTCCTGTTCTCTCTCTCTCTCTCAAATAAATAAATAAATATATCTTAAAAATAAATAGATAGATAGGTAGATAGATATCAGCCAGCTCTTCTTAGGAAAACACAAATAAATCCCAAAATACATTGACTGTAATAATTAGATGAGTTGGGATGGCCCATTTTCCCCTTCTGTATGACTTGAGTGGGGCACAGGAATCAGAGAAAAGCCTAAATAGAAAGCTTTTGTAATTTGCAGTCTGCTCAGTCATTTATATAAATATAAATTAATAATATTCTGAAGGTCTATTAATAACAAATAGTGGTAATTAAAACATTTTGTGATAAGGATCCTTTCAAGAATCTGCTGAATGCTACAGAATGCCTATCCAATAAATTTGATGGTGATCTATAAACTCAGTCTGTATAAATATTTGCATAAACACTCGTAGGAATTATATATACTTGATTAGCAGACTCAGGTACAAACACTGAAGTAACTATTTTGGGAAATTATAAAAAAGTAGCTTTGCTCTGCTGACACTAAATTTTTAAGAGAGGCGAGATGAGTTTGTGTGATGCACTGCACTGTATGAGAGATATTTTAATAATTAAAAGATCCATTTTTTAAAAGTGGAAGCTTCCTTTACTATGATCAGATGCTTCATTTGCAGTGGAAACTTAATTGACCGTAACTATTGTGATACAAGTGAATCTCACAAACCAGCAGGAAAGGAAAAGATTGTTCAGCGGGGGAGCCCTTCCACTTTACCCTTTGGGTTTGATAGCAACAGGTCTATTGAGATTACAGATCTTTCTCACTCTCACTAATGAACAATGGGCATATAATTCTGGCTGGTTAGAGGTAGAGGGCACAGCTGATATGAGCAGTCAAGAATAATCAGAAAGGGGCATAAAAATGGTGAGGATTTAAAATTTTATTTTATGACTTATCCATTTCAACAAGTATAAATGAACAATATGCTAAAAGTCATAGCTAGACTCTTAAAAAAAAAAATATTTGGGGCAGGGAAGAGAGTGAGGGCAGGGGTTGAGGGAGATAGAATCTCAAGCAGACTCCGTGCTGAGCTAGGAGGCTGCCACCAGGCTCTATACCTTGACCCTGAGATCGTGACCTGAGCTGAAATCAAGAGCTGGATGCTCAATCAGCTGAGCCACGCAGGTGCCTCGTGGTAGCTAGATTCTTGAGTCATGGACACTTCCAAGAATCTGCTGAATGCTTTGGAATTTATTTTAAATATATTTGTATTTACAAACATAGATTTAAAACATTCCATATTTTTAAGGGAGGATTTGTGAAGAAGCAACCCATGGAATTCCTTATGCCCCATAGATTCCTGATTATAGAAATCTCGAGCACTGTGAGTAACTTAGGGTATCACTCCAAGTAGTTTCTATTAAGAATAAAAACATTTAAGGAAAGAAAACCAAAATACTTGGTTTTAAATATGTATGTGTATTAAAAGAAAGAAATATTTATGGCTAATCAAGATCTAAAATCTTGTCCAAGTTTCTAAGTGAATTGGTGACATGTAGATGTCACTAATTCCTCTCTTGCCTCAAACCTTGTTAAACTGCCATTGAAAATATCTTAGAAAAATAAAGCAAAAATATAGAAAATCATTCATCATTGTGGAAAGGGCAGTAATGACATATTTGAATAACTGAAGGTGTTTTATACATACAGTTGAGATTGGACTTGATTGAAGGGAACTTCTCAAGTTATAGCTCCCCATAGCCACTTTTCTGGGAAAAAGAGGAAAAGACCTGGAAAAATGTAAATATCGTGTACTCTAGAGAGAAGAAGCCAAAAACATAGGCTGTGGAAAATTATATGAAAAGGTTCAGCTATTTTCCTGTAACTCAGAGGAAGAGGCCAATGAGGAGATCAACAAAATCAGAGAAAAATAAACACAATGACGGGTGTTAGATATTCATTAACAGAACACAATAATAAATAACAGAACTTAGAAAAGAGAAAATAAGAGAGAATGGAGAAAATAAGGAAAATCTCTTACCATAAAAATATGAAAGGGGTTTTGGGGTTAAAAAAAAAAAAGAGGCCCAGATTTATTTATTAAAATAGCTCATTGACTACCACGCAAAATGTACAAACCAACACAGAAATAGTCTCTTGATTTTTGAACTTCAAGGATAATGAAAAAAAATATATATTGTTCATTGTTAATTCTAAGTTTTGGTCTCCAGATCTCCTTCACCTGGGCTCCACCCTGTGGGCAGAAAGAGCAAGATGAGCAGCAGTTGGCCACATCTGTTCATGCCCCAAACCCATAGGTCAACACAGAATGCAGCTTCTACCATTTACAGGACAAGTGACGTTTTCAGGGAACAAGCTGATGGGAAAATGGACAAGACAATGTGCCTTGGAGCCCTCCATTGTAGCTAAACCATAGAAGAAACCTCAGTGCTGCAGAACACAGAGGGTCCATAATACTTGCGCTTGATTTCAGATTTTATAAATAATACACATTTTTCCCTTCATGACTTCATCTATTGCACAAACTCATTCTACACTCCTACCCAGAACCAGGAGTGGTGCTTCAGTCTCCTATAAAACCTTGCCTCCATATACTCAAAGTCCTTCTGCATTTTTGCTTCTTTCCATTCCTATACCAAAATAAATAAGCAATTTCCATTGTTCTGCATGTTTCTTCTCCTTATTTTGTTTCTCTTTCTATAAGATAGCTGAACAATATAGTATTTTCCTGATTTCTTGAATTATTTCTATTTTATTGAGTTATTTCTACCAAAGTGACTAACTTCGGTGCATTTCTTTCCTCCTATAAAATAGATTTCTCTTCCAACTTTCTCATCCTAACAGTACCACTAATGTAATACAGAACTTCTAGCTCCTACAAATCAAGAAAAATTGAATCATCTCTCATGTAACAACAACAACAACAAAAACCTGTTAAAGTGATATTAGCAATCTACAAAATCAGAAATATAATTCATTCATTCTTGATTTAGCAAATGAGGTATACATTTTTAGGTTCTGGACTTAAAATGAACAAGGCAGACAAGGGAGGAAGTCCTTTGTCCCTGATCCAGAATTGTTGGCCAAATTCAGTTATGTGTGATTATAGGAATAAGGTTCCCATTTCCTTGCTGGTTGTTAGTTTCAGCTCCACAAGGCTCTCTGCATTCCTGCATTGCCCTCTCCATCTTCAAACTAGCAAAGTCAACTTCTTTTCAAATTTCGAATCTCTTTGACTTCTCCTTCTGCTGCATCTATTTTGACTCCAGCTGGAGAAAATTCCCTGGTTCAAGAGCTCTTGTTATTAGATTGGGTCCATTCAGTTACCTCCGACAATCTCTCTAAATTGAAGTCTGTAACCTTATTTACATCTGTGAAGTCTCTTTTTCTCATGTTCTGTAACATATTTGCAGATTTCCAGGGATTAGAATGTGGACATCTTCAGAGGGAGCATTTTGTCCACGTCCACAGAGGAGGTGGAGAAATACATTACCCAACAGCTGTCAGTATTCTATCCAAATGTTAATATAAGAAAAATTAATAAAATGGAGCAACATTTAAAATTTTACATTAAACAGCATTTAATAAAAGCAGGTATAAATTATTGGAATTTTCTTAAAATTTATGTATACACATTTGTACATAAAAAATAAGTGGGGACATGAACATCAGGCATTTATAAGACTATGTTGTAAGCATTTATATCTGGGTGGTAGGGTGGTGGGTGACTTCTCAATTCTATAAATTTATATTAATGTTATATAATATTATATCTGGATATAATATTATAATTTATATCATACATTTATAAAATATATAAATGTATAGTATAAATTATAAACATAATAATCTATGTTAAAATACTAAACTAATAGTACCATTTCCTCTCACTACCACTTTAATTTCAATCACTTCACTATCTCTCATATAAACGATATTAATTTCCATGTTTGCTTTTGTCCTTCTTCCCACCAGGCAAGTCCTTTTATCATAGAGATCACTCAGTTTTCTAAAATGCTAGAGTTCCACAAGAAACAATTGATTGCTTATAACTACTTTCTCTTGTTTTTCATTGTTACATTAATTGTAAATAATTTATTCCCCAAGTAGAATAACGGCATCCTTGGTATTTGTCCATAACTAATATTCTTTTTTTTTTAAAAGAATTTATTTATTTGTTTGACAGACAGAGATCACAAGTAAGCAGAGAGGCAGGAGGAAGCAGGCTCCCTGCAGAGCAGAGAGTCTGACGCGGGGCTTGATCCCAGGACCCTGGGATCATGACCTGAGCCGAAGGCAGAGGCTTTAACCCACTGAGCCACCCAGGCGCCCCAATATTCTTTTTTATTTTAGTGTATTGTTGGGAAACCAAACAATGCTAATGAGAGAAATTAATTTATAGGTAAATGAAATAAGGACCAGTCAGACTTGGTACACCTTAATATAACGTTTCAAAAGGAAAAGATTTATTAGTACTTCCCACTTTAATTTATGTGATTATACTCTTTAGATAAGGTATATAAAATTGTTATGTTTCAATATTGCTATATATGTCAAGTCCAATATCTGATAGTGATTCAATTGGATTAGCTCCATATTTATAAAATACTATTTTTCTTATAAAAGTATGGATTAATTCTTTGAAACTTATAGTTGTCTTCATGTCTGTCCAATTAAATACATTGATCATTCATTCTGATGGGTTTAAGATATTTATGACTCAAGAACAAAGCTAATTGGTTTATGTGGACTTAGTATGTTCAACAAAAGCATTAAATACATTTATTCAATAGAGCATATATAAATACAATTCTTGTACAAAATAGAGTACATAGGATCATTAGCAGTCTTAATTAAACCTAAAATTTTATGTCAGTCATGATATGGGGTAGGGGTGGTCTGTTCAAGGTAGGAAGTCTCATTAATAACGTTGAAAATGTTATTGGCAGACTTGGTTTCATCTGGTCCAGTAGGCAAGTAGGTTAACCTCCCAGTAACTAAATTTTATCATCTCAAAAATACTAGTAAAGTATTTGGTGTTCTTCTCTCCCAAATTTGTAGGGACTAGCGGACATTTGGGAAAGATTCTGCTGCCTCTAAAAAAATAGTTGCCAGATTATTATAGTATTAGTCCATTTTGTAGCTAAATTGTGATAAAAATGATTATAACAAAATTTTAAGAATTATAAATTTGTTTTAAAAAATACATAATTGCACTTACTTATAACTACTAATCTCTTGACCATCCTATATGTTATTTGCTCTCAAATATTCCAGACGTTTAGATGTGCTTTCTAGGTTGATATTTTATTTGATTAATCTATTACGTATTTTACCTATTTGAAATTAACTTGCTTTTGATTTATATATTTGTCTGAAAATACCTAACTAGGTCATATTTTTACTTTTGTTTACTTTTTCATTTGTTTGCTCCTGAATGTGTGGCAGCATAAACAGAACTCTAAAGAGCACAGATAAGCTCTCAAAATGTTACATGGCATTTTACCCAAACATCTGTCAAGTAAAAGGTTAGAATTTTCACTTCCAGAAGAAAAACATATACCAATTAGCAGCAATATTCTTCTGTGTATTGCATGATCAGGGTGGGGGGGATGTGAGGATTGACATGCTTGTTGATTATATGGAGGGCATTTCTACATGGGACGTTTTCTGCTGAATGTCTGTAAGTTGATTCAAAAGGTAGCTTCTGCACATTATTTAGATGGTTATTTGATACATATACATTTATCTTCAATGTGTATTTGACTTTATTCTGGATATATTCTCAAATATTATCAGTTAAATTAATAATCTTACATATTCCAAAGCACTGGTGGGTAATGCTTTTCTGACTATATAAAGAGAATTTGCTATCAAAAGTCCCATACTGAATAAAATATTTGAGGTTATAATAATTTTTTTTAGATGTCATTAAAAGTCTTATAGATATCTAATGTCAGAAACCTGCTGAAAAGTAAAAATTCTAAATTTTTTTAATAGGAGAGATTTTAATTATTTGGATATATTCTAAATTTGTGTTTGATATCAAATAATTTTTGTACAAAGTAATAGTAATATAATGTTTTCAAAATGTAGTTCAGTCATAGTATTTATAAAAGCACCAATACCTACATGCCACGTGAGTAGGGTATATATGTGATGAGATTACTAATCACACCTTTACGTAAATTAGTTTTTTCTCAGTAGTGATAAATCAAGCACATCTTTCTATACCAAACCATTATGTTTTTTAGTAAATATGTAGAATTTTATTGTGTAGACACATAATCATGTGTGTAACTAATTTCCTCTCAATGCGTATATAGATTGCTTCTGACGTTTTATTTATAAAATGTTGAAACTGACACTGTTAGCATATTGTATATATATATGTGGAAATATCATCACATGAAATTAACTTATAAGAAAGTAATTAGCTATGTCAAAAGACATACATATTTTAATAACAAATATAAATATATTCTACTAAAAAGTTAGAGGAACTATATTCTTCATAAATGTCTATGTCACAAGGAAAGGCTTTGGAAATATTTCAGATTAAAGGAGACTAGATTAAAGCGCCTGGGTGCTCAGCGGGTTAAGCCTCTGCCTTCGGCTCAGGTCATGGTCTCGGGGTCCTGGGATCGAGCCCTGAATTGGGCTCTCTGCTCAGCAGGGAGCCTGCCTAACCCCTGTCTCTTCCTGTCTCTGCCTACTTGTGATCTCTCTGTCTGTCAAATAAATAAATAAAATATTTTTTTAAAAAAAATGGAGACTAAAGAGACATGACAATTAGTTGTAATACCTAATCTTAGACAGAATTGTGTATTGAATTTTAAAAATATTATAAAGGACATTATTGGATAAAGTGACAAAATGAAATACACATAGTTCATTAGACAACAACAAAAAGTATTAATGTTACATTTTAATACCAGTAACCCTACTGGGGTTATGCAAGGCAATACCCTTATTTTAAGAAAATATACATAACAATATGGCATATGAAACTTACTTTCAAATGATTCTGGGAAAAAAACGTGTGCATACACAGATCTGATGTATATGCAAATGTGCATATGTATGCAGACACATGCCGTAGAGAGAACAAAGAGAAGATGAGAGAGAGATCGAAAAAACAAGTGTGGTAAAGTGTTAAAGGTAAACCTAGTAAAGGATTTATATGTGTTCTTTGCACTACCGTTATAGTTGCAACTTTTTGGTTAAGTGTGAAATTATTTCTAAGTAAAAAAAAAAAAAATCAGTAGATATTCACAAATTGCTCTCACAGAAACAGGACTGTTTATCTTCCTCTCTTTTCCCCTTCCCTTTTCTTTCAATAGTATTTGCAGCTTTCCTCCCTCTATCTTCTGCTCTCCTTTTTCCTTCCTTCCAATGTAAAAATCCATCCGCCTAAGTCAGTCTAGGGGCCCCTAAGTGGATACTGCAGCCTGGCAGTGGTGGGAGATTAGCTATATTCAAGAGGCTTGAGGTGATTGGAGCAGTATTTCACACTCCACCAAGGGAGGCAAAAATTTGGAAGTGGGTAGGAGTAGTGTGAACCCTGTAACTTAACAGTGGAATTGGAAATATTGGTATATATTCATGGTTATCAACATACATACATAGATGTAGAAATACATGGAGATGTGTGTATGAATGTACATATATACGTGTATTTTCTGGCTGTTTCTACTGAAATGGCTGGAGACAAGTGAGACTCCAGTAGCAATGAACTTATCTAGTCTCCAAGTGCTTTTCATGTATCACTCTCCAACTAAGGAAACAGGTCCTTGAAGAAATTGTTGCTTCTGGGGCTGAGGTAGAGAAAAGAGTAAAATGAGCCTGAAAAAGCTTGTTTTATAAGAAAGTAAAAAGATGATCAAGAAGTGATAGGAATATTGTTAAAAAGATAGCCTAAAAATGCTCCCATGGGCCAAACTGACACATCAGAGTATCAAAATAGTGACAGTGGTACATTGTAACCTACTGAATAAAATAAGAAAGTACAGGTACTCAGTGATACAAATTTATAAGTAAGGAGAAGAGAAAGTGCTAATTAGCAAACCAAATAATAAATATGGAGGAAATGATGGTGTTGAAGATGAGCATTTGCAATTATATGAATGATCATTGATTCAAGCAAGGTACATAAATGGATCCTAAAAGTAGGGAATGAAAGCCGGATGGAGATGGAATATGTGCATAATTCCAAGAGTGTCACCACAAAAATCGTTATTAATTGGAAAATGGTAATAAGAAATATTACAGTAGAAAACCTGGCTGATCTATTATCATCAAATGATTAATGTTACCACCAATAAAGGGATAAGTAGACATTGTGTGTGACCCAGTGGTATGTAATGAAAAGAAAGAGCGCCTGTGATATTCCTGCTAAAAATAACGAAGAAAGATTGGAAAAACCCAAAATGAGAGGCTGTACTAGTCAGAATAATGGCCTCCCCAAAGACGTCCATATCCTAATCCCAGAATCTGTTGCTATGTTTGATGACATATGGTGAAGGAGAATTAAGTTTACAAATGGGATTAAGTCTGTTAATCAACTGACCTTGAGAGGGAGAGATTACCTTGAATTATTTCAGTGGTACCAGTGTAATCACATGTGTCCTTATAAGTGAAAAAAATGAGTCAGAAGAGAGAACCAGAGTGGTGGCAGTGTAAGACTTCATGCAAGGTTGCTGATTTCAAAGATGGAGGAATGGGAATACAAGCCAAGGAATGAGAGTAGCTTCTAGATCAAAAAGCAAAGGGAACAGATTTCTCCTTGAGCCTCTAGGAAGAAACAGTCAGATTGGCACTTTGGTGCCAGACTCATTTGGTTCTGACCTCCAGAAATATAAAGTTTGTATTGTTTTAAGCCACTAAGCCTGTGGTAATTTGCAACAGCAGCAAAGAACTAATATAAGGGGAGTCTAAAAAATGACCAACACATAATACATGAACTTGCCAAATTTGGAAAAATCAAAGAGAAACTGACAGACTGTTCCCATTTGAATGACAGTAACACACCTTGGAGTGCAATGGTAATTCCTGATTGAATCTTTGACTGCAAAGAACTTCACTGAGAAACCTGGGCTTACTGGGTGAAGGTACATGATAGTTCTTTGCACTCTTCTTGTAATTATTCTTTACGTTTGAAACTGCCAAAATAACATTGATAGAAATAAAGCAGGAAAAAAATTATAACCTCATCAGATATTGATTGTCTATTTCTGCATAGTTTCCCATTAGGGGATGTTACAAAGTCTTTTTCTTCATCACCAAATGGACAAATGAAAAATTATAATTTGATTATTGGCAATTTATATTTTTACATTTAAAAGCATGCATTTCTAAAAATCAATTATATACTTGATTTTTAGGAAGCTTGTTTTAGTTTGGTAAAAAGTTTGTCTATGTAGGACAGACTACCTTGCTAAAGTAGCAAAACATAGCCTAAATCAAATGCTTTGCTTATACACCAATAAATTTAATGAACTAAATAAATATATTTATTGAGTTTAAAGACATGAAATAAGAAAACTTTGAAGAGTTCAAGAGTAGATTGTTTAATTTAAATATATGCTTAAATGCACTTATTTACTTTTTAAAGCCAAAATGAAACATTTTTCCCCAGTAGAAATTTGGGATTGGGGTACCTGGCTGGCTCAGTCAGTAGACCATGCAACTCTTGATCTTGGGGTCATGAGTTTGACTCCCACATTGGGTGTAGAAATGACTAAATATAAATAAACTTAAGAAAAAGAGAAATTTGGGGTTAAGTTGCAATTGTCTGGGTCTAGTGGCATAGTCTTTATTTTTATTTATATATTTATATTTAGAGGTAAAGAAAATGACAAATATAATACTAACTAGAACTTATATCCTCCTACCTGGCAGTTTATAAAATACTTTCATACTTACTTTATTCTAATTACACAATACCCTTCTGAAATAGATATGCCAGAAATTATCTTTGTCATTTCTCAAAGAGGAAACTGAGTTTCTCAGGGTTTTAGGGTCGTTAAATGACAGAGTTAAAACTGTATTCAGTAAGTATTATTAAGTTAATATCACCAAAGGATCCATGGTCCTGTGAATCTATTTTATTTATCTTTACTGTGTATTAATAATGTAAAACCATTTGAATATTTGAATATTTGACAAGACAGCTGAGCTTTGCATTTCAGAGTGAAGGTTCCAATGTCAGATTTCCTTAGTTCAAATTCTGGTTCCACCATCTACTTGCTGTGTTATACTCTACACCATTTAAAAAATTCTGTCTGTGCCTGTGTGTTATTTATGCAGTTAATGAGCTAATAGATGTAAAAGCCTTGATCCAAGTCTTGACAAGTAATAAGTATCAAATAAATGTTTTTATTATTACTATTGCGATAATTTAAAATAAAAATAAATGACATTGATCTAATGAAATAAGTTAAATCAACATAATTGGGAAGAAAATTGGCTTGTGACAAGCCAGTGTTAAATCAGCTATTGAATGTAAATCACCTAGCTCAGGACCCCAGGTGCTTTGGTCAATGTGATTTATCTACATTTACAAATTGTCCCTTGTGGAAATTAGGCTCAGTTTTCTTCTTCATCATCATCATCATCATCATCATCATTTGTTATCATCTCGTAAGGAAAAGGTACATAACATGGCCTAATGCAAAATGTCAAATCAATACAAAGGAGAAATTTACAAATACAGAGTGCTATTTAAATCTCTTTTCTGTTTTCTGTCTTCCTAGGTGAAAAAACACACACACAAAACAAAAAAACCCAAAGTCCCAATTCTTTTCATAGTCGATGTTAATTTTATCATTCGAATGATGCTTTTATTCTTAAGCCCAGAAATGTACTTGCTTTTTGTGTACTACCTGGGTTTGTACCTAGGTTTAAGCAAATGCTAAATGTTTGACTTTGGGCAAGTTACTTAAACATTTCTATGGTTCCATTTCCTCTGCAATAAAATGGAGTACTACTTCCAGGTAGTGTTATGAAGATTCAATAAGTATGTGTCAAGTGATTGTAACAGCTGATCTAGTTCAGTTCTGGTATCATAAGAATCACAACTAGAAGTTTAATATTGTAAAAATTCTGTCATTCAACATGTATTAAGAATTAAGAGATTCACTGGAATCCAAAGTGTACAGTAGAAAAATTGGCAAACTATTATTGGTATCACGCCCTACCTCTTCACAAAAAGTTCATTTTCAAGTAAAGGTCAAACAGATCATCTGACCAGGATGGCCTTACATTTCCTCAGCTTGACTAAACTTCAACAGACTTCTTCCTGACTCCAGACTCCTGACCTCTTTTTTCTTAGAGCATTTACTTTAGAAAGCTTGCAATTGCAATTTCTTTCTTTGCCCCTTTGAAATGTTATTTTCTACAGACAAAGGTTATCTTTCTCAAGGATTTGGGAATCATCTCTTCAAAATGTAATCATCTAGAAAGATAAGGGCCCCCAACCATCCAGTTTTTGTGAGAGTTTAGAGTCGAACTTTCACAAGGGACAATTAGCAAATGCAGAGAAATCATGTTGACCAAACCACCCCAAGAATGTCCTCTAGTAATTTTGCACTAATTTTGCACATTGACGTTTAAAAACTCTACTGCCTTTTGTTTGAGTGAAGTTGAGTTCAATCTTTCTCTCCTACTGCAATAATCTTTAATAAAATCTTCATTGCCTATTTAACTAGTCTGGTAGAATTTTCTTTTTATAAATCTGATCACAGAAATTGTCTCCAGAATTAGAGAATTTATTATCTTATTGTGTATGAAATAATTATAGCAGTCTGTTAAATTTTCAAAGAAGAGACTCATCAAAATTCAATAAGAATTTATATTTATATTTTTACTTTAGGTAGATAGTTATCAGTTTTGACATCATATGCTAAGTACTTGACAGGATTAATTTTGGAATCATTTTATGATATGTCTTTTAACTTGCTTTATTGTTTCAATTATCCTTATGAAGTAAATTTCATTTTTTACTGAAGTGTCAGATCCACAAATTTTAGCAAACTGCTTTACTCTTATAAGTCATACATATAAATGACTCAATGTTATAGTTTAAGATGTGTTGTGATAATTGATTAAGGACTTAATTCTACTTTAAGATGAAGACTTGAGAAAGCATCTCTATTTCTTTAGTTATTAGCTTGATCTTAGAATCAAAAATAATTTATGAGACACGAAATTGTCATAAAACAACAGCTTGCTCTTAAAGTTTCAGTTATATTTTATATGGTTTTAATAATATACTGAAAAATATTCCACTTTTCTTTATATTCTGTGTGATAAATACACAAAATGAATTTTTATTTAAAGTCTGGTGAATGATTTAGTTGGTAGGTTAGATGAAATGATGTACATTAAATACCACACATAGAGCAATAGTGGGCACAGAATGAATGCCTTTGATCTTCTTCTCCTCAACTTTTCTTAAATCCTTCCCTATTCATTTGTTTAAAACAATAGAAACGATTAGAATGATGCAGGTTAGGTTAGAATGGTACATGAAATTAGCATAAAGTTGGTTGGATATGGATAAAAACAATGATAATGTGGGTTGAACAATCATCAATTTATTTATTCTAATTTATTTTATTTTTTATTTTAATTTTTATTAATAATAAAACACTATATTAAAGATCATTTTATAAATTAGTAACATTAAATCTATAATGAACATTGTGTTATTGGATTGCATATGGTTTAGATACTAGTCACCAAAATGGAGAAAAAACATGGCAATTAAGTACTTCCTAGAATATGCCAACAAGCCTTTGTCCTTGTGTTCATTTAGGATTATACCTGTTTTAATAACCTAATTAGAATAACCATTATCTATACCCAAACCTAGGAGCACTATAGCTAAATCTAACATTATGATCACAAAATAAAATAACTGCAATGGAAAGCAATGTATAAAAGAAACCTGAATTTACAATCAGTGATTTCAATATGCAGTAAAAGACAATGTGCCTTCAAACACGAGAAGTATTAAAAAAAAGATGTGGGATTTATAAAAAATTATTTGAAGGGCACTGGGGTGGCTCAGTTGGTCAAGTGTCTGACCCTTGATTTTGGCTCAAGTCATGACCTGAGGGCCATGAGATCGAGCCCAGCATGGGGCTCCAGTTTGGACATGGAGCCTCCTTGAGATTCTCTCTTTCTCTCTCCCTCTGCCCTTCCCTTTCCACTCTCTCTTTCTCTCTTAAAAAAAAAAAAAAAATTCAATTTTGAAACATTTCTAAATATAAGCACAAAATATGCCATAATGATTTGACCCAAATTTGCATTTTTCTCAGAACTTTTCTACCGATATTATAAAAATGAGACTACTCTCTTGAATTTCAACTTCAAAATATATAGTTGGTCCAAAATATCCTTATTAGCAGATTTTTATAAATCACAGATAAATTTACTTCACTCTTTCTATTTCTTAGTTGGTATATTATTTAATGAAAAACAAGTCTTCTGATTAAAGTGACAAAAAGAGAGAAACAATATAAAAATATAACTTAGGAACGAGTTTCAACTTTTAAGTAAACCATAGTGATTTTATGTAATTTGCAGGTGTCATTTTAGATAGACAATATACTACGTACCCAATTACATTCCTTTTTGAGACAACAGTTTGCAATCAGGAGAATGTGTGATGAGGTTTAATCAAAGATTAGAACTTTTTAATTAAATAGGGCCTTTTGTGACTAGTCATTTGACATTAATTACTGTTTTAGTTGGATTCCTTTTGATTTGTAAAGGGCCCTGAGCACTGCAAAAATTATATCGCATCGCAGAAATTGTTGATAATTAAAACAAAAGCTTGTCTTCATCAGCCCATCACATACCTTAAAAAGGAACATCATTTTAAATGTTAAATGGCTGCCTTAGATAAACAGACTAGAGGGCTTTAAAGGAAAAATAACAGATGGGATGTCAAGCCAGTTGCATTCGATGGGCAGTTTAAAAGTTGTTCATTGTAATGATTTATAAACTGTTTAAAAATGTTCAGCCACACTTTTAGGGCTAACTAATGGTAAGAAGTATATGTGCTTTTCTAAAGCCTCAACACCCTTATGGGAATCATAAGCCTAACGCCCACTGCAGCTATGAATAGAGGTCATCATTCAAAACTTAATGTTAAAACGGAAACTGACCTAAAGTTCAAATAATATTTTTATTTGTGGACCCATGAAGAATGAAATGAAAGTTGAAACTATTTTTGTAAGATGATAATTCTAAATCCAGATAGAATACCTACACTCAGAACTACCATTCACCTCTTTGTGATTTGGAGTTTATGGACAAGGGTTAATCAAACTAAAAAGATTTCAAAACCAATGAACTAATTTGTTTCAAAAGAATCTGAGAAAAAAAGTAAGAATTTATACACAAAAAGGTAATTTAAAAAATAATAGCAATGTGCTGTGTTTATGTAAGACTACAGTGACTTAACTTGTACAGACATAGACAATTGTTTTTCCAGATGGAACAAAAGAATCACACATTTCCCTGTGCTGGCTGCTTTATAATGGAGGGCGTTCAATTTTTGTACAATTTGCCTTAGGTTAGGGTTATAGTCTGTGGATAGAGTAAAACTAATTGGCCTGAAAACGGATATCACCCATGCCCTTGGCTTCATTAGCAGCATGCACTAACCAACTGAGTTAAATAGACATGGTGGTAATAAAACAGAACCTGAAAATACATGGTTGTATGAACAAAGGATATACAGTACTGAGAATGGAACATGTGATTAATTTTGTCTTTATTAGACCATGTGTAAAAGCTAGTCAGTTAAATCGTGTTTGATATAATTGTACTTAAGAATCTTAAAGATAATAATCTTTCACAACAGTAAAGAATACTTAAATAATATCGATAACTGAGACCATTTTAGTCTCCATTAAAATAAAAATTACAAATACAAATTTGCAAAAGAAGATATTCTATGTTGTCTATGGATGCATATTTATTTAGACTTTTTATTAGCTAACATTTCAAGTTTAAATTTTATGCTCTTTTCATGTCCAATGGAGACTTACTATGAAAACATCCAACAGCGGAAATTAATTGCTCATTATAGTGAATAGCTTCAGGGTGTTGAGGAGACTTTATTGACCTCACCCCTCACTTCTCCAGTACTGGAATAAAACAAACTGGCACCGCAGAAAGGACAGCTACAATGCCAGATTTTCCAAGATAACTAGGAGAATGGGCTATTCCATTATGATATGCCCAAAATATTATTAAAACCAACTTTATACCTTGGGTTTTCCTAGCAAGCTGAGGAATTAAAGAAGTATAAAATTAAGAAACTAAACAGAACTTTAAATTAATGATAATAAATATCATGTATTACTGCTGACTACCAGAAATGTACATGTGTCATGTCATTTAATCCTCCCAGCAACATTCTGATGCATGATTATCCCCATTTTACAAGTGAAAAATTCAGAGAAGTTAGAAAACTTTCTAAGATGACACAGCGAGTAATGACCTGGTTAATATTTAAATCATGGTCATATTTGGAAAACAAATCTAAGATTAAAAAATAAGACTACAAAAAGATTTAAACGCTCCATTTGGTATCTTAATAAGAAATTCCATTTCTCTTAAATGTGGAGATATCACAGAAACTATGGAAAACACGAAGAGAAAACACGAGTCAAAATGGCATTGGAAATGTGTTTTTGCATTGAAGTTCCACAAGTACAGACCATGGATTCTTCTCCTAAGCATTTATCTGTGTATTTAATCACATTCTGTCCAGTATAAACTTTGCCTCAATACTTACTTCTTGGCCAACCTTAGCCCTTGGGCTCCATTTTGGCTTTTTGTCTAATACTAGAATCAAGGATATCTCTTTCAAATCTTTCTTTCTGTCTCTCACTCACTCAAATAAACAAAAATGCTTTTGGAAAAATCAAGCCTCCAGTTCTTTTTAACCCTTAACAAAAGAATCCCACAATACAATTTGGTTCAATATAGAACCTGATATGAAAGGAATTTTCCATCCTTAGGACCTGACTTCCATCCTGCTGCCTAGATTCTTCCAGGTCTCCCAAGTCCCCTTTTTAATCATTTGTGCAAGTTCCTCTTTGTTTAAACAAAATCAAGGCTTTTATATTAATATCCCTTAAGGTCACATCTTCTTCAGTAACTATTTTCAGGAAATTTGTCCTCCTCTTTTGTGCTAGAAACACAGTTTATAGGCCTCCCCAAGGGTCCTTTGTCCTCTAGATTAAGAAGCTAGGCAACAAGAGTAGTGTCAGCAAAAATGTCTATCCAGGGGCGCCTGGGTGGCTCAGTGGTTTAAGCCTCTGCCTTCAGCTCAGGTCATGATCCCAGGTTCCTGGGATCGAGCCCCACATCAGGCTCTCTGCTTGGCAGGGAGCCTGCTTCCTCCTCTCTCTCTCTGCCTGCCTCTCTGCCTACTTGTGATCTCTGTCTGTCAAATAAATTAAAAAAAAAAAAATAGTATATCCAACAATACTAGTTCTCTGACTCCTATTGTCTGTAGATAATTTGTAGTTTGATATTTAGTCTTAGTCTTTCTCATTTCTGTTCTAAGTAAAGGGAATGAATGATACCAGAGTTGCTCTATGAGAGGAACGGTCTTTGACATGGCAATAATCAGACTAAGTTTGGATCCTTAGAAAACTTCATCTTGGTGCCATAGTTTACTACTATGAATTCTCTCTCTCTCTTTTTTTTCTTCTTCTAATGAAACCAGAAGAATGCTAATGACTTTAAACTTTTTCTTACTTTGTTCCCCACAAGTGAACAAAAGCTAAAAGGAAAGAATTATGGAAGTTTCTTTTTTTTTTTTTTTTAAATCTGATTCATACTCCTAAGAAGACATTGATGTTTTAAATTTACAGCTTAATTCTGTTACCTGTACCCATAAAAGTAGGCTCAAACTTAAACCATGAGATTTAGCACATCAAACATGAAGGAGTTAAAATTACAACTCATGGCTGTACTGAATTTAAAAGAAGAAAGAAAGAAGAAATTTTTTCATTCAATGTTTTTTAAATTTAAAAATATATCTTACTAGAACAATTAAATATAAATCAATAATTATCTTAAGAAGCTTATTTATGATTAAAGTAATAAAATTATTTTCCCCTGCAAAATGTATTTGGGAAGACTATAAAATTAGAACTATGTTTGGTATTCTTTGCATTGCTTATTTTCCCATAGAAAGCCTATCAGTTAAAATGATGAATTTTAACCTTTTCCATTTCTCCCAGAGAACATTTAATTCATATTCTTCAGGCTTTTGAAACTGGTTCCCCATACTGATGAAGAAGTTATTGTTTTTATAATATTTACTAAGACCCAGTTATTGAACCTTCGTCAAGGACATTTCATTTGCTTTTAATGTGTAAATCTCTGAGAATCATTTTGGGAAAAAAGGCAGGCAAGAAAATATTAATATATTCAGCTAATTGTATGGTTTAATGAATTCAAATTAAGTCATAATATATTATATTAAATACAATGCATGTGGTGAATAGGAAATAAAAAGGTCATGACATCTAAGAATAGTAGGAACAAGAACTGGAATACTAATGGATCAAAAGTGTCCTGTATAAAATATTCTTTTACTCTAAGTCCCAGTTTTTTTTTTTTTTTCTTTTCAAACTGTTCTTAAAACTACAAAAAAAAGTCAGCAATGTGATTTTTCAGTGTTCTGTGACTTCAGGTAAGTGCAGGATTATGTTATACATTAAAATATGCTATCTTCAGAAATCATTCATTAAATTGTAATGTTCTGAACATTAATTATCTGAAAAGGTGCACAATAAGCTATAATTTAAGAATGTCTTGACTCTCTTTACAATGGCAGACATTCAAACACGTTGCTTGAAGATACTGACTCATCTAACAGAAGGAACCACTACTCAAATGGTTGTCCCTGAATAGTTACCTTACAAGGTCTATGTAGAACCTTGTTTGCTGCAGTTGGTCCACATGACTTATTCTAGTTCCTTCCAGTCTAAGGAGGTTGTCACTGAGGAACAAAAAGAAAAACATCTTTAAAATCTTTGCTTCATGAACCTTCAGTTGTATGATTTCATAGTTTCCATTGTGTCTTTTAGTATATAGCACTATGCTACATATATTAATTTTTTCTTCAAAGTCACTTCTGTAACCTTATTATGGTAATAACAGTCTAATTCATGTTTATTGCCCTATTCATAGTTTGGTGATGTAAATTTTAAGCTCTGAAAGTGAGTTTATAAGTTTTAAATATTCCAGTTTACTGTCTGCTGTGATGATGCTCCTTCCCAGTTTCCTTTGATGACCTCTTCTCTTGGCATAGGGGTATAAGCATGGACTCTGGGAGATGCTACCTCAGTCAAAACATGGTTCTACCATTTATTGGCTATGTGATCTTGGATAAATTACTTAACCTCTCTGTGGCTTGGGTTCCTCATCTGTAAAATGTGGATGTTAGCAATATGTAAATAGCAATTTTTGTTACCCAGTGTGTAAAAAGAAAACCAAATCTCACACAGCTGGTATCAAATTCACAGGATAATGGAAATCAAATAACCGGTATAAAATTATAAATTTCTGGTTAGTAATTAGTAAGTGGCAAAGCCAGGATCTGAGAACAAAATGATTTTTTTCTCCTTGTTATTGGTGAATTATGTTTATTAATTTTACAAATGAGTATAAATTCTTCAATGGAATGCTTCCTCCATGTAATATAAACATTAGCTTTGCAAGGGATTAGTTCAAATTCAAGTAACATTTAATTTTGATTCAAATACATTTGTGTCAGCTTTCAGAGCAAGTCACTCAAATCAAGACCCTTTGAAACTCAGTGGCCTTTAGGAATTGAGTAGCGGACAAATGCAATGGTTAGTAATAGCAAGAAAAGCTTTCTCCTTCCACTCACCATGCTTGCCATTGTCCTTCCTGGATATGACTGCACACAAGGGGCATATACAGGGACCACTTGAAAACTCTACGCTGTGGCTAGATTTTTAGAACCTGCAGAAATAGCAGAGCCTCAGGACTTGAAAACCTTAATGATCTCTGAATAACCCTGCACTTAATGTTGTCATTACTTTATCAAGATTGGTAATAATAGTAGGGTTTTAAGTCTCCTCTCTTAATTACCAGACAAGGTCCTTTCCCGATTAGGGTTATAGAGTCGTATAGGCAAGGATTGCTCCACTACCCTTAATCGTGTCTTTCATTCACTGTGTCTAGTAGATACTCATGGACATTTTTAAATGTACAATTGAACGTTGAATGACAAAGGGTTATGGGTGCCTACCCCCACATGATAAAAAATTCACATATAACTTTTGACTTCCGCCAAATCTAACTATTAATAGCCTGTTGACTGGATGCCTCACTGAAAACATAAACAATTAATATACATTTTGTATGTCATATATATGTGTTTGTATATATATACATATATGTATGTGTGTGTGTGTGTATATATATATATATATAATACTGCATTTTTATAATAAAGCCAGAGAAAAAATGTTTTTAAGAAAATTATAAGGAAGTGAAAATGTATTTACAGTATTTACTGTAATGCTATATTTATGTTAAAAAATCTGCATGTAAGTGGACCCATGCAGTTCTAACCCATGTTGTTCAAGAGTGGACACTTTCAATTTCAACCCATGAGGTTCAAGAGTCAACTCTTGTGGGCAAGTAATTGCTACTCCTCCATTTATATACTTCATTGTTTTATTTTTTGGGAGAATTTGTGAGAAGTGTGGATAGAATAGTATTATCACATTATTATTGAACATGAAAGCTTACCAGAATACTGAGTATTCATTTAGTTACTTCAGGGTTGTGGACCTTGAATTTAGGGTTGGCATCATTAAAGAGAGGTTTTTCTTTACACACACACACACACATGCATGTGTGCACACAGGCTCTAAAGTACTGTAGTCACAGAATTGAGGAAGGATTACATTTTTGGCCCATCTTTTGCAGTTTTTGCTTCTCAGATGGAAGGTAATAAGAAATTCTCTCAAGGTAATAAGAAATCAGATGGTGAAATAAAACAGTGATCAGACAATACATGTTGTGCTTACATGCATTTCTGACTCTGAATTATTTGCTATTCCTTAAATAAGCCTTTTGTTTTCCTATTTTCCTTTTAGTTAGAATGCCTTTAGCACCTAGCCTTTACCTGTTGACATCATCTTATTCTCTATATTTATATCCCATAAAGTCATTCCTTAATATATTTTAAGGCCCACTTAAAAAGCTCACATGTATGTAAATCCTCTTTTGAGTCCTTGTCGCTGGATGTGATTTCTCTTTTTTTAGACCATTACAGCAATTTATTTATAATTTCTTATGACACACACTTTATTTTTCTCTGTTATTGTCATTTCTGTTTAATTGCTATATCATTCTTCTTCTTTTGTAAATTACAAAGACCTAGAGGAGAAAAATGATTGACCCATCTCTGTGTAGCCCACAGTGTCTAGGACAACATTTTGCAAATAGCATCCCCTCAAAGAAAATTGAAATAAATTATCCTATCCTTTTCTGATAGTGCTTATGACTGTGTTTTGTTCCCTCTAACAGAACACTCTATTGAACATTTGAAATTTCAGGAATATAGAACTTCAGTTATCTTAGCACACAATACATGCAAGAGAAGAGCTATGAAATTATCGCCTCTCAACTGGCTTCAGGTTGTCCAGACACCAAGTCTGAACATCACTTAGTACAGCTGAGTTAACAACAGGCTGATGAAGAAATCTTTAATAGTTGTTGTGCATCATACGTGGGCATATAAATTAAGAGAGAAAAAGGTATGCAAAGCTTGTAATTTATAAATCATTATAAACAAATGACATCAAATAAATATGAATACATTCAGGATACAAAAGTAAATTTATTTATTTACATAAATATTTGTTTATATATGTATGTATACATATTCTCTAGGATACATAAACAAATGAGATATACAGTGATCAATAAGCCGTTTTCTAAAATCATGGCTCACATAACCCCTATTTTGCAAGTGGGATGTCCTAGTATATTACTTTATTGTCCTAAAATTATTGCTTAATTTTAAGAGACTTCATTTAAGCTTCTTAAAATATGACATGGTAATCATTAGCATAATTTGTATGAATAACAAATAACAATGATGATACTGCAGTTCTTTTAATGAAATAATTCGTTATTTAAGCTGTCTAAGCATTATGCATGACAGCTACCCTATCAACAGAGGAGTTAATTCAATGCACATGGAAGAACATTTAAATATTAAGCAATCAATCAATCATTCTATCATCCTAGTTAATGAATAAGACTATTACTTCAGTTGTTTCTTCTCTGCTGAAAGGATGAACATAATCAAATTGGAATTTTGTAGAAAATGAGGCAAATTAACATTTATACTCCATATTCACATATGAATATCATAGGTTAGACTTAGTTGAGAATAATATTAAATACATTAATGAAGATTCAAACTTGTAAAAATTATTTTAGCTTTAGTCAGCCTTTGGTAATAATCACTGAAACTGTTAAAATATTTTATTAACATGGCAGGTTTCTTTCATGACTAACAAGTGAGTTACTGATATTTAAAAATATCATAAGTAGCAGAGAAATTTTATTGTGTTTCACACCATGAAAGAACAATCTTTGTTACCACTTAATTTTGAGCTTATGCTAAAGAAAGACTCCAGATAAAATATAGAACAAATTCATCTGTGTTAGAGTAGGTTATGAAAACAGAGTAGCTAAACCAAGATCCTTACTGTATTCTTGCAAATACCTAAGTGGAGAATACCTATTGATAGGGACAAGATGTATTTTAATCAAGTAAAGGCTAAAACGATTTTGACAAAAAGAGATGGGATGCTGTTATATACTGGGCCTCCTAAAAGATGTCCAAGAAATTCGCAAATAGAAAGTAATAGACTAATAAAGTATTGAACCTTTTGTGAATTATTGGTGGGCAAGAATTAGGAAGTCTTTTGGAAAGGAGAATTTTACAAAAAAAGCAACATTCATTCAGACTTATCAAAAAGAGCTTATGAAAGGGGTGCTTGGGTAGTGCATTTAATTGCCTGACTCTTGGTTTCAGCTAAGGTGGTGATCTCAGGGTTGTAAGATTGAACCCTGCTATGGGCTCCTTGCTCAACACGGAATCTGCTTAAGACTGTCTCTCCCTCTCCTTTTGCCCTTCCCACTCATGCTCTCTCTCTCTCCCTCTTTCTGAAATAAATAAATAAATTCAGAGAGAGAGAGAGTGAGCACCTGAACTGGGGGCAGGGGCAGAGGGAGAGGGAGAAGCAGGCTCCTGCTGAGCAGAGAGCCCTTTGTGGGGCTGGAACCCAGAGCCCTGAGATCATGACCTGGGCTGAAATCAAGAGGCTGCTTGACCAATTGAGCTACACAGGTGTCCCAACAAATAAATCTTAAAAAAAAAAAAAAAAAAGAGAGAGACTGAGAGAGAGAGTTTATGATGAGCAAATGTTTGGGAAATCTTTTCAATAAAACAACATCATCGTGTGTGTCTTCCTGCAAGTAAGAGTGCTTTAAATTAAGTGTGCATTAAAGAATCTGTGTATATATATGACATATACAGGAATTGTCAATAGTGAACATTGATTATTAGCTAAAGCATTAAAATTAGGAATCACTGTTAAGACTTCATTTCTGAATTCTTATACTGAAAATTTATCATTTGTTTAATTTGAAGTAGCATTATAAAAAGGATTGTAAGAAAATATTCAATAAGATTTAAATAATTAACTACTTAACCAGTAACTATTTGAGATCATTGATTTTTATGGAACACAGAAGAGTTTGTGATCTAGAAAAGAGGAAAATGTCACCAGAAATTTCAAAACTAAAAATAAAATGTACAAAAAATGTTTAAAATCTCTTTCATTCTATTGAATTGATGAAATACATACACAGGTGTTCTTCTCAGAGTCTTCACTGGTGGAGCCCCCTTGAGGTTGCATATGGAAGCAAAACTGTCATAACAAAATAACTGCTTATATGACTCCAAATATTTCTTCCCATTTAATATCAGCTGTTCTTTGCTTTATTGCACCAAAGTTTTGTCAGCTATTCTCTGCTCCACAATCTTATATTTCGAACACCCCACAATACATCTGTATATTTTTAATAATAAAATTAAAATTCTGAAGAAAGATGCAGGATTTCATGAAAGCAATGGAAGTCAGAGAACCACAACTGCTGGAATCAGATGCAAAGTAATACAAAGCATGTTGGTATTAAAATAATTAACCACCGACGAAGAAAATTTTACAAAGGATCTTGACAAGATTTATTTTTTCTACATTTAAGTTAATCTTTCAAACCATTTTTTGTCATTTCTTCATATAAAATTTTGGTCTTTGCTTTAAGTGGATTTACTTCAAGTGACTTTTTTTTCCCTAGAACTGATTATCCTTAGACAATGAGGTTTATATTAAAAGAAAATACAGTGCAACCATAACATACTAAAAAAAAAAAAAAGGCACATGGCAGTTATCAGATAGTTCCTTGAATATATATATTAAAAAATAAATTGGATTTGGATTTAGAAAAATGAAACAGAAAAGCAAACAGCACCTGAAAATACCAGAGATAAAGTTTCCTTCCCAAGCAACCTCAGACAAGTTCTAAGTTCAGGGTCAATAAATCCAAAGAGCAGGATATGAGAAGAAGAAATTGTCTTGGTAATTTATTACAGAACTTTAATTAAAACATCTGAGCCAGGCTGAGCTTTCTTCCTCCCATCCTCTTGTCCTACATAGAAAGCACAGGCAGCAACTGTTGTGGCCTGATTTAAAACTGAGATCTACTCTTTAAATTAAGTGACAGTTATGCCACAGGAAGTTCCAAATGTTAGTGTCAGAGCCTGAGGAAAAGAAAAACTTCTGAAGGAAAATTTTAAAAACACTGAAAAACCCTCTTTGCCTATTTTTATTAAATTTACTGAACTATTGTAGTCAAAGAGTAAGTCTTCCCTACCTTGTGAGTGGTGTTATGTTTAGGCATTTTGTAGGCAAGCATCCTGCCCCACAGATACCCCTTGTGTGGAGCCCCTCATTCGCCTTCCTTACGAAGGAAGTCATCTCCAGTGGAAAGAGACCTATAGAAATGAAAAAGAAGGCTGTATCAACTGCTTATATTGAACAACATGGTCTTTTTCATAAAAATGAAAAGGGAAAAAAGGGCACCTGGGTGGCTCAGTCTGCTAAGCATCTGACTCTTGAGTTCAGCTCAGGTCATAATCTCAGGGTTCTGGGATGGAGGCCTGCAAGGGGCTCCACACTCTGTGAGGAGTCTGCTTCTCCCTCTCCCTCTGCCTCTTCCCCTGTGTACATGCACTCTCACTCTCCCTCTAAAATAAGGAAATACACCTTTTTAGAAAATGAAATAAAAACAAAGATTATCAGACATATAGAGACTAACACAGACATGGAAAACAACAACAACAACAACAGCAACACTGATACCACATTTTTCAGGAAGAAAACTTGGAAGTAACAATCATAACACTAGTTTTTAATAAATTTCCATGGAGAGATTGTACAGGCTAAAACATACATTGAAAAATAGAGCAAAGAGAACAGTAAAAATTTACTTGACTTCTAAAATAGGAAAAAAAAGATGAATAAACTGAATAACACATTACCTGAGCTAAAAACCAACTCTTTGATCAAATAAAGAGATAACGTTTATTCAATGGTTGTAATAGATTAGATATTATTCCATAAAGTTGATATATTCTTAACTCATACAATCTAACAACAAACCTATGAATTTGAGACTCTTACCATCTCCAGTTCACCAATGAAGAAACTAAGGCTGAGAGAGACGAACTAGCATAAAACTATACATTTAGTAATGAGCAACCCCATTTTGTTATTTTATTTTATTTTATTTTTACAGTACTATATTAGTTTCAAGTGTGCAATATAGTGATTCAACATTTCCATACATCACTCAGGAGCAGCCACACTTTGAATCCAGGTGGTCTTGTAGCAAAACCACATGCTTACTGATTGAGTTTCAGTGATCATGAAGACAAAATTAAGAGAATATCTAAATGTTTAGAAACAAATTATAGACTATAAAAATACAAAAGAGAGAAAAATATGTAGTCAAAAATACCATATATGTTTGACTTGGACATGTTTAGAGTAAGTTTTCAAAAAATTTTTTCGGCTTTTATTCAGTGGTAACTTTCAATATAAAGATAGATAGAGAGAGAGAGAGAGATTGAGAAGACACTGAGGTCCATTATTAATTCAATTAGAATAATAGTACAGGGGCACCTGGGTGGCTCAGCTGTTAAGCAGCTGCCTTCAGCTCAAGTCATGATCCCAAGGTCCTAGGATTGAGCCCCACATCAGGCTTCCTGCTCCGTGGGAAACCTGCTTCTCCCTCTCCCACTCCCCCTGCTTGAGTTCCCTCTCTCATCATGTCTCTCTCTGTCAAATAAATAAATGAAATCTTTAAAAGAAAAAAAAGAAGAAGAAGAAGAATAGTAGAAAAAATACCCTAAGTAGAAAAAATACATATGGATCTCTATATTAAAAAAGTTTCCACTGAATAAAAGCAGAAGAATAATTTTGAAGACTCAACTCTTACATATACCCAACCCAAATTTCAGAACATTTGGGAGATTGGAACACTCTAAGGATCCAGAGACACAAGCCAGGTTACCTATGATACAATAAAAATAAGAATGGCATCAGATTTTGCATCAGCAGCAGTTGTGTCTGAGGACAAAATAAAATATCTCAGGACATGAAAAAATTTATAAAATGTATTGGTATGTTTAGCAACAAATAGATATTGTGTCATAAAAGACATAAAAAAAGTTAAAAATTATATCAAGATTTGGTAATCTTCAGAAAAAAATTCATGTAAGAATATCTGTGTTCAGAACTTTCCTGCCAGATGGGCAGAGACAAGTCTCTTAAACTGACTCTTCAGGAAAAAGAGGAAAAGTTTACTTTAGGAAGACCTTAAAAACAACCATATTAACAACAACATCGAATGCCATTTAACAATAATGGGATATTAAGAGTTTTATTAAGAGGGGCACCTGGGTGGCTCAGTGGGTTAAAGACTCTGCCTTTGGCTCAGGGCATGATCCACGTGGGCTCTCTGCTTACCAGGGAGCCTGCTTCCCCTCCCCTCTCTCTGCCTGCCTCTCTGCCTACTTGTGATCTCCGTCTGTCAAATAAATAAATAAAATCTTTAAAAAAAAGTCTTACTAAGAGATATACATGCTAACACTTATGGAAGTAACAAACATTGGATTTGGAATGGAAAGGGGACAGAAGATCCAATGGATATTGTGTGGTCTAAAGGAGGTAAAATAAATAACATAAAAATTAAAAAAAGAATAATTTGAGAAATTTTCTATAGCATGAGCAGTTTATCACTTGGGCCAAATAAATTCTTTTCTTTGGGACCAACCATACCACCTGGTTCTGCAGTAACTCAGAAAACCATAATGCTACAAATTCTATGTATGTATCTTATAATTGAAAATTGACCTGTAAAACATTAATAACATAGCTATAGCTATGGAATTGAATGCAGTATTTATAGATAATATAAACATAACAAAATCACTTCATATCCTTCGGTACAAACACAATTTTCTATATTATTTCAATTAAAGCAGGTATTCATTTAAAGAGTTGTATGCCACCTTCTTCTCCTTCTCCTTCTCCTTCTCCTCCACCTCTTCCTCCTCCTCCTTCTTTTTCTTCTCCTTCTCTTCCTCCTCCCCCTCCTCCTCCTCCTCCTCCTCTTCCTTCTTCTTCTTCTTCTTCTCCTTCTTCCTCTCCTTCCTCCCCTCCTCCTTCCCCTTCTTCTTCTTCTTCTTCTCCTTCTTCCTCTCCTTCCTCCCCTCCTCCTTTCTCCTCCTCTTCTTCTTCTTCTTCTTCTTCCTTCTTCTTCTTCTTCTTCTTCTTTCTTCTTCTTCTTCTTCTGAGAGAGAGAGGGAGTACCTGCGCAGGAGGGACAGAGGGAGAGGGAAAGAGAATCTTAAGCAGGCTGCATGCCTAGAATGGAGCCTCTCAGAACACTGAGATCATGACCTGAGCCAAAATCAAGAGTCAGATGTGTAGTCGACTGAGTCACCCAGGTGCCCCAAGTTGTATGTCTTCTAAATGTTCATATTTACACCCCCTGAATTTTACTTGTGCTTTTTTTCCCCTTCATTCAGACACAACATTACATAATAAATATTTTCTTTGTCAAATATTATTTTTTTTGAAGACTTTATCTATTTGTTTAGTTGAGAGAGAGGACACACAGGAAGGGGAAGAGGGACTTAGGGAGAAGCAGGCTCCCCACTGAGCATGGAGCCCCCATACAGCACTTGATCCCAGGACCCCAAGATCATGACCCCAGCCAAAGACAGACACTTAGCCCACTAAGCCACACAGATGCCTCTATGTGTCAAATATTCTATGTATGACTATAATATTCTGATATTTTTCAACATATTGATATTGAAAGATTTTATCTACTAAAACACTGAAAAGCTTGCATTGTATTTATACATGGGAAGAGCTAAATTGGTAGGCAATTGAACTTTGGTGCATTTTAATTCCATTGTGATGGCTTTCTCTGTAAATGACTAACTTGCTTTCTTTCTACCCTCCTTTAACTCTTATTTATTTCCTTAACCCCCTCCCCACACCCTAAGTTAGACTAAAATGATGTAATGAAAACCATGCATATGAAAAAGTTGGTAGAGAAAGCTGTTGGTTCCTTTATTTATTTATTTATTTATTTATCATATTCCTGACTTCTTAGGTAAATTATCTCAATTACCCTTAACTCTCCAAATTCAGTGCAAATATCCAAGATCAGGGCAGTTCTCATTCTATTTCAGTTGTCAACTGATAATCCATGATTTTTGAAAAAAAAGATATATCTCAAATTGAGGGATTAATTGTAGTAATGGAAATGGTAAATATTAAATGGGATAAATTGTTTCAAGAAATCCAAAAATGGTTAGATGATAGAAGGAAAAATGAATCTGATCATTGTTATGGTCACCTACACAGCAGACCATATTCAAAGCTGATTTACCACAAAACCATTTGAGAACTGTGACATCTTTTGGTTGTCTTTTATTTTCAGCTCTATTCGTAAATATGCAGTCTGTCTAACTGCCAAAAAACAGACGGTCCTTGCATTTCATGACTTTAAAACCCTAGGATATAAGTAGGATTCTGTCAGGTAAAATAAATGTAGAAATAAACAACAGAATCTACACCTTTTTAGCAACTACATACTGCCACATTAAGCATTCCAGAGCATCCCTCTCCTCGCTCAATGAAAATTGCAGTTGAGTTTAACATACCAAAACCCTTTGACTGCCAGAGGCATTGGAATTGCTCTGCTGAAAATACTTTCAGAATCCTCAGGGGGTCTAATATGGGGTGAGCTCCCCGGTGGTTGATTAATACTTTGTCTCCTCACATACTGCAAGGCTTACATGGTGTTTATACTAGCCATTACACACACACACACACACACACACACACACCCACACACACACCCCAATGCAGAATCAGCAGAGAAGTTTTGCTTTGAATTGCTACATTCACTTTACAATAGTGGTAGTGACATAGCTTCTTAACATTTCAACAACGAGCAATCTACCATGGGGCACTATTCCATTTGCAAGTAAATGAGATTATGTTGTTTTCCAGCCAGTCCATAGCTAATTGGTGTTGTTTTTGCTGTCCTTTCCTTTGGGAGAGGTAGGAGATTCCCTGGGAGAAGCTTCTAGAAGCAGCACTCACTAGAGGGTAACATCTGTACTACCAGCCATATAACAATTTATACAGAGAATTAGAATTCCCCTGTTGTGGTTTGATCATAAACTGTAATGGCAATATTCCTTTAACGGAGCTTTCAACTATATCTTCTTCCGAAAATGAACTTTAACAAGTATGACTCTAAAGTAGCATGTGCATGTTGGGTATTTTATGTTTCAATATAAGGTACAGAGTTTTTGTATGTGGACATCGTATTGTGCTTGCTTCTAAGAAAATCAGGTTAAAAATAGTGAAAGTACTTTCCTGTCAAAAAAGAAAAAATTCAGCCTATTTTACAAAAAGAGCCTCACATATACTATAGTAATATAATAAATTCCTCATTAGGTACACCAACTCTATGTGAAAAGTAAAAGTTTGTTTAGTTGGTTTGCTTTTTCCTGTAATTTTAATTCATTTGTTCTGAGGAAAGAAAAGCTTGTGTGTAGTTTGGAAAGGCTTTGAAGTATTTTCTAAAGATAGGAAATTTCTGTAATGTCATTATTTTTTTGCTGTAGCACCACTCTCCTTGTTAAATCATGTGATTCTTTCAACTTCCTAGTGCAAAATGGAAGTCATGGTTTTCACCAGAGGAAATTCATACATTTTCACATTAGCTGATCAGTTGAATGGATCATTAAAAATACTTAATGTGAACTATTTCATTAGTCAGTTTAGGGATGCAAAGGGAGTAATTAATTACCTTTTTACTGTAGGAGGGAAAAGTCTCCCTAAATTTAAAGCATGAAAGGCAAAGACTATAGTAAATAGTTGATAGAAAATGTATACAAAAACAGTAACAATAATGTATCATTTATTTAGCACCAGCTAGGCTTGAAAAACTTCCCTTATCTATTTTTTCATACTATAATTTATTCAGATAGGTATAAAGAACAAAAAAGCAAAACAAAACAAAACCAAGTGAACTCCAATGGTCTGATGTGGACATAGCCACATAAACAATTGATTTTTAACCATTGAAATAGCATAGTAGCTGCAAATTAAAAAAGTACAGTTGGAGCTGGACTATAATTTGAACCTAAATCTTCTCATACCAAGTCCAACTTTAAAAACTGTACTATGTCAATATTCCATAACACATACAAAGTAAAGAATAATATTGTAACTATTATTGGATATGGTTCCATTTGGGTTTCAAGTATTCCTCAATTAAAGTCTCCTTTTCTTTATCAAGAGTGCTATTTCAACAAAACTACCTCTGCAGGTGGTAAATACAGCCCTTCCAGTTTTATAAGACACACTTGATTAAAAATGGCTTTTAATTCTAAGAAGCATTGAACTAATTTAAATTTTGCTAAATAATACAGCTGGATTTATACTAATTTTACTGAAGCTTATCAGGTCCTTGATATTCTTTGCTCTAGATCCTTTAAAAAAAAGATTTCTTTTCTAAGTGTTTGCTGATAAACATTTCAGTGAACTATTCTTTTTATAAGGAAATGAGATTAACTCAAGAAAAATTTCATAGAATTTTTTTCTCACTTTGGTTTCTTAAAGTGGAATTTTCCTTTTTTTAGCCTGCTGAGGGGATAATTAACTAATAACTCAGAATGGATTAATTATAACTTGATGGTTTCAAAATATCACCTATAATACCAACACTATCCTTCCCACATATGTACTCATCCATATCCTTTTCTGTATTTCCTACAGCAACTATTCTAAATTTTTGCTCTGCACATTTTTCTTACTCACTTTGGCCCAGAGCAAATAAACAGCAAATATAGTGCTCAAAGCTTTAACTTCCATCAGTGCCCTGAGATCAAATTTATCTGTTTCTGAAACTTTCTTTACATTTCTCTTGCCTCAGCCTCCCTCCTTATCTATTATTTTCTTTTTTGGTTTCTCTTCACTTCCAGACTCTTTGAAAATAACAAAAACAAGAACAAAAAGTATCCATTTCCTTAAATCAATTCACATCTCCACCACAGCTTTTGACTTCCAATCCAGAATTCCATCTCTGCTGAAGTCCCCCATGCAAAGGCTTATCTTAAGTTTTCATTTAATGTGATCTCCTGTTAGCTTTTGACATTGCTAGTGGTATACCCGCTGTATTTGTGAAACTCTCCTCTCCCTAGCATCATAGGAGCTTACCTCTATGTTCTTTTATCATAAATATAACTACTTCTCTTAGGATTCTAACAGATCTCTCTCCTTCTACACAATAAATTTTGGCGTGTCTGTTATACATTGGCCAATCTCCTCTTCCAGATGTTATTCTTGAGTGGAATCATCTTTAGAATCATCCAGTCTTGTGATTTCTAGTCTATAGATGATTGCTATATCTATGTTCTTCCTCTGTTCTGAGATCCATTATCCTCAGTGTATTTCAAAGATGACTTGAATTGACATGCCTCAACCTAAATTAAGTAGCTTGTACTTCCTTCTTTTGTACTGTCTTGGTTAATGATATCATCAATTACCTAATTTTACAAGTAAGAAATATTACGGTCAACCTCAGCTGCTTTCTTTCCTAAATCTCCACTACTTGTCCTACAGTCAGCCCATCAGTATGTACTATTATTTTATCAGCTAAATAGATTTGGGGATATAACTTAGGTTTGTCATCTAGACATTGTCTAGGCATTGACTTTAATTTAGATTTTAGAACATGTAGTCAAGAATAAAGCAAAATAAGAAACATAAACTTGGAAGAAAATCACGTGATACATTTGGCTTTGAAAGAATTAACATGGGGTTAGAGATGCCTGGGTACTCAGTTGGTTAAGCATCTACTTTCAGCTCAGGTCATGATTCCAGGGTCCTGGGATCCAGTCCTGCATTAGGCTCCTTGCTTAGCAGGGAGCCAGCCTCTCCCTCCGTCTGTCACCTCCTCTGCTTGTTCTCTCTCTCTCTCTGACAAATAAATAAATAAAACCTTTTAAAAAATTAACACGAGGTTAGATAAAAATATTTCACTAATCACACAGTCACTATTTTTATGATTTTATATTAAATTACAAAGCTGTATAATTTTAAAAAAAGAGTTAAATATTAGAATTCATTTTCAATCCATCTATTTTCATTATTTTTACTGGATTTTTGTTGTTGTTGAGATTCTCATCATACTGTACCAAATTTCCTAATTGTTCTACCTGCCTTAGAGATTTTCCACTCTTTTTTTTTCTTCTTGCTTTTTGTTTTTATTTCATTCAGGCTTAGTTTTCTAGAAGTCAGGATTACATAATCAACTACACAATACTGAAAATACTCACATGTGCAAAGAAAATTGAGCTTTTGTACTTGATCTATAACTTATTCAATCTTGTAATTCTTTTTACCCAATATGTAATAAGAAAAAAAATACCCAGTTTTTAATTCAGTTTTGAAAATTTAGTTTTGTAATAATTTAAGTAGTCTATTTTACATGTTCATTCTTCTTACGGAGAAAATGATTAGTCTCTTAAATTTGAGTCCTGCAAACCCTTCCATCTTTCCTCACCCTGTCCCAAATAGGTGTGTCAGAATATGGAGGCTGGTATGGTTTAGCTGAATCTGGTATTGTGAATCTAGTAACTCTTTTTTCTGAGTCTAGTAACTCTTTTTTTTTTTTTTTTTTTTGAGTCTAGTAACTCTTGTATTTCTTCTCTCACAGCTTAAACAGTTACCGCTGGTGCTTCCTGATGGACTCAGCTCTACTTCAGCTGACACATAGATTTCTCCTGGAGTCTGCCATAATCCGCTTGCCAAGCAATCTTGACTTTCGGGTAAACTTTCCCTTTGAAATAGTAAGCACCAGGTAAGCTACTGGTCTTGATGTCAACTACCTTCTCAGTTTTCTCAGTGGAGCACCAAGAGATTCTGCAGACTATCCTGTCCACCTGGGAACTCAGGCAAGGAAAGTCCAAACTGGATTCTAATCAATCACGGTATATGCACCACTGTATTGTGATGAGGCCATTTTCCGAGCTCGTATGGGGAAATAGCCAAGAAGATGATCTCCCCCTAGAGTACACACTGTGGAAGAAAGAACCCCGTTTTCTTTCTTTCTTTTTTTTTTTTTAATTTAAGATTTTATTTATTTGTCAGAGAGAGAGAGCGCAAGCACAGGCAGAGGCAGAGGGAGAAGCAGGCTCCCCGCCAAGCAAGGAGCCCGATGTGGGACGCGATCCCAGGACGCTGGGATCATGACCTGAGCCAAAGGCAGCTGCTTAACCAACTGAGCCACCCAGGTGTCCCAAGAACCCCGTTTTCAACACAACATTCCTTTTTTTGAGGGTCTAATGGACATGTTCTAAGCTCCTAGATCTGTTTCCTCCTTCTTTATTTCTAATACATTCCTTCAGGAATGGAAGGGGCTTACTTTTCTATTTTCTACTTCTGGCCTGACCAGAAATTCCCTTACCTAAAAATTCATTATCGTGTTTGCAGTTCAAGTTATTATTTGATTTAAAAAAATGATAATGAAATTTAGCTTACTTACTGTTTTTGTTACAGAAGGTAATGATTTCCTCTCTTGAGATAATAAATTTCGTGGCATCTGAATGTAGAAGCCTGCAAAAAAGAATGTTATTTAAGGGCTTATAGTGTAAACTCTGACAGTTGGTTTTTCTTTTTTTGGTAATGCAAGTGCCTGACATCAGCTTTGATTTCCTAGGCATTCACTTCAAAGAGGCATTCACTTCAAAGAAAGCTATATCAAATAACACATTGCCAGCCACAGGACTAGATAAAAAGCCAGCATCCCTGCCCTCTTCTCCCCTCCCCTTACTAATGTTTTTTCGTTTCATAGAACTTGGTTGATTCCAATCATTGGCCATTTAGTCTCCTTGTTTTTCTCTTCCAGTGCTTCAATTCGCACTTCTAAGTTTTCAATTTACCAATAGTGAACATGAGAAAACCGAGCCCCTCCCCACCCCCCGCCGACTGCCTTATACCCCAATAAGAGCAGAACCCCAGGTTTGTGCTCCTTCTCTCTTTCTCCACCTGGGGATTCACACCGTGGTCCATTGTGTATCCTCTAGAACTTGTAAATAACAAAATTTTGGGGGTTTTTTTTGTTTGTTTCTACAGTTTTCACTTAGTTATTGTTGCAGACATCTTACAATCATAAGAACCACAAGGACTGGTCCGGCCACAACATTGATTATGGGTAGGCTGAGATCAGCACAAAACCAGGGTAAAGTGAAAGATCGAGTGAACGTTTGCAAATTGTTTTCCCAGTAACACTTTCTTAATAAAATTTGATGGTACTTTTTTTTTTTTTTTTCCCCTACAGAGCTGTTAAAGCAGGGCTTGGAAATCTAGCCCATTTCTTGTTTTTGTAAATAAAATTTTATTACAACAGAAGCACATCTATCCATTTACATGTTCCATGTGGCTGTTTCACACTACAGTGATAAAATTGAGTAGTTGTGAATGAGATCACATGTCCCACAAAGCCTAAAATATTTACCATCTAACCCTTTAAAAAAGTTTGTTGAGTTCATGTTAGCTAGAGATTAAAATTCAAAAAGTCTTTTGTTGATAATCAGTCTAGAACTATCACTTGTCTACATTCTTAATAATTTTTTCATAAACTCTATTTTATTTTTTTCCTGAACACACTGTGTTCCTTCATACCAGCACCATAGTTTCTCTTATTGCACTTTTTGCATAAAATATCCTTAACTCCCCACTTTATTTAAACTTTGAACTCTATTCATGTACCACTGGCCTCTGAGAAGTCTTCTCTAAGATTTCCAGGTCTAGTCAGTTGTTTCTTGTTCTGTGCTTTTTTTTTTTTTTTCACCTCAAGGATGTCATTTTAAGACTTATGACAATACTTCATCATTCCAAAATAATTTATCTCCCTCTATACTATGACCTCCTGGTAAACAGAAAGAGAGTCTAATTTACTTTACCACTTCTTGGTAGGCCCTGGCCCTTGGAGCAAAAAATAAACCTTGGGTTAATTAATTAAACATTTCAAAATAATAATGGCCTATAATGGTATGTATATTTATTTATTTAAAACAAATATTATGTGTTTTTTGCCAATACTATGTTAATAAACTAACTCAACAAATGTCCATTATATGTCAGGCATTATATTAAATTTCTTCAGGCTATTTTTTATACAATTACGGTATTTTATTAATACACATAATTCTTTATAATGCTGGAATACAAAAATTTATCTTGTCCATAATTCCCATAATTAAACACATTTCCACATTTCTTTTGACAGATAATTTTAAAGTAATTAAAAAAAAACTTTGGTGAAACATAACATTTAAATTAGAGGGTCTTCTTTCATGATTTTGTTCTGACTTCATTATTCTTTATAAAACTCACAAGAACACTTAAAAAAGGACTGAGTTAAGAAAACAACAACAATAAAGGCAGTTTGAAAAATTATCTCTATTTTAATTAATGTGAATTAAATAATATTAAGAACACAATTTTCCTAGTTCAAGTGTTGTTCTTTCCTTAATAAATTGAGATAAATAAAAAGTATATATTTTTTCCTAAATATAGTTATTGTCTACTATCTGTCAAGATGGTACCCAGTACAGGAGATTTAAAGATAAAATGATAGCCTAGAGAGATGCACTAAATGGAGTTGTAAACATTGATAGAGTAATAAACACTCAAATCACAGATAGTCTCCTTACAAACATGTGGATTTGGTAATGTGCTTTAATGAGCCATCGAGTTTTTACACTACAAAGCACTAGGAGTTTCAAATCTTCCTTATGGCTGTGTCGTATAAATCTACCACTGATCTTTTCCTAAACCCCACTTAATGTTAATTACTAAAATTGGGTCACCAGCAAGCAAAATATTCAGTTCCACTTTGATGACAACTCACTTCAAAGTAATTCTACTAATATTAATGCTGCCCTTCAGAATACTACTTACTATGTAACTGACATACTGAGATAATAATAATAATTAATAACATTTATTCGGCACTTGTTATGTGGCTTACATGCCATAACTGCCATAACTCAGTTAAATCTCAGTTATGTGGTATACTTTGAGGTATGTAAAATCTTCAAACCTGGATTTGCAGGGACTCACCAGGGGAACCTGGTGCCTGGGATGCCTTCCATCTGGGGCTCCTGGAGTTGGCAGACACTAAGGAGAGAGAGGTGAGATGGGAGGGAGGTTGCCTGTGGTTGTGTTCATGCTAGCGTACTGGAAGCCTGGTATTGCAGAAGCCACCTGGGCTCCTGGAACCAGTAGTTGACAGAGTGAGCTGGGGGCTTGCTGGAAGCCTCATGCCACAGGATGCACCTTAAGCTATGAAGTATGCCAAATGCCAAGGTGAGCAGAATATGGGCTGGAAGCATCCTGTAGGGTGTCACCGAGGCCCACAAGAGTTGGCCTGGTACTGAGGTGGGCCAACTCTGAGGTGGCCTGATGCTGCGGTGTGCTGGCTTTGGGGTCTGCAGTGAGGTTGAGCTCACTTTATTCTCCTCCCTCACGAAAGATGTCTTTCTCCACCCTGACCTTCTCTAGCGTAAGGGAGGGGTAATGGATATAGTGTGCATTTATCTTTCCTACCCTCCTCAATGTCTTTTTTCTTATTTCTATGCTGCACCCAAGTTCTGTAATCCCTCACCTGTAATTTTTGTCTCTTATGAAGGTATATTCATGTGCATATATTGTTCAAAGTTATGTTTCTGGGGGATGGGAAGATGAGTAGTAGATATTCTTAATCCACCATTTTGATGGCATCACTCTCATGGTTCAACTTTGGACTTTAGAGTTGATGCTAGAAAGATTTAAGACTTTTGATGCTGTCAGGATGGAATGAACATAGTTTGTCTGTGAGAAGGACAAGTCTGGAGGCTCAGGAGTGAGATGTTACAGACCAAATGTTGGTTTGCCCCTCAATATATATGGTGAATTCCTAACACCAAGTGTGATCATATTTGGAGGTGTGGCCTTTGGTAGGTAATTAGGTTTAGATGAGGTCAGGAGGATGGGACACCCATAATGGGATTAATATCCTTATAATAAGAGGAAAAAATCAGAGCTTGTTGTCTCTGCTTTATGAGGACATAGAGAGATGACAACTATCTGAAGGCCAAGAAAAAGATACTCACCAGAACTCAATGTTGGCACCTGATCTCGGACTTCTAGCTTCCAAAACTTTGAGACATAAATTTTCTGTTGTTCACACCACCTACTCTGTGGTCTTTTGTCCTGAAAGCCTGTGCAGACTAAAACATTACAACCCTGCTGATCTTCAAAATTGCTCTTTAAGCTTTATTCAAGGATAAGTAGACACACATTTATTCTCTCAAATAACAATATGAAAACTAAATAACATAAAATAGAAATGATACTAGCATCCAAAGATAAAGAGATGCTTTGGGGGAAGAAAGATCACAAAGAAGAGAAATATATGTTAGAAATCTGCTTCTTGTTACTAATAAAATTCAGGAAAATGTGTTTGGGAGGAAGAGGGAGAAGAATAAGGATACAAGAGAAAAATTAGTGAAATAATAATTTGAATCAGTAGTTGTCCCTCTGAGAAGAAAGGCAAAAGAAAAACAGATCAATAATGACAGAGACAGAGGTGCCTGGGTGGCTCAGTTGGTTAAGTGTCTGCCTTTGGCTCAGGTCATGATCTCAGGGTCCTGGGATTGAGCCCCACATCAAGTTCCGTGCTCAACAAGAAGCCTGATTCTCTCTCTCCCACTCCCCCTGCTTGTGTTCCCTCTCTCTCTGTGTCTCTCCCTGTCAAATAAATGAATAAAATCTTAAAAATAAAATAATAACAGAAACAAAATATAGATTCAGATAACTGAATCTACATCATTGGGTAGGAAAAATGTAAGAGATTATAAATTTTATTAGAGAAGAAAAAGAGAAAGCTGAGCAGAAACAAAATTTAAAGATACTATTGAAAAAATTAGAATATTCTGCATTAAGATGTTTCTATAATTCAAGACTTAATTTGTTTTTGTTAATTGAGAATCAATTATCAGGTAGAAATATATAGAACTAAAATACATTCCCGCATATTGTTATAAAAAATAGACCAATCTAAAGAGTTTTGAAGTAAAAATATATAATTGAACAAATAAATACTAGGTAACTTGATTTTCTTGTAGGGACTGTGGTAGTAGCAGGGTAGAAAAGAGATTTAAAAATGTAAATGGATTCAACAAGTGTGCTCCAATATACTTAACTGTATAAGAAAACATAGATCTTCCTCAGTTTATGATGGGGTTACATCCCAGTAAATATTGTAAATTGAAAATGCATTTAATACACCTGACCTACCAGTTATTATAGCTTAGCCTCACTGACGTTAAATGTGCTCAGAACACTTATATACCCCTACAGTTGGGCAAGATCATCTAATATAAGGCCTATTTTACAATAAAGTGCTGAATATCTCATGCAATTTACTGAATACTATACTGAAAGTGAAGAACAGAATGATTGTACAGATACACACAGTTGCAAGTGTATTAGTTGTTTACCCTCATGATTGCATGACCGACTGGTAGCTTCAGCTGCGAGCTGCTGCCCTGCATCATGAGAGACCATCGTATCACTATCACTAGCCCAGGAAAAGATCAAAATTCTTAATCTGAAGGGTCATTTCCACTGAATCCACTTTGCTTTCACACTATTATAAAATTAAAAAATCATAAGTTGAATCACCTAAGTTGGAGAACATCTGTACTCAAAGATTCAACTGATGAAAGCAAGGGCCAAAATTAAGCATTCATAGAGAAGAAATTATTATATAAAAACAAACAACATCAAACAAAAATGGGAAACAGAAAATAATAGTGACAAAATTAAAAATTAGTAAATAAGGTAGCAGAATTAAAAACAATTTCTTTCATCAACATTAAAATGTGAATTCCTAGTTAATTTGAGGAAAAGAAATAAAATAAATGTACATATTTAAAATAAAAATTTTGTAGAATTACAAATGAATTATTTAGTACATATATTGTCAGAAAGCATTTGAAAAATCAGAATAAGTTGAGTTTTAGAAAATATAAATAATCAGTAGGTCTTACAGAGAAGAAGTAGAGAATGAAACTAGACATATAGCTGTACATATAATAAAATAATTTGTCTAATAATTATAAAACAGAAATCACCAGATCGTTTTTAGGGTAAATTCTTTAAATTTTGAGGTAGATTCTTTACACTTTTAAATTCTTTAAATTTTAAATTCTTTAAATACAATTAAGTGGCTTTTTAAAAAATACATATTGTAAAGGTGTTCTAATGCATGGACTAGAATACAAAATTTCTAAGTCACTTTATAAAGGTAGGAAACTTCTGTTAACAGAACCTTATAAAAGTAGTACAAAAAAAGTACTAAACACAGGTCTCATGTTTGAACATTGAAGGGAACATCATAGGGGTACCCAGGTGGCTCAATCAGTTAAGCTTCTGACTCTTGATTTCAGCCCAGGTCATGATCTCAGGGTCCTGGGATGGAGCTCCATGTCAGGCTCCATGTATTAAGATTCTCTCTCTCCCTTTTTCACTGCCTCTCCACACTCTCTCAAAAATAATAAAAATAAAATAAATAACAGGACAGAAGAATAAGTTTTCATACATCATAAGGGTATCTTCATTCCCATTTAATTTTAAGAATTTTTTCTGCTTTTGCAATAATCTTGAATTTTCATCCAGTGTAATAAGATAAGAAATAAAATAATACAATTACAGTGGGGAAAAAAGCCTATTGTTCTTTATTTAAAAAAAAAATCGGATGTTCTATCTAGAAAGGGCAAAACATTGATTCAAATGCCCTTAGGAATAATGACAGATCAGTTAATAGGATAGTTTTAAAATAAGAATTTAAAAATCAATTATTTTCCCCATATTTTTGAATAACTTGTCAGGTAGAATAATAGAAGAGGACCCTTTTTCACAACCAAAAATGTACATTTAAAATGATTGATTATCCAGAAATCTAAATCCTAGTAGGATGCAAACAATGGAATTTTTTTAAAATAGGTTTTTCCAAAGATGGTTCATTTTTAAAGTCCTACGTTTGTAATAATGGAAGAATAATTTAATGAAGTGCTCAGTAAATGACATGGAGGTGATCTGCTCTGTACAGATGAGCAGGTGGTCAGATCTTTCAGCTCAATTCACATAATGACATGGGCGGTGTGAGTTGTAATTAATGGATGGTAAACGGCTCTGTCAGAAGCTACTTCATGTTGCTAAAAAATGTCACACGTTTTCCAGGGACACAGGTTTTGAATGTTTGACTAGAGAAACTCCAGATTCATAAACTGAAGTAGAAATGTTAAAACTAAGTTGTAGTTAAGCTGATAAGATCATAAATGCGTATTTTCAGAAGTGGTATTATTTATTCTTTGTTGTGATTTTCTGCAGATTCTGTCAAAATTAATTTAGCTGGAAAGTTATTTTGTATCAAACTTAAGGTAGGACATTTGGTAAGCAAGTTGCATTATTGGATTTTTAAATTTTTAGTGGAAAGATCAGTGGGTTTTACAAAGTCTGAGTCTTTGTACCACTGGTGGAACATATGCATTGTTTCTGTGGAAGTCTACAAATTCTAATTTTACATGGAACATGCTGTGTCTTCCATTTTCAAATAAATAACTTTAAATGGATGCAAAAATGATTGAATAGTGCAAATCCATTTTTTTTTGTTGAGTAGTACAGTTGAATAAGAAAGGGTGACTCACTGACTCTCCCTGCTGCCACAGAGAACAGGCATAAAGATTTCAGGGGGATAATTTACAAGCAGAGAACACGCTGTCCTCTGAATTCTCATTCTCCCACAGTATGAAGGGCATGGAGCTGTTTTGTATATGTCATAGCCAAGGTTTCAGAAGTGGGGAGTGCAAATTTAGCCAAAAGACTTGCATGGGACCTGAACATGCCACAGGAAAGAGCAGAAAAAACACACCCACCCCACATTACATATTTACAAGTTAGCAGTCAAATATAAGCTAGGGAACACCCAGCTTCTCTGTACCACAGGATCTCTGGTCTGGGAACAGTGCTAGGAGCGTGCATAGTCAAAATCAAGACTACATACCTAGGTTTTGGGAATAGGTCTGCCAAGCAGGAATAGTGAACTAGTTCAGCTCATTTTTGGAAGTGCTTCAATAATTTAAGATCCACTGTTACTCCAAAAATGATATATTGGTTGAAATTCAGCCTTGTCTTATATACTATATTAGGTGCCATATATTTATGAGGGGGAATTTGCCTTTTCACTATTTTAATGTGATGCTGTAATGGAATAGGAGGTTGGAAGTCTTGGGAGGGGTAATTGTATTTCACATCTTAAAAGAATGAAAATCATTTGTGGGCACTAGGTCAGCTATGGTGGATTAAAGATAGCCACAACCTCTTTGCCACTTTTTTCCCAGGCAGTTGGATCCTGTTTATTCCCTTTGAATCCTGGCTGGCCTGTGACTGCTTTGACTGACAGAGGAGAGCAAAAGTGACTCCTTGCCATTCCAGGCCTTTAAGAAACTGGAAGTTTCGGGGTACGTGGGTGGCTCAATCCTTCCAGCCACTGACTCTTGGTTTATGGTTCAGGTCATTATCTTGTGTGGTGGAATGGAGTCCTGTGTGGGGGGGGGGCGGGGAGGGTAGTCTGTGCTCAGGGAGCAGTCGACTTGAGATTCTCTCCCTCTCCTTTTGCCACATCCCCGCTCATACACTATCTCTTTAAAATAAATAAATAAATAAATAAATAAATACATAAATAATACCAAGAAAGAAGAAGAAAAAAGAAAAAGAAACTGGAAGTTTCAGCCCCAGTCTCTTGGACCACTGATATGGCTTTAATGAGGTTTGAAAACCCTGACAAATTATATGAAGAGGCCCAGAAACTAACAAGAGAAGGAGCTTAGCAGCCATCTATATTGGAATTATGGGTATGTGCATTATTTGATATGTATATTAATGGGCATTAGGTATATAAAAAAACTGTCTTGGGACCTTCAGATCAGCCCAATCAGAGTCAAATATCACCAACTTACTCTAGTCAAATCTATATGGAGCAGAATTTCCTAGCCAAGCCCTGTCTACATTCTTGAACCCCCCAAATCATAGAATATGATACAATGTTTATCTTTTTAAGTCACTAGGTTTGGGGGTATTTTGTTGTACTTTAATTGATAACCAGAACAAAATTATCTTTGAATGAATATCCCATTTTTGTGCAATTTCAATAAAATCCTGACTCTTTTAATTGATGGAAATGTCTTATATAAAAAAATGTGAAAACCAAATTAAAAAAATCATATGAGATTCAAGTATTATAAAAGAAAATTAATGAAGAACTACAAGATCGGATAATAAAATGTATTCTACACTTTAAATAATAGAGTATGATGCTTGTGCTACAAAAGACAACTAGAGGAATAGAATTAAATAAAAAATGCAGAAAGTGATTCAGTTTACATAATTGATTTTATGAAAAATTTGTCATCAGTGAATAATTCTTTCATAAAGTATCCTGTATAGCTCTGTATATGCACTAAGCATTTCTAAATTGAAAAAAACTGAAACCCAAAAGAACTAGAATAAAATGTGACTGGATATTAGCTTGGAATTTTCATAATTATTTAAAAAGCATATTTATTCATGCATTTTAACTTTCTAAGCTTCAAATTCTTTGTAGACAGAAGTCGTATTTGTTTTTTTAAGTATCTCACAGTGATTACCACAGTTTAATATTTTTCACGAAAAATTTCATATCCTCTTCTAAATGTGAGTGTTTCTTCCAAACTCTATTAATGTGATGATATAGTAATAATCTTGGGTTTATTACCAAAACTTAGACAAGTTTCCCTAACTAGTCTGAGAAAAATTTGCATGCAATCAATTTTTGTTCCCCTAAAAAAATCTTGCTTCCTAGAAATCAAAGTACAGAAAGTTGTTCTTCCAGTTAATACACTGTCATAGGGTAAAAATGTATAGTTTCTCTCCCATGTGCGAGGGCTCATGATATTGTCAATTGACAATTTAGCAGCATTTACCTCTTGACTGCCAGTTCTTCATTCTGCATAATACACTTTATCTTACATAAAAATTGAAGCATAGGGAAATTTTCAGTTGGCGTGCCCCTGTGCGATGACAGCATGATTGACATCTGTGTAATAGATGCAGACTTATAATGTACAGAGACAGCCACACATTCACACTCTGACATTTTCCCACATCTCAGACTTATACGCTGAAATGCTGAACAATTACAGAAGAAAAAACAATGCATCATGGTAAAAAGTAGGATAAGAATAGATAACACTAAGTAGAATTGCCACATGGTATTCCATTCACTATAATGACAGTTCTATTCTTTTAGGGTAAGTAACTAAAAGTTCGGTTGGTGAACAAGGTAATATATGCATTTTGGAAGAAAGTTGTACTTCTAGGCGATATTATAAAACATGGTTTAAATCATAGAGATTGGTTATATAGCATTTCAACTTGAAAATTTTCTTATTTCCCTGACATACTGGAAATAAAATTGTATTTTCTCCAAATTTCTACTGCATGATATTCTTTTTTTTTCTGCATAATATTCTTAGGTGTTGTAATGTGAATGTTAGTTGTCTGAGTTTACATTTTACTAAATTTATGCTACTATCACTATTACCCTTTACCTCCTCACACATATAGTAACAAAGATGGGGGTGGAGCTGAACACAAACCTCACAGACATTGAACCATCATTGAAGAAACAAATACTACTGAGCAAAGTGATGGGAGTCAGTTAAATAATGTGGAAGTATAAACAGCAGTACCAGTTAATATGTAGTAGGTATTATGGTATATTAGAAATAACAGGATGTTTAAAAATTACATATTCTTTGGCTTGTTAGTTTCTTACTTGTCACTAACACCAAAAGACACTCATTCATTTACACAATTAAATGAATTTAATTGTGTAAATTAAATTTAATTAAATTTAAATTTAATTTAAATTAAATTAAATTAAACACATTCATTTACACAATTACACAATCTGTTATCCATAGTTACTCAATAAATGATAGGTCACAATTTAGTGAGAACTTAAACCATTAGACCCATAAGATTTGTATATTCTAATACTATTATTTTACTGATGTTATAAATTAGATACATATTTTTAAGTGATATAGAAAGATAGGAAGGGAGAAATTTAACATGATTAATCCTCTCTGCAGAGGTTTCTTTGGCAATATTAATGAGCTGGGCTTTGAAGGCTAAGCCTTGGGAAAAACTTCAATAGGAATTTATAGATGAAATGAAAAGTGTTCCAGAAACCAAGAGCCACCAGAAAAAACAATATTTAGCATAACCATGCTAAAAAGCAAGGAGCATTGAGTTCAATGCCTTGCAACAAAACTGTAATATAAACTGAAGTCAGGTGATAGAAATCTGGAAATTTCATCTTTAATCTGCATTAAATTTAATTCTTTAGGAGAGTTTTGATGCTGTCAGATTTAGGTTTCAGGAAGAAAATGTTGATAAAACCACAATGAAATGTTGGGAATTATGGGATGCAGTTAGGAAATTATTGTACAACCCAGAACAGAGATAATAAGTATAAAATTTAAAGTACTGGGAATTGGAGTTATGAGAAGGGAAGGATTATTGTGAATGTAAAATATTCAAATTTAAGCAATTGAGAAAATCTTGTAAAGCTATTAACTAAGAAGTGGAGCTCATGTCAGCAGGAGAAAATGCTTTTTCTTTGGGACATATTGAGATTAGGGTAACTGTATACTCTGTGTAATTGGAATATGGAGTTTGGAGCGAAATCACACATATTTGAAAATCACTTACAAAGACATGAGCAAGGAAGTCATGTGATGGGATGAAAGTGATGTGGAAGAGTTTGAGGACTGAGGAGAGAACATGGACATAGCTAGACTTAACATGTTAGTGGAGGGGGAAGACTTAACTGAAGGAATCAAGCATATGCTTGCAGGGAGTTCAGAGAAAACTCTTAAGATCTACTCTACAGAGACCAGGAAAGAGGCAAAGGTGGGCAGTGGTAAGGGATGGAGTATCAGACAAGTAAACGCGCAGAAAAGCCAGTGGACTAAATATCAAATAAGTCATTTGGTGACCCTTCAGAAGACTTTGAAGTGAAAATCCAATGTCAGAAGATAGAAGAGAAAAGGAGTGAACACGGAGTGACAGGAGTTGATTTTATACTACTCAACCAAGGAAGCTGGAATTTATGAAAACATGGAAGAGAGCGATAGTGTGATATACAAATTGATCTGAAAATATACTTTCCCAATGAAAGTAAAACTTGCATCCATTACATTAAGGAAGTAGCTAATGAACACAAATTTAATGTTTGCTTTGATTTATTTTTAAAAAATTAAGCTAAATTGATATGTGCTTATTTTAAAGTCTGCAACTTGCTCTTACTTTCTTGTTATTTGAATCTGTACTAAGTGTGGGAAAAAACATAACTCTGGATGAATCTATATTTTGTAGGTCATATAAAAACATTATTAAGCTGTTGTGATGATTTCTTATTTCTTTGAGAAAACACATTGTAATTATGTAATTTGGGTGGGCTGATGGGATGACAACATTGTTTGGTCAATAACCAGGAATAATTGTTCAACTCAGTCCTCATATATCTTTTCATGATAGGTATTAATTTTAATTTTATGTAGAGGGACAAAGAGGCTGTTTAATAGTAACTCATCATCATTGGGGCACCTGGGTGGCTCAGTGGGTTGGGCCTCTGCTTTCGGCTCAGGTCATGATCCCAGGGTCCTGGGATCAAGCCCCGCATCGGGCTCTCTGCTCCGCAGGGAGCCTGCTTTCCCCTCTCACTCTCTGCCTGCCTCTCTGCCTACTTGTGATCTCTGACTGTCAAATAAATAAATAAAATCTTAAAAAAAAAAAAAAAAAAAAAAAATAGTAACTCATCATCTTGGAAAAAGAATAAATCTACTTTTTGTCATTGTTTTTAGCCACTTTGTGGTCTTTTATATTACTTCACAGATGTTATCTATAGCAATATATTTCTCATTACCATATTGAATGGGTTCCACAAAGATACATTCATCCATTGCCACCTCCTAACATTAGTGTTTAATGCTGCCTAAAGCATCTGAGTCACTTGCCAGTTACAGAGCAGTGAGGGACAGAATATTTCAACACTGTTCATTGTGTCTTCTTTTTCTGTACTCTGGTTGTATATTTATTTGTAAGGAAGACATTCTTCCATAGTGCATATAATATGCATCACAGAAGAACTAGATGGCCCTGTAGGATTTGTAGTGTGAGGTATCCACCCATGTAATTATGACTTTTCCTTAATGCTATTCCCATTATTCAGAAGATTGCTTTTGTTGGACTGAATGATAGCCACTGGTGCAGTGAAACTTTATATTAGTTTTCTTAGGATTTCTACACCTCAATGCATGCCTGATCTGTAGGTTTAGCTTGTTCTATTGTATTGCAGTATATTTGCCATTCCGTGGCTTCTCACTGTTTTGATCATTTTGAAGTATAATGCTTTTCTCCCAGCTAGGACATTTTTTACAATGTTTCATCATCAACATAGTTTCTTGTACTCTCAGAGAAAGTAAGATGTTTCTATCTTAAAGAAATGCACACACACACACACACACACCTGGAACTATAAAATAATTTTTAAAGCAGAGTTAACCATAGGAGTTTTGTCCAGTATTTCTGCTAGGTTGTGTAAAGAAGCATCAAGGATAGTATGTAAGGGTCAATATTTGTGGCTTTATATCTTCTCTGTTACAGTGTCACACAAAATGAAGTCTTTGGTAATCTCTGTGATATTTGTAATGAAGAAGATGATGCAATCTGTCTCTTCATAGAACAAGGGAAGCAGAAACTGGTGAAACAAGGTTGAAAAATCACCCAGTTTTATAATTGAAAACCTCATTCTGATAATCCTATTCTTACAAAAATGTAAGAATTAGAACCTACAAAAATTTCATAGAAATGATCTTTTATTACCCTTTAAAAAGGATGATGGTATTACTTTGTCTTATCTTAAACATGAGCAAATAAAATACCCTCTTTAGAATAATTTTGATTAATTATGGATGACCATTGTTTTAATGTTTGCTCTTGGTAAACATCTGCAAAACACTTATCATCACCTGCTGCACTCTAGATCTTTAAGGGAAATCTAAACAAGTAAATGTGTTTGATTTGACATTCTAATTATACTGTAATTAAAGATTGGGTTTTGGTTGGCTAAACTGTAAATCTCAGGGTGCCTGGGTGGCTCAGTTGGTTAAGCATCTGCCTTTAGCTCAGGTCATGATCCTGGGGTCCTGGGATTGAGCCCCGCATCAGGTTCCCTACTCTGTGGGTAGCCTGCCTCCCCTTCTCCCGCTGCCCCTCATGCTGCCTCTCTCTCCCTCTCCCTCTTCCTCTCTCTCTCAAATAAACAAATGAAATATTTTAAAAAGTAAAATAAATAAATAAATAAACTGCAAATCTCAGGTAAAAGTAGAATATAGAAAGGGATATAACTTAAATGAAAGTGGTTTTATTATCTTTATACTGGAGAGAATATGTTCTTCATATACACAAGGTAGCAATTAAATTATCTTAATTGTTCAATTTAAACATGAGAAACTACACTGTAACTTCTATTTTACTTTATTTATCTTTTTAGTCAATACATTTACAAATATTCTATTTTCCAAAAATATGATGAACCGTGACTAATATCATAGATATAAAAATATGCATTATGAATTTTTTAAAAATGTTTTTATTTATTTATTTGAGAGAAAGAGAGAACATGAACGAGGGGAGAGGCAGAAGGAGAGAGAGAAGCAGACTCCCCTCTGAGCAGGGAGCCCAATACAAGTCTCAGATCCCAGGGCTCTGGGATCATGACCTGAGCTGAAGGAAGACACTAACTGAGTGAGCTACACCAGTCCCCCTGTGTTATAAATTCTTTATAAGAAATAAGTAGTTATGGGGCACCTGGGTGGCTCAGTCAGTTAAGTGTCTCCTCTGGCTCAGGTCATGATCCTGGGGTCCTGGGACCAAGCTCTTAGTCGGGAGTCAGACCCCCTTCTCAGTGGGAAGTCTGCTTCTCCCTTTCCCTCTGCCTGCCTCCCCCGCTACTTGTACTCTCTCTGTCAAATAAACAAAATATTTCTTTTTTTAAAGAAAGAAATAGTTAAAAAAAAATGAAGGATGTATATTTCCGTATGTCTGAAATATCTCATCATCATTATCATAAAAAAGTGAGAGAAAAAAAGCTATAGAAGAAGAATTCAAAAGAACATCATATTTATTTATAGGAACAATATTATAAAGACATAATGTTTATAGGAATTTAGAGTTGAAAGAGAAAATCACTAGGAATCAGCATGCATTTATAAAAATGAATCACATTTATAATAGATCATTGTTTAGAATGTTCTCATCAGTATTTCTTACCATACCTTACATGTAACAAATCCTTTCTATTTTTGTGAATTTTTTTGATATTCATGGTCGATGATTCCAAAGAAGACAATAGACACATTTTATTTTCATTTCATATGTATATTTGAAAATGCCATGTTGAATATTTGTTTATGCTTATCAAATATTTGTAGATCCTCTTTGGTGAAATTCTCTCATATTTATCTATTTATAAATTGGATTTTATGATATGTGTAAAATTTAGGTGGAATTTTCATATTCTACCGGAATTGACACTTGTTTTTACTGTGAATATTTTTTCTTTCTTTTTTTTTTTTACTGTGAATATTTTCTGAATTTTGTTTGTCTTTTTAGTTTGTTTGGTTTGATTGTTTTAAACTAGGTAATAGTAAAACCTGCCAATATTTTTCTTTCTGGTATTTTCTATCAGCTCAAAAATTCTAAATCCCTTTTCCACTCACAATTTATAAAAATTTAATTTCATTTTTAGTTTTTTTTAGCTTAATTCTTTTTAAAAATTTTTAAAAGATGTTATTTATTCTTTTGAGAGAGAGAGACAGAAAGAGCACAAACAAGGGGAGAGGCAAAGAGTGAGGGAGAAGCAGGCTAACGTGGGGCTCTATCTCAGGACTCCGGGATCATGACCCCAGCCCAAGGCAGATAGACACTCAACCATCTGACCAACCCAGGCACCCCCTTTCTTTGCTTAATTCTTACCAAGTGTTGCTGATTATAGCTCCTGGTTAGCTCAAGTGCCTTTACTGTAGTACTATGGCATGTGAGGAGGATACATTCTAAGATCTTCAATGGATGCCTGAATTGGCATATAGTACTAAACCCTATATATTCTATATTTTTTTACACATAAATTTTACCTATTAATGTTTAATTTATAAATTGGGCACATTAAAATTAACAACAAAGAGTAAGAATATGGAAGACCAATTATAACATACTACAGTAAAGGTTATTTCTCTCTCTTAAAATATCCTACTGGACTGTACTCACTCTACCTCTTGTGATGATGTAAGATTAAAAAAAAAAAACCTATCTGATGAGATGAAGCGAGGTGAGTGATGTCTGCACTGGGACATTGCGTTAAGCTACTATTGCACTTCTGACCATTCATCACAACGAGGATCACCTGCTTCTGGCAGTGGTTGACTGCGGGTAACTGAAATCACAGAAAGCAAAACCGCATGTAAGGGGTGGGGTGGGGGGCACTACTCTACTTCTCTCCATCCCTGCCGCCACCAAAGCAATTTAAATTATTGCATTTACCCCATTCTTCTCTCAGGCTCCAGTTTTCCTCTTTCAGTTCATTCTCAATTAGCTTCAAACTAATTAATCTGTTCATTTTACATTGATCCTTAAAAATCTTTCCTGGTTTTCTAGTGCATAAACAAACTCCGTCTCATGCCCTTTGTAGTTGCCTGTTGAATTTTTGTATCTGTTTCCCAGCAATTCCCAGCTTGCACATTTCTCTTCACCCAAACCGAATGTTTTTTACTTTTCACGAATCCAACTAGCTCTCCCTTTTGAGGCTTTTCACACCTTCTTGTTGATATTTTTCTTTTTCATGTTTACCTTGTCCTCTTACCCACATTAGTTCTTATTCAGTTCATTCAACCAATATTCATTAGGGGCTATTTTGATCAAAACAGATTTAGTGTCTAAACTTGAGAACTTACATTCTATTAGTGGAGGCGAGGTGAAAAAAAAGGAAAGGAAGAAGGACACACATGTAGATATATAATTATAATTTATGACAAATTTTATGAAAAATAGGATTCAATGAAATATAACAAGAAGGGGTAAATAATTTTTATTAGAAGAAGGACAAAAACAGCTTCTGAAAAAGTTATCAACTAAATTTAGAATTGAGGGATTAGTAGGAGTTAACCAGGATGAAAGTAGAGTTAGAGTATGCCTGTGATTCAACTAATCCTGCAGATATCACTATTTCTAGGAAACTCTGTAACTGCCTAAGTGGCTTAAGTTCTGTGCTCATGGAAAACCTTCATCTCTTCTTATCATTGCTGGTTCTTATCATAGGTGGTTATTAAATAATAACATCGATGTGCTTGTCTATGTGACTCATGGATTAACTACTTTTTTTTTTTTTTCCTATTTCTGGCTAAAGCTGCCATTCTGTGCAGTCTGATTATACAATCCACACCTGGAAGCCTATCACATTCTCATGGAAGCCTATTTCAAAACCATATACTTGTATATAAGAATAGGGTATATGTATTCAATTCTGATAGGCTCAACTGGCAATGGCCACTGATTTCTTTCCCAGAAAACACCTAACTATAAGCCTTCCAAACTTGCATCTTTGCGTAATTTGAAATTCTTGTTACCATCTATAACATTTAATACAGAAGCATGATGCAGATGACCTTCCTGAGTTCTGAATGGTTATACGCAAGCTTCCCTATTTATCACTGATCACTGCTAAAGGCCAGAGACGTCATGTTGCCTGTGTTCGCTGAGACTCCTGGCTAGCCCCCTGCTGATCTAGTGCTGAATGGTTATATTTATACCACATTAATAAAGGTTTGGTTATACAGGTGTAATCTTTCATAAAGCCACTCTGAACTCCTTGCTGCAAGCATCTTCTGATATTGCATTTGATATTTTCTGGGTCCAGCTTGCTTTTCCTCCCAAAATATGAATGTCTCAGTCCATCACTGTATTCAATGTCTTCTTAAATGTTACCTGTCCAATGAAACTTTGCCCGACCACACTATTTTCTGGGGTACTCTCTGCAACCATCCATTCCCTTTATTTTTTTTTTTTTATAGCAATAATCCTAACCCTCCAAAGTCGATAGGATAAGGTCAATGGGTAAAAATCACTGTCTTTTTATACCTGCTGCCCATACCTTGATGAAGATGTTATGTTCTACGTGCTTAACTCAGAAAACACTGTCACATGTCCAATGAGAGTTTCAGCTCTACCTCCTTTGGATTCATAATGACCTTGAGCAGTCATTTATTATGTCTCTCCTAAGTCCTTTCAAACACAATATTGCCCACATCCAGTGCCGCTAAATAGTTAATTTCCCAACTGTTAGAAGTGATGCTCTCTACCAGATGACCTAAAGCACTTTCTCTGGCCAAGTGAAGGCGATTTCCCCTATTCTCCACAAGAAAATGCCTGCTAGTACTCATTTCCTTAAATCTAACTCTGATTTTTGACGAGGCAATTCAAAGTTTTCTGTATTTGGGGACCAGTATATTACTCTATCTTAGTTCAGTATTCTTTAATTGACATGAATTCTAATATTCCAGACTTTTTAAGCATTGCCACAATCAGAAATGCATAGACTCTTAGAAGAGGATATAGTACCATAATTAATGTTTCCTTAAAATTATCTCTTACATCATTGATCAAAGGCCTGTAGGTCTCCTGGATTGTTTGCTAAATGTCTTTCAAATATCTTATGCTGTTCATCTTCCTTCCCATTCCAGAAGACTGAACACTTCGCTTCTAGTACACAGCTTTTCCTTCATCATCCCTTTTTACTTCTCTGACCTTAGTGAATTTTCAAAATCAAAACTTTCTAAACTTGGATCTCTGGTGTCTCTTTCCCCATCTTTTGACTGTCACTTCTGCAATCCTCTCCAAAAACTTCTTTATTTCTGATAGTTTGAGTGAACAAATGGCATATGGAGGGTAAGTAGAAAACTGCTCTCTTGTCTGTTTTGAATTCAAACAGGTTTAGACTTAGGGCTTACATTTGACCCTCAACTTCCTTCTGAGACTTTGTGGTTATCACAAGATTAGCAAGAGATAAGTAACAAATAGAACAAATAGTAATTTGGCCAAAAAGGCAATGTGGGGAAACAAGGGAACCAACCATTAGTAAAATTAAGGACTGAAATTTATTGTTACCTGGAGTCCATTGCCAAGGACGGCTTCCTCCTCCTTCTCCTCCACCTCCCTCTTCTTCCTTCTCCTCCTCCTCCCCCTCCTCCTCCTCCTCCTCCTCCTCCTTTCCTCCTCCTCCTCCTCCTTTTATGAATATGTTCAACACTAGTGATCTCTCTAGCTTTGAAGAGATAGGCCATGAAATGGGCAGTTCCTCTATTGGATGTGCCTCAGTTTTATTGATTGGAATTGGACCAATTGTTTACTGGGACTTGACTGACTTTTGCCAAAGTCTGACATCATATTTCCTAAAAGTCACACAGAATCACTACATTTTCTTCAAAACTGGGTTGACATGCCATCAAGCAAGATCAATCTTTCAGCAAATCTGCTGTCAACCAAAAAGAAGCTTGAAAATCTCCAATTCCAGTTGGTATTTAGGGCTCTATAAGCTCAGATGTAAGATGCTTTTTCAGTCATGCTCTTCTGTTATTATTGCTGTATGTGGTCTGTATATATGTGTACATGTGTGTGCCTCTGTGTGTGTGTGTGTGTGTGTATGAGAGAGGGAGAGAGAGAAACACCATTTTCTGTTTCTTAATACTCTTATTTTTTTCTCTTTCATTACAGTAAATTTTAACGATAGAAAGAATCCTAGGTGGAAGTACTAAATTCTTGGCTCTTGAATAGTTTATGCTGGTCAACCCACATGAGCCCATTAGCATTCTTTCTCCTTGCATGGTAAAACTAAAGTCATTCTACATCATCACCACTGACTGAATTTCCTTTATTCTATGTAAAACTCAATTTTACAGGAATAGACTATCAAAACAAGAACTTTTTCACCTTTCCTCTATTTGTCCACACAGTAGAAACTTTTTCTTTCTCAAAAATTTCTATTCTACCAGATGCTTGTTCAGAGTCAAGGAGTCAGTCAAGGTCTCTGCTTCTACTTAGTACCTTATCTTCTGCGTAAGGCCTTCTAATCTACATAAATCCCTCTAGTCATTGTAGTTGCTGAGGAATTCCTATCCTATAAACTTGCTTTAACTATAACTCTAAATTGTTGCTTTTGGCCACTCTTGTGTTCTGTCTTCCTTTGTCCCTGCTCCTTACCTTTCCCCCAAGTCCTGCAAGATCTTTATATCACTGCATCAAACTCAACTTCAATGATTGTTCTCCAAAGCCCCATGTGGATAGAGCCATATTGTGATGTCAACTTGAATCTTCTCTGCAGTTTACCCATTTAATTATTTCCTGCTCCTTAAGGAATAGTCAGGTTTATTTTTAACTAAAAAGTATTTCAAATGTATAGAAAAACAGAAAAAATATAAGATGCACTTGTATAAATTTTTCAAGTTGGCACATATCAATGTAGGTACTCCTTTCCATGAGTTCCCTTCTCTTGCAATGGCCTGTAGAACATTTTCTGATGGGATCATGTTGTTATGGTCACACAATTACACATGCAAAAGTAAGTCTCACATTTGTTATTGAAACATCCTTTTCTGGGCCCTCCAAGCTTCCAAAACTATCACCGAATGAAACCTCCATGAGATAGCAAACGCATGTCCAGGGCGAAAAATGGTAAATACTCGGTAAGTGAATGAGATAGACTCACTTCTATCTCTTCCTACTTTCTCTCCCACTTCTCGGTACTATTTTTTTTTTTTATTATCTTGTTTAATTGTCATCACTATTAATGTATTAGGGGTCAGTATTATTCCCATCTTCAGATACATAAATCTAGAATTAAAGCGACTTGCTTAAGGTCATATACCAACAAGCATTTTGAAAATAGCAAGTTTCAAATAGTATGTGACTGATTTGAAGGCCTGGGTTCCTATTATATTACCCTACCACTGACATTTGCATACAATGTACTGTTTGATTTTCACAGGATTTGTATGGTACTATCAGCACTATTTTGTATATAAAAAAACACAAGTCTCAAAGTTAAGTGACTTGTTTAGGTTCACAACAAATTGGTGATTGGGTTTTGTTTCTAAATCTGTTCCTTTTCTACTCACACCATGCTGCCTGAGTTGGTAATGGACCTATCAGGAAATAGTTAAGCCCTGTTTAGTACAGGTAAATAAATTTTGTCAACTCAATATTACAACTCTGTTCATCCCACCTGAGTATGAGAATGGGCAGATGATGGGAATTTGTTCTTTTCTAGGTAAGATGATGTGGGGAAATGAGACAGAAGTAACTTACCATATTGAAAGCAGAACAGAGTACTTAGCAGAGAGCCCTTACACAAGACTTCATTTAACAGATGGGGGGAAGAGCATTGATGAAAAGCAGGCAGAAGAAAGAGGAACTCTTTGGTATGTGTGGAGAAAATTACAGAAGAGGAGGGGAAACTTGAAGGGATTGAAAAACTTAAGGAGATCTACCAAATACTAGAAAGCACAGAAGTTGCTTTGACTTCAACTCAATTAAAAATGGAAACTATACACTCAGAATAGAACTGTCCTAAATTATTGCAAAGTAGCCCCTTCCACTTTGCATTACAGAACCAAACTCTTTGTGTATTTTATTCTGTTAAAATGATTTTTTGATTGTAAAATTTTTTCAGTGTGTTTATTTTTAAAATATCTTCTTTATGACCTAGGAGTAATGTCTGAGTAGATCTTATGTCTAAAAAGAAAATCTGCATGGTAGGACTGTACCTAAATCTCTGTATTGCATAATAAATGCTAACTGATTATGGTAATCCAAACTTTGATCATATTTTGATGGTTATGTAATTTGGAATTTTGTTTTAACACTGTTCATGATTCTGGTTGCTCATCAAATAAAGAATTGTGAATAAAAGAACACTAAAAGATTAAAAGGGAAAAAGCAACTAAGCACCAAAGGCTATAGGTAAAGTTGGAACATATAAGAAAATATCTACACCCTAATATTTTAGAGTACACTTATCTTTATTTTCCATTACACAAAAATATGTTAAAATAAACTACGTTTTTTTAAAAAAACACTAGACTTGGAGCCGAATTTTATACACACACATATATATATTATATATATACACACATATTGTATATGTGTGTATTATATATATACACACACATATATATATTCTATATATATATCAGAATAGAATATATACACATACATATATACACACATTCATATATATTAGAATAGAATATTATGATTCATTAGTGGATTCAAAGTAGTTTTTTTTTTTTTTTACAGATTTTGTTTTCACTGCTTGTCATAAAATCAGAAATGATACCACCAGTCATGAAGAGAATGTGCCAAATTATTTTATTTGATTTCATTTGAATAGAAGGTAAGACTTCTTTAATTCTTTTTAAAATCAAAGACAGGGGTGCCTAGGTGGCTCAGTGGGTTAAAGCCTCTGCCTTCGGCTCAGGTTGTGATCCCAGGGTCCTGGGATCGAGCCCCACATCAGGCTTTCTGTTCCACGGGGAGCCTGCTTCCTCCTCTCTCTCTGCCTGCCTCTCTGCCTACTTGTGATCTCTGTCTGTCAAATAAATAAAATCTTTAAAAAATCAAATCAAATCAAAATAAAATCAAAGACAGAATAAACAGATTATGGAGTCTCAATTTGGTAATATTTCCTCTGCTTGTACATCCTACTAAAAGTATTGGCTAATTATATTTTACATAAAACAAGAACATAATTTCCAATGTTTTGACAAGCAACAAATTGCACATTAGTTAGTTGTAAATAAATTTATTAGGAACAGTTGTCCATGTTTGTAGATTCTCCTTTGAAAAAGTAAATTAATTTAAGTCTCATCATTCACAAGAAATGTATTATAATATCAAAGCAATAGTTATAAAAAACTAGAAACAGACACCAAAGCATACCTACTAAATAACAGGAGACATGTGATACTGCAACAAGATGAAAGAAGAAAGTATGTGAGGTCTATGATATCAGCATGGTGCCTTCTGGTAATGAGATTTTCAGTCATGATTCATTTGGCTCAATTATTCTGCTAATAATGTTATCTGTGCTATAATATAAACATAATATTGATTTCCACTGAGAAATGTAAATTACAGATTGTTAAGCATTTTTTTCTCAAGGATTCTTCAATTGTCAATTGGTGGAGATGTCAGCTTTTTTAGACTTCAACATGTAGTACTATGGTTCTTGAAGTGTATTCACAACAATAGGTATATGGGAATTCTAGTGTTTCTACAATAAAATTTGAATAACCTAATTGAACAGAGTTTACCAGGTAATGATCAATTACATGGTTTATTATTTATCTTGTGCATACATGGCACAATTCAGTCATATTATTTTCTACATTTGGGAGGATGAATCAAAACTTGTCTGATTTTTTCTAACAATTAGTATTTGTTAAGTCCTTTCTAGCACCGGAAATTGGGTGAATGATTTTACATGAAACTCTTCATTTAATCCCTCTGGTTATGTTCAGAAGTAGGGTTAATAGCCTATGCTAAGAACCAGGAAACAGAGGCTGAATGAGGCAAAGTCAGGCAATCCAGCCAACTTCACATAAGATAGTACTTGTCTAAATTGCAAATTTCAATGAAATGTGAAGAGAGATACTCATTAGAGTTTAGGTGCCTCAGGAAGTAGTCTCTGGGACAAATCAGATGGCAAGAATTTAACTAGAAAGCATTCATGAGATCACCACTTTTGGAAGAGAAGGTAAGAAAGCAGGACACTCCATTGGGGTACCTTGTTGTCTCAGTCAGTAGAGCACATTACTCTTGATCTTGGGGTTGTGAGTTCAAGCCCCACGTTGGGTGTAGAAATCATTAACATACTATTTTTGAAGCTAGCTCTTTAAAAAAATAAAATATTAATTTTCAATTTTCATTTTTGTTGTTTTATGGAGTGGTTACTTCATTGTTGCAATACATTTCTTTAATGGCTTCCCTGCCAATTATTTATAATAACATTGCACATTTCATTTTTAATCTTATTAAGTTTATGTTTTCCTTGATATTTTGAAAAATATATTTTAAAAAAGTGTTAATTATTTAAGTTCATTGATTTTCATTTTATTTTGTGAATTTTCTACACTTTAAAAATAAATATATGTAGTAAATGCCAGTTAAAAAAAATAAATAAAATCTTAAAAGAAAATTAAGGCTAAGATGTATGCTCCAGAAAACAACCTCATCACATCCACTGCATGTATAGATAGATAGATAAAAAATGTCTGTTTAAAGTTCAGGGGTACCTGGGTGGCTCGTTTGGTTAAGGGGCCGACTCTTGATTTTAGCTCAGGTCATGATCTCAGGGTCTTGGGATCAAGCCTTGTATCAAGCTTTGTACTCAGGGCAGAGTCTTCTTGTCCCTCTCCCTCTGTGCCTCCTCCAGTCATGCTCTTTCTCTTTGTCACTCTCACAAGTAAATAAGTAAAATCTTTTTAAAAAATAAGTAAAGCTCCTCTACTGGTGAAGCTCTGATTCATATTAGACTAATATGTAACAAGATGAAAGTAAATTTGTGAAAATATTACCATACTGTTGTCATGGTTGGAAGATAATTTCTCAACTGTATATTATTTTAAGTTTAGACTTTAAAATAAAGACAATGGCTTTCACATATTAAAAAAATAATAGTTTGCTATAGGCACCAAGATCTAGTGGAATTCTATCTTCAAAATTATAAATTATGTAAGTTGAACTAACTACAATTTCACTATATTTCTTGCTGCTCCTTTCTTCTTTATAAAACATTAACAATAATAAAAAATGTCTTTGGACCACATGTCTGCATGTATGCTTCTGGATTTTATATACATATAAAACATTAATAGAGACAAATATTTCTTTAATTGCATAGGATATTAGAGGAAATATAAGTTGAATTTTTATACTTAGAGATAAACTTTTTATGATAGTCAAAATATTATTCAAGCTGAAAGGAGAAATGTATGTATAAGAGATAGGATATATATATGTATACCCATATACATATATATCATCAATTTCAAAAAGTATGACAGCAAAGAATATGAACATATGTAATATTAAACTCTATCATATGATGCATATTTTAGAAATAGCCTTAGAGGGAGACTCCTGGGTGGTTCAGTTGATTGAGCTTCTGCGTTTGGCTTAGGTCATGATCCCAGGGTGCAGGGATCCAGTCCCACATTACAGGGTCCCTGTTCAGCAGGGAGCCTGGCTTTTCCTTCTCCCTCTGCCTGCTGTTCTGCCTACTTCTGGGCGCACTGTCTCTCTCTGACAAATAACTAAAATGTTAAAAAAAAAAAAAAGTCTTAGGGGCAGATGAATGAGAACAAAGATTATTTTAGTTATAATAGGTTATAATGGGAAGTTCCAATAATAAAAAAATGGTTCTACCTACCTGCTATTTCCAGGTCAAAATACTGTATGGCTTCTGGAAAGACTAGGAAAAAAAAAATCTATTTGTAGTCATGTGACCAGATTTTTAAAGTCAAACATGGGGTTTGCAAACTTAGGAGTATATTTGAAAGCAACAAGACTTTATTTTAAAGCAGAATAATGTTTTATAAATACAGAGATCATATTGTGAGTAATATAAAGTGTTTGAAATATTAATAAAAATAAAAATACTAGTAAGTTCTTGTATTAATATATATTCTACAGATTTTATCTTTGTTTCAGAAACCAACACTGTGCAAGAGAATTTTCTGGCTATTCTAGCCTTAATTTATTTTTTATTTTAATTTAAAAATCTACATGTTGTGTGTGGCTACTGTATGGGACAGCATATATATAGACCTTTTCTAAGACAGATGTAGACATTTTAATTACAATGGAAACAGGGAAGTGACTCATATACCCAAGAAACTATCAAGTTAGTAAAACATCGCGGATTCCAGATTAACTCTACAGATCCAAACTATACGGAAAGGCTCACCAAGTGAAGGAAGACAATGCAAGAAATAGTGTTATGACCTTTACTGGCCACTAGGAGGCACTGATCTGATAACACGTAAAGAACATAAAAGCCACTCTATAAAAAATAAACATGCCACATTAAAGGGTCCTGACGGTAACAAAACAGGAATAAAAACAAATATTGCCTGTTTGACCACTCCCTCTTTATGTGCAGGTGAACAGTGTCAGTGAGTCAGAAATAAAGGCCTTCAGTAGTATGTGTGTTCTCAGAGAAGCAATCCTCCTACAATATTTCTGCTTTGAATGCTTGTCATGAACATGATAGACAGGAAGCCATGGCAACTAGAAATATGTGAAAGGCATCAGAGAGCAAAGCTAAACCACTCTGCTATGACAAATACTATATTTGCATTTTCCTGATTTACCTAAATTAAAGCTTTCAAATTCATTTGTGTAGACTTCTTTTTAATTAATACTTCTTTTTGAAAGATAAGTGAACCCCCTTAGAATACTGGGAGAGCAATTAGAGGGGAAAAAAAAAAAGAAAAAATCACATACACTAATCTAGTCTTGCATTATATTCTATTTCCACAAATAATTTCTAAAGCAAAACAAAGCTTTGAACACTTACAATTCCAGTTGATTTTACTTATTTTCCAATAGTAATGCATATTGTACACAAAACCTTATGTATATTAATAAAAAACATTTAAATGTCTTTTAACTATAGTTTGAAATTGCTTTAGTTATTTCTGCATAATTAAACAAATGTTTAAATGACCTTAAATTCAGACTTAAAAAACTAGAACTATGAAAGGAAATAAATCAAAGATGTAGAATTTCACAGAAATGTTTCTCCTCTCTCTCTAGTCCTTTTTTTATCCTATCTCAAATTCAAAGCAATATCTTGCTCCATTCAACCCCTATTATAGAAGAAGCTAATTTCTGATACACTAGTAACCCAAATAAGCTTATTTTTGGAAGGATTATGTTCTATATTACATGTTAAAGAACACTTTGGAGATTACTGTATACCGTAGTATTCTCAGTTTACAACTGAAGTAAAATAACAGCACACAAACTAGAAAATACAATCTTTGCTCCAAATATAAAAGTGTTGAGTTCTTGGTATGAAGAAAGTTGACCCTAGATTTTGCATCTTCCCCTAATTGGAGGACCATTTGACTCTGCTCATTTTTAATTGCAAGTTTGCTTGTTTTTGTCAGAGATAATACAAATGGGATTCTGATAAAGAACCTGTCTATGATCCAGCATCTTAGGAAAGATTTACCTGAAAAGAAACAGATATTATCTCGGTTGCGCAGGGCAAATATACCAGAGTGATTGAGCATGGGAGCTCTGAATTCAGTTTGCATGGATCCAATTTCAGCACACCTTCTTTAGTTATACTAGCTTTCCCTTTACATAATGGAGGTTGTAATCACACATACCACACAAGGCTGCAAAAGGAAATTCACTTAGCAGATGGTCTGGTACACAGTAAACTCTTGATAAATGTGTTAGCTGGTATCTTTATCATCATCATTATCATCATTGTAATCATCCTCATCTTCCTCAAAGCAATTTTTAGCCACGTTAGTTCAGGAAAAGGGTCTTGTTGACCAACTCAGCTCTTTTCAGTAACTTAGGAGTATACAAGTGGAATTTCATTTATAGAAGTACTTTTACAAAAACATTACAAAATTTATGTGCTAAGATTTTTCTAAGTTTTAATTATTTTTTAAAAGATTTCTTTATTTTGAGAGATGGGGGCAGCGCAAAGGGCAGAGGGAGAGTATCTTAAGCAGACTCCTTCCTGAGTGCAGAGCCTGATTTGGGGCTGGATCTCACCACCCTGAGATCATGACCTTAGTCAAAAGCAAGAGTCATTTGTCAAAGAACTGAGCCACCCTGACACCCCTATGTTTTAATTATTTTTAATAAGGTAACATCAGTTTAACAGTTGAGGTCCCAATTATCCAAAGAGCCTATGGTCCAAGTTTCTTTCTTATTTTCCTCAGTTAGCTGAGCATACATATTTTTAGCACCTGTAATACAGTTCTCATTCTATTGTTGGAGGTTATCTCCAACTTCAAAATAGTGCTTTGGGGAAGTTTGGCAGCCTTGCATCCCATCATTGTTCTCTGAAAACTAGCACCATGCAGGACAAAATGTCTTTTCAAGGTTACAATGAAATGTTTCCTCAGAAAACATAATGAAAGAACATGAATTAATGAAAGAACATGAATTTTAAAAAAAAAAAGTTATTTGTAAAATCAAAAGAAGTAGAAGAGCAGAACCGTTCAAAGTTCAGGCTATGGAGCCAGACTAGATTGGCTCCCCTTTTTACTGGGTGTATATATCAGTCAGGATAGGGTAGGTGTGACTGTGATAGCAAACACATGCTAAATTTTTCTTGGTTTAAGATAATTAAATTTATCTCTTATTCATACCTCATTTATCTTTATTGGTGTTGCATGTCCTCCTCACTCCTTACCCAAGCTTTCACTTGACACATTCTCCACCATCATAGCAGGTGAAAGAGAAGATGGTGAATTTTACACTAGTTCTGAAAGCTTATGCCCCTAAGTGACAGGTACTTCTATTTGGATAAGCCAAATTACATCACCAAATCAGAATTCTTCTAAAGAGAGAGACTCACGTGTTAATGAAGTAACATGACAGTCCATTCTATTGGGTGATTATGTAGCAACATAACTTGAGTTCTCCTAGGAGTAAAATGGGAATTGTGAAACCTATTTCATAGTGTTGCTGTGGGGACCAAACAAGGTAATACTTTTAAAGCACTTAAGAGATTTTGAAGCACATGACAAGTGGTTAATTAGTAGTTTTTAATTAGTTAGATCCTATACAAGAAAAATAATAATTTAAAAACCATGGTTTCTAAAAATAATATTTTAATGATTAGTTTACAAGTGATAACTCCTGTTCAGAGTATTGTTTTTGAGGCAGAATAGGTAGTATTTTTTTCATTGAGCAAATGAGACATTTGGTTAAAGTTGATCAAATCATGGTTCAAATATAGCTCTTCTGACTGTACATACTGAGACCTGTGAAAGATGGGCAGACCAAAACAAAGAAAGCTAGTGAACCATCTACCTAGAAAAATGTATATATGCAAAATTTTGCATAAATCTCAAAAATTTACTGACTCTCTGAGGTTAAGAACCCCAGTTTTAAAAATTGCTTCTTTCTGATGGAAGCCTAGCCTTAATTAGAAAGTTCTTATTTTAATATAAGCTGTCAAGTATTTAAAAGGAGAATAGAAATACTTTTCATTATTTTACAAAACTATTTGAACAAAAATTATTATAAATTCATGGACTATCTAATTGGAATAGCTTCATTAAAAAAAAGAAGGTTGAACAATTATAGGTATTAGTGGTACCTAGCATTGGCTTGGATAAGCCTAATCTCACATTCAACCTCTAGTTCTGTGAGTTTATTAGTGGCTGCTACACCTTACCATATGATTCTATCACTAATCTTCAAAAAGAGTTTTCTAATACTTCAGTTCTGATATTTAGTGATGGGAATGGAGGATTTTTACTTTCACTGAAAATAAACTATGCCTATTATATACTTATCATAGTAGGTAGTAACCAGACTTACCTGCTATAGATCCTTTCTTCCTCCCATCCAGATGTGGAGTCTGTCTTTCTTTCTTTCTTTTTTTTTAATAAACAACGTGAGTGCCTGGTTTAGCACTTATTTTATTTTGACAGAGAGAGAGAGAGATCACAAATAGGCAGGGGTGGGGGGGTGGGGGGCAGGCTCTCTGCTGAGCAAAGAGCCCAAAGTGGGGCTCAATCCCAGGACCCTGAGATCATAACCTGAGCTGAAGGCAGAGGCTTAACCCACTGAGCCACCCAGGCGCCCCCTGGAGTCTTTGTTTCTAACTTGGAATATGAGCTGGCCTTGTTTTGACTAAAAAAAAAAAAAAAAAAAAAAAAAAAAGACAGAAAAAATGATTGTTTTAAAGCCACGTGCTCCAGCTTTTAAGAGGCCCAGAGCTTGCCTTACTGTTTACTGGGTAAATGAGGCCTCTTATAAGAATGACCATACCGAGATCACTGTGTTGTAAGGAAGCCCAGAACTGTCATGTGGAGAGAGATGCCCTGTAGAAGAACACTGAGGTGCTAGACATGTGTAAATCTATCTCAAATCTGTAACGCAGCCTGGCCGCCTGCTTTTTGCCACAAGTGAATGACCTCAGCTGGAGGCTCTTCTGGAGAAGAGCCACCTAGAAGAGCCCAGTCAGCTCACAGAATTGTCAGAAATAACAAATTGATATTGTTTCAAGCCATTAACTTTTGGAGTGACTTGTAATGCAACAATAGGTCATTGAAACATCTATTGAATATATACAGTTTAAAAGATCTTTATTTAGAGGGATTTGTTATTTAAACAAAATGAAATGAAAAGCTTATTCAGTTGTTCAGTAAGATAGTTGATTTATTCCATGTCGTTATCAGTAGATGTATTATGGGTTGGCAGGTTATTTTTAAAGCTATATAAAGAGAGGTAACCCTTGGAGCCCTTTGGGATCTCAACTCCCATAAAGAGAAGGGCATTGGAGTTCAGTTAAATTCCTCATGCCCTCCCCTAAAATTGCTTCCCTATCATGGGGGCAAATGAAATTACAAGGCTCTACTAAAACCTATAAGTACTACAAAGTGTGGCCAGGGGGAAGTCGGGCTTGGGATTGGAGAGATAAAGGAACTGAGCATTCTCCTTTTATGTAGCCTGCAGATGTGGAGGAAGTTGTCAAGAAGGGTGTGCAGACCCTTGTGACTGGCGGAGGGATGAGTGAGGCTTTGAAGGTGCCTCAATTAACTGCAAAGTGCCTGGCAAAACAAGGCATTGATGTGTGGGTCCTGCAGACAGAGCAGGCGTTAAAGAACTATAATGCCTTGACTGACAAAGACATCAGTATGGAAGGGGTCTTCCACTCCACCTGCTGTTAGAGACTTAAGAGACTAAATCACTAAGTAATGATTAAAAAAAATAATAAAGCTATATAAAGAATGATTTTTTTTAGTTTTTATATAGCTGACTTAAATGTTTTAAAATATTCCTGCTGTTAAATGAAACCTGGAAAAATATGTTTTTTTTTCTTTTTAAGAAACAGAGTAAAAGAATAACTTTTGTGTGTTTAACTCATAATTATAAATATATCACTCATTTATTCTAAATCCTTTTATATCTCTTTAGCTTGAATTCTAGGCAGATCCTCTCACATTTCCTTATATGGATTCCCTTTATTTTAGTAATGTTGATTATTTCTATTTTCTTTCTTCTTTCGTTTTTCTTTTTTTTTTTTAAGATTATTTATTTTAGAGAGAGAGAGAAAGAGAGAGAGTGTGTGTGCGAGATAGTGTGAGGGGTGTTGCAGAGAAGGAGGGAGAGGGACAAGACTTCGTGCTGAACATGGAACCCAATGCAGGGCTGGATCTCACCACCCTGAGATAATGACCTGATTCAAAATCAAGAGTCTGATATTTAACCCACTAAGCCACCCAGGCGCCCCATACTTTCATTTTTCTATGCTTTCTTGTAGACTTCCTTGTAAATCCTTGCACATTTCCTGTAACTCCCTTCTCTTCCATTCTTGGCTTTCTTAAATATTTCTACTTATTCTTAAAAACAGTACTTAGGTTCATCTCTATCTGTGAGGCTTTCTGTGATATCACCTATCAAGAAACTAATTACTCTGTTATCTGTACTTGTATCATTATCTATTACCGTGTAACAACATTACCACAAACATAGTGTTTTGAAACAACACATACTTATTGTCTCACCGTTTCTGTAAATCTGGAGTTTGGGTACAGCTAAGCTGAATTCTTTGCTTCAGGACCACATAAAGCTGAAATTAAAATATTTAGCATGGCTCCAATCTCATCTGTTGCTAGTCTGGGGAAAGATCTGCTTCCAAGCTCATATGACTTAGTGTTCAGTTCCTCTCAGGCTGCTGGGCTGAACCTTGGTTTCTTAATGTTTCCAGAAGTTACCCTCATTTGCTTATTATGTGGCCCCTTCTCTAGGTGAGCTCACAACATGTCACCTTCCTTCCTCAAAGACAGCAAGGAAAAGAATCTCAATTAAACAGATAATTACAATCTTAGGTAGCATTACCATTGAATGGATATCTGTCACCATTAGAGACTAATTATTTGTATCCCTCCCACCACTAATTCATATGTTGAAGCCATAATCCCCAGTGTGATGGTATCTGGGATGGGGCCACTAATAAGTAATTCAAGTTAAATGAAATCATAAGGGCAGAGCCCTGATTCCATAGGGTTAACTACCTTATAAGAAGAGAAAATAAGAAGCGCTTGTTCCCATCTTCCCTCTGTGAACATGCACTAAAGAAAGGCCATGTGAGTATGTAGCAAGACGAAGACCATCTATGAGCCAGGAAGAGAATCCTCACCAAAAATCAAATGGGTCAGAACTCAATCATGGACTTGTCAACCTCTAAAAATGTAAGAAATAAATTTCTGTTATTTAATCCATCCAGTCTTTGACATTTTGTTATAATAGCCCACACAGACTACCTTTACAATATTAATTCAGTTAGAACCAAGTCTGAGATTCTACCCATACGCAAAGAGAGGGAATTTACACAGGTATGAATACCAGGAGGTAGAGACTATGAGGGCTACATTAAAGTCTGTATAGCAGTCTTCTTTTTTACTTTGTAATACTATATTATGCATGCAATCCTTATAATTACAATGGTAATTATTAGAATTATTCATAATATTCCCATGGTGCTTCTTAAAACATGATACGTTTGTGCTTTTTGGCCCTGTTTAAAGCTAATCGTAGTCATGTGACTTTCTCTGACAAGTGAAATGTGAGTGGAAGGTATTGTGTCATTTCTGAATGGAAGATGTAAAAGCCAGCAAATGATTCACCTTGCTTCTTTCCCTTTGCCTTGGTGATCATGTAACCATAACACAAAATGAATCTGTCAGCTTGGATCCTTGAGCCACTACAATGAGCAAGCAGAGTTCCACCTCTGAATTCTATTAAACATGTGGTATGAACAAAGAAATAATTTTTATTGCATTAAACTAATAAAATGTTAGAGATGTCTGTTAATCCAGAATAAATCAGGTTATTCTGATACAGAATTTTTACATGCTTTTTATTCATATGTCTATGTAAGATTTTAAGCTCAGTAGGGATAGAACCACCTTTGCTTTATTTACTCCTTTATACTCAGTTTTATTTATTTTTATTTTAAAAAAATTATTTATTTATTTGACAGAAAGAGAGATCACAAGTAGGCAGAGAGGCAGGCAGAGAGAAAGGGGGAAGGAGGCTCCCTGCTGAGCAGAAAGCCTGATGCAGAGCTGGATCCCAGGACCCTGAGACCATGACCTGAGCAGAAGGCAGAGGCTTAACCTACTGAATCACCCAAGTGCCTTATACTCAGTTTTTAGTAAGTATTTGCCATATGCTTGGAACTCCACCAACATGTATTAAATGAATGATTTAGTAAATAAATGCATCTGACTCTATATCACTAATTCCTTTAAACATTTGACCCCCTTTTTCTGGAATATAGTAAAGTAGACTATGTTAAATATGGCCACCAACAAGTTATACATACATTTGTTCTGTCTTATAAATTATTAAAGTCATATCTTGAGAAGCTTGTAATTGTTTGATAAGGCTGGATGAAAATTTAAGCAGGTGAAGATAAGCTATTCTTTTCACTTATTAGCCTATCTTGAACTTGGTCAATTTGTTTAACTTCTGTGGGGTTCATTTCTCTCATATATTAAACAGAAAAAAGTAATACTAAATATACCATTTGGTTGATATAAGAATTAAATGAGATAATACTTTGCACATACTTAATGAACTATCAAGCCCCAAGCAAATGTAAAATAACATAAACCAACTTTTAAAACTTTCTGCAGAAAACAACTGCCTCCTGAGTTTGTTTTTATTACCATTGTTCTAACAGCTGTGAATTTTCTGTCATCTTTTCTTGTTGCTGAATGGAAGACACAAATAGTAGACACTTAAAGTGTTTGTCCCTAAATTTTGAAGATCTGGAGGTAAAATTTTAAGAAAATGTATACTGAAAACAAAATATGACAGGATAATTATATGCATTCTAATACTACCTTCAAAAATATGTCAGGAAAAAAATAAGCTTAGGAGAATAGGCCTATAAGTTCAAAGAGGTGGTTATTTGAATGCTATATTTTGAAGAAATTGTATAGAAATAGCTCATTTGTGAGAAAATGTAATCCCTCTTATATTACAAACGTTGCAGAGTCTTTACACAGCGTTGTAACAAAAAGTGGTTTTATTTCTTGGAGCTCCAAAGGACTGTTTTTATCTTCCTGATTACTCTAAAACTCATAAAAAATGTTAACATATCCATTTCTAACTCTCCTATATTTTGAAGTTACAAACGAAAACCAATTCTATCTTTGTTTCAGGGACTAGATAAATTATCCATGCCTTACAAAAGAATTTTGAAATAGATTACTGAATCAGTTGCTGATGTGAGAAAATTGCATATAGAAAGTTTTATTTTGATATATTTTCATTATATCTAAGTAATAAAAACTGCTTAAGGGATAGAACCTACCATTTCATACTGTCAGGAATTTTGAGAGGCTATTGTGACAAGTTCTCAATAGCTTTCTCTAAAATGTGTTAAGGAAATTCAACTTAGGAAAATGTTAATGAGCCATATTCTAAATTTTATATTTTATCCATACATTTATATTTGATTCACAAGTGTGAGCTTAGTAGCTACGTAGCTTTTTAAAAAAACATAGTTACATAATATATAGTTTCTTATATATCAGTTAAAGATGAAAATATAGTATCTTCACCATATTGGAATAATTCTTGGATTCCTTGTTTATCCTTTAGGGTACTACAAAACAACTATAATACATGCACACAGAGAAGGTAAGGAATATTTAAAGGAAAGCGCAGTAAATCACTTCTGTGGTAACCAACGCCAGGCTGAGCTTACATAATTTTATGTAACAAGTTTAAAGGTATCAAACTTCCCCAAAGTTCCAGTAAGCCAATTCCCTGTAATTTTGTGCTTTCATAGTAGCAAAAATTATACTGATTTTAAGATAGATGTCTCAACAAAACGTAAGTGAAAGACCTCAAAACAGCATGTTGAGAACCAAGCACACTAATTTCTGCTTTGTCATTATCTGTGATTTGGGGGGAAAAACATTTCTGGACTTTTCTTTTAATTACAAATCAGAGAGGTTATTCATGCTTCTAATGATCCATTCCTTTCCATTAATGATCCACTGCTTTCAAATTCCCTCAAATATTTTGGTAATTACAAACCACAGAAAATTTTGTGGTTGTATATGCAAAGGGGGAAGTTGTCAGATAACTACATCTAGTTTGATCACTGTTCATTATGATGGAAGGCAGTCCGTGACATAGGTGTGAAGGAGGAGATTAGAAACGTAGAGATCATGGAAACAGAGGAAGAAATCACTGCTGTACCAGACTCTGGGGAAAAGAATTGTCTTTGGAGACACAAAACTGGCCTCAAACAGCACCATGAGTTTCAATAGTTAACTATTTCACCTCTTTCAGCTTTATTTCCCCAATCTTAAAAGTCAATAATATGGTCTCTCACAGTGTCATATTGAGGGTTTCACAGTATAAAAAATGTATGCGTGTTCTTATGTATATTATATATGGGCAGAAGATGTTGCCTGTAAGCACACATTATTTTTGTTTTGCTCTGTAGACATTAAACATTTTAATTAAGTTATTGTTTGATAAAACATGGAAAATGAATGAAGGGAGCCATTTATTTATGTCATGATTCCAGTACTTTTTATTTTGAACATCTAAACTATTTTCAAGTGTTGTGGGTACCATAGAAGCTACAAAAATAGGAAAGTTGTACTTTATTTGGGAGTTAAAAGTAATTAGGTCTTGAATTAGATTGTTAAATAATAAATTATCTCTAGATTAACTATAAAGAGGCTTAGCAACCTTAAAGAATGGGATAATTGTAGTTGCAAGTGACTTGAGATACATAGACTCACTGAGCAGTAATAATGGTAATTGAAATAATTATTATTTTATATACTGCTTCGTTAACTACAATTCGACATCTAAAAGAGACGCTTGAAGGATGAAAGATGGAAGTGGATAGTTGCACTGAGGTTATGTCAAAATTTAGCCTTCATACCCTCCATTATTCCATTCTCCCAGACACTGATCACTCTTCAGGGCTGACATTTCTATGCAATTCATACACTACTCTATTCTTAAGATTTATTTATTAAAGGCCTTGCATGAAACCACATAAATTTGGTCTCTTTAGAAGCCAGTCAGATTGAGGAGGGCAGTTAAAGGGATAAATGTCATGTAGTAAGTTTTAGAAGGCATTGTCCCTGAGAATAAATAATTTTTGAATTTACGGTTATAACTATGCTTTCCACTCAAGGTTAGGTTTTCTCTCCCTCTCACCTCTGTAAGTTCAGTTATAATTTACAAATATTTGCTTATATGAAGTACTGTCCATGAGCATGGTTTGGAGTGATCTTCAACCTGAACCATCCTCCCGCCCCGCAAAGCATTTGCTTTCCTATTTCTTCAACTGAAGATTGTGGAAACTGTAAGCTCTCCTTAGTTTCAAAAACTAAATAGTTAAGTGAGAAGTGAGGCTCAAGAAAATCTTCATTGCTGTTTTTGATTGGGACAACGTACAGCAGGTGATGTATACTGCAGTCACCATTTTTATGTGTTTTATCTACTTTTCCACCAAATCCAAACTGGCCTGTACCAGGTTTCTAGAAGGGATGCATAACCAAAAATCAAAGTAAAACAAAAGAGACTTGTAGGAATAAGGACGAGCATAGTTAGGGCTCTATATGCTTTATGGAACTCTGAGTAAAGCTTGTATAAGGATATTATGGACAACAGAAAAAAATGAATATGGGGTCAGGGAGATCTTTTGGAATACCTGACCTTCTGTAAGTACGATTTTTTCTTTATTTTGTTATTTTAGAAGTTGAAATTCATTTTCCCTTTCTTAAATAAGCAAAATTGATTATTTATTACCCATAAACAACAACATCCTATGTGGTTAGACACAATGGGGCTCTTATTTTTAATTAAATTTATGAATGTTATATGTACTCATTTTTATTGTTATTTTTGGAGAGCATGTAATTTTTCATGTATATTAGTGTTTGTCAATTGAACAGACCTAGTGTTCTTCCTAAAGCATAATTCTTATTCCAAGTAATCATCAAATGACAACAGTTTTGTTTTCTTTTTAGAATGCATATTTTTGATGATGGCTGGCTGAAATGTAAAAGTTTTCCATGATCTTTAAATAGATAATTATTGCTCTATTTTTATACTTTATTAGATCATTTCATAAATTATAATAAGAATAATTAGAGAGGGTTCTAACTTAAACATACAAATCTAGAAAATTCAGTCAGACTTGTTGGTTCATTCCAAGTCACATGACATGTTAATTAATATCGTTTGAGTAATGGTGTACTAACTGAATTTACTTGCATAAACATTGTACTATTTCACTGAAAGATAAGGAGAAAAAAGAATTAAAAAAGATCTCATTCAGGTGGAAATGTAATTTTTTTTTTTTTCTAACAGAGGCACAGTGCCATGGGGGAGGTGCAGAGGGAGAGGAAGAGAGAGAATCTTAAGCGGGTTCCACACCCAGCACAGAGCCTGGTGTGGGGCTTCATGTCACAGCCCTGAGATCATGACCTCAGCAGAAATCAAGAGTTAGGACTTTATTCTCAAACTTCCTTGTGCTATTTTGTTTTGAAAATATCTAAAGTTATTGGAGTAAGCAATTTAGCCATAGAGACCATGGCTTGTGTATTTTCTCAGGAGCCCAAAGCTCCTTATTCATTACCTAGATATATAATACTTATGTTGTATAATATAAGTGACTGATAGACTCTGAAGATAGAGGACAAAAGACAAGGTTATAGCATATAAATCAGCATGTTGCACATTAGAGATCCTTGGCATTATAATCATATGAGATACTTCATCAAAACAGTATTCTGTGGCCTGCCAATTTTGGAAAATGTTGCATAAAAGATGTCTAATTCAGAGATTATTAATAGATAGACTGAAGGTGTTGAGTATTGCTCTTATTAGGAAAACTATATACCCTTCCTTAATCTAGCATTTCCTAAACTTGTTTATTCACAGAGCTTTTTTCATGTAATTCCTAATCATGGTAGGAAGGTTGTGCAGAATGTCTTTTCAAAAATACTAATAAATTTATGAAGTATTTAATCTTTACTTTTTTCCCATTTTTTTCTTAGAGTCAAATTAAAAAAAAAATACTCTTTTTTTCACGCTCAGTACTCTCCCTTTGCTTCTGCTATTGAAACTCTCTTTTCAGGGGCAGGACATTGATACCATCTTCTCCATTCCACCCTTTATACCTTCAATTTCTTATCTCTATTGGCTCCTTCCACTTAGTCTACAAATATATGTAAATCCTCTCATTCTGGAAAAAAAAAAAAAAGAAAGAAAAGAGAAAAAAAAGAAAAACAACTGGGCCTGTTTCTTTCTAGCAGTTAATTCACTCTTTTATTTCCCACACAAAATTTTTTAAGTAAGGGTCTAAAATTATCCTCACTAATTTCTCGCCTTTTAGTGCATTTTTCACATTTATATGATTTGGATTCTTAAAAATGTTTCACCAGGATGACTAATGATCTTTAATTGTCAGGTTCGAAGGCTTTCTTGAATTTACTTTCCCCTGGTAACTTAGAATTCTCTTTTCTAATTCTTCCCTACCCTTTGAGGTAACTCATTTTCCTCTCTCTACAAACTTTTTTCATGATTCTTTCCTCAGTTCTCCACTCTTCTTGCTCTAGATTATGCACTATTCTCTTTCATTCCCATATACTATGTTTCCCATTGTCAATCAGCTGCTTTTCTCTAGCTCTGACTTTGTTCTCTCAGTGATAGGTAGATCTGCATGCCTTTCTGTGGCAAACTGTCCACACCAAACTACATCTCTTTTCTTACCAAAACTATTACACCTTTTTACTTTCTAAGTAATAGCATTGTTAATTTATCAATCTAAGTGACTAGGAACCTTTTTGAAATAGGTTTTTTTCCTTATTTTCTACGAACAGATACTGTCATTTTCTTAAAGTCCACAAAGTGACTTTAATCACTCTCCTTTCTCCATAGCAGTGGAGCAGTTAGTCAGTCAACAAGTACTTACCAGGTCTCTGTATGTACTTGCCACTGTGACAGTTTAGGTGGTTACTATCTTTTGCCTGGACTACTAAATGGCTTCCCATTTAAGAGGGTTACTAAGTTTCAGCTTCCTGCATCTTTACATTTTAATTCATTCTATAAAATATTTCCAAAATTATTTCTCTATTTTTTCTAAGACATAAGCTATATATACATATAATATATATAATATAGTATGATTCAAATTATCAAAATGATAAAGTCAAAATCCTTAGTACATCAAACATCCTTTTATAATCTACCTTTCTAAAGTTTTGTCACATTCCTTCATATTTCCATGTTTTAATCACATAGCAATATTTCCCATATACATCTCATGTTTCTCTCTCTCTCTCTCTTTTTTTTTTCCTATGCTATCTCTTCTTTCTGGAAAAATCTCTTTTTCTTCTTCCAGATGACTCAATACTACTCATCAATTAAACATGTGCTTATATTTTTACCACTTCTAAGAAGCCTTCTCTAAACTTCCTTTTTATCAGGAATAATTAATTACTTCTTTTTTAATAACTTATAGTTCTTAGGTTATACTATTTTTGGTCAGTATATATGTAATAGAGCTACTCAAATATCTTATTGATTAGGTTATCTTCAGAGGAAACAACTATAGGTTACTGTTTTGTAAAACCAACAATTATTTCTGGACTTGACACTTGTAGATCAATAAAGTTTATCAGAATTTTTAAAATTAAAATTAATATTTTAAATATTATATTTGGAAATCCAAAAGACATCATCTATTCTATGGACTATATGAGAAAATAGCTAACATCTGCTCTTTTTTTTGTTTTTGCACTTTTGCATAAAGTGCTCTTTATTTCAGTTCATTTTTTTTTTAATTTTTATTTATTCGACAGACAGAGATCGCAAGTAGGCAGAGAGGCAGGCAGAGAGAGAGGAGGAAGCAGGGTCCCCGCCGAGCAGAGAGCCCGATGTGGGGCTCGATCCCAGGACCCTGGGATCACGACCTGAGCCGAAGGCAGAGGCTTCAACCCACTGAGCCACCCAGCCGCCCCTCAGTTCATTTTTTTAGTTTATAAAAATTAACTCAAAATGGGTTACAGACGCAAAACTATAAAACTCCTAAAAGACAACATGAGAGAAAATCTAGATCACCTGGGACATTGAGAGGACTTTTTAGATACAACATCAAAAGCATGATCTATAAAAGAAATGATAATCTAGACTTCATTAAGATTAAAACTTCTGCTCTGGGAAGACTGGGAGAAAATATTTGCAAAAGGTACATCTGATAAAGGACGATACAACGACCTCTTAAAACTCAATAATAAGAGAACAAATAACTCAAGTAGAAAACTGGCCAAACACCTTAACAGACACCTCACCAAAGATGATATACAGATTATGTAAGAGCACGTGAAAAGATGCTCCATGACATATATCATCAGAAAAATGTAAATTAAAACAACAAAGAGATACCACTAAACACCTACTAGAATGACTGAAATCTGGAATACTGACACCACCAAATACCGGTGACAATATGGAGCAACAGAAACTTTTATTCATTGCTGGTGGGAATGTAGAATGGTATGGCCACTTTGGAAGACAATTTGTTGGTTTCTTACAATTAAATCTTACATATACACTCAATGGTATTTAATCAAAAGAGTTGAAAACTTATTTCTATTCAAAAATGCACACAGATGTTTATAGCAGTTTTATTTATTGCCAAAACATGGAGGCAGCCAAGATTTCCTTCAGCAGGTAAATAGATAAATAAACTGTGGGACCTCCAGACAATGGACTATTATTCAATGCTAATAGAGAAACGAGCTGTCAAGCCATGAAAAGACATGGAGGATCCTAAAATACATATTACTAAGTAAAAGACATACTTTATAATTGTACTTCAGATTTTGAAGAGCCTTTATATACCTTGTAAATGGCAGAGGACTCATAAAAGTCCGTAAAACAAACAAATACAAGTAAAAATATTTTACCAAGTTTTCAGAGAGATAGTATAAAGTCATACATTTTATTCCTCATCTAAAGCAAGTAGTACATATAGAGTGCTTGAGTTGGGGAGGCACATCTAATTCTAGATGGTTCTATGTTCAAACACAGTCATTTCAAAAGTCAGTATTGTAAGTGTCTTAGGTTGGGCTTCCCAAAGGCAGACCCTAGGACAAATATTCTTGTGCAAATGATTTATTAAGGAAGTGATCCCAGCCAAATCAAATCGGAGTGGAGCAAGCAGGACAGAGATAGAGAAGAAGCCAAGGAAGAAGACATGGGTGCAATTGCAGAATATACCTTACAGAGCACAGCTTAAGCCTGATCTATCAGAGAAACTTTAATGTGTAAATTAGGCCTTGGAGGTTCTTCCAACCAAAGGCCAGTAAACTGGGTTTTCATATTACCACCACCATTGGCTCTTAGCTCAGAGCTGCTATGATGGTGTTTGTGGAGTGATGACTTATATTTTCCAGGGGTGATGGACTACATCTTTGGGCTCTGAGGGACCCAGATCAGGTCTCTAAAGAGTCACACTGTAAGCCATAGGAAACAAAAGCAAAGTTGCACAAAAGCTCAAGGAATTGAATACAGAAATGCTATAATGAATCTGCAAGGATCTGTGTGGAGCTACAAGTGTCTATTAGAGAACAATGCCATTTGCATTTAGAGGTGGGAATTTAAGACATTGAGAGAACAGTCATTTCCTCACAACCATGGCCTCATAAGTAATGGGGTAGATATTAAAGCATGAGTCTTCTGAGTCTTCCATTTTTCTTTTTAAGCTACTTAAAATTACAACTTTTAGGTGTTTGACTATGTGACTTATGCACATATGAGGAAGAAAGGGCTGTGCATATTAATTAAGCAGACTATTAAGACCAAAAGCTCTGTACAACAAACTCAAAGAAGTGTATCACTATGTCGGCCATTAAAAACAAACAAAAATTCTGACGTAAGTCTTGAATTTTCTGAGCTGAGAACTTAGCTTCAGAAACTCCTCATTATCTCCCTGGGTTTGTAGAATATCTCTGTCCACGAACATTTTTTCCTCCCAGGATTTCTGGTTTTCATATTGTGTCCTGATTCTCATAATTTCATGCTTCCTAATCATGTATTCCCAACATAGAGAAGATATCAGGTTAATGATGTTTTCAATATATTGCAAATGGGAAATTGAGGCGACATACTTCTATTACTAGGTAAGACTTACATACTTTTCTTTTTAATCCAGTGGGTAAAATACTTACTTTATTCCCAAGATAAACCGAGTCTTTAACATATTTGGCATTGTACAAATTTATTTGAACAGCATCTCCTACTCTCTCAAACATAAGACCTTGAAAAATTTTAAAACAGCTCCATTTGATATAGAACATTTTCTGATTATATTGTCTGGTTTCTCATCCCCTGCCCCTAGAAAACTATAATTTTAATATTTGCTATTTGCTTCAGGTATGATGTTAAATTTATGGTTTCATATGGTTTCTGACATAGTTAGGCTATGCTGTTTTATTTGTCTCTTTCTTTCACAAACCTTCCTGAGTTCTGCTATCACTCATTCATTTTGGTTCCATTATTATCTGGAGAACAAAGCAGGAGTGATTTACAGGGTGACTGAAGGCCCAGGCTTGTGGCCTTCTTCACAGTTTTCCTGTGCCTGCTATGGGCGTGTGTATATAGATCACGCCGACACTTTTTACAAGGCTAGGCATTTGTTTATTAACGCCCTGTTTAGAATCTGTCTGTGACAGTTCTGTGGCAAGACTGAATTAATTAGGTATTTTTTAACTATTAACATAAAAAATGATATTGGAAATTTGCTACTGCTTTTTAAAGTCCTTAAAATTGTTCTCTGTTTGTCTGGGCAGGTGGAACAAAGATGAGTAAGTTAATTGTCATGCAGCTAAATTTAGTTCATGCTGCTTTTGTAAACCTAATAATTCATCGTACTTTGGTGTTTTACTTGCATTTGAAAAATAAAGCCTCTGATATCTAATAGTTATGAAATATTTTTGCTGCTTCCAAAGTGGGATTTCAGTTACAACCATTAATTACTTAAGAGATCAATTAAAAAAAAAGTTATTTGAAAACATCTTTAGGCACATAATCTTCATACTTTACGAAGATAAGAAATATGAAATAGTAATTTTGGTCTAATTTAAAATAATCTGAATGAAAAAAATTGTTCCTTCCACAAATACCTTAAATTATTTATTTATTTAGGATCAGAAGCATTGATATGAGATAAATGTAAAAATTTAAGCCCTACATTCCCACTGGATGTCCAAACACAGATTTAACAATTGCTCCAAATAACTATTAAATTAGTAAATTCCTTTAATTCAAGAGAATAAATTAAAATTATTAGTAGTCATTTGGCTTTTATCCATTTACAGTTTTAAGAGCACTGACTATATCTTACTGTATTCTAGGCCAGTCTATTTCATTTCTCCGAGTAAAATATCAGTGATAGGTATAAGGTAAACAGAAATAGTTGGAGTCCTTTGTTGGGATATCTTTTGTTCTTTGTATACTAAATATTGAACTAAGAAAAAAGAAATAGGTAACTAATAAATGTAATTGTATACTTACCCCTTGTAGCATTTTGGTCTCTCCTAGTCTATTTGATTCAATGTCTTTTAATGGTTTGTCAAAAAATAAAATCTGATTTCTAAAGACAACTATATCTAATATAGCAGCAGTTTGCAAATTTTATGAATAAGGATCACCTTGGAAGCTTGTTAAAAATGAAGTTTACCAGGTCATACACACAGCCCCCTCCTCCAATTCTTACTTAGTACTTGGGGACAGTCCCAGAGATCTGTATTACTAACAACCACTCTAAGTCTTTCTATTGTAGGTGACCCAGAAATTAAATTTACAGAATGCTAGCATAGAGGTTGATAAAAAATAAAATTTCTAAGTACTGCCATGTGAAAATTGAGTTTTTGGCTTTTAGATCCTATATAGAAGAAACAGCTACAGGGGAAGTAGGTGATAAGTAGAGGTGGTCTGTCAATCTTTACCCTTTGCCACAGGTATTTAGGGAGTTTTTGACCTTTAAAACCATCACTATGATCTTATGTCAAGTTTCAGATTCTCTGTGATGTAAGCGAGTATCCATTCCTACTTCTAAATGCTGTCTTATTTATATCCATTTCCTTTCTTACTCTTTTGCTTATGAATGCTGAATTGGCCATTTAGTAGGTGCGGTTGACAGAATAATGTCACTCTAAAGATGTCCACGTCTAATCACCTGCATCTGTGAATAGATTATGTTTCACAGCAAAATAGAACGTGTAGATGTAATTAAGGTTTAAGACCTTGAGATGGTAAGATGATTACCAATTGTCCAAAGAAGTCTCAATCAATCACAGGGTTCCTTAGAAACAAAGAACGTTTCACAACAGGGTTAGTGTAAAGAGACTGAAGAAGGAGAAATCCTTCTTAGAAATTCAACCTAGGTAAGAAAGTCAACCTGCCCTTGCTGACTTTGAAGGTGGAAGAAAGGCGTCACAAGCTGTGGAGTGTGAGTGGCTCCTAGAAGTTGCAATGACCCTTAGCCTTAGAGCATAGGGAACGGAATTCTGTCAACTCAAATGAGCAGGGAACATATTATCCCCTAGAGCCTCCAGAAAAGAACACAGCCCTGCGAAAATTTTGATTTTAGTAACGTTAAGACCCTTCTGACCTACAAAATAATAAGACAACAAATTTGTGCTGCTTTAATCCACCCAGTTTGTGATAATTTGTTACCATAGCAATAGAAAACTAATACAGCGGGAAAACAAATTTATTTCTCCTTAAAGTATGTTCACTGTAGTTTTGTTCTCTGAAATTTACAAACTAATGAATTTTTGAAATTTGATTTTGCTAGTTTCTTTTAGGTTCTAATAAGCTTTCCACCTGTTTATTCCAAAGATATTAGAGAACACTGTGGGGCAATTATCTGTCAACTATCAAATACAACTTATTCAGCAAGATGCAGGGTACTAAATTAGGAGCTAACAATGATTTCCTGTAAAGTATTTTTTAACAATTTATTGACTAAGTTAGTTGATAATTGTTTTTGCTACCTAGTTCACAATTCTGCCTGCCATCTAAATGAGTCATGATGACTGAATTTCACAGCTCTCATCCCTTCTTGGCATACAAACCCAGCTTCAGTATGTTGGATGTTGACATCATAGTTCAGATCCTGACTAGTGTTCCTGTTCTCAAGTTCTCTTTCCACATATTATTTCTTCACATATTCCTCGAGCTCTTATGGGAAGCCTTCTTATTTTTTGTTGTAATTTTTCCCAATAGAAAGCTCAGATGGTTAATAGTCTTGCTTGCACTTCTGTTTAAATATGAGACCATAAATCTCTGTTGCAACTTTTATTTCATGTTTTAGAGCTCAGCATCATTAAGAAGTTATTTTTCTTAGGAATAACTAAGTCTTCATTTGTAAGATGTTGGTGCTATCAATGATCTCAGAGGGCAAATATAGTACAGATGGTTGGGAGGCATTGCTTGTCCTCACTTACCAAAAATACGAAAGGCCTATTTTTCATGTTTTATGATTATTTTCAAATACAGGCAATTTGATATTCCTATCTTCAGCTAAAAAAAAAAATCAACTAAAAAAACAAAACACCTCAGTGGCTTACAATAACTTGTCAGATAACTTGTCAGGTTATTTCATGTGTGTTCTATTTCATGTGTGTTCTTTTCATGTGTGTTCCTCTATTTCATGTGTGTTCTTTACATCACAGCTCATGTAGAAGAATCTACCTTTATTAGGATAAGATCTTCACATGATGAAACTATGGAGAGACTGGTAACTTCTTTTTTAAAAACATTTTTATTTGTGTATAGTTGACATACAATGTTATGTTAATTTCAGGTATACAACATAGCAATTCGACATCTGTATACGTTATGTTAAGCTATGCCCACCAAGAGTATAGCTACCACCTGTCACCATATAACACTACTACAATATCATTGACTATATTCCCTGTGCTATGCCTTTTTTTTCTCCTGACTTATTCATTCTATAACTGGAAGCCTGTATCTCTCACTCCCCTTCACCCATTTTGCTCATCCCCTCATTTTTCTCCTCTCTGGCAACCATCAGTTTGTTTTCTGTATTTATAGGTCTGATTATGCTTTTTGTCTGTTTGTTTAATCATTTGTTTTTTAGATTCCACATATAAGTGAAATCATATGGTATTTGTCTCTCTGAAAATACTGGAAACTTCTGAAATATAATTTCATTTCATCTACATTTTATTGGCCAAATTAAGTCATGTGCCAAACTAAAACATCCAGGAGGTAGGAAAGATTCTTCTTACAGAAGGTACTGGATTTCATATGGCAAGGGGTTGAGATGATACAGAGAAGAGACTAAGTAATTGATACAGTAATACAAATCTAGAATGCTATATAATACATTTATTATATTTCTATACAATGCCTAATTTTGTCTTTTGTTTATGAGTAAAGAGTTAAATATTTTTCACTTTCTGGAATGAGTAAGCCCTATGGTAACCTAGTTTATTATTCTCTCAGATAAGACAGAAGCAAATACTTTTCATCACATTTTCTCAAATTCTTTGAAATCTATAAAATAACAGTTACAAATATGAAGTAAGGCATTATACTATTTAATTCATTCTTAGCTATCACTAAAATTATTAAGATTTATTGTGTGTCTCTGTGTAGATTCCCGTGCATTTGTTGTTGACAAAGTTCAAATTTCCTGTTTCTTCCTTTCCTGTAGGAGTGGGGAAGAGATAGAAAAATATTTCTATCATCATTTTATAGAGGAAGAAACATGAAAAGCAGAGCAGTGTGCAGGAGATTAAGATATACATGGACACTTGGGAAAGCAGGAAACTATCTTATTTTTGATTAAATAGATATGAGAAGCTTGGGGTGAAAATATGTCATTGAAATTCAAAAGTCAAAGAATGCCCCAAAGTCTAAGGTATATGCTGAAGTCTAGTTTGCATTCTGAGACCCTTGCTTTATAACACATATTAAAAAACTGATAATTTTTTCTAATAAAGACTTTTTCAACCCTCATTTTCCCATATATTAACTATAAGCTTGAATGCTTATATTCTGAAAATATCCTTCATGTGAAGGCCAAACAAAACTCTCCTATTTACCATCCCACAAAAATATACAAATTGGTGGTATACTGCACAGTTAAGAAATATTTACCACCTTTTTAATTTCATTAGTATATACTCTATGAATTCATAAACTACATTAATAACATCAATTTGCATATAATAAAAATTATAAAGTAGATCTTAAAAAATAAATTATTTAAAGTGTCATATCATATTTCATTCATTTGCTTATTTTTTTGCTTAATTTCTAATCTTCTATTACTATCTATGGGAGAATTAGCACTCTATTAATCAGCTATATTAGTGTCTTACTACATAGCTTGAAAAAAAAAAGTTAAAGCAAGAAGCCAATGCATTTCTAAGTCTGATGAGAAAATTCTTTGTAATATTACATTAACTTTTTCTAATTACTTTCCTTGTTTTAAAAATAGTTAAGAAAATGAAAATTAAAGAGAAAAGTTAATATGTCGTGTTTAAAGTCAGGTCTCACTGTGATAAATGCTATAAAGGAATGTTTATTTTTTGTATTTTTATTTTTAGGATAATTCACTCAGTTTTAAATTGCATTCAAGTGGCAATATATTTTGAAGGCCCCGAAAGAAAAAAGAAAGAAAGAGAGAAAAAAAGAAAGAAAGATAGAGGGAGGGAGGGAGGGAGGGAGGAATGGGGGGAGGGAGGAAGGAAGGAAGGAGAGGGAAGAAAGAGAGAAAGATTTGTTTTCCTCCTCAGGAAATTCTTGTTGAGGGAAGTGGGAGAGGAAGGGAAAAGGAAGAGGAAAAAGAAGGGTGGGAAGAAGGAAGAAGGGAGGAGATCTGGGATAGGATGGGGGAAGGGAGAAGAAGGGTGGCATGTAGACAGGTCCCAAAGCCCCTTGGCCAGGCCCGCCTCCTCTACCCACCATCAGCCTTTCCAGTCCACAGGCTGGATCCTGCTCAAGTGGGCGGTGGTAAGGCTTGGTAGTGAGAAGCTTTTGGGCTGCCCTCAACTGGGAAGCCAGGCAGAGGTCTCAGAGAAAGAGTGGTCTATGGGCAGAGATGGGAACACGGGGGTAGGGGTATCACATCAGGGGGACGGCAGCATGACAGAGTCAGTCAGAGGTCATGCCAGATCCACACTCAGGTTCTACAGCCACAGGTCCTGGCAGCTCAAGACGTGGACTGGCCCTCAGAGCGACGCAGGGGTGGGACAGGTGGCTTCCTGTGTGCGCAGGTGCCCAAAGATCCAGCCGCTGCCTCCTTGTGGGACACATTGAGTGACCAGTCCTTGGTCCTCAGGACCATCTCTTCCTAGGGTGTGTGTCTGAAGAGGGCACTCTGGGTAGCCTGGTGCCATCCGTCATCTTCTGAAAAACCTTCAGCCACGCCCGCGGCTCCACCACATTTTGCAGACCCGCAGGAACCTGTGCTTCAGCATGACCGTGACGGTGCCTTGCAGCCAGTGGTGGACCTGGGTGGACTGTGCCAGCCCATCCCGCACCACACAGCTGCGCTCCCTGCTGCCAGTGAAAACTTCCCCGTGGCCTAAAGCGTCCAGTGGATCTTGGAAGTACGAGAGCCTACGGCGAACCCGGGCTTCTGGAAGCCTTGTTTGCCTGGGCCGCGTTTCCTGCATGTAGTCCTCCTACAGGTGGTTCCTGGAGAAGGACTCCACCCGCAGTGTGGAAGGGCGCCCCGCTGAGAGCACTGACCCAGCGCACCATCTCCGGGTCCTCCGTAGACGAAGATGTTGCGGGCGCTGTTGTCCTTAAGGTAGGTGACCGGTAGGCCATGGGGGTGACATATTTAGGCCGGCTTTTTTTTTTTTTTTTTTTTTGAGTTTCAGTTGGCTTTTATTGAGATAAAGTAATAACAAGAACAACAAATCAAGATTTTTACCATCTTTTCTGAACTTTATACACTCACTAGAGACTCTGGTCCATAATCAAGCACATACAACAGAATGCATTCCAACAAAAACAGAACACCGTGGTCACGTTTCTTTTTGTTTTGTTTTGTTTTTGTTTTTGTTTTTGCTGCGGTCAAAAAATGTTGACAAGAACTCTGAAATTTAAAGCGTATATAAGGGTGCTGTTGTTCAGATGTGCTTGTTTATTTTGGATATTTTATTATATCAACTAAAAATTTAGTGAGTAGTTGACTTTGTGTTTACCAGTTACAAATGTTGTATAGCAGGGGAAGGAATAAGATGTCTTGACTTCTTTAGAAATAAAATGAGAGAGAAGTGGTTTTAGATATTGATTCAACTGGAGTTAATATCAGTTGTTAATATTTGAAGCTGGCTGATGAGTGCATGAGTTCATTATCCTTTTTTTTTTTTTTACATCTGTGTATGTTTGAATTTCTGCATAATGTTTTTTTTTGTTTGTTTGTTTTGTTTTGTTTTGTTTTGTTTTTTAAGTTGTACAGAGTTTACTTGTTAGTTTTACTCTGGGCAAAAAATCCAAAATTTTGTAAGTTAAAACAACTACCACTTGGTATTGTTCATGAGTCTAAAGTCAAAGGAGTAGTTTTGCTGATTATTGGGGTAAAACAATTAAAAAGTCTTCTGCCAATCCAGAAATTCCTCTACACAAAATATAGGAAAGAAAGAAAAGAGTATTATTATCAAATAAGCATTAAAACCAGACTGAGATGTACATCAGGTAATTGGCTAAAAGTATTTCGAAGATATAAAGAAATCTCACTCTTCTGGTAGCTGGGTAGATACATCTAACTGCATTTCTGTTCTCAAGTTAACTGTAACTAGTCCTCAAGAAAGAGGACTCAAGGAAGAGCCCCATGTGTCACTCATGGAGTGTTGTAAATTTGCAGGGTAACTGGAGTGGCCATCTGTGTTAGTTAATTGCCTTCATCCAAAGGGAAAAATAAACTATTCTAATCTTGGTGATGATGACAGGAGGTAAATTTTAAAACTTGGAGCCTGGAACAGAGGTTAAGCTGGGTAGTCTCTTTCCATCCAGTCTCTCATTGGAGAATAGAAGATAGGTATATTTTCCTTAATGATTATATTTCAAAGAGAGGCTTGTAGGTCCTTAAGAAAAGCATGCTTGAGTAGTAAAACTGGCAGTTGGCTTATTTAGTATTTTTTAAAAATTATATACATCTCATAGGGCAGAGAATTTACAATTAAATGTTTCTAAAGGAAATACTGTAGAAAAAGGGAAGGGGGAGCTCTTTTTCTTTTTGCTTCAGGAAGAATTAATTTCTCTTCTTATATTTCATTAGTAATTTTCCTTGCAAGATTGAAGCCAGGTTCATCTGATCTTGTCTGGGCTGGCTCATGAGTCTGCAGTAACCAGACAGCTACGCTGGGGTCTGACTCATCTGGGGAGTCTTCACTTGTTTGTCTAATGGCTGGCTTTCCTTGGGCTGGTTACCAGGGATAGCATGTGTTCCTCATGTCCAGGCTTGTTCACAAAACAACTGTAGACTTCCAGGAGCAAGTAGAGCATGCACATTTCCTTGAGACTTAGGTTGAGAACCACTGCAATATTTCTTCTACATTCTGTTGGTTAAAGCAAGTCACAGGGCCAGTCTAGATTTAAGAATCGGGGAAATATATTCTATCTCTTAATGGAAAGAGCTTTGAAGTCACATTCCAAGGGGAGTATGGGTCCTGGAAAGGGAAAAAAAAAAAATTGTTGCCATTCTTTTGCAAAGTACCCAACAAATAGAGAATATACAATTTTCAAAGACATTTCATTGTGGTAGATAGTGATTGTAGTTATTTTGTGTGATTCTCAGAATTCTTAGGCTTCCCTACAGTGAGATGGAAACAACTTGCTTAACTCTGTTTAATGGATCATTTGAGGTAACATATGTCTCTCATAGACTGAGAGAGTCAAGATGAAGATGTGCTTTCTCCATCCCTCTCTCTCCCTCCCATGCCAGTTTTGGAGGGCACATGGTCCATTGAGCATAGTATCATAATTGGAAGAAGACTTCTGAGTTGTCTCAGTAGGTGAGAAATAAGTACTTATTGTAAAAGCCACTGAGATCTCTGAGTTTTTTTTATTGTGATATCTATTAATTAACCTTACTAGTAAGACATACATGAATTTCAGAAGCAGAACAGAAAACGTACGCTTTTTAAGATATTTTCTAAGCGTGAGATTTATTAGACATTTCTCTTTTCCCTTTCTTAGAGATTTTCCAAGAGATGTTTACAATGGATTCCCACCCAAATTCCATCTTAGTATTTCACTTTGTCAAATATATGACTGTGTTGGTTTCTGTACTGTACAACCTAGTGAGTATACAGGATAAAATTCTTATCTCTCTTTGTCTGCATGGTAAACTCTATTTACCAAATTTTACTTCCCTATCTGTAGTTGTTCCGTCTTACAAATATTGGTGCTATGGAATGTGTCATCCTGCTTTGTGTTTCTGTGTCTGTCTCTATGTTAAGCTATAAGCTCTTTGAGAACAAAAACCATTCTTATTACTCTTTGACCTTATTACTTGTTAATTCCACATTACATAAATCAAGGCTGTTATGCAGGAGATAACATACCCAATAAATGAATAAATTATTGTTTGTGAAGGTAGTTGTAGAAGTGGTAGACTATACGTTTCATGTGAGTATTACAACATTATAAATATAATAAAGTAACTCCTCTATATGTGCAGGATGTTTAGGTACATATTTTAATATGAATATTTTATATATGTATATTAGCCTAATCGAATCTACATGTATTTAAATATGCATGTATAATTTTAAAATAATTTTACTAAACTTGAATTTAGAAATATGAGTATTGATGATAAAGCTATTAATTATATGAATAAACAGCATTCTATATAATAATCAGAAATTACTATCAACCATTAACATATGAGGCATTAAGAAACAAAGAGGTGCCAATGAAAGGAACAATAGTTAAATAGATTTTATCACCAGACAGATAATCTTTTAATAATCACCAATATAGTGTTTGGATAAAAGCTGAATTAAATACTAAAACTAAGGCTGGGAGGCTCCCTACTTTCTCTTTCCTCTCTTCTTTGCAAAAAGTAAACCAAAAAAAATGGCTAGGCTTTTCAGGTATTCTGAACCAGCCTAGGTCTGCTGACCAAGTGGGGGATTCAGTGATTTTTAATATATTCACAGAGGTGTGCAACCAACCATTATCAACTTTAGAACATTTCATAATCCAAAAAGAAGCCCAAAAAGCCGTATTTATTAGCAGTCATTTTCCATTTCCCTCCACTTTCCTAAAAGCTTTATGCAACTACTAATCTCTATTTATTTAGCTATTCTGGAAATATCATGTAAATAGAATCATACAGTGTCTGGTATTCGTGACTGGCTTTTTCACTTAGAAAAAAATTTTTAAGGTTCATCTACCTTACAACTTACAATGGCACTTTATTTCTTTTTATTTTCAAATTATATTCTATTCTGGATCTGCCACATTTTACTTGCCATTCATTGGTTGAAGTATATTTGAGTTTAAACTTTTCGTTATTAAAATCAGTGTTTGAGAGGGTTTTTTTTTTTTTACCTTCAGACCCCAACCCCAGGGTGTTTTTTCCAACCCTACTTCTCCAGCTCTCTGACAACAGCTGGTTGTCTGACAATTCAATTCAATTCTAACACTATCTGGAGTGAGCTTCCAATCCCACAAGGTAAAGGGCTCAGTCACACCAAATTGCCCCCACTTTGGGATGCCATTTGCAAGTCTGGCCATCTGAACTGACTGGCTGTAAATCAGGGGTTCCCATGACTCCCTTGACTGGTTCAGTAATTTTCTAGAATAACTCACAGAACTCAGAAAGGGACTATACTTATGTTTACCAGTTTATTATAAAAGATACAGATAACCAGCCAGATGAAAAATTAAATAGGGTGAGGGCCAGAGGGGTCCCAAGTACAGGAGTTTCTGTCCCTATGGAGTTGGCCTATGTCACTCTCCCAGAATGTGGATGTGTTTGTCAACTCACAAACTTCCCAAATACTGTAGCTTAAAGCCATTTTTATTTTTATTAGGTAGGCATCAGGTAGAGTAGGTAGATTAATTAAATCTTTGGCCATTGGTGATTAGCTTAATCTCCAGTCCCTTTCCTCTCTTTGGAGATGGGGACTAGGGCTAAAAGTTCCCAAGCTTCTAATCAAGGGTTAATGTTTCTGGTGGCCAGGCCCCATCCAGAAGCTGTCTGGGGGCCCATCCAGAGTCACTTCATTAGAACAAAGAACATCCCTATCATCCTCATTACTCAGGAAGTTACAAGGGTTTTAGGAGTTTTATGCCAGGGACCAGGAACAAAGATCATGTATCTTTCTTAGACAACAGTACTGCTTTGAACATTTGTATATATATTTTTTGTGTTAATGCGGTTTTTATTTCTTTTGAGGATATACATAGTGGAATTGTTAGTTTATTTGGTAATTCTATTTTTAACAGTTTGAGGAACTGCAAAACTGTTTTCTAAAGAAGCTGCACCATTTTATAATCCCAACAGCAATGTATGAAGAGTTCCAAATTCTCTACATTTTTGTCATCACTTATTAGTGTCTTTTTGATTGTACTATCCTAGTGGCTATGAGGTGGAATTTCTTTATTGCTTTCATTTGAATTTCCCTAAAGACCAAGGATACTAAGCACCTCTTATGTTCTTATTGGTTATTTACATTTCTTCTTTGGAGAAATGTCTTTTCATATCCTTGGCCCATTTTGTGTTGGGTTATTTATCTTTTGATTATTGAGTTGAATTGATTATATGTTCTGGATACAAGTCCCTTATCAGATAAAAAATTTGCAAATATTTTCTCTTATTCTGTAGGTTGTAATTTTTACATTCTCAAGGGTATGTTATATAGGATAAAAGTTTTCTTTTGATGAAGTGCAGTTTATCTGTTATTTTCTTCTGTAGCTCGTGTTTTGGTATTGTATTAAGAAGCCATTGCCTAATCCAAGGTTACAAAGATTTACTCCTATATTTCTATTTTAGCTCTCATAGTTATGTATAAGTTATGTTGTATTAATTTCAGTGTATGGTATTAGGAAGGGGCCCAGTTTCACTTTTTTGTATGCATGTATCTTGTTTGCCCAGTACCATTTGTTGAAAAGCTGTTCTTGGCATCCTTATAAAAAAATCAGTTGAATGGAGGTTCCTCAAGAAATGAAAAATAGAACTACCACATGATCCAGTAACCACACTACTGGGTATTTACCCAAAGAATATGAAAACACTAATTTGAAAAGATACATGCACTCCTATGTTTATTGCAGCTTTATTTACATTAGCCAAATCATGGAAGCAGTCCAAGTGTCCATTGGTAGGTGAATAGATAAAGATGTGAATATATACACACACACACACACACACACACACACACATATATATATATATATATATATATATATATATATATATTCAAGCATAAGAGAGAATGAAATCTTGGCATTTTCAACAACATAGTTGGATCCAAAGAGTATAATGCTAAGCAAAATAAGCAAGTCAGAGAAAGACAAATACCATATGATTTCACTCATATGTAGAATTTAAGAAAACAAAGAGAACAAAGAAAAAAAAAAAAGAGACAAACCAAAAAACGACTCTTAACAATAGAGAACATAATGGATGATTACCAGAAGGGAGGTTTGTGAGGGGATGGGTGACGTAGGTGAAGGGGATTGAAAGTACACTTATTTTGATGAGCACTGACTAATATTTGGGATTGTTGAATCACTATATTGTACACCTGAAATTAATGTAACACTGTATGTTAACTGCACTAGAATTAAAATATGATAAATCAATTGAGCATAAATGTAGTGCTTTATTTCTGAATTCACAATCTCATTCCACTGATCTATGTATTTATTCGTATATAAGTAAAAGGCTCTTTTGATTAGTGTAAGTTTTGTGGTAAGTTTTAAAAATGGGATGTGCTAAATCTTCTAATTCAGTTTTTCTATTTTCAACATTATATTTGTTATACAGGGTCCTTTGTAATTCCATATTAATTTTAGGGTCAGCTTGTAAATTTCTGCAAAATGGCCAGTTGGATTTTGATAGGGATTGTTTTAAATGCATGTATCAGTATGGAGACTATTGCCATCTCAGCAAAATTGAATCATCTGGTCCGTGAAAAATGGAATGTTTCTCCACTACTTAGATCTTCATTAATTTCTCTCAACAATAATTTATAGTTTTCAGTGTATGTCTTGTACTTCTTTTGTTCAAGGGACGCCTAAGTAGTTTATTCTTTTGTTGCTGGTATAAATGAATTCTTTTCTTAATTCACTTTTGAAACACTCATTTTTATTGTATAGAAATATCATTGGTTTTTATATGTTGGTCTTCCATCCTGCATACTTTTTAAATTATTTATTCTAGCATCTTTTTTTGAGATTCCATTAGGTTTTCTTTATAGATAGAAAGCAGTCTGTAAATACAGATCTTCAGGGAAAACTTTCACTCTTTTGCTAACATTAAGTGTGATATTATCTATGGGGTTTTTGGTAGATACCTTTTATCAGGTTGAAATATTTTAATATCTCTAATGATTTCTCTTTCAGTTATGTCTTTAGTATTTGTTCCAGGGCTTACCACATTTACCTTAATTTATCAGAATCCACTTCAAATTTATACTAACTTAATTCTAGAGAGAGATAGAAATGTTGCTCCTACATAACTCTATATTCTCCCTTTTTATGTTATTATTATATGTGGTAGATCCGATTACTTTACAAACCCATTAATGCAGTTTTATGTGTTAGCTTTTATTTTAGTCCTTTAAAGAAACTAAGAAAATGGTGTCTTCGTGGCTCAGTTGGTTAAGCTTTTGGCTTTGGTTCAGGTCATGATTCATGGGATCAATCTCCATGTTGGGCTCCCTGCTCAGTGGGGAGGCTGCTTCTCCCTCTCCGTCTGCCTTGTGCTCTGTGTCACTATCTCTGTCTTTCTTTCTCAAGTAAATAAGTAAAATCTTAAAAGAAAAAAAAAAAAAAAAGGAAGCTAAGAGAAGAAAGGAGAGCAAGTGCCTATTTATAATGTTTGTTATATTAAACTTTTTTCCATTTTTTATGTCTTCATTTCTTCCTGAGGATCTAGTAACCATATGGTGTCATTTCTTACCCCAAACAGCTTTAGTTTCACCCACCTCCTTTAAGCTGTTAGTGCTAAATATATTACATTTCTAAATGTTATAGGCCCAACAATACAATAATATATGTATTACAGCTGTGTGTGTATGTACAGATATATCTGTACATATACACACAATTGCTTTTTAAATAAGTTGAGAGAAAAGAGGTGGGGTAGTAAGCATTTATACTGTCTTCTATGATTACATTATTATCTTTACTGGTGATCTCTATTTTATGTGGATTTGAATTTTTGTCTGGGTTTCCATGCTTTCTGCCTGAAGAACTTACTTCAGTATTTCTTGGAAGAAGGCTCAACTAACAACGAACTGTCTCAGTTTTTGCTTTTGGAATTGTCTTCAATTCACCTTCATTTTTGAAACATACTTTTCCTGGATATAGCATTCTTGCTTGACAGATTTTTTTTTTTTTCAGCTATGGGGTGATAATTGATTATTTTACCCACATAATCCACTTTCTGGATTTTGTTCCCCATAAGATGTCAGTTGTTAGTCTTATTGGGGGGATCCATTGTAAATGATAAGCTGTCTTTTCTTGCTGCTTTCAAGGTTTTCTATTTGTTTTTAGTTATCGACATATTTATTATGATGTGTCTGGGTGTGCATGTCTGTATTATTCTACTTGGAGTTTGTTGAGTCTCTCAGAGATGTAATTTAAACATTTTCATCACATTTGGAATTCAACTAATATTTCTTCAAATATATTTTTCTGTGCCTTTCTCTCTTGTATTTATGGTGCTCATTACAAATATGTTATTGTGCTATGGTTTTCTACATTTCTTTGCAGCTGTTTTTATTTTTTTCTTTCCCTTTTCTCTTTGTTTTTCAATGTATAATCTTTATAGATCTATCAAGTTTATTAATTCTTTTTTTCTGCCACAACTCTTTTTTTATTCAGTGGAGCATTTTTGTAAATTTTTCATTTAAATTTTTGTAACTTTCAATTCCAGAATTTCCATTTTATTGCTTTTTAAAATTTCCACCTCTTTATTGTTATTCTCTATTTGATGAGACATTGTAATAATGCCCTCTTTTAATTCTTTAAACATAGTTTTCTCTATATTTTGAACATATTTGTAAAATCTGATTTATAATTTTTGTCTGTTAAATCAATATTTGGGTTTTCCTCAAATGTGCACAATATTGCCTGCTCTTTTTTTCCTGTATATAGGTCACATTTATCTGTTTCTTTGCAAATCATACATTTTTGTTGAAAAATGGATATATCAATGCATTTTAGCAACTCATGACATTGATACTTTTCCCAAAACCCCTAGGACTTTTTGTTGCTGTTAGGTAACATATTGTAGCAATTTTTCTGCAACATGGAGCTGAGTAAAATGAGACAGGTTGTTCATCTACCTTGCCTAGAGTGAAACTTTAGTCCTAGACTTGGAGTTGGGGGAAGTGGGAGCCCCACCTTTGTGATAGAATCTACTCAGAGTGGAACTTTTATCATGCTGTTTTGGGCCTGGGGATGGGACTGACTCTTGGCTCAAATGCTGTAAACTCACGGTGTTCTTACTAAGATTTATTAAGTTTTTTTTGATTGAAATTTTATCTATTTTTTTATGTGTCTTTAGGATTCCTTGCAGAAATTTCAGTGGTTGCTTTATTATAATGTTCCCCAGGAAATAATTGCTTGACTAAGAACAATGGTTGCCCAGCTCCTACCACTGCCATTCTAGAAATCCCACTTTTCTTCTAGAAAAGAAAACAAATATAAAATTCAAAGGCATCTGCACTGTGATATTTTTTTCTTTCCTTGGTATTCTAGAATGAGTTTGCTGACTACTGTTTAAACCATTTCCTTAAGTATTATTAGTTGCTACACTGCAGTAGCTATTTTAGTTTGCTGGGTAGTCTCTGGCAAATTAATATTCTAATATGGGAAATATTGCTTATTAGCACAGTTGGTGGTTTAACCCACACAGTTCATATGGATTTCATAAATTTTTATTAGAATGAATACCTTTTGGTCTTTGGCATAGTTTTCTAAATAAGACTTTTTTTTTTCATTTCTGTGTTTTTTGGGGGGCTTGCTTCTATTATACAAAGATGTAGAAAAAAATTATATATATTAAATGTTCGTTAAAATGTTTACATTCTCACTTTCAGTATGTGTCCATTGAATAGAAAATTCAGTAGGTAAAAATAGACTGTTTATCAGAAGAACATATGCTAATCTTTTCTAGATGTGACTGTGATATGGGAAAGAAGAGTTCCTTTAAAACCTCTTTAAAAGTGTTCATATTTTGGGGCACCTGGGTGGCTCAGTGGGTTAAGCCTCTGCCTTCGGCTCAGGTCATGATCCCAGGGTCCTGGGATCGAGCCCCGCATCGGGCTCTCTGCTCAGCGGGGAGCCTGCTTCTCCCTTTCTATCTGCCTGCCTCTCTGCCTACTTGTGATTTCTCTCTGTCAAATAAAAAAATAAATAATCTTTAAAAAAAAAAAGTGTTCATATTTTAATCTATTTGAAATTAGGAAATAGGGCTCTCTAAGGCTACCTTCAGGGATTTCTACCCTCTCAGGATATGAATGACAATTTTAAGGCAAAAAGAAATACACAAATTTCCTAAAGGAAACAAAAATTATAATTAATTAAAATGGCTAAATTCTTTGACAGCTTCAAAAGGAATTTCAATTAAAATGATAAATTAACAAGATTTTTAAGCAATATTAATTTAGAATTAAATGTAGTTATTGATGTGTAGAAACAGGAAGTTTGCCTTTGGTGCCACTTTAACATAGCCTGTGTATTTATTATAGTATAGACATGTGGCTTGACAAATTAAAATATCAGAACCATAGACTTTTAAGAACCTTCAAATGTTAGATAAGATAATGTCCTCAGTGGTCACCTTTTTGAGAGAAAAACCCAGAAATCTCAGTGCTTTAACAAAATAGATATTTATTTCTTATATTTCTTATTCATGTGAAGATAGCTAAAACAGAAAGCCGGTGTTCCTATATATGGTTATCCTTCCATGTTGTTGTTTTAGTTACTTTTTCTTTTTTTTTTGACCTGCTCCCCTATAGAACTTCAGTCTTGAACACAAACGGAAAAGCATAGATAATTATGTTGGAAGGTTTTATGGTCAGGTATTTCCTTTCTGATCATGTTCTATTGGTACCTAGTCATACTTAAATTCAAAAAAGAGGCTGGGATATAAATACAATTTATGTGCCCTGGATGAAAAGAAAATAGGTTTGGTGAGCAGTTATCCAGTCTGCTACATAGTATGCTGTCTAGTGGCTTGACTTGTAGAAAGAAAATTTTTAAATCATCCATAATTCAAGAATTTGCATTCCACAGGAGACTGGAAAATGGTTGTGAGGTTTCATTTCTGTCCCTTACATGTTTCTGCATGCTTTAATTTAAAACTGTTTCCTAATTTTGATAATTAATAAGTGGGGAGCCATAAAAACAGAAAATATGGCCACTGGAAGGTATTTGCCTCCTTCTGCAGATGTGAACAAGAAAAATAAAGTGACTTGACCAAGTCACAAAGCTAATTAATGAAAGATACAATTTTTTTAAATTCCCAACTGACAATAAGTAGTAAGACAATATAAGATAATAAGTAGAAAATTAGATTGGCCCAAAGAAACATGGGTTTTACACTTGGATATGCCATAAACTTGGTGCATGAATCTGGATTCCAGATCTTAATCTTGCATCTGAGACCTCATCTAGGGACAAGAGATCAGTATTTGTGGGGAATCTCCCTAATGAAGTTGAAGAATCTGCAATTGAGGATAACATTTTGGACTGTGTGAGATTTGTGGCAGTAAGGATTGTGACAGATCAAGTTACAGAACTTGGTAGAGAGTTTGATACATGAGCATACAGATGCTATTCATCTTGCTCAGAAACGAAATGATTCTAAAGTGATGGGAAGAAAACTCAGTCATATGTTCTGTTAGTAAAAAAGGTTTAAAACAAATTTCAAATCCCAGTTTGAAGAGTGTCAGTACATCTAAGCACAGACTTAATTTCCCTTCAAACATGCAGAAGGACATTCTAAATTTTATTTTATTTTGTTTTTATTTTTGGAAAAAAAGCTGTTCTCATTAAGAAGAAAAATAAAGGACAGAGGGAAAGTGGAAAAACTAAGAAACAGGAAAACAGAAGTAGCATGTCAAGCTTTTTTTTTTTTTCTTTTTTTCCCTTTCTCATGGAGTATTGTTAATAAAAGTGTGGTGAATCTCCCAACTCCCAAGAAAAAAATGTTCTTTTTGCACCTTAACTGCTTCTTCTTCATCAGTACAATGAAAGATTTGAGGAGAATGTGTAAGTTTCCCTTCAGATCTCTCATTTTATTATCCCTGAACCTAGTTGCCCATATTTTAAACCACAAAAATAGAGGCAGAAAGCATAAACATTAAGTAAAATGTATTTATATTCTCAAAACTTATGTTCTTATTTCACTTAGCTTATCCCCCAATTCTTCCTGTACATTGGTATCCTTTGAAAATTGAGGTATGTTTAAAATATGATTCATTTCTTAGATTGTTCATGTTTTCTCATTGTGAATGGCCAGGAAAACTCCAATTCATATCTCCTGTGAATGGGGAATACTCAGGCTGTCCCTTTATGAAATTTTCTGTAGAGGTGTGCCTGGTATCAAAGAAATACCCATTGAGTTAGTTCCTCTGTCCTAAAGTCTGAATTTAAAGATGGGAAACATTTACGATATTATACTCTATAGGAAAATATAGGTTTCTGAGTTAATATGAAATAAAAGCTAAAAATGAATGGTCTAGTGAATTTATTCTAAAGACATATTCAATAATGGTATTTTTCTTATACTCTGTTCAGTTTTATATTTAGATTTTAGTATTGACTAGCTTCTGTAGCTTTTAGAAAATTACATAGGGGGTAATACCTTCTCCTTGATCTCAGGCTTATGTCTTAAAGCTTGAAATTTGATTACCCTCATTATTCTTGGTTGGTATAATTATAAATGTGATTAGTAGAAATAAAATATAATCATACCATTTATAAGGCCAACCAGTGATTTTTCCACCTGAAAAATTCACCAGTTGACTTTTCTGAGCAAGGTGCTGCTTATATTTCTTTTAATTCTTTTTTCCCCCCAGTTATTCATCCCTTTAAAACCCATAGGTCAGGGGCACCTGGGTGGCTCAGTAGGTTAAAGCCTCTTCCTTTGGCTCAGGTCATGATCCTGGGGTCCTGGGATCAAGCCCAGCATCAGGCTCTCTGCTCAGCGGGGAGCCTGCTTCCTCCTCTCTGCCTGCCTCTTTGCCTACTTGTGATCTCAGTCTGTCAAATAAATAAATGAAATCTTAAACAAAACAAAACAAAACAAAACAAAAAACAACCCATAGGTCAACTCATCACTTTCCTATTTCATCTCCTCTTTGGGGCATTTCAGTTGTCTTAATACTAAATCGATATTGATATTGCTGGCTACATTATTATTAATTTGTTATGGTAAATTATAAGTTTTATAAACATGTAGTTTCTACATTTTGTTACACTCTAGTGATTCCAAGATAAATGAAATGCAGTTTCTGGTGACTCAATTTAAGATCAAGATAGACATCTTAACAGATAATTGCAATGAAATGTGGTGAATAGTATGAAAGAATATATTCACCCTTAACTATAGAAGCATCTGGGATTGCTACTTGAACAATAGTTTCCCAGATGGATTATGAGTATCCCTAGTAGGAAATAATCAGTCAGAGAGAAAGACAAGTTCTGCATTCCAGGGAGAGGGAGCAAGTAAACACAGACACTAGCAGTGAATAATATCATATGAAAGCAAGCAGTATAGTGGAAGTAGAATCACTTAGTTGCAGTGGTCTGCTGGAGCTGATTCCTACTGGCTTCTAAGAACTAATTGTGTTCACCTTTTCCCAACATCATCTCCAATGATATCACTTTGTTAGCTTGATAAAGGTCACACTGGGAGCACCAAGATACCACTGCTTTGGTAATAAAATGTTTTTAATAAAATCATACACTAGGATAATGCAGAAAACATGCAAAACAATGTCTAAGCCACTGTGGGCATGAGGCTGAAAGTCTGTATTTCTGACAAGTTCACCAGGAATATTTATACACTCTAAATCTTGGGAAGCATTGATAAATGTATGATGGAAAACTGTTTAGGATTCTGACTCTGATGATTTGTAGTAGGAATGAAACTGGTGACCAGAAAACTAGTAATTTTATGTAATTCATGAAACAATGAAGAAGCTCTTCTTTTTGGGGGGGAGGTTCTAAAATTGATTGCTGAAGAGGCTGTGAAAAGGAATGGAGCACCTCAAAATCAGATGCAGTGCCTGTTTGTCCTGAGGAGTTTCAGAGGTTGAAGAAAAGTAAAGGGGGTAATCTGAAAGGAAGTCACTTCTAATTTTCCCCAGGTCCAACAAGACATTTCCTACAGCATGGAGGAGGAAGGAAGTATTTGTCTGCTTTATTACGGTATAATGGTAATGAGTGTCGACCATTGTCAAAGTCTGGAATGCTTATAGAAGGAGAATTTAGAGGAGAGGAATGGAGGACCCTCTCATTATCAATACAGAATATACCTAGTTGAAGTACGCAATGTATTGGCTTTGGCAATATGACAAGACTGTGCTCAAGCCAAGCTGGAAAAGAGCTGTCAACACTTTATAAACTGTTGAAATAACTTCTTTATCAGTAGAGCATTGCATTGTCTCGCCACTTAACTTTCACAACTTTATCTTCTTTGAACTATTTAATTTCTTATTATGATCTTGAGTGCTTGGCAGATAGATGTGTATAAAACGACATAATGGACCTTTTATGGGCTATTCAACTGGTGATCTTTGAACTCATATTGCTAAGTAGTGTGTGGAAAAATAAGCCATTTTAGCACAATTTTAAAAGCAATCTGCATTTCAAAACCACCCTGATGGTGTATTTTTTGGGTCTAGTAAGACATTATACATTGTTAAACTTTAAAAAAAATGATATGAGGATCTGTCAAGTTTAGAAAGGAGCGATTATATTCCATTCAGGTCACTGGCCATAAATTTCATGACTGAGTTCTGGTATATTACCTTTCTACAGTCATTTTGGTTGTACTTAGGGGTCTAAAAAGATTCAAATTAAGTAAACTGGTAATGTAACTATACTCCAGATGAATTGGTTTAAGTAGTAAAGCCATAGATTGAAGAACTTTTACACAGGTAAAGATTAGGATGTCACATACCACCTTCCAACTGTACTTATCTTTATAAGTATAGAGTTTCTAAATGTCTGCGTAGTGGGGATGGAGATACTCTGTAGTTATATAAAACTCTTCTTCTCTGGGGGCACCTGGGTGGCTCAGTTGAATGTCCAACTTTTGGTTTTGACTCAGGTTGTGATCTCATGAGTCATGGGATTGAGCCCCATGTCAGGCTCTGTGCTCAGTGGAGACTCTGCTTGAAGATTCTCTCCCTCTGCCCCTCTCCCCATACACACGCATGCACATATTCTATCTCTCTTTCTCAAATAAATAAATAAATCTTAAAAGACAAAACAAAAAAAAAACTCTTTTTCTGGATAATCCTCCACCACTAAGGAAGGGAATCGGCCAAGATAATATTATTCTAAACTGTCAGGAGCCTATTAATACCCAGGACAAGATTAGAAAAAAATCATGTTAAGAACTGTAAGAATGTGAGGGGTGTCTAATTGGATCAGTTAGTTAAGAGTAGGATTCTTGGTTTAGGCTCAGGTCATGATCTCAGGTTTCTGGGATCTAGCCCTGCATCTGGCTGCATGCTCAGTGGGGAGTCTTCTTCCCATCTGTCTCTCTCTCTGCCCCTCCCCCCACTTTCTCAAATAAATAAATAAATCTTAAAAAAAAAAAAACTGTAAAGAACCTGGGATTTTACCATGCTTTTAGCTAAAAAAATTTCCTGCTCCGGGTTCATGGATGCTGCTAGAATATAGCTCCTGAGCCAGAGAAAAAGGACTTTATTACTCACAACCCAGTAGGCAGCATGAGTTTCAACTTTTGCTTGGTTCCCTATGTACCCTGTGATGGATAGACCCTAAGGTGGCCCTTTCCCCCGCTGATTCCTATCTTCTGATGTTCAGACTTATGTGTAAGTCTGTGCTTGAGTATGGGAGGGTTCTACGATTTGCTTTTATCTGATAAAATATAGTAAATGCAATAAGATGTTCTATTACATTATGATTAGGTTACACATTATGGCAAAGGTGATAACCTGTCACCCCTATAATTACAGTACCTTACATAAAACTCTATTTTGGCAGATTGCAACTGAAGACTAATCTAATTTATAGGCTTGATGAAGCAAATGACCAGGTTAGAGAACCCACTTGTCAAGGAACTGCAGATGGCCTTTATGAACTGTGGGTAACACCCAGACAACAGCAAGTAAAACCTAGGGTCTTCAGTTGTATAGCCACAAGTAACTACCAGTAACCTGAATGAAAGTGGAAACAGATTCTTCTGTCAGGTCTCAGATGACAGGAAACCCTGTCTGGCACCTGGATTGCAGCCTTATAAGACTCTGAGCAAAGGATCAAGTTAAGCTGTGCCTGGATCCTTGACCCATGGAAAGTTTGAGGTAACTGCATTTGTTTTAGGCTCCTATAGTTGTGATAATTTGTTATGTCAGTATAGAAAACACTGCTGAAGTCCCCTGGGAGCAATGCAGAAACAGACCTAGGTAGATGGTACACACATAATGGGTTCCTGTCATAGCTGATGAACTCTGAGATTAGGAAACTAATCACAAGGAACTTTGAGCAAACCTGCTTAAATTTTCTCTTTAGAGGGACCCATTACCTTTATAATGCTGAATGGTGAACAGATCGCTCTGTGACCACAAGGAAGACACAATCTTCGTTTTCTAGGGTTGTTTGCTTTTTTCTTGAGAAAGTAGTCCAAGACAACTGTTGTCACAAGTTTCACTATGGAGAATTGTTGCCAATAGCTCAGAGATTCTTTAGCATTCTAGGAGAATTTCCATATACTCAGCAGTATATAGTTGTGTGGGAGAGACCACAATTATGTCTCATTCATGCCAAAATGTCCATTTGAGGCAGTAAAATGGGAGAGAAGTAACTGAGCCTATTTTATAAAATAATATTTAGCTATCTGTAGTTTTTCCCTTGATAAATTTAAGTTATAGTCACTGCTGCTAATATTCAGGTAATAGTCTGCTTTGGTGTAGAACAGCTATGGGAATGCGCATGAACTTAAACACATGCATAAAAAGATAAAGGGAGAATTTTATGCTCTAACTGCTTCAAATGTAAAGAAGATACAGATGTATTTCCCCCTTTCTAGTACTCGAAATATTAGTATCTAGGATATATAAACATAAGAATCTGAAGCTATTACAGATATTAGTAAACTTCAGCAAAATCATTTAAGTTAAACCATTTTAAGCTATACCTGGGGCTAATAATACATTATATGTTTATAAAAAATTTAAAGAAATAAAAAAATTAAAAATTAAAAAAAAATTTAAAAAACAAAAAACATTTTAAGCTATAAATATTCAGTTTTTCAAGAGTTTCTAATATTTTTAATACAGAGAATTAGTAGATCATGACATGATGGATGAACTTAAATTCTGGGGTGCTTGATCAGGAGGCCTGGGATATCAGACGATATAAGTGAGAGTTTACTGGTTTGGGAATATTCATTCATGATGCAGGATTTAAGATTCTGTGAGGATCTCAGGAGATGATGTGAACTCTGTTGGAATAATTCTTGGCAGTATAGAAAAAGTGATGGCCAAAGTGAGCACCCAAGAATGGAGTTACTCAACTTGTACCCTCAGAAGAAATTTAAAAAATGGATGATTTGTAAGCGAAGGAAGTTGTCATTAAAAATGTTTAAAATTCTTTCCTAGTTTCTGGACTTCAGGCAATTTTGATTAAGGATCCACTTGTTAAAGGGATTGTTAGGTCCTTTGACAAAATAATTCTGTAATACATTGGCAATGTACAAGATAAAGATTGACTCAGTCTTTCCCCAGTCATTTACTCAGTATAAATTTACAATAGAAAAATAATTTTCAGACATTTTGAGGACTAATGTACTTTGGTATTCAGAGATTTAAAACATCACTATGTACTATTTATTTATTTACTTATTTTGAGTGTGGCATATGAAGGTTAGTTAATAGGGTTGAACACTGGGTAATATGCAGCTCATATTAAATTCAGAGAGCCATCCTAATGGACTAATGTAAAGTTAGGATAGACATACTTGATTGTTTGTGCAACCCCCATGTGGGGATCTTGGCATGAGGTAAGAACTATATAGTGGGATAAACCAAGTAGAAGTCCCTGCAACCCTCATCAGGGACAAAGGTATTACAACCTGGAGAGGATGAAAAAATTAGTACCACCTTTAAGGATTTAAAGTCTTGGTCCACTTCATGTTTCCATTTAGTTCACCAATATTCGCCAATATTTGCTAAACCAGGTTGATCCTTGTAGATGATAGTACATTATCACAAACTCACCTGGTAGTAGCCTCCATTGCAACTGCAATTGCCAGACATGGTATTTGTGCTAGAGCTGAGGTAACATGGCATCAGCATATGAAGCAGTCATAGATTTAACAAATTGCTGTTTTCTGTCCATATTGAAAAAAGGTTTAGAAACATTTTGCATTCACATATGGTTGCCATTGGTATATAATCACAGTTTTTTTCAGGTCTATGTTAACTCTTGTGCCCATTAATAGTACAGTCCCAAAAGATTTGGACCATCCAGATACCAGGTAGAACTAGAGCCATTGAACATATGACAGTTTATTAAAGGTGCTAGGTAAAACATGTGGCTAACAAAAATTGAAGGCTTTGGCAAGACACAGATATTCTAAGAGTGAGAGATGAACTCTGTAAAGTCTCAAAAACTTACTATATCAGTGAACTTTTTAGGGTTCACTGGCTAGAGGTTTTCCAGGATCTCCCATCCAAATTAAGAGCATCTCCCATGCCTTTGCAAGTACCCTGCAACTTGGAACAAACAACCTGACAATTTCTGGGTTATTAGATGTATTAGTGAAGTTTACAGAAAGTCCCATGAAAGAATCACAAAATAATCTCCCGAGGTTCTAACTTAAGCTAATTACATCTGCCATAGAGAATTTTACATCTACTGAAAACAACTCTAGTAAGTGAGCCCAGGAAGAGATGGACTGTCTGGCTATGAAACAGTGATATGTATCTATAGCTGTCCATAATAAGCTGGATTCTGGAAGATCCACCAAGTCATACAGTTGGTCAGGCTTAGAAATAATCCAGTGTCAGTTGGAAGTGATATAAATGGAATTAAGCATGAGCCAGAAAGAGGACATGAGCATGTTTCATGAACTGGTAGCCCAGAACCCATGCCATTGACAGCTTATGCTCACTCTCCCACTCTCAACTCACACCTATGATATGTAGAATTTTATGCAATTCAGCTGTTGAGCAAGGAAGGAGCTTGGTTCCTGGATAGGTCAGCTTAGAATGTAAATTTAAGGCAAAAAGTGGATAGTAGCTGCACTGGAGACTCACTCATGGGTGGCTATGAAAAACTTTGTAAAGGAAATTTTCCCGAGCCAATAAACCTGGTCATCTACTTTGTTTAGAAGTGGTTTTAAGTTTAAAAAAAAAAAAAGAAAGAAAGAAAAGGAAAAAAAAAAAAGAAGTGGTTATAAGTTAGAATATATACTGGCCTGTGAATACGGCTCATTGCCTGACCTACTACTTAGAGACCTGCAGAAAGACTGCAAGATTAAGGACAGAGCAGTCTTGGGTCAAAAGTGTGCAAATGTACATATGTAAGTGGACAGAATGTGTGAAGTTCTTTGTATCATATTAACATCTTCCAGAGACCATCTGCCATAGGAGTTAAGATTATACAACCAGTTAGGATGATTCAGTCACCTGTTGATGCCAGTGAGTTTCTAATATCAGCCACAGTGTAAATAAATGGAACGTGGCCATGGTGGCAGGGTTGCTGTTTCAGTGGCCTGATACCATGGGCTCCCACTTAACAAAGCTGATCTAACTATTGTCATTGCTGAGTGTCCGACCTGTCAGTAATAGAGATGCTAAGCCCCCAGTGTGGCACAAACCCTTAAGAAGATAAACAAGCTCCCACTTTGGCAAGCTGACAACATTGGTCCTATTCTACCCTGGAAGGGTAAAAGAGACATACTTCATTCATTCAGATAGGAAAAGAGACATACTAGGTGTCAACTAGCACTACTATTATGGAGCTTACAGAGCATTTGATCCAATGACATGGGGTTCCATAAAATTTCACTTTTAACCATTTTTATTTAAAAAGGTTGTGTAGGAATGAGCCATGACTATGGAATCAACTGGTCATTCTATCAGATGACCTAGAAGCTGTTGGACTGATAGAAGATTGGAATGATCTGCTGACGGCAAGGCTAAACTGGCAACTCAGATGTAACAGCTTTAAAGAGGATCAGGCATCATCCTCCAGGATGCGGTATACATCTTGAAGTATAGAGGTCTATATAGGCTGTGTACTTAATAGGAGGAATTCATGGATCTGACCTTTACATGGAAAAAAGAATGGCCAACTTTACCATAATTTCCAGTGGTGCCTTAAGGAAGATTTGTTTCCTATCCCTGCAAATCTGTGTTCTGCAAGATCAGAAACTCTAGGTCTGAATGGAGGAAAGGTTTCAGTCAAAGGAAACAACATCAGTTCTAATGAAATCTAAGAGACTGGTGATGTTTGGTGAAGAGTGTGGCTTCAGGTTAAAATCCTGTATGACTTTCCAGACCCAGTTATAGGCAATTACAAAGGCTTTGTTTGGCCCACCTCTTGGGAGAAAGCCCTACCCACACTACACTAAACCACAGCCATGCCTTAAGGGAGTTACTTTCAATGACTCCACTCCTTCCTCCAGGCCACCCTTGTATATCTATATACCTAGACTACTCACCTCCATTCAGAGCCCTCCTAATCAGGGACCTCAACCGAGACACTTTTCCTTCACCTCCTTATTAAGAGATCTTTACAAGACACTTTTCTCCACTCTGACTCTTCACTTTTGTACACCTAATCTTCTCCCTCTTCTCTTTTTGTAACCTCTGGTAATAAAAGACGGCATGACTGTTTGGTTCAGGATTCCTTGACAGTGAGATAGTTTCCTCATCTGCACTGATGTACTTGATTCTCACCTGGTGCCCTTCTGTTGGGGAAAAAAAAAATGGAACATTGGGAAGCCAGTACCTACTTTTTCCCTTGCTTACACTGTCACATCCAGTGAATAAAGGCTTGATTGTTACTTTCGATTTGGCTAATTGTTCTTTGACCACATTGACGTCTGATGGCTCAATACCTGAGCACCTATGACTTCACACAAAAGACTCAAAGTCAACAATAGAACCAACAATTTGTCAGGGGTAATTGACCCTGAGCAGCAGGAGGTAGATCTGCCATTACACAGTGTAGTTGTGGAGAATATATTTGGTACCCTGATAACCCCTTTGAATGCCTTTTGGTACATTCTTGCCCAATTTTAATGGAAAATGTATAAATACATTAACTTCAGCCTGAGAGAGGCATGGTGACCCCCCTGGGCATGAGGGCCTGTGTCATGCCATCAGGCACTAATCTAAGACTGGTGTAGCACATACTAGAAGCTGAGGGGAAAATGGACTGAAAAAGAATAGGGTAAAGGTATCTGTTGCAACACTAACACACTGAGAGGTACACTTTGTCTTACAAATCTACTTCTCATATTCCCCATGAACAGAAGCACGTTAGAACCCTGGAAAAACTGCTGTAAACTTGTATATGAAGTGGGCCCAAGCAGTGCAAGGGATGCACTTTGGTGGAAACTGTAACATACCCTGGATTCCTATTGAAAGAAGGAGAGAAGGGCAGCTGAGGGTTCTGTTGGAAGGTAGTTTTCAATACCCCGCTCTTCTGGGGGTTCCTGGCTGTAGGCATCTGCACCTTCCAAGTCATAGTCTTCTCACATAGCCTATATCAAATGACTTATATAGGTACTGTATAAAGTTCTAGCTCTTTTGGCTCCAAATAGGATAACTAAGATAGAGCATACTAGTCCCAGAGATGGTCATGGGTTGACTGTTAAGATTGTTTCCTCTGAAAAACACTGCTTCTTTCCCCTTCTTCCTGCAGTCATCGATTCCAAGGATACGCCTTAACACAGTCTGCACAGTGATTTCCAGTGTGACTCTGCTTGTTGCATTGTTCAACGTGTGTCATTGTTAAAATTAAATTTAAAAAATAACCATTTATTTAACTATAAGAATCTTAATAAAATAGGAAGAGTAAAAAAATACATTTTATTTAAAATGTAATAATGATGCTATTTTATAGCTTTATGAGATTTTTAAATATTTTATTTATTTATTTATTTATTTATTTATTTTAAATTAACGTATAGTGTATTATTAGCCCCAGAGGTACAGGTCTATGAATCACAAGGTTTACACACTTCACAGAACTCACCATAGCACATACCTTCCCCAATGTCCATAACCCCACAACCCTCACCCTCCCCCCCCCGCCCCGCCCAGCAACCCTCAATTTGTTTTGTGAGATTAAGAGTCTCTTATGGTTTGTCTCCCTCCCAATCCCATCTTGTTTCATTTATTCTTTTCCTACCCCCCAAACCCTCCACGTTGCATCTCCACTTATATCAGGGAGATCATATGATAGTTGTCTTTCTCCGATTGACTTATTTCGCTAAGCATAGTACCCTCTAGTTCCAGCCACATCATTGCAAATGGCAAGATTTCATTTCTTTTGATGGCTGCATAGTATTCTATTGTATATATATACCACCTCTTCTTTATCCATTCATCTGTTGACGGACATCTAGGTTCTTTCCATAGTTTGGCTATTGTGGACATTGCTGCTATAAACATTCGGGTGAACATGCCCCTTTGGATCACTACATTTGTATCTTTAGGGTAAATACCCAGGAGTGCGATTGCTGGGTCGTAGGGTAGCTCTACTGTCAACTTTTTGAGGAACCTCCATGCTGTTTTCCGGAGTGGTTGCACCAGCTTGCATTCTCACCAACAGTCTAGGAGGGTTCCTCTTTCTCTGCATCCTCACCAGCATCTGTCATTTCCTAACTTGTTAATTTTAGCCATTCTGACTGGTGTGAGGTGGTGTCTCATTGAGGTTTTGATTTGTATTTCCCTGATGCTGAGTGACGTGGAGCACTTTTTCATGTGCCTGTTGGCCATCTGGATGTCTTCTTTGCAGAAATGTCTGTTCATGTCCTCTGCCCATTTCTTGATGGGATTATTTGTTCTCTGGGTATTGAGTTTGGTAAGTTCTTACAGATTTTGGATACTAGCCCTTTATCTGGTAGTTCGTTTGCAAATATTTTCTCCCATTTTGTCTGTTGTCTTTAGGTTTTGTTGACTGTTTCCTTTGCTGTGCAAAAGCTTTTGATCTTGATGAAGTCCCAATAGCTCATTTTTGCCCTTGCTTCCCTTGCCTTTGGCGATGTTCCTAGGAAGGATTTGTTGCAGCTGATGTCAAAGAGGTTGCTGCCTGTGTTCTCCTCAAGGATTTTGATGGATTCCTTTCTCACATTGAGGTCCTTCATCCATTTTGAGTCTATTTTCATGTGTGGTGTAAGGAAATAGTCCAATTTCATTTTTCTGCATGTGGCTGTCCAATTTTCCCAACACCATTTGTTGAAAAGACTGTCTTTTTTCCGTTGGACATCCTTTCCTCCTTTGTCGAAGATTAGTTGACCATAGAGTTGAGGGTCTATTTCTGGGCTCTCTGTTCTGTTCCATTGATCTATGTGTCTGTTTTTGTGCCAGTACCATACTGTCTTGATGATGACAGCTTTGTAATACATCTTGAAGTCTGGAATTGTGATGCCACCAACTTTGGCTTTCTTTTTCAATATTCCTCTGGCTATTCGAGGTCTTTTCTTGTTCCATATAAATTTTAGGATTATTTGTTCCATTTCTTTGGAAAAAAATAGATGGGATTTTGATAAGGATTGCATTAAATGTGTAGATTGCTTTAGGTAGCATAGATATTTTCACAATATTTGTTCTTCCAATCCATGAGAATGGAACATTTTTCCATTTCTTTGTGTCTTCCTCAATTTCTTTCATGAATACTTTATCGTTTTCTGAGTACAGATTGTTTGCCTTTTTGGTTAGGTTTATTCCTAGGTATCTTATGGTTTGGGGTGCAACTGTAAATGGGATTGACTCCTTAATTTCTCTTTCTTCTGTCTTGTTGTTGGTGTATAGAAATGCAACTGATTTCTGTGCATTGATTTTATATCCTGACACTTTACTGAATTCCTGTACAAGTTCTAGCAGATTTGGAGTGGAGTCTTTTGGGTTTTCCACATATAGTATCATATCATCTGCAGAGAGTGAGAGTTTGACTTCTTCTTTGCCAGTTTGGATGCATTTAATTTCTTTTTGTTGTCTGATTGCTGAGGCTAGGACTTCTAGTACTATGTGGAATAGCAGTGATGATAATGGACATCCCTGCCATGTCCCTGACCTTAGTGGAAAAGCTGTTAGTTTTTCTCCATTGAGAATGATATTCGCTGTGGGTTTTTCATAGATGGCTTTGATGATATTGAGGTATGTACACTCTATCCCTACACTCTGAAGAGTTTTGATCAGGAAAGGATGCTGTACTTTGTCAAATGCTTGTTCAGCATCTATTGAGAGTATCATATAGTTCTTGTTCTTTCTTTTATTAATGTATTGTATCTCATTGATTGATTTGCGGATGTTGAACCAACCTTGAAGCCCTGGGATAAATCCCACTTGGTCGTGATGAATAATCCTTTTAATGTACTGTTGGATCCTATTGGCTCGTATTTTGGTGAGAATTTTCACATCTGTGTTCATCAAGGATATTGGTCTGTAATTCTCTTTTTTGATGGGATCTTTGTCTGGTTTTGGATCAGGGTGATGCTGGCCTCATAAAATGAGTTTGGAAGTTTTCCTTCTATTTCTTTCTTTCTTTCTTTTTTTTTTTTTTTGAAACAGTTTCAGGAGAATAGGAATTAATTCTTCTTTAAATGTTTGGTAGAATTCCACTGGAAGCCGTCTGGCCCTGGGCTCTTATTTGTTGGAGATTTTTGATGACTGTTTCAATCTCCTTACTGGTTATGGGTCTGTTCAGGTTTTCTATTTCTTCCTGGTTCAGTTGTGGTAGTTTATGTGTCTCTAGGAGTGCATCCATTTCTTCCAGATTGTCAAATTTGCTGGCGTATAGTTGCTCATAAAATGTTCTTATACTTGTTTGTATTTCTTTGGTGTTGGTTGTGAACTCTCCTCTTTCTTTCATGATTTCATTTATTTGGGTCCTTTCTCTCTTCTTTTGGATAAGTCTGGCCAGGGGTTTATCAATCTTACTAATTCCTTCAAATTTTCATTTGAAGCTCCTAGTTTCATTGATTTGTTCTATTGTGGTTTTTTTGGTTTCTATTTCATTGATTTCTGCTCTGATCTTTATGATTTCCCTTTTCCTGCTGGGTTTAGGCTTTCTTTTTTGTTCTTTCTCCAGCTCCTTTAGGTATAGGGTTAGGGTGTATATTAGAGACCTTCTTGTTTCTTAAGAAAGGCTTGTATCGCTATAAACTTTCTTCTCAGGACCGCCTTTGCTGTGTCCCACAGATTTTGAACCATTGTGTTTTCATTATCATTTGTTTCCATGAATTTTTTCAATTCTTCTTTAATTTCCTGGTTGACCCATTCATTCTTTAGTATGATACTCTTTAGTCTCCAGTATTTCGTGTTCTTTCCAAATTTCCTCTTGTGATTGAGTTCTAGCTTCAGAGCATCATGGTCTGAAAATATGCAGGGAATGATTGCAGTCTTTGGGTACTGGTTGAGACCTGATTTATGACCCAGGACGTGATCTATTCTGGAGAATGTTCCATGTGCACTAGAGAAGAATGTGTATTCTGTTGCTTTGGGATGGAATGTTCTGAATATATCTGTGATGTCCATCTGTTCCAGTGTGTCATTGAAGCCCTTTATTTCTTTATTGATCTTTTGCTTGGATGATCTGTCCATTTCAGTGAGGGGGATGTTATAGTGCCCTACTATTATTGTATTATTGTTGATGTGTTTCTCTGATTTTGTTATTAATTGGTTTATATAGTTGGCTGCTCCCATGTTAGGGGCATAGATATTTAAAATTGTTAGATCTACTTGTTGGACAGACCCTTTGAGTATGATACAGTGTCTTTCCTCATCTCTTATTATAGTCTTTGGCTTAAAATCTAGTTGATCTGATATAAGGATTCTACCCCAGCTTTCTTTTGATGTCCATTAGCATGGTAAATTGTTTTCCACCCCCTCACTTTAAATCTGGAGGTGTCTTTGGGTCTAAAATGAGTTTCTTGTAGACAGCATATTGATTTTTTTTTTTTTAAGATTTTATTTATTTACTTGACAGACAGATCACAAGTGGGCAGAGAGGCATGCAGAGAGAGAAGGGAGGAAGCAGGCTCCCCACTGAGCAGAGAGCCCAATGCGGGGCTCAATCCCAGGATGCGGGGATCATGACCTGAGCCAAAGGCAGCGGCTTTAACCCACTGAGCCACCCAGGCACCCCGATGGGTTTTGTTTTTTTATCCATTCTGATACCCTGTGTCTTTTGATTGGGGAATTCAGCCCATTTACATTCAGGGTAACTATTAAGAGATATGAATTTAGTGCCATTGTATTTCCTGTAAGGTGACTATTACTGTATATTGTCTTTGTTCCTCTCTGTTCCTTTTTCGGCTGTCTCTTTGCTTAGAGGACCCCTTTCAATATTTCCTGTAGAGCTGGTTTCATGTTTAGAAATTCCTTTAGTTTTTATTTGTCCTGGAAGATTTTTATCTCTCCTTCTATTTTCAATGATAGCCTAGCCGGGTATAGTGTTCTAGGCAGCATATTTTTCTCGATTAGTGCTCTGAAAATAACATGCCAGTTCTTTCTGGCCTACCAGGTCTCTGTGGATAAGTCTGCTGCCAATCTAATATTTTTACCATTGTATGTTACAGACTTCTTGTCCTGGGCTGCTTTCAAGATTTTCTCTTTGTCGTTAAGACTTGTAAATTTTACTATTAGATGATGGGGTGTGGACCTATTCTTGTTGATTTTGAAGGGGCTTCTTTTTGCCTCCTTGATTTTGATGCTTGTTCCATTTGCCATATTAGGGAAATTGCCTACAATAATTCTCTCCAATATACCTTCTGCCCCCCCCCCTTTCTTCTTCTTCTGGAATCCCAATTATTCTAATATTGTTTCGTCTTATGGTATCACTTATCTCTCGAATTCTCCTCTCATGGTCCAGTAGTTGTTTGTCTCTCTTTTGCTCAGCTTCTTTATTCTCTGTCATTTGGTCTTCTATTTCACTAATTCTCTCTTCTGCCTCATTTATCCTAGCAGTAAGACCCTCCATTTTTTATTGTACCTCATTAGTAGCTTTTTTTATTTCAGCTTGGTTAGATTTTAGTTCTTTTATTTCTCCAAAAAGGGCTTTCATTTCTCCAGACAGTGTTTCTCTAATTTCTTCCATGCCTTTTTCGAGACCAACTAGCACCTTGAGAATCATCATTCTGAACTCTAGATCTGATATATTACCAATGTCTGTATCATTTTTGTTCCTAGCCTTTGTTACTGCCTCATTTTTTGTTTTTGTTTTTTGTGGTGAGTTTTCTGCCTTGTCATTTTATCCAGATAGTAATATATTAACGAGAGAATAAAATACTAAAAGGGTGGCAAAGACCCCAGAAAAATGTATGCTAACAAATTCAGAAGAGACTGCAAATTGGGGGGAGATAAAAAGGGGTAAAAAGAAATTTTTAAAAATTAAAAAAAATATACATATATCTGTATATCTATATGTAGATAGATAGATATATATTAGACTGGTGAATAGAACAGAGCCAGCCTCTTGATTTTGGATGTCTTTGGTCTCTAGAAGAAACTACCTCCCAAAATTTTAAAGAAAGAAAAACTCATATATATGCAATGTTTATAGTAGTAATGGCCATGGTTGCCAAACTGTGGAAAGAACCAAGATGCCCTTCAACGGATGAATGGATAAGGAAGATGTGGTCCATATACACTATGGAGTATTATGCCTCCATCAGAAAGGATGAATACCCAACTTTTGTATCAACATGGGTGGGACTGGAAGAGATTATGCTGAGTGAAGTAAGTCAAGCAGAGAGAGTCAATTATCATATGGTTTCACTTATTTGTGGAGCATAACAAATATCATGGAGGACATGGGGAGATGGAGAGGAGAAGGGAGTTGAGGGAAATTGGAAGGGGAGATGAACCATGAGAGACTATGGACTCTGAAAAACAATCCGAGGGTTTTGAAGGGGCGGGGGGTGGGAGATTGGGGGAGCCTGGTGGTGGGTATTATGGAGGGCATGTATTGCATGGAGCACTGGGTGTGGTGCATAAACCATGAACTCTATTATGCTGAAAAGAAATAAATTAAAAAAAAAAAAAGAATCTAGACTCCAAAATAAGAAAGTAAAATAAAATATAATGAAAGTTAAAAAAAATAATAAGGGTAAATATAATTCCTATGCCACATGTAATTCCTATGAGCGGTTGTCTCATTTCCCCATTGCTTCTTTCTCATCATAGTCTAGAATTCTAGTATATCTATCCTCCTTCAAGATGATGTTGTTTCCACTGCTCTGACCTGAGTGGAAGGGTGACTTAAGACAATGTCATGCTTTGCTATTCTGTTCTCAAACTGAATCATCCAGCTTAGTTCACTAGTGTGAGAGTTTTGTATGTGTAATAGTAGTCTTTTGTGAAATTTGGGGATTCTTTTAAGATAATTATTTTTCAAGGAAAAATGTCTGCAAAAAATATCCTACCCTGACTTTAAAAATTTGTTCCTAAAATCATCCTTCTTTATCATAGCCTGCAACTATATGCGATGTGGAGGAATATGTGAACAAAACTTGCACAGTGGTCCCCCAATGGGAGTACCTTGTTCAAAAACTTATTTTCCCACCTTGAGATCTGCCTTCTCTCTCTACTTTGTAGGTGGACTTTCTTCTTCAGTTCTCCATATTTTAATTTTTTTCCCTCTACATTGAGAAGCTCTTGGAGTTTATGTATCTGCTCCATTCCCTTTTACCTACCAGGATTATCAATAGACACCATAACCGATGACAGTACCTGAACCCACTGCTCTGCTATTCACAGTGTGGAAGCAGAATAGGAATATAAATATACGTAGGTAGAAAATATGTTTATCAGATGAACTGATCACTATCTCATATAGTTTGCATTTCTAATATGCTTAGGTAGAGTTGTATAGTGAATATAGCTATATTTGCTTTGTCTTGATGATGCAATTAAAATTATCAGATGAGTAATCATTATTATACTTAGTGATGAAATTTTAGAAACAGTATCAGTAAAGTCAGGGAAAAAAGATTCTCATGACCTTGAACATTACTTAACTTTGTTCTGGAAGTACTGATGAGTACAATTAGAGATAAAAGAAATGAGAAATATACTTTAAAGGAGGAAGGAAAAATTTCATTAGTTAAGGATATTATTATAACCTGAAATTATAATAGATTCAACTAAAAAATTACTTAAAGTAAACCAAAAAATGAGATATTTTATTGATTCTAATGAATACAGAAATGTTAACACCAGTTAAAACCAGGTAAATTATAATAGAAGAAAACATCACTTATAGAAATAATGACAATTAAAATATAGAAAATAAACTATACTAAGAAATGTAGATGTTTCTAAATGGAAAGAAAAATTCAACTGAGTTGTGAGAATGGCTTCAAAAATAAAGCCATGTCTTCCCTAAATGACAAATAACTAAAATATTAAAGATTCCAATGGTTAACAATATAAAAGTTCAAATTCTCCCTAAATTCACAAATAAATCAAGGAGTGAACATAATTTTAAAATTATTTTTGCTAGGCACAAAGATTCTAACTTAGGAGAATAAATGTGGTTAGAGCCAATACAAGTGGGATGCTGATATATTAGTTTCCTAGTGCTGCCATAACAAATTTCCAGAAACTTAGTGGCTTAAACAATATAAACTTGTTTTTTTAAAGATTTTATTTATTTATTTGTCAGAGAGAGAGAGAGAGAGAGCTCAAGCAGGAGGAGTGCAGGCAGAGAGAGAAGCAGACTCCCTGCTGACCCAGGATCCCGATGTGGTGCTAGATCCCATGACCCTGGGATCATGGCTTGAGCCGAAGGCAGGTGCTTAATGGATTGAGGCACCCAGGAGTCCCCAATATAAACTTATTATCTTATAGTTCTGTTGGTTAGAAGTTTTACATGGGATTTACTAGGCTAAAATCAAGATATCAGTAGGGCTGCATTCCTTTCTGGAGGTTTTAGATGGAACTCTGTTTTCTTATCTTTTCTGGGTTTCAAAGGCAGCTTAAGTTTTTTGGTTTGTGACCCTTTTCTTCTGTTTTTAAGGCCAACAATGGCTAGTTGGGTCCTTGTGGCATCACATCATTTTGACCTTTTCTTCTGCCTCCTTTCTTCCACATTCAAATAACTCTTTTGGGTTCAACCAGATAATTCTGGAAATTCTCTCTTATCTTAAATTTGGCTGATTAGCAACTTTAATTCCAGCTTCAGCTTTAATGGTGCTCCCCTATAATGTAACAAATTCAGTTTCCACAGCTTAGGACATGAATATCCTTGGAGGGGGCATTATTTTTCATACCACTACAGGCAGATTCTATTCATTGAACTTGTTAACTCACATTCCCCCATCCCCCTTCATTTTTTTATTTTTTTGTTTTTCAGTCATACTTAGAAGATCAAAAAGATCATGTGCGAATGTACTTTATAAACTATGAAGCATCTACTGAGACAAAATATAATAAGTATTCTGCTTATATTATTTATATATTAACTTATTCTCTATCAGTGATAATTTCTTCTTTTCTCATTACTTAGCTGACCTGAAGTATAGGTCATTAAATGTAAAAGCCAGCAAATGAATAATTAAACATGTTTTTGTTTGTTTGTTTGGTTGGTTTTTTTGGTAGTCAAAGCAAGCAAAAAGAGACATTTTCCTTAATTTGCTAGAATTGCTAGAAAAGTGTCTCATGAAACTACACTGAACTCCCTTTCAATCAAATAATTTCAGTTACAGAAAATAAATTCAAATTGCACTCTATTACATTAAATAAATACATTGATTTTTGGTATTATAAGTGAGCAATATTGAATAAAAAGAAAATGTATTTTTGAATATATTATGCATAATTTTATGCAAATTAACACAGTGCAATTAATTGTGAAATAGTAACTAAACTTGGATAAATCAATAACGATCAACAGAAAAATTAAGATCAAATATATGTTAAAGCTTAAGTAAGGAAATTTTTGCATTTATATACTTTTTATCAATAATGTACAAGATAAGGAATCTTCTCTAATTAAATTTCCAGGTACAGTTGTTGGTTTAACTTTTTAAAATTATAAATGAAATGATTTTGATGGTTTAATTCAGTTCTGTTTTATGAAATATATCATCTGTACAACTGTAAAATAGTTATTCTTTTCCAAATTTAGAATATCACAAATATGCGAACTGGCTAATGTCTTTCCTTTGATCCAAAGAATATGTTAAAAATGTAATTGGCATTGTTCATTCATCTAGGAAATCTCTCAGGATGTTCAATAATGCTCATTGATTGACATAAAGTTAGTATTTTGAAAAATAGCATGTCACACTCTTGAATGAGCTCATGAGATAACTTCACATTTATCAATTTTTCTTCTTAGAATAATGTTCTTTTGACTGAGGAAAATAGTGAGGAAATGTTGATAACAAAAAGGAAAAATTGCTTGTAGAGCAACTCAATATTTTAATGATTGACCATCAGAATTCTCTTTATAATCATATAATTAGTCTTGGCTTCCTTGTTACATATGTCATTGTTGGAGTGAAATATTGCAAAACAGTGCAATCCTAAGAAAGAAAGATGTAAAGAGCAAAGGCAAAGAAGTAAAGAAGGAAGGCAGGGGAGAAAGAAGGGAGAGAATGAGGGAAAGAGGAAGGAAAAAAGGAAATCTTTAAACTTGGCATTGTTTTAATGCCTAGTAGTAAGAATACAAGTCTCTGGTTTTTAAAGCAGATATGATCTCTAAAGTCCCCATAATCATATTAAGAAATTGTTCCTTTCAGTGTGTTAAATGCTACCTAAATGAACTCTTAGAGATCAACCAGTAGAGCACATACTAATGTATCTCTATCTCTTGTTGATTTAAAAGTAGTAAACTATATGATCCTTGTCTATAAACCTACTTTTTCTGTGAGGAGACAAGGTTACCTTACCTGAAACCACTGAAGAACAATGAAATTTTTAAAAGTGAAAACATTCCAATGATAAATTGTGTGTTTTAGCCTTTAAGTACAGAAAAAGAGAAATCCCTCCAGACCAGATTATTCAAATATGTTTCCATAAAAACAAAAAACAGAAGTGAGGTTTGTTTGCATCCTAAAAATTTAATGGCATTTGAGTTGGCAGAGAGATGGAAGTGATTTCTAGGCAGGTGAAATGAGAGGCCAGGCCCTCTGGCCAACTGGCAGGACAGAGAGGATATTTGTTAGTAACTCTGAACTAATTTGTCAGTGATTTAGTAAAATATCTTATAACTAAGTAATTGACTTAAACGTTCTGGTAGGGGTTGGAAGTTGCTTTTGTGTCTATATGTGTGTGATAGAAATCCACAAACATCTTGACCTTTCGTCTTGTTGTACCTTCCATTTATATTCAGGTGAAATTTCATTTTAGTAAATTTCCCTTAAGGGGTCTGAGGTTATATAAGATCCAGCTTCCTGATTCTATACAAAATTATTTTCAGAGCTTGTAATGTTGCTTTTCTTATTTTCTACAATAAATAATTGTATATAACAGATATTCTCAGTCTTTTTCCATGCTGTAATCGCCATAAAGAAAAATTATCTGACATGCTGCTTAAGGTATAATTTTTATATTATATGTCAGTAACTGCAGAGTGTATTAAATCAGCAATAATAAAAATGACATGGATCATTTGAATATTACTTAGGTTTGTGTTCATTTGTGTACATTTTGCAAAGTATTACAGAAAAACAAAATTATTTTAATAGTTGTCTGGGAAGGAGTGGTGTGTCCCTGCCTTTTATTGAGGGAAGCTTATCAAAGGTTAAATGGAGGTATCTGTCCCTCTTTATGGATAAAAAGAGAGAGTGGTTCCAATGAAGGTGAAGCAAAGGAAAATAAACCCTTAAATTTTGTGATTGCCCTTTTATTCTTTTTTTTTTTTTTGAGTTCTCACTTAGAAATTTGAAATTGCAATAGTATATACCAGGAAGATTCCATTCTTGATTACAAACCTCATTTTGTTGTTTGCTGTTACACTAACTTACCACTGAAGATCCAAAAACAATACAAAAACCACCAAAACTAATTAGTAAAATACCATTACCATGAGTATATAAAAAAATAAAACAAACTAAGACCAAGTTGAGGATCGGAAATACATTTGAATTTAGTGGAATAAAAAAATGATAGAGCTAATATTACTACTTGAGTCTGTCCAAAAGCTATATATTTACACTGAAGTAGTTTTCAAGAATTTTGATCTCAGCTTTAAATTTGGGACCATGAAATACCCAAAGCTTTATTTAGAAAAAAAAATTCTGCTTTCTCTCTACACTACAGGTCCACAGAGCAAATAGTTACCATATTAACAGATAGTCCTATTTATTTAATTTAAGTTATTTAAGTAAATGGTGGAAAATATCAGTGCAAAATGAAAGAAACCTCTTCCTAAAGCAACTACCAAAGAAGATAAGGTTGAATTCCTCAGAATTATATGCTATACATTATTCATAGTACAAACAAAAATACTAATAAAAAATAAAACTTGATATCCTTTCTTAAGCTTAGAGTATTGATTCATTATAGTATTAATTTGCTAACAAACATCTGTTGGACATCCCATATGATTGAATCATTGAGCTAGCCCCCAACAGAGTTCAAAGTTGGATGTCTTGATCCCTGCTGCTGCAGAGTTCATTGTTCACAGAAAGATTCGGTGTATAACATAGGAACTAGTAATTTAATAATGACTAAGATTTATTATGTTACAATGTCAAGCATTGTTTGAAGCACTTAATAAGTTCTAACTTAAGATTCCTTGGAACAACCTTTCTGAGTGAAGTGTTCTAATTATTTGCAGCAAAGAAGCTGATGCTTAGGTAGATGAAGACATTTGATTAAGACCTGGTAAGTAGTGAAACTGTGTTTAAAACCTGTCAGTTCAACTCTAGTAATATTTGTTGACCACTATGCTGTACCAAAAAGGAGTCTTTCTAGAAACTACTGATAACATATATTTTTATATAGGTTATATAATACATATATATGATAAAATATGTAACATATATTATACATAATATATTTTTGTATATATAACATAGTTTAGTACTCATGTACAGAAGTTATCTTTTATAGTATCTCATTTGATCATTATATTTATCCTTTGGGAAATTTGAACTTTGCCCCACTATTTATAAGAGCAAACTAAACTAAAAAATTAAGAAAAGTAATGGTTTTTATGATGTCCTATTTGCCTCTGAGGGACCATGTATAGGGTGTATCTTCATTATTTACTACTTTAATTTCCAAATGGTTGAATTTAATATAATTTAGACTACTAATTACATATATGCTGCTATGTAAGAAAAAATAAATTAAAAATAATTAGTGACATTCAAATATTCATTCAATTAATTAGAAATAGTAACAATATTCTCTTCTCTATCTATACTGAACATACTTTTCTGATCCAGTGTTTGAGAAGAAACATCCTTCTTGTCTTTTTTGTAATGGGTTTATGAAATTCAAGACTGTGAACTAACTGAAATATTTCCGTATCAATATTCTGCTTCAAGACTCAGGCTTTGTTGGGTCCATCAATCCAAAGCTATAAATTCTGTCATAATCTGTTCAATCTTAACCAATTCTGCACTTTATAAGACCCATGAAAAGATGTTCAGCCTCATTAGCAATTAGGTACATGCAGATTAAACCATGATGAGATGTTACTATACATCCATTGGAAATGTTAAAATATAATGAAAATACCAACCGCTGGAGAGTATGTGAAGAGACTAAGTTTCCTATAAGCGGGCTGATGGAATTGTAGAATGACATAGTCATTATTAAAAATATTTTACAAGCTCCTTATAAAATTAACTGTACAACCCAGATGGCACTGTTGGACATTTCCCTGAGAAATGAAAACCTCTGTTCATACAAAAACCTGTACATTGAGGTTCTTAGCGGCTTTATTTTTAATATTAAAACCTGTAAATAAATATCCTCTCTTTATGTCTATGGGAAGGACTGCTAAGACTCTGTCTATGTGGTGTTGTCCTTTATTACATAAATTAAATAATCCTAGCTCTACTTAATCAGCATTCTGCTAGCTGTTTTGGAAGTTGACAAGAGACATAGTAAATATTTGAGTCTTTATTATTGGCTGGGCACTGGGGATGCAAAGATAAAAAGCAAAAGAGGCCCTTACTCTCATGGAGTTTGGAGTTTAGTGGGGAGAGCATATGAAAAACAGGCAAATCCACAAATGAATAAACAATCACAAGGTATGTTATCATGAGAGAAACAAATAAGATTCTTCTGTTGAGAACAAGGACTGACCAATTATTGCCTGTTTTGTTCAATGATGTTTTGTTATAACACAGCAACAATCATTTGATTATATAATCTATGGCTGCATTCATGCTACAAGGACAGAGTTGGGAGTTGTAACCGAGGAATGGCTTACAAAGTCTAATATATTTACTAGCTGGACCTTTAAGAAAAAGTTTGTTGACCTCTGATTTGGGATAAAGATATTTTGAGTCTCAATACTTTTATTTTTTTTCTCTTTTAGCAACATCATATCTGTTAACGGCGGATGTTGAGGATTTCGTAAAAATGATTTTTTGAAAACTTGTCTGATCCTTGTGTAGTAGTATATCAAAGCCTAGGTCTGGTGGTCTATTGTATGATAGTGTATTCTAATGACAGCTAAATTATGCACCTTGTTGATCTTTGGTAGTAGGATGATACGATTTTCAAATAATAGGAGAGACCCATCAATAAATCTTAAAGTCAATTTTCTCATCATAACCAGCATTTTCAAAAAAATGGAAGAGACTAGATTAAAAAATAATGTTATGCACATTGTAAAGGCAAGATTGGCAAGATTGCTTATGAAACCATTGTTTCAAATTGGTTTACACACACACATATACACACACTTATTCTGGTTTATCGTTTATTGTCACCAGTTTGAAAAAGTTTGGAAGTCATTGCTTTTTTAACATTATTTATATATTTGAGAGAGAGAGACAGAGAGCACGCTATCCTAATGCTTATATAATTTTGGAGGTATTCTTTAAGAAAAAGAATCCAAAATTGTAAATCCTTGCCAGGGGCCCATGCAGATGAGAATCCCAGAAACACAAGATTCATTTCCTTCCAACTAAAGCCATCTTTGTAATTCTTTCTACAATGAATATACTAAGGAATGCTTAGAAATGATGAAGCATGGGTGGAAAATTGAAATACTGATAAAGTGCTTGAGGTTAGCAAGCAGAAATCACGTAAAAAGAAAGTTTATTTCTTTAGGCTAAATTTAACAGGGTTGACAGAATCTTACATTTTGTTTCATTTTCCTTGCTACTTTCTGCAGTAACAGCTTTAGAGATCAGATGTTCTAATAAGAAATATGCAAAACACATTTTATTTTTACATTTTTAGTATAAGTAAATTTGAAGGCTTAACCCATAGAATAATTGGTAGATCATAAATATTTAATCTTGCTTTGTGGAAGATGGCGCAGAGTAAGAAGTATGTAGTAGAATTGGTTGCCAACTCTACCCAATCATGATTCCCAATCTCCCATTTCTTTTCTCTTTTCTTTTTTGAAATCGATTAATTATTTAATTTTAATTATTTTATTTTGCTTTACTGACTTGAAGATACTGTCTGTCTGCTGAGAGTCTGAAATTGCCAGGTACTCACTTTCCAAGGCAGCCTTGAAGCTAGGGCAACAGCATATGGCATATAGTCCTCTAATGGCAAATAAGACTTTGGAAATCTGATGAGTGCACTCTGGAAAATGATTTCTTTTCAAACAAAAAAGGCCTATGAGAGACTTTCCTAAGCCAGATGCCACAACTGGATTTAATACCTGAAAATGTCATGCTGTCCTGCGATCTTAAAGAAACAACCTAGATTCCAAACCAATATGTTCAGGATTGCAGTACCAAAACAAAACAAAACCCTAAGAACCTGGATAACCGACATTATCTATAAGGTGCTGAATTAACTATTTCACTTTCGAGATATAGAAATTTGCAGTTATAAACTTCCTCAAGGTTTTAGTTTTCACTCAAGTATTTTCTCTCTTTTTTTATTGTGGTAGAAAACACATAATATGAAATCCACCCTAATAAATCTTTAAGTGAATAGCAAAGTATTGTTAATTATAATTACAGTGTTGTGCAGATGTCTAGAACTTTTTTTTATCTTGTATGATTGAAACTTTATACTTAGTTAATGGCAGCTTCTTATTTTCCTTTTCCCATAGCTCCTAGAAACCTCCATCCTATTTTCTGCTGCAGTGAGTTTGACTAGTTTAGATAAATAGAATCATGTATTATTTGTCTTCCAGTGATTGACTTACTTTCTTAGCATAGTGTCCTCTGGATTAATCTTTATTGTAGTATGTGACAGGATTTCCTTTTTTGTGGCTGAATAATAGTCCACTGCATGCATGTAATACATTTTCTTTATCCATTGCTCTGTTGATGGACATTGTTTTTTCCACTTCATAGCTGTTATGAATAATGCAATTAACATGAAGATGCAAATATTTTTTTGAGATTCTGATTTCAATTCTTTTGGATATACATTTAGAAATGAGGTTGCTGGATCATATAGTAGCTTAGTTTTAATTTTTTGAAGAACTTCCATAGTGTCTTCCATATTGACTGTACCATTTTACATTACCAACAATGTACAGAGTTTCCAGTTTCTCCACACCCTTGCCAATACTTTTATCTTTGTTTATTTTTATAATGTTGTCTTTTCATTGTGTTGATTATTTCCTTTGCTGTGCAGAAGTAGTTTGATGCAGTCCCACTTGTCTATTTTCTTTTTATTGCCTGTGTGTTTGATGTCATACCCAAGAAATTATTGCCAAGACCAATGTCAGGAAGCCTTTTCCCTGTATTTTCTAACATAAGTTTCACAGTTTCAGATTACAGTTAAGTCTTTAATCCATTTTTTTTATGGTGTAAGTTAAGAATGCAGTTTCATTCTTTTTTATGCGGATGTCCAGTTTTCCTAACACCATTTGTTGCAGAGATTATCCTTTTCCCATTGTGTATTCTTGTCACCCTTGTTGAAGATCAATTGACTCTGCATACCTGAATTCAGGTACTGAATTAGAATTAGGCTTTCTATTCCATTCCATTAGTTTATTTGTCTGTTTTTATGCCATTACCATTATGTTTTAGTCACGGAAGCTTTGATATATATTTTAAAACCAGGAAGTGAGATTCTCCAGCTTTGTTCTTTTGCAATATTGTTTTGGCTGTTTGGGATACTTTCTGGTTCCATATGAATTTTAGGACTATTTTTTTGATTACTGTAAAATATGCCATTGAGGTTTGATGTAATATATAGATTGAATATATAGCTTTCTTTGGGTAGTATGGACATTTTAACAATATTAACTTGTCTAATTCATGAGCAAGGGATATCTTTTATTTGTGTCTTTTTTAATTTCTTTCATCAACATATTATAGTTTTTAGTGGATGAGTCTTTCCTCCCTTTAGTTAGGTTTATTCTGAAAATTTTTTTAATGCTATTATATACGGAATCGTATTTTTTGCATGCCAGTTTGTATGCTGCAATTTTACTGAATCTGTTCATTAGTTCTGGCAGTGTTTTGGTGGATTTTTTAGTATTTTCTATATATAAGATGATGGAATTTACAAATAGAGACAGTTTTACTTTTTAATTTTCATTTGAATGCTTTTTATTTCTTTTTCTTCCCTAATTGCTCCTAGTACTATATATTGAACAGGTCCTTACTTTGGGCCCTTACTTTCTGGGGAAACACAAGGAAAGAAAAGAGCACAGATATATTGAGACCTTCAGAAGTGGCAGGAGTAAAATCAAAGGATTTTAGGATCCACCAAGAAGATTGCTGGGCCAGTGACCAGGATCATATGATAGACCGATAGGAGGAAGAGAGGGTTATCGTGGAGCTGGGTGTGGAAGTTATGGAGGTTTTGATGATTATGGTGGCTATAATAATTATGGCTATGGAAATGATGGCTTTGATGACAGAATGAGAGATGGAAGAGGCATGGGAGGGCATGGCTATGGTGGAGCTGGTGATGCAAGTTCAGGTTTTCACGGTGGTCATTTTGTACACATAAGAGGATTACCTTTTCGTGCAACTGAAAATGACATTGCTAATTTCTTCTCACCACTAAATCTAATACGAGTGCATATTGATATTGGAGCTGATGGCGGAGCAACAGGAGAAGCAGATGTAGAATTTGTGACACATGAGGATACTCTAGCTGCCATGTCTAAAGATAAGAATAACATGCAACATCAGTACATTGAACTCTTCTTGAGTTCTACTCCTGGGGGCTGTTCTGGAATGGGAGGTTCTGGAATGGGAGACTACAGCAGAGATGGAATGGATAATCAGGGAGGTTATGGATCTGTTGGAAGAATGGGAATGGATAACAATTAAGTGGAGGATATGGTGGTACTCCTGATGGCTTGGATGGTTATGGCCATGGTGGTGGAGCCAGTGGTGGTTACTATGGGCATGGTTACTAAGGATTCCCCAAAGTAAGGGCATCCTTACTTTGTTCCTGATCTTAGAGGAAAAGCTCTCTTTCACTATTGAGTATGATGTAAACTGTAAGCTTGTCATATATGGTCTTTATTATGTTGAGGTACATGACTTCTGTACTGTTTGTTGAGAGTTTTTTTTTTTTTTTATTCCATGAAGGGACATTTTATTTTCTCAAATGATTTTTTGCATCTCTATTGAGATGATCGTGTGATTTTTAGCTTTCATTGTGTTAATGTGGCATATCACATTCACTGATTTGGGTATTTTGAACCATCTTTGCCTCCCAGGGATGACTCTGACTCAGTTGTCTTATATAATAATTTTTTAATTAATTAATTTTAGGATTTTATTTTATTTCCTTGACAGAGAGAGACAAAGCAAGAGAGGGAACACAAGCAGGGGGAGTGGAGAGGGAGAAGCAGGCTTCCCGCTGAGCAGAGAGCCCAGTGTGGGGCTTGATCCCAGGACCCTGGGATCATGACCTGAGCCAAAGGTGGACGATTAATGACTGAAGCACCTAGGTGCCCCTTATATAATCATTTTAATGCTCTCTGCATTTGGTTTGCTAGTACTTTGTTTAGGTCTTTGCATCTATATTTATCAAGGTTATTGGTCTGTGGTTTTCTTTTCTTGTAATGGCCTTATCTGGCTCTGGTATCAGTGTAATGCTAGCCTTATGAAATGAGTTTGGAAATGTTCCTTCTGCTTTAGATTTTTGAAGAGTTTGAGAAGAATTAACATTAATTCTTAAATGTTTGGTAGTATTCACCAGTGCAACCACCTGGTCCTGGACTTTCTTTTGTTGGGAAATTTTTGATTACTTATTTAATCTTTTTCTTTGTTATTGATCTGTTTATATTTTCTATTTCTTCATGATTCAATCTCATTAGTTTTTTTGTTTCTAGGAATTTTTCCTTATCTTCCAGATATCCATTAACAAATCAATTTGTTGATGTATAATTATTTATACTAGTTTCTTTTGATCCTTTTTATTTCTATCCAGTCTATTTTAAGCTGATAACAACTTAAGCTTAATCACATACAAAAACTCTACAATTTTACTTCCCTTCACCACGCTTTATGTTATTATTGTCATGGTTTGCTTTGTTTTATATTATGTATCCATTAACAAATTTTTGTCATTTTAATTATTATTAACTTTTTTGTTTTTTTAATTTTTGTGATAAATTAAAAGTAATTTATGCAGTATAAATCTCTTTAAATTCAAAAGTTTGGATCATTGGGTTTCTTGAATCTGGATATCTATTGTCTTCCCTAGAGTTGGGAAAATTTCAGCCACTATTTCTTCAAATAAACTTTCTTCCCCTTCCTTTCCCTCTTCTTCTTCAATGACACCCATAAACTGTGTGTATTGATCTTTTTGGCAATATTCTACAAAGACCTTTAGCTTTTCTATCCTTTTTTTTAACTCATTCCTTTTTTTTTCTTTTTGCTTTTCTGACTGGAAAATTTCAAATGACCTTTTATTCTTTTGTTTTCTCAAGTCAGTTGTTGAATTTTTCACCTCATTTATTTCATTTTTCAGATCCAAATTTCTTTCTTTTTTATATTTTCCATCTCTTTATCGACATTCTCATTTTGTTCATGTGTCACTTCCTTGAACCCATTGAGCATCCTTTTGCTTGTCATTTTCAATTTCTTGTCTAATTCATATCTTCTTTTTGTCTAGGAATTCATATATCTTCTTTTCTTTAGGGTCTGTTTCTCAAGTATTTATTTGTTCCTCTGATTGATTACATTTCTGTTTTTCTTTGTGTTCCTTGTAACTTTGTATTGGTGTCCACTTATTTGGAAAACAAACAAACAAACAAAACCCAGCCAGCTTTCCTAGTCTTTAAAGACTTAATAAGGGAAGACCTTCACCCATCATCCTAGCTGGAGATACTAGGGACCTTTCAAATCTTTCCGTTCCCTTCATTTCCCTTCCCTTCCCCTCCCTCCCTTCCTTCCTCTCTTTCTTTCTTTCTTTCACATTGATGTTTATTTATTTATTTATTTGAGAGTGAGTGTGGGTGGCGGGAGGGACAGAGGGAAAGAAGAGAGAGAATCCCAAGCAGACCCTGTGCTGAGCCTGACCCACAGTTCTATCTCACAACCCTGAGATCATAACCTGAAGCCAAACCAACAGACAGGTGCTTAACCAGCTGACCTACCCAGGCACCCCTCAAACCATTTTCTGTGGATGTGTCTTTGGATTTGTAGATTACTTAGAAGGATCTGGCCAGTTTCTTTTTTTAAGAGATCATAATCTCTTGCTCCCTCTGGTGTCCATCTGTCATACCACGGGTACTCTGAAGCAGCAACATCCTGCCCTATATTTTTTGTTCTCAAAGACTTGCTTCGAGAGTATGTGGATTCCTTCAGTGACCAAAATTGGGTTAGACACAGACTGATTCTTTAAAGAGTCCCCTGAAAAGCCAGAATATTGAATTTGTACACTCCATTCTTCATCGTCTCTCTTGGGGGGAGGCCAGTGAGCTATATTGGCTTCTGTCTCTTATATCATTGGGCCCTCTGGAGTAACAGCATCTTCCCCTAGTATTTTTGTCAGGGGCCTTCAGGCATCTAGAGTATATCGGCTCCCATCTAAACTCAGAGGTAGGCAAGACAGAAGCCAGTCTCTCAAGTAATTCTTCTGAAAAAAAACAGTGCACTGACTGTATGATCCAGTCTTCTCTTTCCCTCCCCAGGGAGAAACTACAATCTGGGAGTTTTCTCCTGATCATGTGGTACTGCACTGGGTGGGCGGAGAGGTGGTGGTGGGGGGAGGTGGAGAATTTTCCCTACCAGCTTAGATTTGGCTGGTTTTGTTTTGTTTTTTGTTTTTTGTTTTTGTTTTTGTTTCTGTTTTTGTTTTACTTGCCTGGGGTGTAAGAGACTCTTAACTGGTATGTGGATTTCACACAAAGAAAATTGGTGCATGTATTGTTGAATTAGTGTCTCCATGGGTGAAAGGAGGGTCTGGGGCTTTCTGTTCCCCATCTTATTGGCATCACTGTATCCAATCTCTTGTTGCTGGAATGTTTTTAACCACTACAGGGAAGGTGGGGGGATATACAAAGAAAATGCCTCCAAAAAAGGATGTGCTTCCATATAAAGACTGTTACTAAAACAAAGTATTAAAGCATGAGTTTAAACAAAAGATATTTTGATATTGAGGACACTCAAATAGGAACTCCTCCCACACTTTATTCAATTCAAATGAGGTAATCAATGTAGATAAATCTTCAGCTATTCAGCAACATGAGGAGAGAGATGTTTGTCAGCTTCATGATCCCCCTTCATAATCTGAAAGTAAATAATGTAACATTGTGTCAGTTAAAAGTATGGATATAGGGGCCCCTGGGTGGCTCAGTGGGTTAAGCCTCTGCCTTCAGCTCAGGTCATGATCCCAGGGTCCTGAAATCGAGCCCCGAGTCAGGCTCTCTGCTCAGCAGGGAGCCTGCGTCCCCCTCTCTCTCTGTCTGCCTCTCTGCCTACTTGTGATCTCTGTCAAATAAATAAAATATTAAAAAAAAAAAAGTATGGATATAAATGTGTTGTTAAAGTAGCTATCTTCCCCTGCCCCCCAATCCAGATATTCCACCATGTACTTAGAAAAGACTGTTAAGCCCAGCTGTATTTTAGGAAATTGTCTACACAGGGAATCTAATGCCCTGGGACAAATGCACCTGGTGTGCTATGTGTTTTAGTGCATTTTATTAAAGGTATTATGTCTTAGCTGTCCTCTTGATTCTAGACCATTCTTTCTTCAAATGCTCCTGAACATCACCACATCATAATCTTTTTATACACTAGGTTCTTCACAAAATTCCTTACCTACATTAAATCTACATTCTTATAGTTTTCTTTAGAACTCCTTATTTCTGTATTTTTGCTCTATGCATCCAGATTTTTCCTTACAAGTAACAGGAAAACATCTAGCACTGTGGCTGGAACAATAAGTGTTTTTTTTTTTTTCCTTCTTTTTTTTTTGTTAAGGGCGCCTGTGTGGCTCAGTTGGTTAAGTGACTGCCTTCAGCTCAGATCATGATCCCAAGGTCCTGGGATCCCTGCTCAGTGGGAGCCTGTTTTCCCTCTCTGTCTGCCTGCTACTCTGCCTGTGCTCTCTGTCTGTCTCTCTCTCTGTCAAATAAATAAATAAAAATAAAATCTTTTTTAAAAAAATCTGTTTTTGTTAAATCTACATCTCAGACTGAAAGCTCTGTTCCAGTCAAGCTACTTACACTGTTTCAAAAGCAGACCACACTGTCATTTCTAGATCACCTCTCCCACCTTTTTCTCTGGCATCTTCTTTGTTCATCCTTTAAATTCCAGCTCGAACTATACCCCTTCTTCCCCTATTACTCTCAGTTACTGTCAATGAACTATACTTCCTCTGAATGGTATCATTTATAATGTGCTCCATGGATTTGAGACCTCACTCATATAAAGTATCACATTGGATGCTAGCATTTTCATTTCAACAATAGTCTCTGCTTCTGTATTGTAAAGATAATGCCTCATGCTTCTCTGTCCCTTTCACATAAATCTCTTCATAATTTAAAGTTTTTAAGTCACTACACATGGATGATTCATTCATTCAATAAATGTAGCATTATTTTGAGATAGGCAATAGATCCACAATTTTAACTTCTCCTTCTATAGCATTAACCACATACCAGAAACTATCTTAAGTGCCTTAAGTTTATTAATTCATTTCACCCTCATAATAATATTATCAAATGGGGGCTATTTATTTAACCTAAATGTAAAATTACAGACAGGGAAACTGAGGTACTGAGGTATTATACGACTTCGCTAAGTTCTACATGTACAGAATATGTTGTAGAGCCAGCGCTTGAGCCCAAGTGATAGTTATGAGGGTCTGTGTTTTAAACATGATTCTATACAATATCTTTAGATGTCAGAAATATTCATATCATAAAACATTCTTTGCCCTCAAGGAGCTAATAGGTCTGAAAAGAGAGAGGATGATGTAAACATGTAAGTGCCATACAATATCTTAGACCATAGGATATCAATCTGTACAGGCATATCTTGGAAATATTGCAGATTTGGTTCTAATCTGCCACAATAAAGTGAATGTTACAATATAGTGAGTGAAATGAGGTTTTGGTTTCCCACTACACGTAAAAGCTATGTTTACACTATCCTGTAGTCCGTTATGTGTACAGTAGCATTATGTTTGAAAAAAACAATGTGAATACCTTAATTAAAAATACTGTTAAAAAATGCTAACCACCATCTGAGTTTTCAGTGAATTGTAATCACTGATCACAGATCACCATAACAAATATAATAATAATGAACAAGCTTGAATATTGTGAAAATTAACACAATGTAACACGGACACATAGAGTGAGCTAATGCTGTTAAAAAATGATGTTGATAGACTCGCTTGACAAAAGGTTGCCATGAACCTTTAACTTGTAAAAAATGGAAACATTTGCCAACTACAAAATGCTGTAAAATGATGCATGCCTATGTAAAGAAGTGGATGGAGTAATCAGTTTTACATGAACAAGGGGGATAGTGAGTCTTGCAGCCAATCTGATAGTTGAGCTGGGACTTGAAAGACAAGGAATTGCTTGACAGTTGCATAAGGGCACATAGGGACTAAAGAAGCATGATGTTCATAACAGTTTAATGTAGTTTGGCAAAAAAGGCTAGTTAGCAACCAATATCTCTTCTCCATTTCCCATATATTTTAGAATACTGACTTTGTAAGAGCAATGTGGTCAGTCTCCCTTATAGCTAGATGTGTCCATATGATTAAGTTTTAACAAATGAGGTATAAAATAAAATATTGTATAGGATTCTGATAACACCTTAGAAACATCAATGTGTACCTTAAACCTTTTTTTTTTTTTTTTGGATAGTATAAAAAGATACATTTTTATTCTATTTCAGCCACTGGTTTTTGAGTTTTTCTGTTTTATGAGTGAATAAAAATTCTAATTAAGATAGAGTGACTAGAACATAGAGCAAGAGAGGAGTCTTTGTTTAGGAAGGCAGTTTGAAAATATTTGGAGGGAGATAATAAAATGTATTGTATCCCATGTATGGAATTTGTACTTTGTCTCATGAGCTAGTGTTTCTCAATACTAGCTAATTTGTAATCACTTGGAGACATATGGTCCAGGTCTCACCCTAAACAAACTGAATTAATCTGTAGGACAGGGGTTTTCAACCTTGACTTCACATTTAATCATGATGATGCCCAGGCCATATACAGATTTAGTATGTCAAAATCTCTGGAGGTGGAGGACTCAGGCATCATTATTTCTAAAAAAAAATCTCTCCAAGTTACTAAAATGTTCAGCCATGGGTGAGAAACATTGTTGTAAGCAATAGGCTTAGAGTGTCTGAAAATAATATTAAATAAGTTTAAGAAACTTAGTTTATATGTTATCATTTTGACTACAGTGTGGATGATTAAGAATTTACATTTTAGATTCATATATACTATCTTTCCCTAAATTGTTTAAAAGGGTTTTCCTTGGAGTCATAAAATCTGTTTTTTGCATTAACATAAGTAGGTATATCTCCCCAGGCAGAGCATAATATAACTTTAAAAAAACACTGGACAAAGAATCAGAGTGTCCTAGTAAAGGCTCATCTTACCTGTGTCAGTTCAACGTGGGTATACTGCAGTTATTGGAAACTGCACTAAAACTGACTTGATCAATAAGGGTATTTATTATTTTGCCTAACAAAGTCCAGACGTAGAGTGCTTCATGATTTACTTCATTCATCTCATTAGTGGTGGCATTAAGTCCTTCCACTTTGCTCCTCTGGTAATCCCGGTGACTTATGCATTGTTGTAAATCCAGGTGTTATATCTAAATAATAATATACAGACAGGAAAAGAGAAAAGCATTTGTTAAAAGCAAGGACAATTTCTGAGAAACCCTATAAGCCTATTTCCTCTAACACCTTAGTGGTCAGAATTATATCATGTGACCATTCTTAAACCCAATCATTGTCTTAAGGCTAGATTGTCATGACTGCTTGTTCTCTATTCTACCTGCTGTTTGTGGATCTTATTGAAATTTGGCTTACAGTAGGGCAAATTGCAGGAAACTTTTCAGAAAACAATATCTACGGTAAAATATATAGCTAGAGGAAGTCTCCACTATAAGAGATTTAAAACAAAAAGACAACCAGAACTGAACTGTGAGTACCTGAAGAGCAAAGAGGAAATGGAGTTTCTTTATCTAGAATAAAGTCACATGGAGAGCTTGTGGAGACACAGAGTTGAAGTGGCACGCAGGGTTTCCTGCGGCTGGCAGCACAGGGTGGTAAAGGAACACATCAATGAATTGAAAAAGACCTACTCTGACTTTCTTATTAATTATATGGTGAGGCTGAGCAAGTTACTTAATCTTTCTTGGTCTTAGTTTCCTCAATATAATTATTATAATACTTTCTAGACTGGCTTATGTAATTTAAAAAATGAAATTAGATACATAGTTTAACATCTACAAATTACAATTTTAAAGAAAAAAAATTTTTTTTTCTCCCTGCTAAGCAGAGAGCCTGATGTGGGGCTGGATCCCAGGACCCTGAGATCATGACCCGAGCTGAAGGCAGATGCTTTAACCCCCGAGCCACCCAGGCAACCTAAAGAAATTTTTAAAGCACGTTTTCTAGATATTGTAATAGTAAATATAGTAAATAATTTATGGCTTTTGTAGATTAGATTGTTGTGGCCATTTATTATCTGCTTTGCTCCAGGTATTCTACAATAACTTGATTATTATTTCACTTCTATGAAGTGAAATCTTTACTCTATCTTTACTCTATTATCCATCTTCTTTTTAGCGATCAGGAGACTGAAGTCCATGAAATTTAAGTAGTTTGCCTACTGTTATACAGCTAATAAATGCCAAAGTTTAGATTCCAATACACGACTGACAGATTACATAGATCATGTTTTCATGTTTGTTGGTGGGGGGATAGCCTTTTAATTTACTCTTCTAGTAAGCTTACATGGATACAAAGTTGTACAGGAAACATTTTTTGAATAATGCTAAGCATGTTGTTTAATAAAATTACCATTTTCTTATATGATGTATAAGAAGTGCTATACTATGTCCAAAATTTAAATCTAGTAGTGTAAAGGCTAAGATTTTTTATAGCCTTGAATTCAGAAGCATTGAGAGTAAACACACAAAGTGTGACCCAGAGTTATAATGTTTCCCCTGGTGTAATGATATTTGTGTGATAGCTTCTTTGGAAAATATCTTAGAATCTTTCTCTTGAGGACATACTTTTATCAACATTAAAGTAAAGTTCTCCTATTCTGATTTTTTTTTCATGGTTAGGAAATATCTTTTTTATCTAAACATTAAGTTCTCACTGGTTATAATATTTATAGAACATTAGATTTTGACATTTTACATTATCATTTTCTTAATTGGTTTATTGTATTTAAAGAAAATTGTTAGTACTTGGTCAGACCCTAAGCAAATATTTGCTTTAGCCTTTTGGCCCTAGTTTTCTCATCTTAAAATTAATGTGACTCATATTTGTCTTTTATGATTTGATGAAGGAAAACCCACCTACTTTTGATAACAGCAAGGCACAATTGGATCATGATGCCCTAAGGTGTTTTGTTGAGTAATTCATGTTGATTAAACTAGGTGTATTTTAACTCTAAATTATAGTTGCACTAGAAATCAGGTGGGTCTTGGTATGGAAGTTATAGGGGAATCACCATCCCAGATTTATGTTTACGTAAAGAGCAACCTTCTGGAAAAGCCTCATCTTGACAGAGAAGAGAATCCAGATGCCAATATTTTATTCAAAACCAGTGAAAGAATCAGCAAAAATGTTGACAAAGAAGATATGATCTCTCAGATTGAGCTTTGGTTACATCTTCATAGGCTCATCCCTGAGTTTTTAGCCTAAGGAACAGCAACAAAATAGCAAGCTAAGAATTACACTAAATGAATCACTTCCTTCTTGAAGGCAGTGCAGCAGCTCTGATGTTAGTGGAGGAGGTTTGGCAGGATAATCCCTGTTGTCCTGGGTATCAGCAAACTCCTGACAGAACAGGTAGCAGCAGAGTATTTGTGGACATCAATAGGACAGCTGGTATGTGGTCAGCTACATAAGTTGTGGAATCTCTGGACAAACAAACAAACAAAAACAAAACCAGAAACCAGAAAACAAACAAAACAAAACAAAAACCAAGAAGGCAAAAAACAAAGGGACTCAAGGACATTTTGGGAGGTGTAGGCTATGTCTGTTCTTTTGATTGTGGTGATGTTTTTAGGGAGGTTTGCATATGTCTAGACTCACCAAACTGTACACGTAAGTATGTACAGTTCTTTGTATATCAATTATGCATATAATAACCTTATGTAATAAGACAAAAGAAGAAAGGAAAGATAAAGGCTTTATATTGGGCTATATTAGTTTCATATTGCTGTGTAGCAAAGTACTACAAACCCAGAGGCCTCAAACACTACCTATTTATTATCTCACAGTTTTGTAGGTCAGAAGTCAAGCCATGGCATGACTGGAATTTCTTCTTTAAGTCTTACAAGGCTGAAATTATGGTGTCGTTGGGTGTATTCTGATCTGGAGCTTGGAGTTTTCTAAGATCATGTGGATGTGGCAGGCTTCATTTTTTCACAGTGTTGGACTGAGGTGCCCATTTCCTTGCTGGATATCAGTTTTGGGCTATTATCAAGTCCCTGAGGCTGCCCACATTCCTTGCCATGTCGCCCCCTCAGTCTTCAAAGCCAACAACAGGGAATCTTCCTTGACTTAAGTCCCTCTTATGCTCAAATCTGTGATTTCTAGAAGATCCCATTCTCTTTTAAGAGCTTACCTGTTTAAGTAATGCTCTTCCAGTGTAATTACCTATCTTAAGGTCAGCTGTTTTGAGACCTTCATTCAGTCTACCCAAATCCCTTCACAGCAGCATCTAGATTAGTGTTGGTTTCAATAACTGGTAGAAGGTATGTTATATTAGGGACAGAGCATCTTGGAGTCCTTTTACAAGGAATGTAAGGACTCTGGAAAATATGTATAGTATTTACATATTTCATGGTCTTTTTTGTTCTGGTCCCATCCTTTGTTTCTCTTCTTGCCTATCATTTACCTACTACGCAAAGCAGTTCCATCCGAATGAGTTTATTAATTGTTAATTTAAAAATACTTATGTTTTTATGTTTTGGTCTGCTGGAAAGAGCCCAATTTGCTTTCTTTATCTTTTTTTTTTAGTTTTTTTTTTTTAAGATTATCCATTTTATTTGACAGACAGAGATCAAAAGTAGGCAGAGAGGCAGGCAGAGAGGAGGAAGCAGGCTCCCTGCTGAGCAGAGAGCCCAATGCGGGGCTCAATCCCAGGACCCTGGGATCATGACCTGAGCCGAAGGCAGAGGCTTTAACCCACTGAGTCATCCAGGCACCCCTGCTTTCTTTATCTTATGTTATCTTATCTTTCTTTATCTTATGTTTATCTTATGTTTTTCATAAATTCCAACTCTAACTACTGTATCATTTTTCTCCTGCCATTTCCACCTAAAATGATCTTTTATCCATTTTTCATCTATGTATGCCATTCATTTTTAGAATTTTGGTAATACAGGGGAGATATTTTATTAGCAGCAAGCTATTTTTCTGAAACAAAGGATTTTGAGGTCATTCACACACTACCTAGTGAGCTATCCTGTTTTCATAAGTGCTACTTAATAAGAGGAACATTTTCAATAGAAGATTAAGGCGGATTCAGATTAGTTAGGTAAGCCATTAGAACAACTTTCTGTTCTAAGTTTTTCCTTTGTCCTGATTCAGAAGTACTTTGACTTTTTAATATCAACTACAGCTATATACTGAAATGTTTAGTTGTTTACATCTTAATTACTGAGCAAAACAGTAACAATTATGCATATTATCATATGCATAAAAGATTAATTTTTGTTGATTTAGTAAGTTTGTTTGTTGTTTTTGTCTTTGTCCTTTAGTCTCCAAAATGGATTGCTGTTTATAGCAGGGTTCTCTGATTATGGCTTGCCATATGTAATGGAAAGTGCGCTGTGGAGTTAGATCTAGGTTTACATCCTGGCCTTTCGTGCAAACTGGATAGATTAAATAATGTCTTTGAGCCTTACTTCCTTTGAGAAAAAAGGAAGTAAGAAATACGTATCAAATGGTTACTGTGAAGATTTATGAGATATTTTCAAAGCATATGGAACTAGTAGGTAATAAATTGTTTTCTCTATCCTCACAATTTTGCAAAAATATGTATTTTATATTTAATATCTATTATATATGGTAATAAGAGGAAAATTTGTTCTCCTCCTTAAAATAATATTGAAATAGAACATATTTAAAACCTCCTCTGAGTGTTAGACTATAAAATTAGCAGAGAAGTCTACTTTAAATCTTCTTAAAGATTTGGAAAAGAGGTAGATAGTTTGGTTAACAATCAAATCTTGCTTTTGTAGGTTAATGTTGGCAGATAAGCTAATATTGACATGGGAGTACCCCCTTCAGTAAGAGGCAAGGCAGAATATACTACTTAGAATATTATGCACTTGCATATTTCCTACTCAATATTTTAGATTAGTCATGGGGATATAACCATGCTGGATCTATGATTATATTTCATCATAAGTTTAAATATTTTAAACATAGTGCAGTCAGTCAGTCTTTGCATGTTTGGCTAATGAGTCTCCTGCCTAAAAAAAAGGGTGTCTATGTAATAGAGTATATATAGAGAGTATATATGAATACTTATATATATATATATATATAGTGTATATATTGAGTATATATAGTATATATTAATGAATTCAGATTTTTTTTATAGAACTGAATTCTGGAATTATATAAAGGTGTGATCATAGATGGAATGAGTGAAAGGGTGAGACTGAAGGGGAAAGAAATTTGTTTCATATGCTAACATGTGGTCACTATCTTGGAAAAATGATAGCATAAGTTTGATGTTTTTTATAGAGCAGAATTAAGGTTATGTGTTTAAAGCATTTCTTAAAAGTCATATATGTGTTTTAAAACTTAAGTATTTAAAAAGTTTTTGCAACAGATATTTTAAAGTATGTTTAATCATTAAAGTACTAACAAAATAACTGGAAGTATGTACTGCTTTACCTGTGTGAGACCACTGTCTTTGATTAGTTAGTTCTATGAGAGGCACTTTGAACATAGGTGCAGAAAAGAGAAATACTGGGGAAATCTAGAAAAACTTTTAGAAAGGAATAATAATATTAAAAAGATTAATTAATGCTGGTACTCTAAAGGGGACTCTGATAAGAATATGGTGAACACGAAAAATAGGACCAAGTGGAGTGAAAAAATTCCTGCAGAGATGTGAAAAAGCTACAGTGATGACTGTTTCTTACACAAATATATTTCTACAGACAAACCATGAACTATGCATTTTAAAACAATTGAAATGGAAAGCTTCATTTAAGTCAAGGAACATATGTATTGAATGGATATTGTGTATTTTAAACTATGCTAATTTATGTTGATACTTAGTGAATAAAACATGATCTCAGTGTATTCTAGTGGTTCACAAGGGTGATAAGATTTATCTGGTTTAAAAAATTGCAATACACAATTATAAGATATAATAAAACATGATGATAGTGGCAAGGTCAGAGTCCTAGGAGATCATGAAGAAATACTGGCATACCTAACTTCTGGGACAGTCAAGCAAAGATTCATAAAAACATTATAACCATAGCTGAAATCTGAAAATAATTTGGAGTTCACAAAGCAGGTAAAGCGAAAAGGACAGAGTATTTGGAGAGTAATCTACCTACAACATCTGTTATGCCCTCAGGAGTTGATCCTGGTCCAAATGAACTGGTGGTACTATCTCCCTGTTTGATCTGACCACTCCATGTGAATCCATCTTGAACTTGACACCTCAATCAAATAGTATGACCTTCCTCAATTAAGACTTATCATTTTTTAAATTATCTTAATTTTCTAAGCTATATTCTGAATTTAGTTTTATGCCTTGGTAGAAATGTTTAATTCCTTCATAGTAGATAGATTAATTTTAGTAAATATTATTCATTAAATCACAGAATCCCAAAAAAGAGAAAAAAAATATATAAAATTTATTTATATACATACATATATATATATATATATATATATATATATATATATTTATTTATTTATTTATAGAGCATGAGCAAGTGGGGGGAGAGGCAGAAGGAGAGGGGGAGAGAGAGAATCTCAATCAGACTGTGCCCTGAGCTCAGAGCCCATGGCAGGACTTGATCTCACAACCCTGGGATCATGACCTGAGCTGAAATCAAGAGTCAGATGCTTAACTGACTGAGCTTCCTAGGCGTCCCAAAAGAGGAAATATTTTAGATTTTTAAAATTTATTATTTGAGAGAGTGAGAGAGAAAGAGAGTTGAAGAGAGGACAAACAGGGAGCAGCAGAGGGAGAGGGAGAAGCAGATTTCCCCCTGAGCAGGGAGCTGGACCTGGGGCTGAATCCCAGGACTCTGGGATCATGACTTAAGCTGAAGGCAGATGCTTAACTGATTGAGCCACCCAGTTGCCCAATGAGAAAATATTTTAAAAAATAAAGCTGAATATATGGATTAAAAAATTATATTAAACAATTATATATGAGAAATGAACCATTCTTTTTTAAAAATGTTTAATTAATTTTTCAAGTAATCTCTGTATGCAGCGTGTGGCTCAGACTCACAACCGTGAGATCAAGAGTCTCACGTTCCAGTGACTGAGCCAGCCAGGTGCCCCAAACTATTCTATATCCATTCCCATTATTTTGTTCTGCAGAACTTACACTGATTTGTATCTTATCTTGTTTTCATTTCTAAATTACTTTTAACCACTAAAATTGGTTTAAAGAAATGCCAGAGGATATTTCTACATGTATGGATTTAAGTAATATGATGCCATCTATCAGCTCAGGGGAAATGAAAGCCACCATGAGTTTGAGTTATTTGAAAATATGTATTAATTGCAATTTGCAAGGAGAAGACAAACCATATACATCGGTGTACCATCTATTACAATTCTTATGTGTCATTTTCATTTTGTTTATAAAATTGAGATTATATGTACTTAATACTTAAACCCCTTTTCTCCCCTGGCCTTTCCTCATGTAAGTTTATAGATTTTCTTTGTAGTCCCATAACTCTAAAGGAATTACAGACTTGATAAGTAGTTAATTTACGTATGCCCATCTCCCATAAATTTTAGGGTCTATAGATTCTTATCACAACTAGTAATTCACTATGCATTTTAAGGGAGGGATAAAGAAGAGATGATACTCGAAATGTCATTACTTGAATAAATATATTAAAATATTTTTTTCTGAACCAAGGAAAACAGTTATTTTTAAGAATTTTGCTTCTTTGGAAAGATGATAAGATTTAAAAATAAGTGTTATGTATAGAATATAGTTTTGAATAGTATTCCCCTCAGTCAAACCAAAATAACAACTAGAAAAGACAGAGAAGCTAATGCTATTTATTTAAACACAAAAACAAAATAGAGGCTGTCACGATCAAGGTTAATATTTATCTGGGGCTCATTTTGTGTCAATTTTCTAAGGGCTTTGTATTAACACATATTTGTGTAAGTAAGCAGTATTAGGTCTCCTTTTCATGGAAAAGACAACAAGGGCATAGATAATTAGCTCATTGGTGTTGTACAGCTTGTAAGGAGCGGAAGTCCTTTGAACTTTGGCAGTCCTGAAGCAGACCCCAAGCTCTTTTTTATTTTTAATTTTTTCCAGACCCCAACTTCTTGATCATTATGCTTTCTTACCTATTAGGTATAATCAGATCTAATTTTGTAAATCACATAATAAATAGGATTTGCTGTCTTATCTACAATTTCCAAACTTTAACTATGAAATGTCTATATTTAGAACATAAAATCAACATTACTGAAGAAATTGCCCTTGACAGAAATATTGTCTATCATCCTAGAAATGGTGAAAGGGTTATTTTATTCACTAAAGAGATCTTGGAAATCTTTTAGTATAACTCTTGACCTAAACTTTTTGATATGGAGGAGTACACTATTTACATTGTAAAACTAAAAATAATGATAAGACTCTTACAGGTTAGCATAGATGTTAAATATAATTCTGATTAGTGGCAATTTATTAGTTTTCTGACAGTACTTTTTAAGTTCCTGTTTGCTGAGACCTGGGCCCCATGAAGCCAGATGTGGCTATTTCCATTTGAATGTGCCTTTTGCCCTAGTTAAGGGTGTTATTGGCTAGGGGAACACATGTTCTGATTAGCTTTTTGGGTGATGTGTCCATTCCCAAAGCCAGGGGTGGACTCAAGTATATACAGATTGGCTTGAGAATGAGTTAGAATGGTTGTTTCCAAGGAAAGCTTCCTTTATTGAGTCTTTATTCAGAGCATTGTGCTTGGAGAACTTTTAAGCTTGCTTGAAGTCACACCACTAGCAATTGCTAAAATCCTCTCTTCCCATTCCAAATCTCCTTCCTCATTAGTAAAACAGTATTCTATGTGCTATTGTACTCTCCAGATACTGCCCCACCACTTAGGCTGGAGTTCCTGTCACTCATTAGCCTTTTTCAAATGCTCAAGTACAGGTTTCTCCTGCTATCTGAACATTTGCTTTATGCTTTATGCCCCTTTGCTTTTATCACAGACCTATGTTAGTACCTGTTTTCACTAACTGAAGGAAATCAAAAAGGATTTTTGCTTTTTTGAAGTGGTTAATTGCTTCTTCGCTTAACACCATTTTGATTTTCAACAGTTTCTGGAGAAATGCAGTACTTTCAAATAGTGGGGAAAACCCATACTATCAAAATGTATATAACCTTACAAGTAAGGTTTAGTAGCTAGCAAGAGCAAATCACCCCCAAAGCAACAACTAGAAAAAAACAAAAGATGAACTAGAATTGTGTGTGTGTGTGTGTGTGTGTGTGTGCGTGTGTGTTTAAACTTTGGAATTGAAGAAAAGATGAACTAAAATAATGGAGAGGAAATAACCCTTCTTAGATAAGATTAAGATTGTCAGACCTTTTCTGTTGCTCAGGTTGTTGACTGCAGGGTAAAGTTTAGGCTTAATTTAGGCCTAAGGTGATTAATTTAGATAGATTACTCAGTTGGGGAAGAGAAAATAACCAAATTTATGATGGCCATGTGGGCTGATACGCTGGATTGGCATCTAGAGGAACTCCAAGTTCATGACCGTTTCCCTTATAGAATAATTCTAAGCACTGAGGTGATGTGGAAGGCTGGGGGTTGGACTGGACAGCCATGCTGAACTCTTTTAGCCTGATGGCACTTAGGAGACAAAGTCTCCCTAGAGAGATAACCTGCAGCAAACACACAATATATCTTGTCATGAAGACATTAGAAAAGAGAGGTATCTAAGTCTAACTAAACTGCAGTCCAAGGTTGGTCCAGATTGATGACTGATTGAACTGAGGCAATAGCCTTTCCCTAGCTGCCTTCTCAAGGGGAGGAGATAGCATCAACTTTAGGATTGGTTTTTATGTTTCTTTTATATATAATGTCCAGTATAAAATAGTGTATTTTAATATATATTAAAATATACCATTATATATAATACTTGATATATGTAATATAAAATATTATATTTAATATAGAATAACTAAAACTCGACTGATTAAAATATATATTAATAACATATGATAATGTATAATATATATAACATATGTATTTTATAGATATATAATGTGAAGAATCATTACAATGTGATTTTTTTCGTTTTTCATGGACCAACTCTTATAAGTTTTTTCCCCCTGATTTCTCCTTATCTTCTCAACCACTAAATTTTGTACTGCCCCAACTCTCAGGTCTCTAAACTATCCATTTTTTTCTCTACACTCATTCTTTTTGTGATTTCATCCTTCTCAAGGAATTAAATATACTTATGAATTGATAATTGATATACCTTAGGACCTCTCCATGATCTCTAGTCTTGCATATGCAGCCGAATATTTCAGTTTTACTATATAGATGTCTACAGGCAAGTCAACTTAAAGCATTGCTAATCAGTCTCCAGATTCCCATTCAAAATATTTTCTCTGTTTTTATCTCAAAAGATACACTCTCGGCTTTCCAGGTATTAAGACCAAAAAGGCTTGGTGTCACCCTTCATGCATTTCTTTTTCTCATTCCAAACTTCCAGTCCAACAGCAAATCCTGTCGAATTTGTCTTCAATATATGTTAAAACTATGGCCGCTTATCATTTGACTTACCCTGTTCAAGGCATAACTGTCTCTCTCCTTCAAGTCTTCTGCACTGCAATTGGTCTCCTCGGTTCCATGCTTGTTCTCCAGCAATCCCTTCTCACCCCAGGACCCAGCCTGAAAAGTTGTCCCCAAGATTGCTTTAAACCCAGCAAGAGCTTCCCATTGCACTCAGAACTTCCCATCTCATTAAAATCCTTATAAGACTCTACCAGGTACTACACAATTTATTTCTCTGTTACCTCTCTGAACTCATCCCCGTCTCTCATCTTCCCATTTGCGGCAGTTATACCTACTGTTGTTCCTGAAATCAATGTCAGGCTGTGTGCTTTTGTGCTTGCTGCTCCCTATGCCTGGAATACTCTTCCCATAAAAGTCAGCTTGCACATCTCTCTCAGTTCTTTCTGGTCCTAATCAAATACCACTTTAAAAGCAGACTTTTTTAATTACTGTATTTAAAAGTGACACTCTTTCATCTTACACCCTTTACTTTTTTGTGCTTTGTTGTTTTTCTCACAAAACCAATTACTATCCCCACACACATACTCACTTATGTACTTGACTATTGCTTTTCTACCACTACTAGAATATGACTGCAATGAAGGGAAGAATTTATTTTTCTTTCTTTGTTTATTGCTATATTTCAATCACCCAGGACATGGACTGATGCATAGAAGGTACTCCATAATTAATAACTGAATAAATAAATATGATTAATGTTCCTTTAGCAAGCTATGCTAATATGATCTCGTTTTCTGTTTATTGGAAAGATATCTTTATTCAGCAACAACTTAAAGAGTATTGGAGTTATTTTATGGCATAATGAAGATTTTATTTAAATCATACTTTTAAATCTTTTGCATAATGCACCATTGGGAAGAGAACACTCAGTGCTTTTATACACATATATAAAATGCAAACAGAATTAACTTAGGTAGGTGGTAGCAGGAAGCCAGATATGTTTGTCGTCAAAATTACTGATTCTTTTTTATTGAATCTTATGGAGTTAGACTAGGAAGAAAATGGAAAGAACATCTGATACCCATTATTAGACACTAATTTAACAATTCTGGGAAATAGCAATTCTCATTCACATTTTCTCTTAGCATCCTAAAAGTGGTCCTGTCTGACAGTGCAGCCATGGGGCGACATGTTTTGAACAAGTCTGTTGCTTTTCCTTTCACAGTGAACTACATAATGCACCTGTGTAACTTCACTTCTTAATCGGATCAGCAGGATTGTATTGAAACTGAGTGTAATGCTGCTACAAGTTGAGTTTTCCTTGAAAAAGAGTGTCTTTTTCAAAAGATGAGTCTCTTTTCTCCCTTTAAAGAGTAAAATAGATAATACTTGTGTTTCTGTTCCCTAAATTTAGTAAAACTGGGGAAAACTTTGGAAAACATTTTTTCTGCCCCTGTATTTGATTTGGCACACAAAGGAAACCTGAAAATTCAGCTCAGTTCACAACAGCTAAAAGAGGATTAAGATTGTTGCTTTATATACAAGGAGCATATTCTTTTAAATAAAAGAGAAGATTCTTATAACATATTCTGACTTCCTGAAGCTTTAAATTCAACAATGTTCATTACTGACTCATCAGTTATTCAACCTCCTTTAAGATTAATGCAATCGACTCCATCCTTCCACATGTGACTAGCTTAATTAACAGAGTCATACTTTTAGTTTTCTATATGTCAATCTTCAGCACAGAGTAATTGATCTACTTGATCAATTGTGTATCTCAGTTGTTATAGATGCTACACTTCTGTATTTTTATAGTTATATGTTATTAACAATAATAAAAATATTTTATTATCTTAATAAGTAAAATTAACAGTTTACAAACAGATTTAGCTGCAGGTATTTGCTAAAACACTTTATTCTGGAATGCATTCAATTATTTATTTGTAATTTGTGTACATCTCCAGGTTGCTGATAGGTAACAATATGTTCATACTATACAAAACTCATATTTTAGCAAAAAACAAATCAGTGCATGTCATGATTGATATTAAGAAATTATTAGCAACTGTTTCTGTAAAATATTTGTTTGTGGCATTTGTCATTACTTTTTGATATGTGCTATGCTATGTATGGAGGCTAAAAAGATTGCTTAGAAAAATATTGGCAGTAGAGTCAACCACTGCACTAGTGTGATAAGTTAGTAAGTGAACAAAACTTTTTCTTGAATTTTTCTCTTTTTCTTCTTGTCTTTTTTTCTCTTTTTGTTTTCCTCTTGCCGAAGTATTATCTTTTACGAGGCAATACTTGCTAAACCAAATGCTTACTGATGATCTGAACAGGTCACAGTCAGAATTCTTAGGCAAATTATTCTCCAGAAAAGAGTCCTTCAGATTTTTGGTGCAGTGTATTTATTTCAGCAGGTGATTGTTTAGCTGGGCCACTGTGTAGATGAAGGAGGATGAAAGAAGGGGAAATAGAGTAGAGCAGTAGAGACAAGCTAAGAGACTTCATGACTGTGTATACCATATTAGTGATTTGTATTAGATGTATATTGGAATAACAGATCCCTTCCAGATTATACTTCAAATCTCCTTTATTACACAGATAATTCCATTTTAAAAAAAAAATTTAAGATTTTATTTATTTATTTGATATATAGAGAGAAAGATCACAAGCAGGCAGAGAGGCAGGCAGAGAGAGGGGGGAAGCAGGCTTCCTGCTGAGCAGAGAGCCCAATGCAGGGCTCGATCCAAGGACCCTGAGATCATGACCTGAGCCGAAGGCAGAGGCTTAACCCACTGAGCCACTCATGCACCCCTTTTTAAATCTCTCTCTCTTTTTTTAAGATTTTATTTATTTATCCATTGTTTTTTTTAACATAAACAATGGTTAAGACACCAAACCATAGACAAATGGAGATGATCCAGCTTTTGCCTTAAACAATTTATAGACCAACAGGTAAAGTATTATAATTATATAAATATTTATAAAGATTCTCGTGATAAATGTCTTTAAGATATAACAATCTAAGAAAAAGACATAAAAATCTAATCTTCATTTAAAAGTCCTTGATTATTGGGGTGCCGGGGTGGCTCAGTGGGTTAAAGCCTCTGCTTTCAGCTCAGGTCATGATCCCAGGGTCCTGGGATCAAGCCCTGCCTCAGGGTCTCTGCTCAGTGGGAAGCCTGCTTCCCCCTCTCTCTCTCTGCCTGCCTCTCTGCCTACTTGTGATCTCTGTCTGTCAAATAAACAAAGAAAATCTTTAAAAAAGATAAAAATAAAAGCCCTTGATTATTATGTTAGATCTATGTTTGAATTTGGATATTGATGTTAAGACACCAGAAATGTCATTAAATTGACACTTGATCAGAGAAGAATTTTATCCAAGATTAAAGTTAACATTCACCTTATTTTAACCTTTTCTTAAACATGAAACTTAATTAAAGACATATTATGTCCTTGTAGAAACTGGGAAACTTTGTCCCTGTTTTGAACAAAATATCAACTTTCCCTTGAAATATTTAAGTCCTTTTTTGGTCATCACATTTCATTTATTGGCATAAAACATTTTCAAATATCAATAGCTTTTATACTGGAGATGAGTATCTTCTAAAGAGGTTTGTTTGTTTTGTTTTGTTTTGTTTTTTCCTTTGGAAGGCTAATGGCAATTCACACAAATGAATACATTTTCAAAAACTTATGGGTTTCCTTTGGACAAACCAGACACATAGCTCATGGAGTTAAGAGAAAGAAAGGAGGAGGAGTTTAGAGATGGGGATGGAGGAATAGGGACTAGCTTACTGCCACACGAAGCATCCCATAACTTCCTTTTCCAAAAAGAGGTAAGAGAAGCATTAGAGATGAGATTGCATTTCAGAACTTTCTTTAGTGAGAGATCACCAAAAGCTTCTTAATGTGGTCATCCCAAATTGTGAAGATTAAAAAAAAAGCCCAGGGTAGTATCTAAATGTCAACCACACTTTGCATTATTGAAAGCTGCACAAATTACCAAATGATCAATATACAGCATTTTTCCTTGTTGCTCATTTTATAGCTACTTATAATTTTTTCTACTTACTAGAGGAAAGATGTTTATCATAGAATTTTTGAAAATAAAGAAAAGTATAATGAGGAAGCCAAGGTCACACTTAATCTCACTACTCAGCTATAATCACATATTGGTTAGGATTATTTGGTTGTAAATGATAGAAATCTGATCTGAATCAGCATAACCACAGGGGGAAAAATGTATTTATTTAAAAATGATTTGGTATTTTAGAGAAACAAAATCAGAAACTGCAAGATCTTTGGAATATATTAAACCAGACATTCAAATACACTTAGGTCTCTCTGTCTTTCATCCTCTTTTCTACACATGACTTCAGCCCATGTTTCCCCCTATAACTGGATGACTTCTGCTTCTCTGATTCATGTGGCTGGAAACACTTTATATTTTAGTTTCAGCCACAGGAAAAAGAATGAGGTCATCGAATCCAGCAATGCCAAGGAATGGGGATAGTCTGAGATTTCAAATGCATGCATTTGGAACAGCCTGTGTCCTACTCAGTGTCACATTGCAAGGATTTGTGGAAGTGACAGTAACCCTGTGGTTGGAGGAAGAGTATCAGACAGTGGTGCTAGGGGAGGAAAATCCTGTAGGTGTTTACCACAAACACTCAACACCTTGAAGTACTGTCCCTTGTGCTAGATGACATTTTAAAAAATGTAAATTAATTCAAAAGTGATCTATTTAAAGAGGAAGTGATGTGATAGTATAATGATCAAGCCCTTTGGTTCATGCCTCCAAATTTCCCAACACTTGAATGTTTTGGAGAGATCAGAGGCAAATTTTACAATCAGACATTTAATAATATAGAGAGATCTTACAAAAAGAGCTGAAAATAAAATGGGACTGCATCCCATTCATAGAAGTAGTGGCTGGCTTAGAGAAAAAAATACCATGCTTTTGGGGCACGTAGGTGGCTCAGTTGGTTGAGTGTCCCAACTCTTGATGTCAGCTCAGGTCTTGGTCTCAGGTCATGGATTCGAGCCCCACATTGGACTCTGCACTGGGTGTGGAGCCTACTTTAACAAAAAAAAAGCCACTATACTTTCATATATGTTAAGATGTCTGGAGAAGCTGAAAGTGCTAATAAATTTGTAAAGATATACCCCAGTGTTAAAAAAAAAAAAAAAAGTAAATAGCCTTCAGGATTTTTATTTCAAAGGGGGAAGCCAGCCTCCTAGTTTTAAGACTGCAAAGGATCCTCTTACTATGACACTAGGTAAAAATGCCTAGAAAAATTTTACTGTTAACGTGTTTTTATTTGGGTTGTTATTGTTTTTGTTGGTGCTCTGGATGTAAAACTTCATAGGATTTAAGCACACTGCTCTTATCCTTAATTTTGTCATAAATCCCATTATTTTTAGTGTGTAATTTTGTAGAATTAAAGTTTTTCTTTTTCTTTTTTTTAATTTTTTTAAGATTTTATTTATTTGTCAGAGAGAGAGAGAGAGAGAGAGAGCGCGGACCATAGGCAGACAGAGTGGCAGGCAGAGGCTGAGGGAGAAGCAGGCTCCCCGCTGAGCAAGGAGCCCTATGTGGGACTCGATCCCTGGACGCTGGGATCATGACCCGAGCCGAAGGCAGCTGTTCAACCAACTGAGCCACCCAAGTTTTTCAGGGACACATACAGTGTTTAGGCAGAAATGATTGTGTATGTGCTCCTGCTCTTCTTTCTTTGTATATGTATATCCACAGACACACACATGCACATATCACATATACACATTTACACACATGTAGCCACACTGATATCTTTAAAAATATATTTAAGTATGTATATTCATATTACTGAATTGTGTCCCTCCCCTCAATTTGTATGTTGAAGTCCTAGTCCCAAATGCCACAGAATGTGTTTGGAGATGGGGTTATTACACAAGTTATTATGTTAAAATTAGGACATTAGGGTGGGTGCTCTTCCAATATGACTAATATCTTTATAAGAAGAGGAAATTTGGACACAGAAATGTATGGAGGGAAGACAATGCGAAGAACAGGGAAAAGATGGCTGTCTTACAAGCCAAGGAGAGAGGACTGGAACACATACTTCCCTCAGGACTCTCAGAAGCAACCAATCCTGCTGACACCTGATCTTGAACTTCTAGCCTCCAGAACTGTGAGAAAATAAATTTATGTTCTTTAAGCCATCCACTTTGGGGTACTTTATTCCTGTAGCCCCAAAAAACTAATACAACTCATGTACCACATTTATTTCATGAATTATATAATATTGCTTTTATAACCAGGCTTTTTTCTTTAACACATTCTGGGCATTTCCTCCAAACTGTATTGTCACTTTTGACAATTACATAGTGTTCCAGTTGTTGGATAGCTAAAGTGTTTCAAATTTTACCTTTTTATAAAAGATGCTGCAATAATGAACTTGTGAGTACATCTTTCTTTACCTCTGTGATGAATTTCTGATAAGCTCTTAGATTTAGAAGTTGTTGTTGGGTTTCATTATTTTTACATTTTAAAATAGTCCTCAGCAATGTTGCACCATCCTTACATCTACACATTCCTACCCAGGAGTGCCTAGTTCTCCATATTCTGTTAGCTCTGAGCAGTTTTGTTTTTCAACCCTATACAAATTTGATCATTTAAATGGAAACTCATTGTGCTCTAATTTACAGTTATGTGGTTATTAGGGAAGCTGACCACTCTTTTTTAATTAAGTTTTTATTTTTAATTCTGGTATAGTTAACATATAGTGTTAGCTTCAGGTATACAATATAGTGATTCAACAATTCTATACACTAGTCAATACTCATCATGATAAGTATGCTCTTTAATCCCCATCATCTATTTCACCCTTCCCCCCACCCACCTCACCTTTGGTAACCCTCTGTTTGTTCTTTATAGTTAGGAGTTTGTTTCTTGTTTGTCTCTCTCTCTTTTTTTCTTTTGCTCATTTGTTTTGTTTCTCAAATTTTACATGTGAGTAAAATCATATGGTATTTGTCTTTCTCTGACTGACTTTTACTTAGTATAAATTCTAGCTCCATCTATGTTGTTGCAACTGGCAAGATTTCATTCTTTTGAAAGAATGCACGCACGTACACATATGCACACACAAACACACACACACACCACCTTTTGTTTACCCATTCATCTATTGATGGGCACTGGGCTGCTTCCGTAAATTGGCTATTGTAAATTAAGCTGCAATAAACCTAGGGGTACATATATCATTCTGAATTAGTATTTTTGTATCTGTTGGGTAAATATCTAGTAGTACAGTTGCTGGATCATAGAGCAGTTCTATTTTTAATTTTTTGAGGAAAAATTGTTTTCCACAGTGGCTACACCAGTTTGCATTTCCACCAAAAGTGCATGAGGGTTCCTTTTTCCACTTTTTTTCTTGATATTTTTTGGTCATATATTCTTGTACAATAAACTCTATTGTATCACTTTTTTTGGCCTCTTGTCTGGAAAAAAAAAGAAGTGTTCACTACTGATACCTGAAGGCCTTCTCTCTTATCAGTTATTGGACCTGAAACCTTGAATCATATGATTTGTGTGGTCAAGAATGACTTAAAGACTCTTTGGAATTATATTGGCCACAGGATACCTGGATTTACCATGGAACCAGGCTTGATCTTATCTCAAATCGAACTCAGAGTAAAACTTTCACAGATTTTTTATAGATAATTCTCTTATTATAAAGTTTCCAATTTCTGTTACTTTGTAATAGCTATCATGACCTTTATCTTATATAATAAACAAGTAGATTTGTCAACAAAAGTAGCTGGAGGGAAAGGTTTTGATATTTGACTTTTCCAGCCCTTTTTGTTAAGACTTCTTGATATTCAGATCTATTCAGATCTCAGACAAAATATCTAAAGTGTTTATGTTGAAAAGAACTTATATTTTTAAATTTTTTTAAAGATTTTATTTATTTGATACAGAGAAAGAGAGAGCACAAGTAGTGGGTGTGGCAATCAGAGAGAGAAGGAGAAGCAGAAGCAGGCTCCCTGCTGAGCGGAGAGCCTGACATCGGACTCCATCCCAGGACTCTGGGATCATGACCTAAGCTGAAGGCAGACACTTAATCAACTGAGCCACTCAGGTGCCCCAAGCTTAGACTTTTTAAAAACAGCCTGTGAATTTTCTGCCTTTGGCTACTCTGTTGCCTTTTTATTAAAACCAAAACTCTCCTCCTCCCAGTTCCTCCTGAAAGTTTTGAACTCTCACTATCCTTCCTTTCAGTATTCTTTTGCTTAGTATAGTCATATTTGGTATCTATTGCTAACAACTAAAAATGCTGACTGAAGTAGTTAGCCCTGAAACAATAATTTTGAGGTGGAGGGGCTGCTACATGTGGCAAGCTTTAGATGGTTTGCTGTGGCATAAGACTTTGGACAGCATAGGAATACCTAAGGAATGGGTCATAGGACTTCTAGGAAGTTACAGGAGGTTAAAGAGGAAGTGTGAGATTGCCAAGGAGAGACATCATCCACTTCACAGTTTTGTCGAAGATGACCCTAAATTGATAAACCAAGCAGAAATATTTGAGGAAGTTGAGCACAAGGAGCAGAAAAATCTGGGCAGAATGAGAAACAGATGGTGTCATGACATGATCCCTCAACTGGGGTTATGGACCTGAGTTCAATAGACCACTGGGCAAATGTCCAAATGCTAGGCAGATCTAGCTGTCCTTGATAACTAAGGTTAATTAAGTTGTACTTTCATGTAAGTCCAACGTTGGAATACTCAATATATACTGTAGATAAATTTTATTTAATTTGGGGAACATTTATGTGACAAATATTTATTGATCACACAGTACTTGAAAATTACAGTATTTACTCTTAGATATTGTTTTATCTGTAACTTGGGGTATATTTGAGTTCAACTGACAGAACTTCTTGACCTCTAAATATTATTAGAGGTTTTGAATTCCAGCATATATAGATATTGACCATAGTAAAATATTGTCTTTTCTTATAATGTTTACTACACAGAATATTTTTAAAGATTTCTAAAAAATTAGAACTTAGGAAGTAAATTTCAGGGAATTATAGATTCTTTTTTTATTTTTTTAAGATTTTATTTATTTATTTGACAGACAGAGATCACAAGTAGGCAGAGAGGCAGGCAGAGAGAGAAGGAGGAAGCAGGCTCCCCGCTGAGCAGAGAGCCCGATGTGGGGCTCAATCCCAGGACCCCGGGATCAGACCTGAGCCGAAGGCAGAGGCTTAACCCACTGAGCCACCCAGGCGCCCCGGGAATTATAGATTCTTTAATGTAGTCTCATTTGCCTATGAAGAGTAAATGCCATTTTTCTGAAATATCACTATTTTCTTTTTTTATTTATTTCTGCATCTTCTCGATTGTGTAGTTTGAAGTCACTTTTAAAAAGTCTACATTCAGAATATTGGGATAAAATAGAGAAGTTTGAACTTTTTTTGCTTTTCCACTCATAGATGTTTATGTTTTCTATCTTTTATTCATAGAATAACTTTCTTGAAATTAATGTTTTTCTGTGTGCATTAAGTGCAGTTACTATTTGCAACACTGAAGACTAATTCTTACTGAATTTCATTTTTGTGGGAAATGAAAAAAAAACTTCATTAAAATGTCTTTATGATTGGCTATATTACAGATGAATTCCTCATTTCAGGTGGAGGAGGCATATGCATTTCTATTTCATATATTTAGGGCATATAAAAAGTTGATTATAAGAACACATTCTGGATGTGCAGCATTCTTACTGTAAAAAGGGAAGCTATTTATTTCAAGTATTTGCCCATTTTTTTGTCTGAGAAAATAAAAATTGCTTGCATACCTTACTTAAATTATTTAGATCAATTATATTATCCATTAAAAATGGATCGATGTTTGCTGGCACATTCAGTGGTTATGCAAAAATTGTTTATCTGTTTACTTTTTGAATAACTGCTTAACTACCTTCTTTTTTGTTTTGCCCTTCATCTTTTCCTCTTCTGATGAAATGTTTGACACAAGGAATCTATTATAATAACTCGAATGTAGAACCTTGTAAAGACCAGTGTATATAGAGAAGATTTGGACAAAAAGTAAACAGATAAACATTTTTATTGTCCAATTTTATGCATCAAAAATTCATAAATACATGTTCACTACATTAAAGAATGTTTGTGTGCATGTGAGTTAAATTTTTGATAAATTTGTTTGCTTTATAAAAGACTAAGTTTCATCAACCGTTTGATGTATTTGCTCCATTGTTGTGGTAAAAGGCTTCAGGTATGTTTGAGCTTTCTCATATGTATGTATTCATCAGCTATCACTCAGCTGCTACTTATGCCAATCTTATACTGAAACACAATGTCTTCTGGAGTAATTACTGGCTATTGTACTTGATGTTAGTTCAGCATCATCATTAATCAGGCAGTGTCTGCTACCTGGAGAGCACAAGGATCTACTGTGGTCCATTGTTTAGGTGATGCTCAGAAAACAGAAGGGTGTACTTCTAGAGTTGTTGATAAGCTTAATGTCCACAAGAGAATTCTTATTACTGCTTTGGTGAATACTTTCTTACAACGAAACTTCATGGTGAATGCTTTCTGTTACCTAATTTATTTCTTAGAGATGACAAAAAATATATATATCATTATTATACTTAAATACTTTTAGCCCTTTCTTCAGATTACTGAGTTAGTAGATTATTTGTTAATGACTCTGATAGTTCCAGAGATTTTCATAAATGAAGTATTTGATTCATAAATGAAGTTATTATTGTTTTAGAACATAACGATTTATAACAGCAATAATAGAATTAAATGCATATTGTAAACCTGATTTTGTTGTTTGTTACCACCCTAATATTCCTGAAGAGGACAGATAAAAGCATTGTACTAGACTAAGAGTCTTCTTATTTGAATCCTTTACAGTAACTAGATACATGCATATGTACACACACATGTACACAAAGAGTAACTGTTTCTATGGTTTATAGATCCTATAGAATGGCAGTCTGACTCTACATACAAAAAAACACTTTGTGTGTGGTGTTATTTCCATGGGATAGGATAAGACCAAGTATAAAGATGTGAAATATCTTATCTGTGTTCCTCAAACTGGAAAATCAATAAAAGTGGAGAAAAGATTATGTATTATATAATCTTAAATTGTACTTAAGTATTATTTAAGCATCATATAACCTTGTCTTCAATCTGTTAACAACTTTCAGACTTAATATTTATTAAGATCCTGGAATAAGTAGTTTATTTTTTTTAATTTTTTAAAAAATTTATTTATTTGAGAGAGAGACAGTGTGCAGGGGTGGGGGGGAGAGAAGGAGAAGGAGAAATAGAATCTTAAGCAGACTCCATACCTGGCATGGAGCCTGACATGGGAATTGATCTCATGACACTGATATCATGATGTGAACTGAAATGAAGAGTTGGACACCTAATTGAACCACCCATGCACCCCACAAATTGTTTATTATAACATGGTTATTTTAAGTATGGTCAGCTTATTATTTTTAAGATGTCCATAAGGCATCTTAGGACATAGTCTAAGCACCAACAAAAATCTTAGATCCATACATAATTTATTGTAAAGAGAAAATTGATTATGAAATGGGCAATTAAAATATACTGAATTGTTATTCAGTTTGATTCTTTTTGCAATGCACTGTAACAAGGCTACATAGAAATCTCCAATTTTTTTCCTGCATTGATTTTCTTTTATTTTTTTATCAAGTTTATATTTTCATCCTAGTTAGTTAATATTTAGTGTAATATTAGTTTCAGAAATAGAATTAAGTTATTCATCACCTACATATAAAACCCAGTGCTCATCACAAGTGCCCTCCTTTATACCCATCACCCATTTAGCCTATCCCCCACTCACCTCCCTTCTGACAACTCTGTTTTTTCTCTATAGTTAAGTCTTTTACAGTTTCTCTCTCCCTCTCTTTTTTTGTCATTCCTCTATGTTCATCTGTTTTATTTCTTAAATTCGATGTATGAGTGAAATCATATGGTTTTTATCTTTCTCTGACTTATTTCTCTTAGCATAATACACTCTAGTTCCATCCTCATGGTCACAAATGGCAATAATTCTTTTTCATGGCTGAGTAATATTCCTCTGTGTGTGTGTGTGTGTGTGTGTGTGTGTGTGTGTGTGTACATACATACCACACCTTCAGCCATTCATCAGTTGATAGACATTTGGGCTCTTTGACTCTTTCCATAATTTGGCTATAATATAAAATGCTATTATAAACACTGGGGTGCAGGTGCCCCTTTGAATCAGTATGTTTATATACTTTGGATAAATATCTAGTAGTGCAATTGTTGAGTCATAGGGGAGTTCTGTTTTCAACTTTTTGAGGAACCTCCATACTCATTTCCAAAGAGGCTGGACCAGTTTGCAGTCCCACCAACAGTGTAAGAGGGTTCCCCTTTCTCTATATCCTTGCCAGCATCTGTTGTTTCCTGTGTTGTTAATTTTAGCCATTATCACAGGTGTAAGGTGGTGTCTCATAATATTTTGATTTGTATTTCCTTGATGATGAGTGATGTTGAGCATCTTTTCAGTGTCTGTTGGCCAGCTGGATGTCTTCTTCGGAAAAATGTCTATTCTGTCTTCTGCACATTTTTTAACTGCAGTATTTGTTTTTTGGGTGTTGAGTTTGAAAACTTCTTTATAGATTTTGTCTACTAACCCTTTATCAGACATTTCATTTGCAAGTATCTTCTCCCATTCTGTAGGTTACATTTTAGTTTTATTGATTGTTTCCTTCACTGTGTAGAAGATTTCATCTTGATGAAGTCCAGTAGTTCGTTTTTGCATTTGTTTCCCTTGCCTCTGGAGATGTATCTAGTAAGAAGTTCTTATGGCCAATGTCAAAGAGATTGTTGCATGTGTTCTCCTCTAGGATTTTCACAAGACCAGTGCTCTAACCCCTGAGCTATGGAGCCTTCCCCTTCCTCTAGGATTTTAACGGTTTCCTGTCTCACGTTGATATCTTTCATCCATTTTGAATTAATTTTTTTTTATTTGTGGTATAAGAAAGTGGTCCTGTTTCATTCTTCTGCATGTTACTGTCCAGTTTTCCCAACCCTTTGTATCTGTTCTTATGCCTTCACCATATTGTCTTGATGACTACAGATTTGTAATCTAGCTTCAAGTCTGGAATTGTGATTCCTCCAGCTTTGCTTTTCTTTTTCAAGATTGCTTTGGCTATTTCAGGTCTTCTGTAGTTCCATACAAATTCTAGGAGTGTTTGTTCTAGCTCTGTGAAAACTGATGGTGGCATTTTGATAGGGATTGCATTAACTGTGTAGATTGCTTTGGGTAGTATAGGCATTTTAACAATATTTGTTCTTCCAACCCAGGAGCATGGAATGCTTTTCCATTTTGTTGTGTCATCTTTAGTTTCTTTCATAAAGTGTTCTATTGTTTTTAGAGTAGAGCTCTTTTACATCTTTGGTTAGATTTATTCCCATGTATCTTATGGGTTTTGGTGCAGTTGTAAATAGGATTGATTCCTTGATTTCTCTTTCTGCTGCTTCATTATTGCTGAATAGAAATGCAACAGATTTGTCATCCACAAATAGTGGAAGTTGACTTCTTCCTTGCAGATTTGGATGCATTTTATTTCTTTTTGTTGTCTGATTGCTTAGGGTAGGACTTCCACTACTATGTTTAATAACAATGTTGAGAGAGAACATCCCTATCTTGTTCCTGACCATATAGGAAAGCTCTCAGTTTTTCCCCATGGAAGATGACATTAGCTGTGGGTCTTTTGTATATGGCATTTACGATGTTGATGTATTTTCCCCTCTATCCTTATTTTGTTGAGGGTTTTTATCACGAATGAATTCTGTACTTTGTCAATATTTTTTCTGCATTTGTTGAGAGGATCATATGGTTCTCATCCTTTCTTTTATTAATATTGTGTATCATGTTGATTGATTTGTGAATATTGAAGCAACCTTGCAGCCCAGGAATAGATCTTACTTGATCATGGTGAATAATTATTCTAATGTACTGTTGGATTTGATTTGCTAGTATCTTTTTTTTTATGATTTTATTTACTTATTTGACAGAGAGATAGAGAGAGAACACAAATAGGCAGAGCACAGACAGAGAGAGAGGGAGAAGCAGGCTCCCCGCTGAGCAGAGAGCCTGATGAGGGGCTTGATCCCAGCACCCTGGGATCATGACCTGAGCTGAAGGCCAACACTTAACCACTGAGCCACCTAGGTGCCCCGATTTGCTAGTATCTTGTTGAAAAATTTTACATCCATGTTCATCAGAGATATTGGCCTATAATTCTCCTTTTTAGTGGGGTCTTTGGTTTTGGAATCAAGGTAATGCTGGTCTCACAAAATGAGTTTTGAAGTTTCCTGCCAAGAAATCTCCATTTTTGTTAACTTCTGGAGAATTTTTCTTTCTTCTTATGGCTCCAGATAAAAAAATTAGTAATAAATAAGAAACTTTTCTCATAAAGGCCAGATTTTCAAACATATGAAAAACATTTTTTTTTTGGTAGAATAAAAGCCATAATTTGTCTTTTAATATGGATGGATGTTTTGCAAATGAGATGTATATTCTTTGTACTCATTTGTAGTGAGATGTTGCACAGGGAAGAAAGATGTAACGTAATTTTGAGTAGTACCTCTATGATTATATACAGGTATGTGAAAGTATATTCAAGATCAGTTGGCCATGACTATAATTTTTTCAAGAGAAAAACTGAAGAAATTACTCAGATAATGTAAGCAAAAGCCAGGTATGCAAATTTATCCTGGACTCATTTTGTGTCTGAATATTTGTAAGATTATAATTTTCTTACTGTACTTGGACAGGATAATCCTAATCTTCCTTTCATTAGACTTTATGAGTAGTATTTTTCACTGAAACAAATTTTCTCTTTTCCATAGTAAATTTTGTGTAAAATTATGTTAATGAAAATAAGAAATTAATAGTACTGTTGGCAGCTAAGTGACTAGGCCAAATATTAACCTGCTGTTTAGCAACCCTGTACAAATCCCAGGGTTCTCCTAAGCAAAAGCTTCCAAGTTTGTGTTATTACCAGAAATTTGTAGTCCAGTGATGTGGACAAATGGGCTAAATTGAAGCCATTAAATTCATTCAGTTTGAGGTCAAAGCCAGATTAAACCCAAACCTCTAAAGGTGAAAGTCAAATATATTAAATCAATATATCATGAAGCCTCATGCAAGATGGTTCCAAGCCATTAAAATTTAGTTAAAAATTGAAATATAAATTATTCACCAAACAAGAAAGTCTATAACATGTTCAATTTCAATACATCTATCATCTGCACTGTCTAATAGATTCTATTGCATTTCATTCATAAGAGCATTAGGAAAAATTTGTAGATTGCAAGTATTTTAGGATATAACAGTATGCTAAAGTTTTGTACAGACTAATAAACTTTGAAAATTTGAATAATTACTTAAAATTAGCTAATCCTCTACTTGGGAAACCAATGCTGTGGGAATAAGAATAGTATTTCCAGTTACTAAGAGCTAGCTTTCTTGCTTTCTTTCTTTTTTTCTTTCTTTCTGATTTTATTTACTTATTTGAGAGAGAGAGAGAGAGAAAGAGCACAAGTAGGAGGAAAGGGAGAAGCAGGCTCTCTGAGGCTTGAACCTGGGACCCTGAGATCACAACCTGAGCTGAAGGTGGGTGCTTAACCGACTGAGTCAACCAGGTGCCCCTAAGAACTTCTTTCTGACCAAAGGGACTAGAAAGGATTTCTATCCCATTGGTCCTCTTTTTGCCCACATACACATCTTGATGTCTCTGTTAGGGTTGAGAAGAATAAAAGAAAAGCCCAAATTAAGAAATGAATATTTTTTGTATTGTCAGAAATGGAGTCATAGGCATAAATGATGAATATTTAGAAGAACCTGCTAATTAAATTTAAATATATATGTATTGTCTAACTCAATGTCATTAGGGGTTTTTAATCATTGTGTTCACTGCGTGTATCTTATACACATGGAACTGTCTCTGGAACATGGTAGAGATGTTAAATGGAATGAATATTTCAATAACATAGCAAATACATGAATTAATATGCTGGGCTTCTAGGTATTTTAATCAAATACAACTTATGGCCTATTCCTATACATTTTTTTCCTTCTCTGATCTCTATTTACTAGGAACTACCACCCAAACTACTATCAGAAACTTCATTAAAAATTATATCACAATAACTTGGCTTAAAGTAATCAATGCCTTCATATGTTACAAAGGTAAAAGTACACCTATTTGTGGGATTCTTGGTGGTACATATTTCAATAAGTGGATACAAATAGTATTGAGGGTGTCTTTATTTATATTAAAAGGATATTTCAATTTCACTAGGACATTAACTTCTTTTGGATATCTGAATTATTTAAACATAGGAAGTAAAGAAAGTTTAAGATAAACTTTTATAACAAAATAATACATATGAAGTATTCTTGTTCCAAATCTTAAACCTGAATCTGAACAAATATCTATATTCAACAAGCATTTTTAAGGAAATATAAAACAAAATAATAAGAATACAATAAAGATATTTTAATAAAAAATCAAACCCAGGGTCACCAACAAATAAGTTGGTAATGAGGAGAAAAAAGAGAGGTAGAAGGAGAACCTATGTAATAAAGCACCTGTCAACAAATGTCATTGGGGTTAAAGATAAAATTTAATGTGTGGAAATTGCCCATGTATGTTTCCTGTTTTTTAAAACCTCTTAAAGACTGAACACTACTCCAAAACTTCTTAAGTACTTGGAAGTTATCATCCTAGAAACAAAAGATTGTATCTCCTACTCCCCTTCACCCATTTTGCACCCTCCTTACCCCTTTGGCAACCATCAAAGATATTTCCAGTTTTTAATTAAGGCTTAAAAAACATATAGTAGTACTGTTTCTGACACTAAATCCAAAATTCTATTATATTTCACTTTACATATCTAGACAAATTAATAAAGTACATATTTCAAGTATTGGCTGAATTTAAATCTAGCAGACATTAAATAAAAACTTTAATGTAATTTTGCTAACAAATAAATATTCCCTTTTCTTTTTTTTCATAGTGCAACCATGGAAAATTATTATATCTCATACATGAAAGATAACTGACAGGTAGGGTGCCCTTGTTAGATATAAACTACAATGAATCAGATGTCATCTGTCATATTCATCAAAACATTATGTCACTTTGATGATGTTTGATTTATTTTCTTTTGTAAGGTGAATAGCTAGACGTGAATAAATTTTGATTTAATATGTGAAATGAGTAAAAAGAGAGCATGCTACATAATTTATTCATAGTATTCATTTTCATTATGTTTAAGCTTGGGTTCTTATTTTCCTTTAACATTATAATAAAAAATAATTGTTTTAGTTTTCATGATTAAAATATCCCCATATGAGAAAATATTTAATAGAAAATTATGACTTTAAAAATTAAACAGAACACAATTACTGTATTGTTCAAGACTCATAAATACCAATTTAAATTGGGATTTACTTGTAAACATGAACATAGTACTTAATATACATTCTAGGGTGTTTTGAAGGTACATTAGGATGCATTTTAGAGTTAAGGGTAAGTAAAATAGTATGTTGATTAGAAACAAAAACAACATGTTAAAATTCATCACCTTAAATCTTTCAGATTCACTGACAATTACAAACAGATACAACCTTATGCTCAATTTTCCAGAATTAATGAAGTTTAGATATGGTTTTTAGGTTGACAAGTTCAATTTCCTGTTATCCTTTGGTATTTCACAAACTGATCATTGCAGAATAAGATTATTATCTTAAAATATTGCAGACTTAAAGTTGGAGGCATTGTCCAATTGTAAATATCAGTATAAAAATAGATGGGAGAAATTCAAGGCTACGTGAAGACCCTAACTGTGCTTTTTCTGGCCTTTTTAACTTTATTTCTTAATTTCTTTCCTGGATTACACTCATTTTATATTTTATTTTAATTGCTAGGTCAAAAATTAGCATATCAAATTAAAAAAAAAACTTGTTACATATTAGAACATGAAATTTCAAAGCACTTCCATTTTAAAAGAAAATTCACTTAATCTTGATAATGATATACTGAACACTAACAAAATGAATGCAATGATAAAGAAATAGATATTCATATACTAAGTCATTTTTTTCTTCAATTTTATGAACAGAGTCAGTCATAATAATTAAAATCCTGGTTTGAAAGGTTTTCCAAAACCTATTTTGTGACATTTTCACAGAATTATGGACACTTGAAACAACACAGACCATAGAATTTATCTATGGAGTGTTGTCCAATGGAAATGTAATAGTCACAGAAGTGAATCACACGTACATTTAAAATTTTCTATAGCCACATTAAAAAAGTAAAGAGAACACATGCAACTAATACTAATAATATATTTCATTGAACCCAATATATCTAAAAATTTTCATTTAACATATAATAGTATCAACACTGAGATATATTGTATTTTTTTTCTAAATCTTTGATCATTATATATTTTACATTTATAGGACATCTCAATTTGAAATAAACATTTCAAGCACTTAATAATCACATGTGGCTATTGCCTTCATTGTATGGCACCGATCTGCAGCACCTTGCTGCCTTGATATTCAGGTGTAAGAATACTTGCTTTGAAAAGTGAGATGATGTGGATAATGCATTTAGATAGGTACAGGCCTTCAGAGACGCTGCAGAGCCACAGAATGCAAGCATAGACACTGGAAACTACAGCAGCTGAGTCTCCCATTAACAAGCTGTGTGACCTTGGCACGTTATCCTTCTTCCTAATTTACTTGGTTCCATCAACAGTAAAGTAGGAATCATCATCATCATCGTCATCATCATCATCATTTCACAGAATAGTTATTCAGTGTATATAAAGTCCTTAATATTCTGCCTGATACATTACTAGAATTATTTTAAGTATACTGGTTTTACTCAATTTACTATCTTTATATAAATCATTACATTACTAGAATTATTTTAAGTATACTGGTTTTACTCAATTTACTATCTTTATATAAATCATTTAATTTCTGTCACTTTTTACTGTTAAAAATCAGTTCGAAATAATTATTGATTGAATGCATTTCAACTTAATGAAGGTTTCTTGGATCAATATGTTCTTATTTAGGAATATGTGTACATGTTCTTTTGTACATATTTGTAAGGCTGAGTAAATTCTCAGAACTGGCTATTAAAATCTAAAATCGCTTGTTAATATCTCTCTATTTGTATTATTTATCTCAGTACCAAATTATCTAATTGTTTTCTTAAATCAAATTTCTGGATATTTTCATGTAACGTTTTAGTTGTCACTGGACCAAGCTATTCATACTTTTTTCCCCCCTTTTAATCTAATCTATTTATAATGCCACTTGATTCCCTTAGTCATTTTGAGCTTTTTCTCTGAAATCCTTCCAATCTGTCTACATTTCTCTGCTACTGGGGCAACCAAAACTGAATGGAACTTTGATGCAGTTCATCAGAATTACATAAGGAAAGCTATCACCCATGTGTCCCAGGATATCATGATTCTTTGCCTGCAGATCAAAGTAACAGTGAACTTTTATGCATTTTATTGAAGCATCAGCCAGATCTTTTCAGGGGATGACTAAGGTGCTCTTAGAAGAGAAGAGTCAAAATTAATAAGACTCAAATAGAAGTCTAAAAGAAATGAAATCTATTCAGTAGCTTCTTCAGAATCTTTCTCTCTTTCTTTCTTTTTTCTCTTTCTTTCATTTTTAATTTTTTTAAGAGACATCGGGCTTAGGAATGGACTTTGTCAAATATTTGAGGCAGATAGATATTTGTCTAATGTTAATGGGAGTGGGGAAGTGGAGACAGGAAAAGTAAAAGTTGAGGAAGGTAAATGTAAACATGACAATGAAATTTTGCAAGTCTAGTGAGTTTATAAATGACTTACTTGTAGGTATATTAGTATACAGAAAATTTTGTCAAGATTTGTTCTTTCTTTTCTTCTGTTATGACCATGACCAGATTTTTTTCTTGCTTATTATTTTAAAATTATTTACCAAAATGTTCACTCATTTTTTGATTAATTGATTGTATGATGACTTGATTATAATTATTTGATTCCATGTTTATAGTATCATTATATTTTAGCGTTAATAAATATAATTCTATATTTTTTATTTGTGTCAATTTACAAAATATAATATATACACAAAGTATGTGCCAGTGAACTCAATTGTTTAGGCTATTCAATTTCCGTTAGCTGAGATGATGGCTAAACTCATTAGAAAAATGCGTGCTAGGCTAAATCTATGAAGAAAGGTGTTTTTACATGACTTCCTTTTACTTTGGGGAATTTGAGAATAAAAAGTCAAGCTGAAAATGCCTGATGTAATTAGGACTCTGACACTACAAGGAAACAATAGGAGTTAGGCCACTGTCCTTCTTGGATATTAATTTTTAACTAACTGAAGAAAGAAGTATTGTTTCTGTAAGTCTTTGTGATTCTGTTTTGTGAATTAAATCCTATTGAATTTATTTGTGTTTCTAGCATCATGTTAGAGCTCATAAAAGCAGGGAATCTCATTTTACCTTTGATTAATCCCTGTATTCTAGTTCACAATTACACTTTGATAATAGGTAAATACTGCTAAAGAATTAGATAGACCTTGTAACTGATTTTTGTTAATGCCTAGTATAAGAAATACTGAATAAATGACCAAATTAAAATCCCAGTTATGACAATTGTGTTGTTGGCATTTACAACTAAGAATGCTAAAATCTGATATCTAATATCTGATTTTGGAAACTTTGTTTTTTTAATGGAAGTATAGTTGACAAACAATGTTACATTAGTTCCAGGTGTACAAAGTAGTGATTTGACAACTTTATGCTATGCTCACAAGTGTAGCTACCATCTGTCACTATACAATGCTATTACAATACCATATTCCTTATTGTTTACCTTTTATCCCCATGACTTATTCATTCCATAATTGGAATCCTGTACCTCCCACTTTCTTTCACCCATTTTGTTTAGTCTCCTCACGCTCCATAATCTAGCAAACTTCAGTTTGTTTTCTATTTATGGGTCTGTTTCTGCTTCGTTTTCTTTGTTTTTTAGATTCCACATCTAAGTGAAATCATCTGGTATTTGTTTTTCTCTCTGACTTTAGAAATCTTATTTATTCTGGATGAACACATATCACTGTATTTGGACTTTTAAGAAGTATAGTATAATGGCAATTTTTGACATGTAATCTGCACTTAAAAATTGAATAAACCAAAATGTGTAACATAAAGCTATTTTAATGATTACACCAATAATTATACTCATTAGGCTCAAGCAAATAATATTTGAAGCTTCTAACTTTAAACTTTAGGTAATTGTTACCGTATTATCTATCTAATTATTTTCTGTTATTAAGGTTATACCTGCATAGGGAGGTTTATTTTTTTTCAGCAAAATAAAGATGCATGTAGGTATCTTACAGTTTGTCAGTACTACATCAGGTACATGATGATTCTTTATTAATTCCAGTTTAAAATTTTAGTTTACACTTTCAATTGTATTTCAATCTATACTTAAAATTTCACATTATATTACAAACTGAAATGTATTTCTAATGCACTAAGATATAATGGATATTTAATATTATTTATTGTGAGAGAGGGAATTAGTATTCCATGGCAATTAAAATGCTATTTATAACAAAAAATACTATTTATACAAGAGGACAGTCAGATTTTTGTTATTTTTATATATTCTCTATGAACATAAGAATAATGATGTCATCTAATTTTTAGGATTATTAGCTACCAATCTATAGCAGATATCTTTTAGTTTTCCTCTTAAAAGTTCCATTTAAAGCCACTAACTAGAACAAAAATGGTTGTATATAAGTCTATACTTTTAGAAAAGATGCTTTCCTAAGTAAGCATGCCAAATAGATAATTTTTCCAATTGTACATAGCTCCTCTTAAACATTTGTGTTATTTTAAAAGTGATTTTTCTCTTAATACGTTGTATTTCTTTTTTTACTAGGACAAGATAAGTGCATACATATTTCTTTTCTTGATTATCCATGCTAACTTATCAAAAATATATTGGTGCATATAGTTAACCTTAGTATGAAGAAACATTTGGGAAAATATTTTCTCACGGTTGGGTATTCTATTGTATCAATGACAGATTTTTCAATAGACATTTGTTTGGAGAACTATGGGGTAGGCACAGTTTTATACCTTCATTGTATGGGTTGTAAAGATAGCCAAGATAACTATGGATTCCAATCAAAATAAGTTGAGTAAAATATGACTTTGACTGAAAATTACACTCATGAATTTTTAGCACAGTATGGCATATATTTCCATCTTGAACCAATTACTCAATGAATAACTTGCTTGTAATAGCCTCTGAGTCATACCTGAGTGTTCAGCTACTTGCAAAGAGGGGCTCCTTGTGCAACAAAACTATCTCTTCATTTGACATTTATTTGATATTTTCTTCTGCCCGTTCATGGCCTTAGCTGAAAAGGCAAAATATCCACAACTAAGTTCTGACTGCTTGGTGCCACTGAAACAAAACCTGTATGCTCTTTGTTAAAGGTTTTATCCTATTATACTTGACCTTTACTTCAAGTTTGCATTTTTCCTTTCAGAAGTAAGCCCACTGAAGGAAGCAAAGTCTTAGTCATTGTTACTTCCTTACATTTTATACAGTTTAGAGTTTTTCAACTAATATTTGCTTGATAATTCAAGATAAAAAAAATAATAACACCTGAAATTTAGAAATATGGTCAGTATACATGTCAAAACAAGTACTTTTAAAACTGAGCTAATTAGGAAATTAGTCATCCCCTTTAGAATAAATACCATATATATTTTTTAAAGATTTTATTTATTTACTTGAGAGAGAGTGAGAGAGAGCGCATGAGAGGGGAGAGGGTGAGAGGGAGAAGCAGACTCCCTTCCCTACTGAGCGGGGAGCCTGATGAGGGCCTCGGTCCTGGGACTTCAGGATCATGACTTGAGCCGAAGGCAACCACTTAACCAACTGAACCACCCAGGTGCCCCAATACCATAGTTCTGTTCTATTTTCTTTCCTTTTCTTTTTTCTTTTTGTGGGAATACTCTCTCCCTACTACATTTTTTTTCTTATTGTGTTATGTTAGTCACCAAATAGTACATCATTAGTTTTTGACATAGTTGTTTTCTAAGGAAGACCTTTCTACAAATAAATTTACAGTTGATATATGTATATATCACTGAATTATATCATTGCCATTTTATACTATTGTGGTAATTTGGAGTTTAAAGACCTGTTATTACGGAAAATTATTATTCCTCTCTTCCTTTATAGATGGAATGCTACCACTAGTGCTTTTTGTTGATTAGATGTTGAAATGATATATACATTTTACCTGTCTCTAAGGCTGAGAGAGCTATTTCATTATTACTCAAATGGTCAGACAAAATAGAATATTTTGGTTCAGGTATTTTTAGCATTGTTCAAATTGTGTAGTAATAAAAGAATTTTGTGGAGTGCCTGGGTAGCTCAGTTGATTAAGCCTCTGACTCTTGGTTTTGGCCCAGGTCAGGATTTCAGTGTTGTGAGATCATGCCCATTATTGGATTCCACACTGGGCATGGAACCTGCTTGGGATTCTCTTTCTCTCTCACCTGCTGCCCCTTCCCCAGCCCTTTAAAAAAAATTTATGATTATATTTGAAGTAGTTACTCAAAGCAAAACTGACTTTAAAAATACAGTTTTTACAAATTATCAACCAGGACATTAAGAATTTTATAGTCACAGACTTCTATGAAAACATACTGTGTGACTTGGCCTATATAGAGATATACATGGTATTCCTTCATGAACTCATACTTGTATCTGTTTTTCTTTGCAAGGAAATGAATTTCATTGTTATTGAAAAGCTTTCATTTCATTCAAAATGAAGGTCCTTGAATAGTCCAGAATTGCTGTTTTTCTTTGGAAATTCAGCTTCTCATGTTCTTTGCAGGAAGTTAAAATTGGGTTACTGTCTTCTGAAAAGAGGAGGAAATAGGGAAACTTGTATTATCAGAACAGTCAGTATTGAAAAAATTATGTAAAATATGTTTTGAATTAAATGGTCTTTTGCACACATATATAAATACATGCATACAAAACACTAATACATTTATAATACACTGTTGACAACAGATGAAGTCAGTGTTGACCATATAGGTAACTCAAAGTCTCAGTAAATTTTTCTTCCACTACATTTAGGCCTTGCCACTCTAAAAAACAAAATGTAACTAGCTACCACTATTCTTTTACATGTATGTTTCTTAGGCAGTTCATGATTTTCAATTCTGTTATGTATCTTAAATGAGTAAAAAAATACTCTATTAATGTTAACAATTAAATGTTGGAATTAATAAGAGTTTAACATTCTCAGTTCAATTTTCCTCTATATTTTCTTGACCATTTGACTATACTATTTTAGTATCATCACATTATAACCCCAGACAGATAAAATGGACTTTTCTTCTAAATCTACCTTTTGCATCCTTTGCCAAATAAATTATGATCACAGATGCGCCATACTTCATTTAGATGTCAATTCAGTTTCAGCAGATCAGTAACTTGACTGCAACTTCCATTCGTTCTGGCATTTCTCAAGATGGCCTTTAAGTCTTAACTATCTTAGAGCATCTCTATCTTTATAAACACATTCAGGTTGTCCCTTAAAACTATTGTGAAAATTAACTGACAATGAATATAACACTGAGTTCATAGCATGACATTTGTAAATGATAGCTGTTATTATTATTATTATTTACCTCAGTCAGACAATGCCTATAAATCTCTAACCCTTTTATCTATAAATGTGTCACATAGATTCAGAACAGTTGTTACATTCTTTGTGTATGCAGTTGACCCTTGAACAACACAGGTTTAAACCGCATAGGTCCACTTATACCCAATTTTTTTTTATAACTGATTTTCTTTTTTATAAATACAGCACAGTGCTGTAAATGTATTTTCTGTTCCTTATTATTTTCTTAATAATGTTTTCTTTTTTCTACTTTGGTTTATTGTAAGGATACAGTGTATAATAAATATACAAAATGCTTGTTAATCAACTTTATGGTATTGGTAAGGCTTCTGGTGAACAGTAGACTATTAGCAGTTAAATTTTGGGGAAATCAAAAGCTGTGCACAGGTTTTTGACTGCATGGAGTGAGTGCTTCTAACCCCCACATTGTTCAAAGTTCAACGGTACTATCTTTGTTTTCTTAGCTTCAGAACTTTTAGTGGCTTTCCACAGAGGTGGGACTTAACAATGGTTATTTTCATTATATCAACATTATCACTAACCCTGTGGCATAATTGTGCATGAAACAAACATTTGAAGTAGACCAGCTCATGTGCAGCAACACATAATTGATATCTTCTTGAAAACTAGAATTACTTAAGTGGCAAAGTCCAAATGGTGAAGGTACAATCTTTTATGCAATTCAGAAAATTGAAATACCTTATAAACATGTCAGCACTGTATAACCTATCAAACATATGGAGTTTATAAAACTTGAAAGTAAAACAATCTGACTTCTTGGCAGTAATTCCCCAATATCTCTAATTAGGCTGATTTTCAAAAGAACTGAATTTAATTGGACCTTTTTTTTTTTCTTCAATGCAAGTATTTGGAGATAAGTACTGAGCTTCTGAATAGAATATGTCTTTATAGCCAAATGACCTATTTTTTGCCTGCTGTGACAGGAACAACTTCTTAAAAGACTAAACAAAATTGTGACTTGGTATTTGTATGGTGTGGCAAAAGTTTTATAATTAGTTAAATTCTATATATCATTGGACATCATGCTATTAGTATAAGTGAGTTGTTCCTAGTATGATGATTAAGGGATTTCAATTTTGTAAGATAATGCAATTGCATCATTGATCTATCCATTATAATCTTTGAATTTTAAGTGTGTCAAATTTGAGAATTTTGCCTTGTTCCTAATGGATGTAATATGTATGATGCTTTATAATATTTAAGAGGACCATGCTTTCAGCAGTATTTGCCAAGGGGAGTGAGTAGGTGGGCAGAACCCAGTTAAAAGTTAAATTGGAAGGCACCCTAATATAAAATTGTTGAAATGAGTGGATAATAAAAATAGTTTTCATTGTATATAGCTAATAGCTTATAAAGTACTTTCAGAATGCTTTGCCATTTATTTTTCCAACAAATAATTGTGGAGCAACTATATTTGGTAGGCATGGGGGCTATTAGAATGAGCATAATATCTTCTCTTTTTTTTGAGAATGTTATGGTCTAATTGAGAATATAGATAAACTGTTGATTTTAATACATTCCCTAGAACAACATCTAATACATAAGAAATAATGAATGCTGCTGTGTTGAAGTGTGAGTGAATAATGAGCATGGTGTAATTGAGTGCTACTGAATAAAGTGCTATTTTTACTACTACTACTATTGCTAATAATAATAACAACAACAACAATTATTCTAATAAGGCTGGCAGCATTGAAGGATTAATATCTGCAGGGCACTGTGCGGCTTCATTTAGTTCTTATAACAGCTGTATGAGGTGGGAACAGAACCAGTTACATAATTTGCAAGGCCATGTGCAAAGTGAAAATGTAGGACCCTTTGTCCAAAAACTATTGGTAATTTCAAGATGGCAAAAACTGAACATTAAATCAAGAATCTTCTAGATATAGGGCTGTGTATAATTGCTTAAGTCACATGCACATGGAGCCAGCAGAACTATAATTATTCCCCAGTTTACAGCTCAGGAAATAAAGTATACATTTATTCAGACTGCTTACATATTTTTCAAGAATTTGGGTGCCCATTGCCCTATTAGTGATGCTCCAGTTTATAGAGTATAGAATAATTTTAAGTGGAAAATGTTGAATTCAAAGACCAATCAAAGACTGATACATTCATCCAAGTTGGTAATTATCTAGTTAGCTATTATGAAAATTTGAAGTTTTAAGATCAATATCAAAGCAATGCTTTTTAACAGTGAGGTCATAAAACCCCAATACTGACTTTTCCAATGCCAAGACTTCTGCTTTGTATCATACTAAGCTTGAGCAATCTAGTCAACTTGATCTGTCTGGAGAGAGTTATCAAAAAACATTAAAAAATTATCCTTATGGAACTAGAGGGTATTATGCTTAGTGAAATAAAGTCAATCTGAGAAAGACAACTATCATATGATCTCCCTGATATGAGGAGGTGGAGATGCAATGTGGGGGGTTTGGGGGGGTAGGAGAAGAATAAATGAAACAAGATGGGATTGGGAGGGAGACAAACCATAAGTGACTCTTAATCTCACAAAACAAACTGAGGGTTGCTGGGGAGAGGGGGGTCGGGAGAGGATGGTTGGGTTATGGACATTGGGGAGGGTATGTGCTATGGTGAGTGCTGTGAAGTGTGTAAACCTGGTGATTCACAGACCTGTACCCCTGGGGATAAAAATACATTATATGTTTATTAAAAAAAATAGTTAAAAAAAGTTAAGCTTAGTAGTGTAGTATTTGAATACTGCTCAAAGATTGAAATCTACTTTCATTATTGAGCTTTTGATATTTGGACTTTGTCTTGGAGTGACCAGTACTTATGAGGTCAGGTAGTTCAATCATCCCTTATCTAGAGCACCAATCAGATTAAAAGCTCCTTAAGTGTTCTTATCTATACCCTCATTGCTATACTGCTTTGTGTTACATCTTCCCACTCAAGGTCATTTCTCCCATTGCTTACCTCCTTCCCAGCTCTTTGTGTTTTATTTTCTTGAAACTTTCTTCCATTTCCAATATATCACCTGGATTTTTGACTAAACTTAGGAGATTACCTCAGTTTCCTACCAAAAAAGCAAAATAAACAGAAACACACTAAAATGACTGAACTAGATTTTACAATGGTATAAATCCATAAAAACGAAGAAGAGAGGGACAGGTGAACTTAAGAAATACTAAAACATGAAAGTCAATAAACTACAAAAAAAACCAAAAACAGATCGTTGGTAATTGATCTAATGGTACAAATTAAACTGAAGCCTGAGCGTTGGCCAGGAGGAAGCTTCTGTGGACCAAGTCAGTCTTACACGCAGAACCTGTACGTGTACATGAAATGGAGGCATGGAGAATTTCAGAGTGTGGGCGTGAGGCACCACAAGAGCAAGGATCTGTTGAAAACCAGCCCTACCTCAGTTCACCTTGAACAAAGGATAGTTGTATGCTCTTGAGATATTAATGTGAGAGACTGTGGATTGGGGCCTTTCGAGCCCAACAACGGCATTATAGGTTGGGTGTACTAAAGATGGAGAGATCAAGTCAAATTCCATATATAAGAAATCTGGCCAGCCTGGTGCCACATATCCAGCTTCCAGTTCACTAGTGTATATACGCTTATATCCCCAAGGAAGGAGAATGCTGGATTCTTCTCTGGAGACAAAGAGAGGCTATAAGAGAAAAGATTTATAAGCATTGAAATTTGGAGGTCTCTACCCAACCTTTATGCAGTGAATGTTATTCACTCACAATGCTCATGCAGGCTCACAGAGCTTCCAGATAGCAGTTTTTATGCCTCATGGTATATCAGGAAAATACAGCCAAGAGTTATGACACATTTGAGGAAATCTACATCAAACAGAAATGAATATAAAGGGAACAAAGACTACAAAGAACAGACGAAATCTCTAATTCTTAAAACAAGAACAGTGATAAAGAAATAATCAGAACATGGGAGGGTATCTTTTTTTTTTTTTCTGAAATTTGTTAGCTAACACATAAATAGTGAAAAAGACATTTTGGGAAATCATTGAAAGTAGAAAGAAATAGATGGTGATATAAAATGAGAAGAAAAATTATTCAAGAAACTTAAGGATAGATCCTCAGAATCTAAAAATCCTCCTGATGAGAGTTCCAGAGTGATTGCAAGCCTGGTCAGGAGGAAATTATAAAATAATGATTAAAGAAGATTTGAGGGATGTGGAATGGCCGGTTCAAAGAGCACACTGAGTACCTGGGCAAAGAATTTTTAAATTACCCATATTAAAGTATAATTGCCACACAGTTTTGAAAACCCTGAGAAAAATTAATGACCTTAAAATCTTCCAGAGAGAGACAGACAGAGTGAGAGTTTATGCCAAGAAAATCATGTTAAGTAATGGTGTCAGTTTTTCAATGCAAACTTGAAAGTTGGAGGGCAAAGAAAACCCTTGAAAATATAAAGGATATTTATTTTCAACATAATTGTTTACAAACTTTCTACATTATCTGTCCAGTATGGGGGTTGAATAAAGCATTTACATTAATGCAAGCTCATAGGAAAGAAAGAGAGAGAAAGAAAGAAGAAAGGAAGGAAGGAAGGAAGTAGAAGAGAAGAGAAGAGAAAAAAGAGGAAGAAACAATGTATCCAGAAAATGGTAGGAAAGCATTATACTGGAAAATAATGGATAATCAGTACAGATTGGACCTAGAGAGTGGGGCTCAGGAGGTGGGTTTTCCTACTTGCCACCATACCAAAAAACAAAGACAAAACTATCACCTCATTTGTATGCCTCATGAAACAAGGGTTTTACTATTTCTTTGAAGGAACTTGAAGAAGGATAGTGATTAGTACCAAGAAAGTCAAGCAAATGTTAAAAAAAAAAAATAAGAAAGAAAGAAAGAAAGAAAAAGAAAGAAAGAAAGAAAGAAAGAAGTATGTATTTCGAAGAAAAATGTTGGAACAATTAAAAAAAAAAAAAAAGTTACCTGTAAGGCTTATCTGTCTTACTGCCTCCGTTCTCACCCTCACTTACCAGCACTACCTTAATTCATCTCTCTTCTTTGCTGGTGTATTTGTCTTGTAATTAATTCTTGGGCTTTCAGTGTTATTTCTCTTTATTCTCCAGATTGCAATTAGAAATGATCTTTAAAAATAAAATTTAAAAACTGGTAAAGTGATTCAGAGAGGAAACATTTCCACATAACACATGTTAATTACCAAATGTGAATGTTTAACTTAAATAAAGGGGACAACTTGGAAAATGAGTCTGGAGATGGGGCAGAGAAACATTAGAGGATTCTTTAATGAGTTTTTACCTCATTCTATGAGAAACAGGCTGATTAAATCGGGTGTTGAACAGTGAGGAGGTGGGAAAGCAGAGCTTAGGAAATGTTTACAATGTACAGGTCAATTTTATTTAAGGATATCAGTTTGGTAACCCTTGAATAGCAAAATGACAATGACTTTGGTTAACTTTAGACCAGTGGAAATACTAAAACATAGAAAGATGAAGCATTTGGGAATGAAAGAGAAACTTTTAGATATTGTAATAGATTGGATGTGTAGCATGATTGATAGAAGGGATTGATAATTCTCTTCTGTAGAATTATTTCAGAAAAAGTTTTCTTCTACAAAAAAAGCCTTCATTTCCAATAGGAAGAAAAGCCACAAATTGTAATACGTGCCAGTGTCCAATTCAAATTTTGTTTTCATGTACATGTTCCATCAGCAGATCCTACTGACTTAGTAGAAATAGAAAATATAAAGATTATGGTCATTTATTTAATCACTGCACAACTAAATGGAAACTTTGATAAAACACTGGAAGGATTACCTGAGAAATAATCATAATAGTAAGAGTCACACAGTTATGGAAGGATATATCAAATAAACAATAAAAACTCACTGAGTGTTCTGTTAGTAACTAATAATAGCTCATCTCTAGGGATTGATCATACATTTGGTCAAATTTATCTGAGGAAATTGTTACAGTTTTGGTCCAGATTGCATTTAGATTTTGCTTTCTTTTCAGCTGATGTTCTGGTCTGGGTTCCATACTTTTTGTCTATTGCAGTCTATTTATAGCAGTTGCCACTTCCTTTTGTCAGGGAACTTACTTCTTGAAAAGATTACCTCTGTGCTGTATATACCCTTACTGAAATTTATATACAATAGGTTACATAATTAACCAATTCCTATGGTAGCTTGTTTTCTACTGATGTGATTTTTCAAATGTGTGTTTATAGTTACTAAAAAAACCCCAAAAAACACAAAACAAAACAACTTACTTCTCTAAGTGTTTTTTTATTTTTCCTTCTCTCTGAGAACTCTACTTTCTGCTTCTGTTTTTCTGTTCTTGTGCTCTAGTATGGGTTTAAAGAGTGATTTGTTTTGGATCCACTTTAAAAATAATTCCTCTGTCACAGAGAAGACGATGATGACAGTAGAAATTCCTAAAAACACTATTAATGATACTATTTGTTTTTATTGTTTGTCACTTTTCATTTAATATCATACAGGCTACATAGTATTAGTTGTGTTAACTCTACCCAAGTAATTGAGGAAGAGTTACTACCCTCTAATTAGATTCTTTTGGTCACTGACTATGCTGCTTCACATGAATATCTTTTAGATTGCTCTTTAGTATTTCCCTTATGCAATTTCCCATTAAACATATCAGTATTTTTCTTCCCCTTTCCTTCCCTGTCTCCTGGGAAACTCGGTGAAAACTTCAGTCTGGCTGGAAAGAATTCAAATGTTTACATTAGCACGTACTAATCCTCATAGCAGAGGACTTCGCTTGTTTTTGTTAATTGCGTTATATTTTAGACTATTTTTCTTATGATTTATATCATGTTAATGTTTTCTGAGAACTGTACAATGTACCTAAAGACCTGACATTTTTTTCCTATTCTTTCCTTACCTTGTCTTTTCAACTGTAATATTCACGCATTGAGAAGTTGTTACCTTTCAATGACAATCTGAGACACCCATTTTTCTGGCTAGCACAGAACGGTTACTGGTACCAATGTTGATTTTATTACTTTACTGATATATTATTTAAAATGTAGCTTTTGTCTAAACTACAGAAAATTAATACTACCTTTTTCTGGTTTCTCTTTGGTTGATTTTTTTCCTTCCCTCAATTTTTCTTTGGTGTATTGCTTATGTTTTCTAATCTTAACCATACAGTCCACTGGGTGGTGGCCACATAACTGAGAAACTAGATTTGTCTTGTTACTTGTTTTCTCCAGTCCTTATGCCCCAGGACAGAAACGTACCGAAAGGGAGCTTCACAGTAGGCTTTGAGCTAAAGTAGTGGCTAATTCACTTCTCTGGATTAGAATATGCCTCCAGATAATATGTTTTCTTGGCATCCATAGATCCCACTGGTGAGATAAGGAAGAGGTTATCCCAAGAGGCCCAAGGCAGAAAAACCACTCTGAGAGTATCAGCTTCCGTCATTCAGGTTGACAGAGGCGGGCAGCTTATTGTGACAGTCTGATCTATGATTTAGATCTTGGCAAACAATCAACAGATTTTCTTGTTCTTATTTTTTTTCTTTCTATCTTCCATTCTGGTGTGAAATGGAAGGTGTAAGAGAAGGTGCTCAAATCTACACTGAATTTCTGAGATTGTGAATTTTAATTCTGTTACCAACTTCCAGTAGAACTCTGGCAGGTGACAGATCTCAGTTCTTCACTGTCTTTATTTCCTTGACTATTGGCTTACATGCAAAATTATGGGAAGTGATATACTAAGCCGAAAATGTGTATTAACAGTCATTTTCATAACGCAAGTAAAAAATAAATGTTATAGAATTACACTGTATATTATACATAAAGGGTTACCTTTAGTAGACCTCAACAATTTTCCATTTTGACTGAAATAACTTAACAATAGCACATGTATGAAGAAAATGTGAAATAAGGGTATCGGTAAGAAAAAATCCTTGTCTTGGAGACGAAAAAGAGGGAAATAATGAAGAGATTCACATTTCGTCAAAATAGTACATTCTTTTTTTTTTTTTAAGATTTTATTTCTGTATTTGACACAGACAGAGAGAGAGATATATCACAAGTAGGCAGAGAAGCAGGCAGAGAGAGAAGGGGAAGCAGGCTTCCTGCTGAGCAGGGAGCCCGATGAGGTTGCTTGGTCCCAGGACCCTGAAATCATGATCTGAGCCGAAGGCAGAGACTTAACCCACTGAGCCATCCAGGCACCCTGAAAATGGTGCATTCTTGGTCATGTGTTAAATATTTTTACATGTGCTATTTTATTCAGTCTTCAAAAATATACTTTGCAATTGATAGGAATTTTAGAGTGAAAGATCTCTGCCCAGGCTAGTGCTGTTTAAGAAAGGAAAAAGGCCATTGCTGCTATAAACATTGGGGTACAGATGGCCCTTCTTTTCACTACATCTGTATCTTTGGGGTAAATACCCAGCAGTGCAATTGCAGGGTCATAGGGAAGCTCTATTTTTAATTTCCTCAGGAATCTCCACACTGTTCTCCAAAGTGGCTGTACCAGTTTGCATTCCCACCAACAGTGTAAGAGGGTTCCCCTTTCTCCACATCCTCTCCAACACACGTTGTTTCCTGTCTTGCTAATTTTGGCCATTCTAACTGGTGTAAGGTGGTATCTCAATGTGGTTTTGATTTGAATCTCCCTGATGGCTAGCCACGGTCGCCAAACTGTGGAAAGAACCAAGATGCCCTTCAACAGATGAATGGATAAGGAAGATGTGGTCCATATACACTATGGAGTATTATGCCTCCATCAGAAAGGACGAATACCCAACTTTTGTAGCGACATGGACAGGACTGGAAGAGATTATGCTGAGTGAAATAAGTCAAACAGAGAGAGTCCAGTATCATATGGTTTCACTTATTTGTGGAGCAAAACAAATAATATAGAGGACAAGGGTAGATGGAGAGGAGAAGGGAGTTGAGGAAAATTGGAAGGGGAGGTGAACCATGAGAGACTATGGACTCTGAAAAACAACCTGAGGGTTTTGAAGGGGTGGGGGGTGGGAGGGTGGGGGAACCAGGTGGTGGGTATTGGGGAGGGCACAGATTGCATGGAGCACTGGGTGTGGTGAAAAAACAATGAATACTGTTACGCTGAAAATAAATAAAAAATTTAATTAAAAAAAAAAAGAAAGGAAAAAGGCACAACAGTTTTTAGAAAATGATTCTGTCAGTGTTCATGAATTATGTTTTTATTTTTATTTTTTGCTTCCTGAATATGGCAAAGAGGAAAAATCAGGTGAGATACTGCTCCTACTGAGTAGCTGAGTCAGTCAGTTGAGTTTAGGAACTGGTAAGGTAGAAATTCATCATCAGTTTAGGTCAAAAGTTGTTCTAAATTGTAACCATAGGAAGGGGACAACGAACAAGTGTTGAAAAACAGTTTAAGTTGATTTTAAGTAGACACCCAGTAGTATTATGTATCTTAAAAATGAAACCACTAACAAACTGGAATCATTTAATGTATTTAGTACGTTAAAATTTCTGTGGTGGGAAAAGACTACATATATGTGTAATTTGGCTGAGATTTCAAACAATACTTTTGTTTGTTCTGTATGGGAAAAAACAGCTAATTTGGAATATCTGAAAGAGACAAAAATTTAGGCTTTATGTAACAGTCATCTTCAACAGAGATTTCAAATTATATGCATTCAATTTTGAGCTTCATCTTGAAGTCCCACTGTTTGTCTCTTCAAGTCAAAATTGAATGCATTCCTCATGCAAAATTGAATGCATTGGAGAGTATTTACCTGGCCACATATGTTAAAATTACCTTGAACTCACTGGATAGTAGGTTTACATTAAGGTTCAGGCAGGTATGAATGCTAACTATATAATTTAAATCTGTAGACAGTATCACCCAAAATATATATATGTCTTTTTGTCTAAAGAAATATTCACTTAGAATCTTCACAGTGACATCGATAAGATGGCCAAGTAGAGGGGCGCCTGGGTGGCTCAGTTGTTAAGTGTCTGCCTTTGGCTCAGGTCATGATCCCAGAGTCCTGGGACTGAGCCCCACATTGGGCTCTCTGCTCAGAGGGAAGCCTGCTTCTCCCTCTCTCACTCCCCCTGCTTGTGTTCCCTCTCTCTCTATCAAAATAAATAAGTAAATAAATAAATAATCTAAAAAAAAAAAAAAAAGAGAGAAAGAAAGAAAGAAAGATCTGCATTTAAAGATGGCCAAGTAGAAGAACCAGGCTCTATCCCAGCAAAAAGATGAACAATTAATGATCCACAAACAATAACAGCTCTCAGAGAGCTCTGGAATCCACATAAGAAACTTCAGTAACACAATGGAACATGAAAGTTCAGAGTAACTACACTGGGGAAGAAAGAATAGCTTTTTCTTTTGCATGTGTCATCCCATTCCCAGCTGGCTCTGCACCAAGAGGGAACTCCCTCACTTAAAAGAGTTCCCCTCACAAGGAAAAGGAGTGCGGTGAATGAAAATTTCCCTAGTCTTTTGGGGCACCACACAAAGGCCCTGCTAAGGGTTATCCCACCCCAAGACTGCAAAGCTCAGATATGTGTATAGAGACAGCTGGGAATAAGGAAGAAAAGCAGGGGATACTAGTATCAGCCATGTTGTGAAAGCTTCTATGCTCAGTTCCTGCCAGTGACCTGTTCTGCAAATGACCCCGGCTGCTCTGGACTTCTAAAGATTTCACCAGTTATCATTGTAGAGGGGTACTCCTGTGCCCCAAGTTTCCAGAAACCTGCAGGTTATAGACATCAGCATAAACCAGTAAATATTACTAACATGAATGGACTCTATTGGTGTGATACTCTGCCGTCTTTATAGCTTGGCTGAAAATACCTAATGATCAGCATAAAGAATCAGTGGAGATCTGGGAAAAAAAGTTTTGTTTTGTTTTTTTTTTTTTTTAATATGAATAAAACACATAGAAACTAGATAGCTTATTTTCTTATTACTGTAATAATGTAGAAGAAGATAATTTTGCAAAAATCCATTTCATAATTCTACAAAAAACTTCTTAGCAGCTTCTCATGTAATTTGTATAGTAGACATTAAATAGCAAGCGGCAAAATTCAAATGAGGTAGGACTTTGTTGCACATAGACAGACAGCTTTTAGAACTAGCTGCTAATGAGTGGTGATGTTTTAGGAGAAAAAGAAAAAGAAATTGAAAAAAAGTATATTGAAATAGATTGTCATCTCAAAACATCGCTCGCCCCAGAAAAATGCAAAAAAAACTCCACAAAAAAACTGAGTATATTGATAGAGCCATTCTTTATTTACAAAGAGCCTTTTAAATATTTCACATTTATTCTTTACCAGTTCATCTGTTAGATACCTTTAAGCCCATAATTAAAGAGGAAGGTATTGAACTAGAGTTATGAAAGGGCCCAAGTTTGCATAACTAGTAAGAGACTATGGTCTGAGTGTTTGGATCTCCTCCAACATTCCTATATTCAAATCCTAATCCTCGAAGTGATAATATTAGTATGTGGGATCTTTACGAAGTGGTTAGGTCGTGAGGGCGGAGCCCTCATGAACGGGATTCGTTCTCTAACAAGAGTCACCCTGAGCTCCTTCGCTTTTCTGCTCTGTGCAGACGTAAAGGGAAGCCTGTGACCTGCAAGGCAGCCCTCACAGGCCATGCTGGCGCCCTGATCTTAGACTTGCAGAATCCAAAGCTGTGAGAACTAAATTTCTATTGTTTATAAGCCACCCACTCGTACTGTTTTGTTATAGCAGCCCAAGGGGACTAAGATCAGACTGGAAAAAAAAAAAAAAAAAAGTGAACAATAGTGTTAGGAGCTTAGACACAAAAGCAGCCTGTGAATCTGTGAATTTGGAGAAAATTATGGACAGAAAGATTGAGTACTCAGCAGTACCACACAGGCCATGGGCACGTTTGGGATAGAGGGACATAGAAATAGATGGCAGATGCAGAAAACCAAGAAAAAAGCTGGTGAGAATCCTGATTCTACAATAATTTCAGCAATACCAAGTAAAGGGGAAGCTGAGAAGTCACATATCCATATAGCAGTCATTCTAACTTGTGTGATTTAAGTGCTGGAATGCTCTATTGGTTGATTCTATCCTTTCTTCTTGTGTATTTTGCTCTTTCAACTACTAATTGTGCCCTCTCATTTTAAAGAGACATTTCTCCCTGAAAATGAAATATTATTATTCATTATTGTTAATCACTTAAAGATTACTACTATTTGCAAAAGTACTTATGAAGATGAAACATACATTTAATACAACAGAGTCTGGGGTTTTTTTAGCAGTATATTTCCTAAGCACTTTAATTGGGAAAATGAAGGGAGGTAGTATAGACATAGAACCTTGGTATATGAAAAAAACAAAGCCCTACACCTGAAATTAAACATACCCTTCCATTCAGAGAGAAGTGTTGGAAATATAATTACCTATTGATTTCACTTTTAACTTTTCTAATACATGTCTAGAATAGAATTGGGATAAATGAATGTTTTTCTTTTTCACTATGAAATAGATAAATGTCAATCCTGTATTGGAAAGGATGCAAATAAATTTTTGCTACTCTTTCCCAATTAGTTCTTCAGCAAAGCCAAATTAGAGATAGCTTTAGGGAGAGAAGTTATTAATATTATTTCCCAGTAATATTACTGCCAACAAATACTTTCAAAGACTGAGTTACCCCTAATTTTATGATAGTGATAGAGTTTAGACAACTAACACTTATTGAAAATAGGCTTAATATTAAAATCACACATTTCCCCATGTTTATTCTGGATGATTGGTACTAAAGTTAAGTATCAATAAAAAAATAAAACCCGTGATGTATTCAAATAACATTAATTTTAAAATTAATTGCAGCTTTTCAAGTCTAAATATACCGTGTGTATTAGTTGGGGAAACAGATCTCCAGAGAAGCAGATCTCTCTGTCTCTCAACCCTGACTCCTTCCGTCCCTCACTCCCTCCTCACTCCTCCCTGACCACCTCTGTGTGTGTGTGTATACATATATATGTATATATATGTCTGATACAGATATCATAATGATAATTGTATATTGTTTGTGTACATATGTATATATGCATATATATATATATATATATTTGAGAATCCTGAGGTTGCAATTATTTCAGCAACACTGTATGTTATGTATTTGTATATAAGATTTGTATATATCAAGAAAGAGGGAGAAAGAGAGAGATTTTAAGGAATTGGCTTCCATGACTATGGAGGCTGGCAAGTCCAAAATCTGCAGGGTAGGTTGGCAGGCAGAAGACCCATGGAAGAATTTAATTGCAGCTCAGAGCCAAAGGCAGTCTGCTTGGCAAAATCCCTTTCCCTGGGGGAAGTCAGTCTTTTTACTATTAAGACCTTCACCTAATTCATTGAGGCCCACCCATATTATGGGGTATAATCTGCTTTATTGAGAATCTGCTGATTTTAATCTCAATTTAATTTAAGAAAGTATAACTTCACAGAAACATCTAGAATAATATTTAGCCAAATACCTGATACTGTGGACCAGCCATGCTGACACATAAATTCACCATCACATTATGTATAATAATTGTTAAATTATTCCCATAGATGGTCTATCTTGTCTCTGTTCAAAACCAGTTAAATAATATTTCTTAGAAATTAATCAATAAGAGGTATGCTGTCACCTAGGGCAACAGTAGTCAAAACACTGATGACTGCACATTCTGGTACATGATATACACAAAGAAATATTGATGGCCTTGGAAACAATTCAGGTGTTCAACAAAAAATTTAACCTCCTAAGATTTTGAAAGTGGTTCATTTAAAGGACTTATCAACAATGCAGTTGTACTGTTTTCATGAGAAATACAACAAGTGGTATTTCTTCTCATTTTTAACATCCCAGGAATTATAATGTAGAAATGAAATACTTATTCCATAGTTGGATATTAAGATATTAGAAGGTAGGGCACCTGGGTGGCTCAGTGGGTTAAGCCCACTGCCTTTGGTTCAGGTCATGGTCTCAGGGTCCTGGGATCAAGCCCCACATCAGGCTCTTTGCTCAGCAGGGAGCCTGCTTTCCCCACTCTCTCTCTACCTGCCTCTCTGCCTACTTGTGATTTCTCTCTCTTTGTCAAATAAATAAATAAATAATCTTAAAAAAAAAAGATATTAGAAAGTATTTTCATTCCCTGAAAATTTATTTTACCTAAATTGTAGCAATTTTTGTTTATCCTAAGAAATTCTATATGTTCCTAGAAACTAAATCAGATATGGGAAAATATAGTATTTATTGATTTTCATGAATTTCCTGTTAAAGGTATGGGGGAAAACTTGTATTCAAGCTGAGTAAATGGAGTTTGTGTCTTCTGTTAGCTCTTCTGGATTTACAACGGTGTTTATTTATTTTTGATCCCAATTTCACAGCTATATGTTCTTATTTCTTGCTGAGCCTCTAGAAGCAGTTACTGAAAGGATAATTTTTATTTTCTGCAGTAACATAATTTTATCTGTTAAAAGATAATCAATTATAATAGTCTATTACTTTCTCGAAGAAAATATTTGGCATTCTTTCTTTTAGAAATATTTCCTATATGTTATTTGTCTAGGAACTTACAGAGAAGTTTTAAATGTTTATTTCCAAGAAATTCCTATTGACAAACATGCCAATAATTCCATAGGAAATACATTGCTGGGTTTGTGGCTTACCTTTCATAATCACTGAGTTTGAAATAACTTTGTTTTTGTTTGATTCTGTGCTTTATTTTTTGTTGACGTATAGTTGACATACAATATTACATTAGTTTCAGGTATACAATAGTGACAACATTTATATAGGATATGAAATACTCACCATGATAAGCGTAGTTACTATCTGTCATCATACAAAGTTGTTACAGTGTTATTAACTATATTCCCTATGCTGTACTTCCATTCCTGTGACTTACCATTTTATAACTGGAAGTCTGTACCTCTTTATCTTTATCTATTTTGCTCATTCCCCTAATACTGCCGCTCTGGCAACCACCAGTTTGTTCTCTGTATTTGAGTCTGTTTTTGTTTTATTTTGTTTGTTCATATGTTTTGTTTTTTAGATTCCCCATATAAGTGAAATCATATAGCATTTTTCTTTCTCTGTCTTATTCACTTAGTGTAATACCCTATATAGGTTCACTGGACATAGTACTCACAATGTTGAAAATGGTGATATTTCATTCTTTGCTATAGCTGAATAATATTCCATTATATATGCATACCATATCTTCTTTATCCCTTCATCTGTTGATGGACACTTAGGCTGCTTCCTTATCTTGGCCATTATAAATAATGCTGCAATGAACATAGCGGTACATATATCTTTTGAATTAGTTTTCTTTATTTCTTTGAGTAATACCCAGAAGTGGAATTGCTGTATCATATGATATGTACACTTTTAATTTTTTAAGGAACTTCTGTACTATTTTCCATAATGACTGTACCAATTTACATTCCTGATAATAGTGAATAAAGTTTCCTTTATCCATATCTCATCAACACCTATTCTTTCTTGCTTTTTGATATTAGCTAATCTGACAGGTGTGGGTGATATTTCATTGTGCTTTTGATTTGCATTTCCCTGGTGATTGGTGATGTTGAGCTCCTTTTCACATGTCTGTTGGCCATATGTATGTCTTCTTTGAACTAAAAATGTCTGTTCAGGTCCTCTGCCCATTTTTTTAATTGGATCATTGCATTTTGGTTTTGAGTTGTGTGAGTTTGAAATAATTTTGATAAATTTAATTGTAAAACATCTTTTTGAAATAAACATTGGAGAAATCCATAAACCTTATGTTTTTTGACAAGGAGCAGATTTTCATCCATTCAATTATCAGGGAAGTAATATATTTTTAAAAAATATTTATTTATTTTAGAGAGAAAGTGTGTGTGTGTGTGTGTGTGCGCACAGGAGTAGGAGGGGCAGAGGCAGAGGGAGAGAGGGAATCTCAAGCTGATTCTGCACTGAACCAAAACCAAGAGTTAGGCACTTACCCCAGGAAATAATATGTTTTGTTAGTATTTTTCCATCTCCCTTCTGAAAAATATTTGCTTATTCCTAAGCAGTATTTTGTTGACTAACTCAGTTATGTCTGGAGGGAGGAAAATTTCCATTAGAGAAACAAGGCAAAAAAAAAAAAAAAAAAAAAGCATCATCACGGAGATTTTATGACTTGAAAAAAAATATAGAAAAACTATATTTCTTTCTTTTTTTTTTAAGATTTTATTTATTTGACAGACAGATCACAAGTAGGCGGAGAGGCAGGCAGAGAGAGAGTGGGGGAAGCAGGCTCCCCGCTGAGCAGAGAGCCTGATGCGGGGCTCAATCCCAGGACCCCGGGACCATGACCTGAGCCAAAGGCAGAGGCTTCAACCCACTGAGCCACCCAGGTGCCCCAGAAAAACTATATTCTTAATGCAAATGTCATATTCAGAAAATAAAATGATTAATCAGAAAAATGTACTGGTATTTATAAAAACTTTATGAAATTTTATTGAGTATATCTCAATATCACAATATACTCAATTTTATTGAGTATATCTATATATCTATATAGCCACTTATAAGTGCATAAGAGAAAGTACCACAACATTATAATTTTAAAGCTTAAATATTTTAAGTAACTGAAATATAGAGAAAAATGAATATTTTCATGTTCTTTGCAGTCATGTTCTTTGCAAGAATTTGATCCGTATATAAACTGTTAAGATACAGGTGTTTGTATTAATTTTTAATATATCTTTTAAAACTCCACATCGTTTATATATTTTTTAAGATTTTATTTATTTGAGAGAGAGAGATCGAGCACAGGGAGGGGGAAAGGACAGAGGGAAAGGGAGAAGCAGACTCTCAAGTGATCAGGGAGTCTGATGCAGGACTTGATTCCAGGACCCTGCTGAAGGCAGACGATTAACTGACTGAGTCACCCAGGTGCTCCAAAACTCCACATCATTTAAATATATAGTCATTGTTCGTATTGGATGGTGGCAGTGGAGTAGCAATGCTTACCATTAGTTTTGCTAGTTATTTTTTATTTTTTTTTTTTTTAAGATTTTATTTATTTTTTGACAGGCACAGATCACAAGTAGGCAGAGAGGCAGGCAGAGAGAGAGGAAGGGAAGCAGGCTCCACGCCGAGCAGAGAGCCTGATGCGGGGCTTGATCCCAGGACCCTGGGATCATGACCTGAGCCGAAGGCACAGGATTTAACCCACTGAGCCACCCAGGTGCCCCTTTGCTAGTTATTTTTAATAATAAATTTAGAACTGAAGAATTTTGAGATATATACTACATAAAATACTGAATATTAAAAATATTTTGGCTAATTAGGTACTTTTACCACATTGGATATCCTAAATCAGTAAAATCAGTAAGTTTACAAAAGTTTGTTATTTTTTCAACGTAAATTTTTGGAAATAGTTTTGAAAATGACAAAGAACAAAAATACCAAATTCTTCTTAAATTCTCAAGATTGAATTAGTAGGCACTTGAATAAAAGGGCATTAAGTGAAAACAGACATCCCATGCTGTGGTTTGTTTGGTAGTATTTAGGCCATTAACCATAGCTATTTTAACTTAGCCTAATTACAAATTTAGAAATAAAAGAATACAGAGTGGGAATATGTAATTTTCATACAAAGGTATATATATCTTTCAGTAATATCTTACCATCAGAATATTATTGTAGGAGGGAAAGCAAAGCAAAGCAAAATTAATTAATTAATTAAAATAATAAAAAGAAAAAAGAGAGGAAGGAAAAGAAAAAAAAGGAGTGAATGAAAGTTTAAAAAAAAAAGAAAAACAATACAATTTTTTATCTTGACACAAATGTGATAACCACTATGCTACAGAAACAATGGTAGTTTTTATCATAAGCCAAGCATTCTACAAAGCACAGTTGACACATATAAAAGGAAGAAAATGTAGGAACATACACAGATATGAATTAATATTATCAGGTTGGTAAATGCACATGTGCCATTCTGCGTGAATGTGAAGCAGAACAGTAAAGAGAGTGAAAACTTTGTTCAAAGACGCTTCATAGAATGGGTGATATGACATCTTCCTTTGGAGGAGGAATAGGAAGTCACTGGGTAAACAAGTATAGAAACCAGATTCTGGAAAGAGGGGAAAGATAGTACAGCATTTTTAGGGATATAGGACAATAATAAAGTTATGGTAAGACCATTAAGAGTTAAAAGAAATATACAAGGGCATATTAGGAAGGACATTTATCCAGAGCTTGGATAGAATCTTTCAGGTTATGCAGAAATATGTAATGGTTTAAAAATGTGAAAGGAGAAGATTTAATTTGTTTTTTGGAATATGTAGATTGCCTTGAAGGCTGATTAATAGAATTAGAATAGAGGAAGGAAATCCAATTCTTCTACAGTGGTTAAGGTCACAAAAATAAGGACCTAAATTAAATTATAGCAATAGGGATGGGGGTTAGAATTGGCAGGTCTTGATAGTTGATGAGTAGGGTTAGTAATGAGAAAGAGAATGTATTTAGAAAGATAACTGAATAATTGGGTTGGGTGATTGGGTAAATGGAAGTGTCATGAAAAAAAAAGAAAAAAAGACGAAAAGTGCAAATAATAGGTTCAGCTTTTATTTGCTTGTAGTATTTCAATGCGGGTTGGATATGATGGTAAATCTTAAAGAGAAGTCAGGATCAAAGACAAAATTTGACAGAAATTATCTAGGAAAGGTATGTAATAAGAAATGAAGATCACTGAAAGCATGATGTCTGGGAAAAACAGCCATTTAAAGCTAATAGTGAGAACATATATAATAGTGGAAACTGAGTTCATTTGGAAGAGAACAAGGTAAAAGTGATCCCTTACAAGTCATAAAGGTAAAAAGGGATTTCAGAAAGAAACAGTGGGAGTTATCACACAAAGATTCAGAATATTGTGGAGGCCGAGAAAAATCAAGGCCATCCCACCTCAGGTTTAGCCTCAGCATAAGTACAGCCATCTCAGACCCCTGTGCCCAAGGGCTGAACTTTCCCCTATTTTACTTTAATTCTAAGAAGCCCTACCCCATTTTAGTTCTAAAGACCCCCACCCTACTTTAGTTCCAGGAAGCCCCACCCTGCTTTGGTTCCAGAGACCCCCATCCTGCTTTAGTAACAGGAACCCATAAATACCCCTGCCTTAACTAAGCCCGGGGTCCAAGTCCCTACTCCGCTGTGCCGGGTATACTTGGGCCCAAGCTTAAGCTTGTCGAATAAACCCTTGTGTGATTGCATCGGTGCCTGGCTCCTTGGTGGTCTCTCGGACGCAAAAACTCGGGCACGACAAATATAAAAGGAACAAAGAGCATTAGATAGATATAGCATACTGACCATAATGATCAGTTATTAATTAACTGCAACGAGTTGAGAATGGCAGCTAAAATCTTTTAAAGAAACAATGGCCAGGGGTGCCTGAGTGGCTCAGTCTATTAAGCATCTGCCTTAGGCTCAGGTTCTGACCCTGTAGTCCTGGAATGGAGACTGAGTGAAGTCTGACTTCCTGCTCAGCAGGGAGTCTGCTTCTTCCTCTGCCCCTCCCTCTGCTCCTGCTCTCTGGCTGTCTCTCAAATAAATAAATAAATAAATAAGATCTTTTAAAAAAAATAAACGGTGCCCAAATACTCTCACATTTTTTTGGCAAAATTCAAGCAGAATAAATACAAAGAAAATTGAATCTAGACATATTATAGTCAAAATGCTAACCATGAAAATGGGAAAAAAATCCTGAATGTAGGCAGAGAGGAAAATAAAGACATTATATACTGGAGAACAATGATATAAAGCATGACTTCTCAGCAAAACAATGGAGAAAAGAACATAGATTAACAACTTAAAGATTCTTAAAAACTATCAGTTTAGAATTTTACATGTAGCAATATATTTTAAATCATAAAGCAAAACAAAGACATTCTAACACAAATAAAAATTAAATGAATTTTTAGCCAGCAGACTTACACTATAAGAATGCTAAGGGAGGATCTTTCAATATGAAGGCGAATGACATAAAATGAAACATAAGATCTCTAGAAAGAAAGAAGTGTCACCCAAACAGTAAGTAGTAGGTTAAATATTAATATATGTGTGTGTGTGTGTGTGTGTATTCTTTATTCTTAAATTCATTACACAATAAATAATTATTTAATAGGAAAATCACTCAGACAGCTGGGAATGCATCCATTTAGCTTTCTCAATCTGATAAATGGTAATGATAAAACTCCTATAACTATCCTTTTACTGGTTGTGAAACATCTAATTTTTACTGTTATATTGGGTAAAAGGCAAGTTTGCTTATTCTCATATTTTCTATTCATCATTACTACACTGGAGGTAGGTCTTAGACTGTGCAATAGAACAAAAAAAAAAAAAAGAAAGAAAGAAAAGAAAAGGCATAAGAAACAGAAAAGAGTAAATAGCATTGTTGCAATCGGCAAGTGACAGTTGGCAAATAGAAAATTCCTAAGAAATTTTGCATAAAACTGTTTAAAAAAAAAGTGAACTTTACCTTTCTCACTGGATATAGGACCAATGCACAAAAATCAAAAATTGAAAAGACTTAAGAATTGCACCATTTACAATAGTATCAAAAAATGAAATACTTAGAAGAAATGTAAAAAAAAAACCATTGTTACATGATAATATAAGAAATTAGCAAGAGAAATTGAATAGAACCTATACAAATGAGGTAATATATCATAAATATGTTGGAAAACTGAGTTTTGTTTTTAATTCTTTTTTGTATTGATTTGTGGGTTGAATGTCATCTGATAAAAATCCCAAAGAACTTTTGTGTATAAATTAAAAAGCTGGTTCTATCCTTTTTGTAGAAAAACATAAAACCTAGAATACATTTTTTTAAAATCATAAAAAACTATATTAAAGACTCAACTACCTGATATAAAGGCTTACTTTTATGATAGACTTCAGTAAGTGAGACTGTGGTATTACTGTAAAGATAGGAAACAAATCAATGGAACAGAATTAGTCAAGAAATAGAGTCACATATATATGATTTTGTATGTAGAATTATAGCCTTCCAAAGATGTCCACATCCTAATCCTCCAAACCTGTGCAGGTAGAATTAAGATTGCCAATTAACTCACCTTAACATAGGGAGATTATCTCAGATTATCCATATGGGTCCAGTGTAGTTACAAGGTTCTTAAAAGTAGAAGAAGAAAACAGAAAAGCTTCAGAGGGAAATATGACAATGGAAGAAAGTCAGGATGATGATTTTGAAGATGGAGGAGAGTGGTCATGAGGCAAGGAATGTGGGTGACCTCTAGAAGCTAGAAAAAACAAAGAAACAGATCTCCTCTAGAGCCCTAGAGAGGACCACAGCCCTGCCAACAGTTTAATTTGGCCTAGGAAGACCCATATTGAAATCCTAGCTACAGAACTGTAAGATAATCACTTCATGTTATGTTCAGTCATTACATTTGTGGTAATTTGCTATAGCATCGATAGACAAAAGGGAGAGTGGAAAGAAAAAGAAGAGTAGAGTAAGGAGGAATTGGTATGCAAGGGGGGAAAATTTACTAAATAGTTGCTTAGGTAAGTCTAATTGAGAAGATGAGAATTAAGCAAAAACCTGAAGACCTGAAGAGGTGAGTGACTTAGTTTAGTATCTGGAGGATAAGCAAAAAAACAGCTATAAAAGCCTAAGCAGGGATGTTCCTGGCATGTTTGAAAATAGCATAGCAGCCAGTGTGACTGGAAAAGTGTGGACAAATTGGAGAGTGGTAGGAGAGGACTGAGTCATTGGCTTACATTTTAGACTGATCTCTATTTCAAGGTAAGAAATGCAAAGAGGAAATCATAAATGAATAACAGAAAGTTGTATGATCAATGGACTAGCACTCTTAATGGACTTGAGAGCATGTTGGATTTGGGAATGCTAGAAAGAATGAGCTTGAAAATCAGGAAGAAATGGTCAGAGACTAGGAGGCATGCCTTTGGATTTATGAAACTACCACTCTTAGTAGTAACACCAAGGTTTGCTTTTATGGATAATCATGGGAGTGAGTGGTTGAGGTAGGGTTGATACCATCATTGGTGAGTTGTGGGTAGAATGGAAATACGAAAGGGAAAGAAAGATTGTTTTTAAAGTGTAAATTGGTATAACCATTCCAGAAATGGAAAGGATCACTAGAAGTTGGGAAATAAATAGGCTTTGTTAAATGACAGCAATCAAGGTTATAAAACTTATAAGTAAATGAGTATCCAAGCTGGATTTTTGTTTTTAGGGGATAGTAAGGGAGAATTTTATTTTTATTTATTTTATTTTATATTTCTTTTCAGGTTTCCAGCATTCATTGTTTATGCACCACACCCAGTGATCTATGCAATACATGTCCTCCATAATACCCATCACTAGGCTCATCCAACCATCCACCCCTCTCCCCTCCAAAACCCTCATTTTGTTTCTCAGAGACCACAGTCTCTCATGGTTTGTCTCCCCCTCTGATTTCCCCCAACTCACTTCTCCTCTCCATCTCCCCATGTCCTCCATGTTATTCCTTATGCTCCACACGTAAGTGAAACCGTATGATAATTGACTCTCTCTGCTTGACTTATTTCGTTCAGCATACTCTCTTCCAGTCCCGTCCATGTTGATACAAAAGTTGGGTATTCATCCTTTCTGATGGAGGCATAATACTCCATTGTATGTATGGACCGTATCTTCTTTATCCATTCATCCATTGAAGGGCATCTTGGTTCTTTCCACAGTAAGGGAGAATATCTTGAAGGAACAATAAGAAGCCCAGACATAGGAAGCCCAGTGAGTCAATCTGAAGAACAAACAAACAAAACAACAAAGCAAAACAAATAAAAACGAACAAAAGAAAACAGGTCCCAAGGGAGCAGTGATGGCAAAGGATAGCCAGTTTTATGGTAAGAAAAAATTGATGGATTTGAGGTTTACATTTTCCAGATCTCATACCAATTCATTTGATTTTGAAACCATTTTTGATAACATAATCCTACCTGTAACGATATCTGGGAAATGTAGTTTTCAGCTTTCTAAGTTTTGCAGTACAGAACAACTTCTGAGGAGGTGGGAATCAGTCAACAACTAATCATATTCAACTTAATTATGGTATTCCTTTTGAATTTTGAAAGCTTGCTGAATTTAAAGGGACTTAAGTTCCTTCTATCATCTGCTTCACATTTGTAAAGTGTTATTTCTGTCCTCAAACTCAATTTATAATCCAAGATGGTTGGTACAGCCACCATCAACATGTGCTCATTTTATGAAAAAGATAAAGGGAAAAGCAGGAAATAGTCAAAATATGTGCTTCCTAACTGACCAAACTGCCTTCCTCCAAATACCAAATACTCTTTTTAATGTCACTGACGACAGTTTAGTCACATGCCCATATTTAGCTATAGCGGAGACTAGGAAATGTATTACTTTGGCTGGGAACACTGCTTTATTGAATAAAATTAGGATTCTATTTCTAAGATAGAAGGGATAGAGGATATTTGGAAGCCATCTATGCTTCTGCAAATTTGGGGATAGCAGGCAGGCTTTAGGAGGATTCACATGAATGAAGTTGAATAAACTGTGGGACTTTTCTTTAAAGAATTTAACATTAGATGATTACATTATAGCATTAAGAAAAATGCAACTCATAATGAGCAATAATTAAGAACTATATGTATTTTATAAACTAAAAAAAGAATTGATAACAACAGGTAAATGTGTGATAATATATTTATAGAAATTTTTCCCTAATGGTTCTGTAATTGTGAGAAATCTTGATATGTTTGTACATATCTTGTATACATTGATTTTTGTATCTTAAATTTCAACATATTAAAAGAGTACACCTTTTTTTTGTTCTTGGATCAATATTCTGTGGTATTAGCAAGAAATTCATCCTTTATTAATGTATATATTAAACACCTATAATAGGTCAGGTGTTATATGTGGGAAAGTTATAGTAGTGAACAAGAACAGCACTGTATGTTTAAGGAACACAGTTTGTTCTTCTCCTCCAGTGGGGAGAAGAAACATTTGAACACGAATATTTGTAATGACTTGAGAAAGGATGTACCCAGTGTTATGCAATCATATACATAGAGGTATCTATGGGATGATGTATGGGATAACAGGTAAGTCTCTCTGGAAGAACTGATGTTTAAGTTGAAATCTAAATGGTAATTCTGACCTAGGAAGGTGAGGAGAAATCCAAGTAGAGTAATATGTATGAGGAAGAGCAAACAAAAAGTCCATAAGGAGGAAGAAAGAAATGAAGGAAAACCTAAAAAGCAAAAGTTGAAATGATCTGTAGGGTTGACGGAGTTCAGATTACAAAGGTATTTTTAGGCCATATGAGATTTTGAGCTGTATGCTACAAGTGACAAAAAGACCTGGGTGAGTTTTGTGTAGGAAAGGGATGTGATCATATTTGCCTTTCACAATAATTAATAGAAATGTAAAGTGAAGCCTGAATTTAAGAGAATATTGAGGCAGGACACCCTTAGAAGACTGTAGATGATACTTGAATTCAGTTAGGAACAGGGTATCCAGATGAATAGGATAAATGGATAATGAGGAAGGGACATGGATCTTTTAAAAGATATTGTTGAAATTATGGAGCACAAGATAGGGAAGTGAAGGGTGGCTGAGAGACAGGCAAGAGTGATGGAGATTTTATTTATTTATTTATTTATTTATTTATTTATTTATGTACTTAGGTGCAAAAGGTGGTTTTATTAAAGCACAGGGATATGACCTGTAGGCAGAAAGAGCCCGCTGTGATGGAGATTTTAATGATAAGAAAAAATAAGTATGAGCAAAGCATTTGAGAGATCAAAACAGAAGAGCCCGGATTATCTGATTTAGTGATTTGAGAGATAGATTTTTAGGTGATAAGAGGTAGGTGGGGAAGGGCATTGAGCAGAGTGCAAAGAAACAACAACAACAAAATATTGGAGATGTGTGGGTTAAAAAACAGGGAAGCCAGGATATTGAGTGGATCATAAACCTTTTCTTGATGTGCGGAGGAAGACTCTGAGCCAAATGCCAAGTTTTCTGTGAATAAAGTGGGGTACCTGGTTAGACGAAAATCAGTGGAAACTAGCAGAGATGGAAGCTGAATCTCACGAAATAGCATAAAAGACAGAGGTTTGTTTTGTTTTGTTTTGTTTTTATGTATACTTTTATAAAAATATGAAGTAGTAACATCACTGGGGATTAATGGGGTCCATTTCTAACTTTTCACAATTATGATGAGTGTTGGAGTAAGAAGAGATTTTATAAAAACATAAAAACTTTCAGTTAGGTTCAAAGGGTGGAAGTAAGTTTTGGTAAAACGTGTAAGAGTGCGGGGAAGGGTTATTCCTGACGCGTGCCTGGCAGTATTGGTCCTGCAAAGAAGGGTGGCAAGAAGAGCCTTTTTGCCATCAAAGAGGTGGTTGACAAGAGAATAACCACCAACATTTGCAAGTGTATCCTTGGAGTAAGCTTCAAAGAGAGTGCCCCTTGGACACTCAGAGATTCAGAAATTTGCCATGAAGAAGATGGGAACATCAAATATGCCTGTGGACACCAGGCTTAACAAAGCTGTCTTGGCCAAGGGAATAAGGAAATGTCTCCTATGATATCAGTGTGTGGTTGTCCAGAAATGAAGATGAAGATTCCCCAAACAAGGTCTATACATTTTTTACCAATGTACATGTCACTATTTATAAAACTCTGTGATCAGTGTGGATAGGAATTAACCAATGATTGTCAATAAAATTATAAAATCATACACACCAAGAAGTGTGGGGAGAGTGTTAATCATGTATGTGAGGTCTTAGAAAGTATGGGAAGGAAAGAAAGCCCTTGAAAATTGGGTTTGGAATGAATTTGCATCAACATATTGCATCAATATGAAAAGAACTTGAGGTGAAGAATAATTATTTAAAAATTTATATATTGACTAATTAAAAGGGAAATAAGAAAATATTTTTTTTTCTTTTACAAACTTGTGAGAGAATTATTTCTTGCTGGAATTATGTTATTTCGTTAAGTCACTGCAACATTTAGTTCTGATATATGTAGTATGCAGACTTTCAATTAATATTGTTTACAATCCTGATTTTTTCTTGTTAGGATTTCTTTTTGGCCATATATTCAGCATGACTCTAGAACTCTTTATTTACATTTGCTAAATCCACTATATTTAATGAAAATCCTCGTGTTAACGTGTAAAGTTAGAAATACCTTCTTATACCTTCTGTCCAGAGTTAGATCTGGGCTAAACTGGTCATGTATTTTATTTTGGGGGACAGAATAAAGAGATCAGTGTTTCTTTTCTTATAAATCTATGTGAAAGAGTTTTGCCAAGTGCTTTCATTTATTAATCTTGCTATAGTGGTCAAACAATTTGCCATTTTTATAAATTATAGTGAACATGCTATTTTTCAGTTCATGCTTTAAATTTGACTTATTTTGTTAGTAAACAAGTCTTTATTGAGGCATTGCTACATATGCAACAATAAGTGAAGGACCTTTGGGGAATAATGAAAAACATATATCCTCTAGGAGTTTAAAGCTTTTTTGCCTAAGCATGGCCCGTACACATGAATCAGTTTAAAAACAATATATTGAATTACGAAAAGTTAGTCATGTACTACAGATTATATGTCACTTTAAAAAATGGTGAAAACAGAGTCCTATAATCAAAATAGGTATTTTGGAAAGGAAAAATGGGGAATGATTTTTTTTTCTTTTTACTCGTAATTACAGCTCTTTTGAAAAGCAGAACCTCTTTTTCATGAGTAATGTCTTTTCATTCACAATGAGTTGCAATAGAATTCTTTAGCTATTAACACAAGCCTAGTAAGAAAATTAGATGAATAAACTTTTTTCAGAGTGCCAGTGAAAGGACTTGAGCTTATATGTCAGTTCTATTTTTATCAGCTTTTTTACTTTTGGTAGTTTCATTTTGTATGGAAATAGGGATAATAACTAATATAAATATGATTATTAAATAATATGCATTGCTATTAAATGTATGTTAACAAATACATTGCTGAGGAAATAAAGATACTATTCTCATTTCCAGAGTGTAATAAGCAGCCATCTTTTTATTATTATTTGGATTCCATGTATTGGAGCTGTTTTTTAACAGTGGAGAACAGTGTAGCTGCTTGAAAAACTCAATGGTGGGAACCATTCTACTGTAAAATCTAGGAGCTTTTACCTTTTTATTTGGTTTTATTCATGAACACCTGTTGTACATATATGTTACCTGCACTGTTGCTACAGAAAATATGGAACACCGTATGTGAAATATATGGGAAAGGATAAAAGACTGGAGAACAAATGGGAACAATAAAATGGTGCTATTATTTCTGCAGTTTCTTCTAAGTTCCCCAGCATAGGAAGAAAAGGAGGATATTCAGTTTTCATAATAAGCACCAAAATATGGTGTGTCCCCAGACTGTAGTGTTAACAATGGAGGGGCAACAGAAATGATTAGACTTCTGAGTTAAACTTAGACTAGTAAATATTAATATTTAAAGTCAAACACCAATAAAATCCACTTCTAAAATGCTTGGTAGTTTCTTACAAAATTTAAAAAAATACATATTGTTTTACCTTTTGTTCAGTAAGTTCTACTAAGTTCAAGGTGTGTTTTTACTATAAAATGAAGGATTCCATCATATTCTGAATCAAAATAGAAATTTTGATGTCCTCATCAAATGTTCTCTTACTTCCTTCCAAAGTTCAGTTAACAGCAGTTACCTGGTCTGCTATTCAGGGCTCAGTAAACCTGCTTGAGCAGATAGGCTGGTTATTAATCAGCCAGTGACAGCCCTCAGCTTCTGCAGAAATCTGCTTTGCTGTGGTGCACACACCTGCACTATATACCTTCCCTTGGTCATGGAGAGACCGCTAGAACCATATTTCCTTTTCTAAAGGTACACACCTTTATCTGAAGTTTTATTTTCTTTACAAGAGCCATATATCAGATGGGAGAAAGACACTCTTATGGTTTTTAATAAACTCAGAGCGTACATAGCTTCACCACATTTGGGTGGATGCTTGAGATCTTACCTTCCCAACAATACACTGGTTGGGTTTATCTTGAAGGAGCAATCAAAAAAACCTTATACAAAGTGACTTTGTTACCTCTGAAATACAGGAGCAAACTCTACATGCTCTCCCAAATCCTGTTGTAAGGCATACTCTGTGCAATAATTTAAGGCATGTTTGACCTCAGCAAATCCTCCAATTGCTGTCATTATTTTTATTCAAGAAATTCTGAATTCAATAGCTAATCATCTCCATAGATGAACCACTTCTGATTTTATGCATTTTAATATATTATATGTTCCTAGAATTTTTACATGAATATCACTTTACATTTCTTATTCAAATTAAATTTTATATGCCAACAGGATGATCTAAGTTGGGTATGAATTCCCAACCTAAAACTGTTTCTCACCATGTATTATTTCTTTATTCTTTCACTCTTACATATCACAATTTGAAACATCTTTCTTTCTTTCTTTCTTTTTTAATGGTTTATTTATTTATTTGACAGATGGAGATCACAAGTAAGCAGAGAAGCAGGCAGAGAGAGAGAGGGAAGCAGGCTCCCCACTGAGCAGAGAGCCTGATGCGGGGCTCCATCCCAGGACCCTGGGATCATGACTTGAGCCAAAGGCACAGACTTTAACCCACTGAGCCACCCAGGCGCTCCACATCTTGCTTTCTTAAGGAAAAGACTATGGTTTGTGTATAACTTAAGACTGAAAAGTTACTTCGCAGTATTATATTTAACTCTTTTTTTGAATCCACAATGTATTATGTAATTTTGTTTACATTTATCACCTTGTGATACTATTATTTAGTATTACAAGTAATTAAAATTTTATTCTAGTTTTACAATTTTGTGTTTCAAAAATCAGGAGTCATGACTATAATAATCTCTTTCAATAGAAGCAATGGCGGTTGTATGCACAAAAGCAATATTTAAATATAGAATCTGGATTTTGTTTGTTTTATTTTTCACATAAAAAACTGGTAAGTAAAGAAACTATGAAGGAAACTGGTAAAACTGTTGAAGTATATGGTTTCTGGATCTCAGTGATTGGGTTATTATTTTGTCTTAGACTTTATACTCTCTGAAGTTAAGAGTGAATTCTTTTCAACTAAGAATTAATTAAACAATTACTCATGCCTGGAATTAGAAACTTTATGGCACTCCTTTGGTTGTAGTGTTCAGAAAGGGAACATCATTGTCTAGAAGGGAGATGAATACGTGCCATAATACATCTTTTGCTGTCAGTGTTGTTTTCTTGTGCTTATATTATTGTATTGTAGGAAGGACTAGTAAAAGTATATCCCAATAATTGCAGTGCGGTAAATCAACTTCAGTAAGAAATGAACCTAAATATAAACAGTTAAGGAAAGTATCTTATCTTAATAATTGACAACATATTTGATAGAGCTAGCTCAGGGAAAATTTGTAAAGTTAGTGAAGTTTGGTTTAGGGGCTTCCCATAACCTCCATTCTTCTAATACATTTTCTGGCTATCCTTTGACCTCTTGAGGCCCTTCTGTGCCAGACCCTTTTCTCCTAGTATTTATATCCACATTCTAGTTCTTCTGGAGTTTTTTCAGGGATAGTGCTAACTACTGGTTTTGACTTTATATAGACTCTGGAAGGATTGAAGAGATGCTGAGTCACCAGACAATACTTTCAGGCTGTATATCAAGTCGAAACTATTTTTCCAAGACTAAGATTGTTTTGTGGAGTTTTCCAAAGGGTATGTGACTTATTATTACAATAGGTTGAATGCAGAGCTGATATGACAAACCAAATGTCTTCTATTTATCCAGATATTAAGGAGATATACAAAAATGTAAAGCAATGAACCCCTCTCACCATTCTTTTTGTTTTTGGAAAATATAAGTGGGTAGTGTATGTAAGTACCTGATAATTAGCTTTTTTTTGGTAAAGATTTTATTTATTTATTTGACAGACAGAGATCACAAGTAGGCAGAGAGGCAGGCAGAGAGAGAAGGAAGCAGGCTCCCTGCCGAGCAGAGAGCCTGGTGTGGGGCTCAATTCCAGGACCCTGGGATCATGACCTGAACAGAAAGCAGAGGCTTTAACCCACTGAGCCACACAGGTGTCCCAATAATTAGCTTTTTTGATTATAATGTAAGTGCCTGACATTAACCTTTAGTTGCTAAGAAATCTATTTTAAAGACATCTATCTAGAATAAACATGTTGCCAGCTACACAACTAGCTAAAGAGCCAGGCTGCCTTACCCATGAAGTTGCCCCCTTTTAGAAAACCCTGGGTAACCTAGATAATTGATGGCTAGAGTTACCCTGCTTTTCCTTTCCCTGCACTTTAATTCCTACTCTTATGTTTTAAATTCACCAATAAAGTGACCCCCTCCTTGACCCCAGTAAGGGCAGAATGCCAAGTCTATTCTCTCTCTACCTCACTGTGTGGCCCCGGGCAAAGCCTGTACCCTTCAGGACTTGTGAGTAATAAACCTTCCCCCCAACCCCAAAGTTCCTTGATGGTTGTTGCTGAGGTGTGTCCTAAAATCAAAATAAGAACCACAGGGATACTTCGTGGCTCAGTGGGTTCAGCATCAGACTATTCATTTTGGCTTAGGTTATGATCTCAGTGTCCTGGGATGGACCCCTGCCTGGAACTTGGCTCTCAGCAGGGAGTCTGCTTGAGGATTTCTCTCCCTCTCCCTTTGCCCCTCCCCCCCATTCATGCTCGCTCGCTCTCTCTCTCTCAAATGAATGAATAAATTTAAAAAAAAAATAAGATGAACCATAAAAGCTGGTCCACTCACAACACTGGTTTGGGTTGGAGAATTGTCTATGGGGGCACCCACAAATAGCAGGAGCCCAGGTGAGTGCCCACAGGCCTTTCCATGGATGGTATCACCATCTATATGCTGAGACTGACACAAAACAATGTATTTTTCATTAAAAGTTTGACATTTATGTTAATGTGCAAATGGCTTATTATTGTTCTTTTAAAAGCAATCAATAGGGGTGCCTGGGTGGCTCAGTGGGTTAAGCCTCTGTCTTCCGCTCAAGTCATGATCTCAGGGTCCTGGGATCAAGCCCCGCATCAGGCTCTCTGCTCAGAGGGGAGCCTGCTTCCCTCTCTCTTTCTGCCTGCCTCTCTGCCTACTTGTGATCCCTCTCTGTCAAATAAATAAAATCTTAAAGAAAAAGCGATCAATAAAAGTTTATAGAATTTATCAGGTTGAATTTCTAATGCTAAATATAGAGAGCTATAGCCTGCATAAGCAAGATTTCCTTGGGGTCCTTTATCAATTTTAAGAATGTAAAGGGATCCTGAGACCAAAAGTTTGAGAATCACTGTGCTAGACAATTTGAAACACTGAGTGGTGATGAATGGATTATTAAGTGAATAATATTTCAGTTAATAAATTTGTATATTATAGGAGCTTTCCAGAATATTGAGGCTTTGTCCCAAAGTAATAAACTTAAGTATGATTTTAAAATTTTTGGCAAGCTATTAAGCAGATTTTATCGTGGGTCTGAGGGAGGAAAGTGGTCAGGGCAGACAACTACCATTCTATAATAGAAAAGGAATCTATTTATTTGTTGCAGAGTTGGCAGTGATGGATTTTCAGATTCTGAATGCAGCTTACTGACTCTACCATGATATGGGTTTTGTACTTTAAAAGTAGAGCAGGTAGCAGATGGAACCCCATGTGTCTTAAACCATTTTCTGAACTTGTGAATGTTTTTTTCTGCTCCTAAAGGATCACTATAATTACATGTGCTATTTTTGTTAGTTCTATGGAGGAAAAAATTTCCAAGTTACGTCAAAAAAGCTTGTTCTAATTTTATTTATTTAGTTATTAAAGCATGATGACATTACTGAAGATACCTAAATACTTAAATTTTATTAAGCAATTAATTTTTTTATGACTGAATATCTTCTCTTGAACTTAAATAATGTACCAGGTGAACTGTAAGTATAAAATGTAAACTGTAAAAATGTACATATCCAATTTAATAATGTGAGTCTTTGTTGAAAATCATATTAATCATTCCTTGAAAGCCTGGTGAAAATGACCTTTGAACTGCCTGGGTGGAAAAATCTAAATGCAACAAAAGAGGGGAAAAAGGAACATAAAAAGATAGCCATTGAATGGTCTGTTTAATATAAATATATATATAAATATATATATATGTGTGTGTGTGTGTGTGTATATATATATATATATATATAAAGATTTATTTATTTTAAAGAGAGAGAGAGAGATTGAGGTTTGGGGGGGGAGTAGGGGGGAGGGAAGAGAACCTCAAGAGAACTCCCTGAGTATGGAGCCCTATGAGAGTGCTGGATCTCACAACCCTGAGATCAGGACCTGAGTGGAAACCAAAGTCTGTCAGGTAACCAACTGTACCTACTGGGCCACCTGGGTGCCCCCAATTTGTCTGTTTATAAAACAATATAAATGTTGAAAATTTTAGTTTAAATATGGCTAAGACATTTTTCTGCTCAGAATTTTTATTTTTATTTATTTATTATTATTTTTAAAGATTTTATTTATTTATTTGACAGAGAGAGATATAGTGATACAGGGAGCACAAACAAGGGGAGTGGGAGAGGGAGAAGCAGGCTTCCTGGTGAGCAGCAAGCCCTACGGAGGGCTCCATCCCAACACCCTGGGATCATGACCTGAGCAGAATGCGGATGCTAAACAACTGAGCCACTCAGTTGCCCTAGGATTTTTAATTTAGTTTGCAGATATTACACATGAATTGCCAGCATATTTTATTTGGCATGTTTCATCCAAACCTTTAAAATAAATAAAATTAAGATAGCTTTAAGTTTACATAAATTTAAAGACTATTTTATATATGTTATATATGTATTTCATGTTTCATATATATTATATTTATATTTTATATATGTATTATATTTCTTTATATATGTATTATATTTATATTTTATTGATATATACTATAAACCCATATTTTTCTTTATTTTATATATGTATTAGATTTTATAATCTCTATATTTTATATATGGATGATATTTATATATTTTTTAAGATTTTATTTATTTATTTGAAAGAGAGAGCATAAGCTAGGGGAGGGGCAGAGGGAGAGGGTCAAGCAGACTCCCCACTGAGTTGGGAAGCCCTGACCAGGCTTTGATCCCAGGACCCTGAGCTCATGACCTGAGCCGAAGTCAGACACTTAACTGACTGGGCCACCCAAGTGCCCCCCATGATATTTCTATTTTATTTATATGTATGTTATATTATATATCCATACTGAGTAATGGGAAAAATTAAAATATATTATCAGTTCTTTAAAGGAGTAAAGGTAATATTCTAGGTTAGTTTTCCCAAATACCTGTTCAAATAGAGTGTTCCCATGGAATTTTATAAAAGTTCAGCTGAAAAACATTTTTATGAAATAAGCCTTGGGAATATTGCATATTTTTTCTATCTTGGAGAATTACATGCACATTAGCTTTTTTAGTACTCAGAAGTTTTCCAATAAAGACGTGTTTCTTCTCTGGTGTGTGTGTTTGTATATTTGTAATTTGATCTTGAAAACACTTGTTTTGGAGCATCAGTGAACAATTTTAAATTATAGGTTTGTGTATCTAAGAAAACAATTTGAATGGATTATTACAGTTGCTTTTAATTTGAGTAAAACTTGAATTTGCCATTTCTAAATTTCTTCTTGCCTGAAATTAAGAAAGAAAAAAATCTTGTTTAAACAAGACAAAATGGATTCTTTAAGAGTGCTTTGTGAATAACTTTCTTCTGGACAAATATAAAATATGTCAGATATTAGAAATATGGTGACTGTGCATTATTCAAATAAAAAGCTATAAAAATAATTCTTTGCATTTGTCATGTCTTCTACCTGCCTTTTGCCCCAACAGGTTTAGATAGTAAAGCATTCATACTCATATGTTGTTGTCTTTTTTTTTTTTTTTAAAGAAGGGAAGATTTTTTTTTTTTTTTAATTTATTTGACAGACAGAGATCACAAGTAGGCAGAGAGAGAGGAGAAAGCAGGCTCTCCACGGAGCAGAGAGCCCGATGTGGGGCTCGATCCCAGGCCCCCAGGATCATGACCTGAGCCGAAGGCAGAGGCTCTAACCCACTGAGCCAACCGGGTGCCCCTGTTGTTGTCTTTTTAAAACCTGAAATGCTATCAATTGTTTTGATATGTTATTTCAGTTATCTCTTAAAGAGTGTTTTATTGGATAGATTTAAATTTTCTAGATGATGTATGGATATGGATAGATAATTAGTGAAGGACACTGAATTAAGATTGCCCCATAAGTATAATTATCTCACTTTGTGTTTTTGTGATGTGTTAATGTGTTACCCATCTTGTCCAATAAGATGTGACATAAAGTCAAAGGAGACTAGGAAATTATTAACCTAAATGCCTGTAATGAAAGATATTTTATTTTATTTTTTTAATGAAAGATATTTTTAATAAATAATTTTTGAAATGTGAAATTAAAGATACTTATATATTCTCTATTTGGGATCATCAAAGTTAGAATTCAAGAAGAAGGGACGCCTGGGTGGCTCAGTTGGTTAAGCGGCTGCCTTCGGCTCAGGTCATGATCCCAACGTCCTGGGATCGAGTCCCACATATGGCTCCTTGCTCCGCAGGGAGCCTGCTTCTCCCTCTACCACTCTGTCTGCCTGTGCTCACTCTCTCTCTCTCTCTTTAAAAAAAAAAAAAAAAAGAATTCAAGAAGAATCTTGCTTTATAAAATTCTTTTGCAATTTAATAGATGTCTTGTTGGACCATGTGTGCATTGAGCTTAAACAATTTGTTTATAATTAAATAATAGTATAGTTTAAGTAATTTTTTCCAAATTGGTTAGAATTTTTAAATAACAAATTGTCCAATATCATAACCATATAGCCACATGTGGCTATTGAACAATTGAAATGGGAGTAGTCCAAATTGAGATGTGTTGTAAGTGTAAAATACACAGTAGATTTTGAAGTCATCTGAAGTAAAGTTTGTAAAATATCTCATTAATATTTTTATTTTATATTTTGAGATAACATTTTGCATTTGTTGTGTTAAATAGAATATATTATCTAATTAGTTTCACTTATTTCATTTTACTTTTTAAATGTAATTACTAGATATTTAATATGGTTCTCATATTTCTATTGAGTAACACTGCTATGACAGATCATTGTGAAGTCTGGAAATTAAAAAAGCTTTACAACTTCCTTTCCACCTTTCTATCTTTTATTCTTCTATTATTATTTTTTTTACTTTCCTTATTAGACTTAGAGCCAAAGTAGAAAGTTGAATAAAAATGGCATGAGAGCAACCATTCTTACTTTTTCACTTCTCTCAGGGAAAAAAAAAAATAAATAAAAATAAGCGTTTTAATATTTTACCATTGTGTTAGGAGACCAGAGAACCAATAGGGTATATATATCTTTTATTTATATAAAGGAATCAGCTCACATGGTTATGGAAGTGGCAAGATTGAAACACTTTGGGCAAGTCAGAGGGATGAACATTTTAGTAAGTGTTGATGTTGTGATTCTTGATTCTAAAATGTGCAGGACAGGCCAGAAAGACTGCAAGCTGAGACATTTCTATGTTGCAGTCTTGAGTCCAGATTTCTTTTTCAGGAAAATGAAGTCTTTGTCAGAAGACCTTCAGCTGATTAAATGAGGCCAATTCACATTATGGAGGGTAATCTTTTTACCCAAAGTCGATTTAAATGTTAATCACGATGGAAAAAAGAGCTTAAAAAATGTTAATCACATTGAAAAAATACTTCATACTTAACATTTAGACTGATGTTTTTGATCAAACAACAGACACCATAGCTTATCTAAGTTAACATAAAATTAACCATCACAACCATTAAATAAGATTTTTTTTTGTTTTCATTTGAGTCACCATATTGAACAAATTCCAGTATTTTCCTCATTTTATGAGAGACATTTCTAGCATAAATGACTAGTATCTTTTTCAAATTATTCTACTGCATCTATTGAGATGAACATGTAAGTTTTGCAATTTATTCTGTTATTGTGGCAAATTTCATTTATTGATTTAAAATTTTAAACCAGTCTGGAATTCCTGGTTGTTCCAGTTAATTATTACTTTTTAAACTATTTTTGTATCCACGTGCTAATATATTTTATTTCAATGTTCGTGAGAGATGTTTCTTTTCTTCAAATTTTTTTGAAAATCAGGTTTGAAATTAGTGTTATGACAAACTCAAAAAAATGAATTTAAGTGCTCTCTTCTCCGTTTTCTAAAAATATTTGTAAGATTATTTTTTTCCATAAATATTTGGTATAAACTTAGCAGTACAATCATTTGTACTTGGAGTGTTCTTTGTGGGAAGGGTTTTAATGAGTAATTCATTTTTTTTTTTGAACTGTATGTTTATGTGGATTTTCTATGTAATATTGTGTCAATTTTGGTAAATTGCGTTTTTAAAGACATTTGTGCATTTAAGTTGTAAAACTTATTGGAATAAGTTTCTTTTTGTATGTGTCTTCCATTATTTTGATACTTTAAAGCCTGGCAATCTAGAGTGATAACCCTCTCATCCTCCATATTGATAATTTGTGTTTATCTCCTTTTTGCCTTATTCAGTACAAGAGATTTACTGAATCCGTTAAACTTTAAAACATTTTTAACTTTGTACATTTTCTTGACTGGATTCTATTTAATTTTATATTGCCATGATATCTTACTTTCTGCTTTCTGCTTAGTTATGCTGCTTTTTTATTTTATTTTTGACACATCAAAAGTTGTACATAATTAATGTATAAAACTTGATGAGTTTGGAGGGAAGTATTTATCTCTAAAACCTGCCATAATCTATTCCATAAACCTATGTCTCACCCAGAAAAGTTTCCTCTTGACCATTTAATTAATTAATTAATTTATTTATTTATTTATTATTGTTAATGTCATAAGAGCACATATCTACTTACCTTACAAATTTTTTTTAAAGATTTTATTTATTTATTTGACAGAGATCACAGGTAGGCAGAGAGACAGGCAGAGAGAGAGAGAGAAGCAGGCTCCCCGCTGAGCAGAGAGCCCGATGTGGGGCTTGATCCCAGGACCCTGGGATCACGACCCGAGCCGAAGCCAGAGGCTTTAACCCACTGAGCCACCCAGGCGCCCCAACTTACCTTACAAATTTTTAAGGGTACAATATAATAAGGTTAATTAAAAGCTCTATGCTGTACAGTAGTAGATCACTGGGGGTGATTCATCCTCTATAATCAGGAATTGGTATCCTTTGACTAAAACTCCCATTTTTCCTTTCCTCCCCAACCATTGGCCACCATTTCTTCTCTGCTTCTATGAGTTTGCTTATTCTTGGTTCATAGTGTAAATAAGTGGTATCTTGGAGTACAACTCCTCTGTGTATAGCTCAATATCCTAGATACTTAGCATAATGTTCTCCAGGTTCATCTATGTTGTCACAAATGGGAGTATTTCCTCTTTTTAAGAATGAAATACTATTCCATTGTATGTATATACCACATTTTCTTTATTCATTTACCCATCACTAGACATTTAGGTTGCTTCTGTATCTTGGTTATTTTGAATAATTCAGCAAAGAACATGTGAGTGCAAATATCTCTGAGATCCTGAGTTCAAGTCTAGATAAACAGACAAAAGTGGGATTGCTGGAACATGTGGTAGTTCTATCTTTAGTTTTTTGAGAAACCTCTATACTGTTTTCCATAATGGCTGTACCAGTATGGAGGTTCCAGTGGCTGTACAAATTTCCATTCCTACCAACAGTATAATAGGGTTTCCATTTCTCCACCTCCTTGCCAGCCAACCCTTGTCATGCTTTGACTTTTTGCTAATAGCCTATCCTATTGTGAGGTGATGGGTCATTGTAGTTTTGATTTGCATTTGATGATTAATGATATTGAGTCCCTTTTCAAACCATTTAGCCATTTGTGCATCCTGTTTGGAGAACTATCTCTTTAGTTCCTTTGTACCTAAAAAAGTCAGTTGTTTTTGTTTGTTTGTTTATGTTTTCTGTTGGGCTGTATGAGTCCCTTTATATTTTGGAAATTAACCTTTGTAAGATATCTGATCTGCAAATAAGATATCTGGTTTCCCTTGTTCTCTTGTTCTGTGGGTTGCCTTTTCACTTTATTGATTTTTTTCTTTGCTGTGCAGATGTTTTTTAGTTTGACATCATCCCTCTTGTGTGTGTTTGGTTTTATTTTCTGTGCTTTAGGTGTCATATCCAACAAATCATTGCCAATACCAATGTTATGAAGCTTTCCCCCTATGTTTACTTTCAGGAGTGTTTTAGATCTTACCTTTATGTCTTTTCATTTATTTTGAGTTGACTTGTGTAGGTATGAGTCCAATCTCTTTTTTTTTTTTTTTTTTTTGGTATATGGATAATCAGTGTTTCCAGCACTAGTTTTTGAAGAGATTATCTTATATCTACTTTGTTTTCTTGGCATCCATGTCAAAAAATCATTTGAGTATGTGTGTATATATATATATATAGGTTTATTCTGGGGTTCTCTGTTCGGTTCCATTGGCCTATATATCTGTTTTTATGCCAGTGCTATCCTGTTTCAGTTATTGTAGCTTTGTTGTATATTCTGAAATCATGAAATGTGATGACTCCAACTTTGTTCTTTTTTCTCAAGATTGCTTTGACTATTTGGGACCTTTTGTGATCCCACAGGAATTTTAGGATTTTTAAAATATTTCTGTAAAAGATGCCATTGAAATTTTGATTGATATTGCATGGAGTCTGTAGATCATTTAAGGAAGTCTGGACATTTAACAATATTAATTCTTCCTATCTATGAACTGTAGACCTTTGCATTTATGTGTCTGCTTTAATTTCTCTCATCAGTACTTTACTGTTTCAGTATACAGGTCTTTCATCCTTGTATAAGTTTATTCTTGAGTATTTATTATTTTTTATGATATTGTCAGTGGGATTGTTTTCATAACAGTTATGCTTTTGAAAATTGCATAAAATTAAAGGTTTAATATTAAAATCTTTATTTTCTTGTTATATGAGAATTCAGAGATGTGCATTTTCATCTCATAGTATTGTAATTATATATCACATATTTTGATAAATTGTATTATCAGTATCATTCCATTAAACATTTGTGACATTTCCTGAATAATTTTATTTTGACCTGTGAGATATTTAAAAGTGTTTTACTTAATTTTCAGATATAAGTGATTCTTTCTAGATTGCTAATGTAACTGTTTTCCAATTTAATTAATGGGGTCAGGCAAGTAAATCTAAGTTTTTATAAATTTGTATATTATTGAGATGCTTTTTAGTAGTTGTGCATATGGTCTGCTATGGTGTATATTATTTCAAGAACACATACCCTCAAAAAGAGTATGTTCTATAATTATTTCAGGGGATATAATATATAAGGCATTAGATTAAGGTTGTTGACATAATTCTTCAACTTATGCTTTTTTGTCTAGTCATATCACTAAGCACTGACAAGGGTATTGTGGGTATGTTTGTTTTGCCCATTAATTCTATTAGTTTTAACTTCAGGAATTTTGAAACTCTCTTATGAGTGCCCCAAATATTTGTGACTGTTAGGATGTTTTTATGAACTAAATCTTTTCACAAGAAATTCCACTCTATCTCAATGTTGTCCTGAAGTCTGTTTTGTCTGATGTAGAAATACACCCTATGTTTATCATGCTTATGATATATTTTTCATTCTTTTATTTTCAAGTGGTTTGTTTCTTTATAGTTAAAATGAATCTCTTGTTGTTGGAAGAAAGTTGTTTTCCTTTTTGTTCATTTGGACATTCTTCACCATTTAATTGAAATACAAATTAACTGGAATACATATTCCATTTACATTTTATGTAATGTTTGGTATAGCAGGATAAGTTCTACCATTTTGCAAGTTATCCTCAATTTGTCACATGTGATTTTTTTTTTCTTTCTACATTCCTCCTTTTCTGTGAACATACTGGTTAATGTGTTATTTATGTTATTCCTTGTATTTATTTCATATATTCCTAATTTCCTGGCATTATTTTTATTTGTTTATCTAACTGGTTGCTCCCAAAATTAAAATATGTATCCTTAATTTATCACCAAAAGAGTACTGGAGTGGACACAGTAATATCAGACAAAATGGACTTTAAGATTAAAAAAAAAATGCCACTGAGACAAAAGACCTTTTAAAATTATGAGAGGGCCAATTCAACAAGATGGAACAATTTAAAAAATGCACCCAAGAACAGAACCAAAACATAAAGCAAAAGATGACAACATTGAAGGAAGGAATAAGTAATTGAGCAATAATAGTTGATTTAACTATCCCACTTTCAGCAATAGTCAAAAAACCTAGGGTGTGGATCAACATGGAAAGAAAGTTGAAAAACACTATACACCAAATAACTTAAAGGACATTTAGACAACAGTTAATGAACAACTGCAAAAGGCATGTTCTTTTCAAGCACATAGTGGATATTCTGAAGGATAAACTAAATGCTGGCCCACAGATTAAGCCTCTATAAATTTAAAGATTGAAATCATACAAAAATCTTCTCTGACAACAATGGAATTAAATTAGAGATCAACAATAGAAGAAAATTTGGGAAATTTACATATATGTGACAACATACTTGAAATATCTAATGGGACAAGGAAGAAATTATAAGAAAATAATTAAACATTTATTAAAATGAAGAAATCAAAAACATAACTTACCAAACTTATTGGATGCAGCTAAAAGTAGGACTCAGAGGGAAATCTACAGCTATATATACCCCTATTAAAGTAGAAGTATGACCTCAAATTGACAAACTAAGCTTTCCCTTTAAGAAAGGGAAAGGGGAGGGGTGCCTGGGTGGCTCAATTGATTAAGTAGCTGACTCCTGATTTAACCTGAAGTCATCATCTCAGGGTTCATGAGATGAAGCCCTGCATGGGTCTCTATGCTCAGCAGGGAGCCTGCTTAAAGATTCTCTCTCTCCCTCTTCTTCTGCCCTTCCCCCCTTCTCTCCTGTGTGTGTGTGCGCACGCGCACGTGTGCGCACGCACGCGCATGCACTCTCTCTCTCTCTCAGATAAATAAGTGTTTAAAAACATTAGAAAAAATGAAGAGAATAGAAGGAAACCTAAGCCCAAAGCAAGTAGAAGGAAAGAACTAAACATTAGAGTAGAAATAAATAAAATAAAAAATAGAAAAACAGAGAGAATCAATGATATTAAAGGATGTTTCTTGGAAATAATAAACCAATTTCATAAAACTTTAGGTTTACTAAGGAAGAAAAGAGAGATATGCAAATAACAAAAATCAGAAATTACAGTGAGGACATTACCACTAACTTTAGAGAAATGAAAAGGATTGCAAAATAATATTCACAATTATACCCCAACAAATCACATAATCTAGGTAAAATGGACAAATTCCTAAAAACACATTAATTACAAAGACTGCCTCAGGAGGAAAATCTCAACAGATATATATGTACATATATATATGTATATGTCTGTTATTCAACATTAAAAAGGAACAAAGTATCAATACATGATACAACTTGGATAAACCTTGAAAACATGCTATTTGAGAGAACTCAAATACAAAATGTTGCATAATGTATGATTCCTTTTTGTTTTATGTCCAAAATATTGTCAAAACCATAGAGATAAAAGCTGATCAGAAGTTACCAGGGCATGGGATCAGGGGATTAGGATGATTATCTAAAGACTATGTGGTGTTTTTATGAGGTAATGAAAAAAATTTTAAAACTACAGAGAGCTGGTGGTTGCAAACATTTTGAATACACTAAATATCAGTGAACTGTATACCAAACAGCAATGAATTTTGTACTTTAAAATGGTTAATTATGACTTATGTGAAGTTTGAATCAGTTTTAGGAAATCAAGCATAGTTATCTCATCTTTGAAACCTGCTTAAATTTGTAAGTTTATTATTTGTGTAATGTTTAGATCTTACCATTCATATAATATTTCTTAAGAATTAAAGTATCGAGGCACTGGGGTGGCTCAGTGGGTTAAGCCTCTGCCTTTGGCTCAGGTTATGATCTGAGGGTCCTGGGATCAAGGCCCACATCAGACTCTCTGCTCAGCAGGGAGCCTGCTTCCCCCTCCCCTCTGCCTGCCTACTTGTGATCTCTCTCTCTGTCAAATAAATAAATAAAACCTTTTTTAAAAAAAGAATTAAAGTGTCTAACATTGTACTCTTATTAATAACATAGCATTACATACCTAAATTTTTCAGTTGTGGAACTATTACTTTATTTACCTAAAAAAGAAGAAGGACAACCTTCACTAAATTGATGATAGTACATAAGTAACATATTGAAGTAGCAAATGTGACTTATAAGTAAAACACTCTTCTTTGTCTTGTCAGATGTTTTATAGAGGTTCAATATATATTATATGACATGCATCTTACTCAAGCTTAGCACACTTAGTGATTAAAATAATGATAGGGGCATGTGGGTGGCTCAGTCAGTAAGGTGTCAGACTCTTGATATCTGCTCAGGTCATAATCTCATGGTTCTGGGATTGAGCCCCGTGTTGGTTCTGCACTTGTCTGCTTGAGTTTCTCTCTCTACCTCCCCCCCGCCCCTCCTCCTGCTCATACACACACACACACACACACACACACACTCTCTCTCTCTCTCTCTCTCTCTAATAAGTAAATCTTTAAAAAAGAAATAAGATAATAATAGAAGGATTTTTACATAATAACATGAATGTAGATAGTAAAAAAAAAAAAAAAAAAACAAACCTAGAGTTGGATTTATTTACTGCATAGTTTAGTATAAATTGCAATAAATTCTGGAAAACATTACTGTGTTTTTTTATTTTAGAGTTCAGCAAACTAGTCAAAACAGATATACATTATACAGTTATTGTACCGTTTTTACAAGATTCCTTTTTGTATGGTGTAAGAGAATTGTTGAGTTTCATTCTTCTACACATAGCTGTCCAATTTTCCCAGCACCATTTATTGAAGAGACTGTCTTTTTTCCACTGTATATTTTTACTCAAAATGGATAAAAGACCTAAACATGAGGCAGGAATCCATCAGAATCCTAGAGGAGATCATAGGCAGTAACCTCTTCGACATCAGCCAAAGCAACTTCTTTCAAGACATGTCTCCAAAGGCAAAGGAAACAAAAGCAAAAATGAATTTTTGGGACTTCATCAAGATCAAAAGCTTCTGCACAGCAAAGGAAACAGTCAACAAAACAAAGAGGCAACCCACAGAATGGCAGAAAATATTCGCAAATGGCAATACAATAAAAGGGCTGATATCCAGGATCTATAAAGAATTCCCCAAACTCAATACACACAAAACAGATAATCACATCAAAAAATGGGCAGAAGACATGAACAGACTCTTCTCCAATGAAGACGTACAAATGGTATCAGACACACGAAAAAATGTTCATCATCACTAGCCATTAGGGAGATTCAAATTAGAATCACATTGAGATACCACCTTACACCAGTTAGAATGGCCAAAATTAGCAAGACGGGAAACAACGTGTGTTAGAGAGGATGTGGAGAAAGGGGAACCCTCTTACACTGTTGGTGGAAATGCAAGTTGGTGCAGCCACTTTGGAAAACAGTGTGGAGATTCCTCAAGAAATTAAAAATAGAGCTTCCCTATGACCCTGCAATTGCACTACTGGGTTTTTACCCCAAGGATACAGATGTAGTGAAAAGAAGGGCCATCTGTACCCCAATGTTTATAGCAGCAATGGCCACAGGTGCCAAACTGTGGAAAGAACCAAGATGGCCTTCAACGAACGAATGGATAAGGAAGATGTAGTCCATATATACAAGGAGTATTATGTCCCATCAGAAAAGATGAATACCCAACTTTTGTATCAACATGGAGGGGACTGGAAGAGATTATGCTGAGTGAAATAAGTCAAACAGAGAGAGTCAATTATCATATGGTTTCACTTATTTGTGGAAGATAAGGAATAACACAGAGGACTTGGGGAGATGGAGAGGAGAAGGGAGTTGGAGGAAATTGGAGGAGGAGATGAACAATGAGAGACTGTGGACTCTGAAAAACAATCTGAGGGTTTTGGAAGGGTGGGGGTGGGAGGTTCGGTGAGCCTGGTGGTGGGTATTATGGAGGGCACGTATTTGCATGGAGCACTGGGTGTGGTGCATAAACAATGAATTCTGGAACACTGAAAAAATTTAATTTTTTTTTAATTTTTTAAATTTAAAAAAAATTTTAAATATTTTAAATATTTTTAAAATTTTTTTAAAAAATAAAATTTTAAAAAATTTAAAAAATAAATAAAAATTTTAAAAAGATTCCTTTTTAATTCATTATTTAGAAGATTTAGAAACTAATGATACACTGTACTAAAATTTTTTTTCTCTTTTCATCATAAAGGACACACCAAAAATAATTAGGAATTGCATTGTAATTTAGTTGTAATGTGTATTTCAACTTAATGTATTTCAACTTAACTTTATTTTTGTTACTGAATTGTACATGAAGTTATCAGTGAAAATAGGTTAAGAAATTTAGCATGCTCTATGTTTCAGGAACTGAAAACGATTGCCTCAGTTATGATGCTTACAGTATAGTCAGTGATATCCTTAATAGGGTCATCATTCATACTGTGAAAACATCTGTCTGTTTCATAATATAATTTTGGCAAGACTGACCTGAAAGCAAAATTAATTTTACTGTATTAGTTATGACTTTCAGTGGTAAAGAACAAAAACCCAAATCAACCTACCTTTAAGAAGTAAAATAATTTAATACCTTGTTTCAACCAGAAAGTCCAGGGGTTGTTTTGGCTTCAGGAACAATTGGATCCAGAGACTGAGATATTACATTAGGAATAAATCTTCCTTCATTTTATGACTCACTTACCTGTCTTTGGCATGATTCCCAGGCAGACTCTGCAAACGTTGTCATTAAATATAGCCATCAGGAGCTTCAGAATTCCACCTTGGTGTTTTGGCAACTTCAGTGGAAAAAACCAACTTCTTCACAAATATTTCAAGTTATAGATTCTGTAAGATTCTCCTTGGCTTGGCTGCTTCTTACCTCTCCCTGAACTGATCACTTAGTCAACCACTTGGTGCTCTGGTGAACAGATCTCTGTTATGTGATCCGGGAGTTTGGATGTGAGCCAATTCTGAAAGTAGCCAAATACTGAGATTGAGGAAGGAATATTCACCAGAGGAATGTCACCAGAAAAGAGGTGGATAAATGTTATGCTAAAACCATGCATGTTCACATAACTTAAATGATAAGTTATAATCTTTATGCAGCTAAAAAATCTGATTCATGTACCTTATACTGCTCACATTATAAATTAACTTGTACACACACACATATTGAAACATAAGTTTTATAAGCAATGTGCTGTGTTACAGAAACACATCTCAGGTTCAATGTGAGCTTTATTTACATCTTAGAGAAGAAGGCTTTTATGCAACTGGCATCAGCAATTTCAATTCTTTCAAAGTAGCAAGTAGAATAGAAGCTGCACATTTGAAGATTTGTATAATACTCTGATTTCTATAATAAATGGAAATAAAGATGAAACAGTAGCCATTCTAGGATTAATAGTGCATCAAAAGAGAAAGTCAGCATATTGGACAAGAACACACAGAAGCATATATTTTTAAGAAGTCAACATATTATCCATCACAAAAACAAGTTATGGCTACTATAACCTTAAAAAGGCAGGGAGAAAGGTGCTGACATTCTTGAATACAAAGCTGTGTTATAACCTAAAATACACTCTTATTACTCAATTTTCAATGGTGTCTATATACCCTAATTTAAAAGTAATATACTTTTTATTTTCCAAATAAATGTTGATGCCTAGTCTCAGCTCTTGGAAGGATTTACCGATAAAATTCAGTAGTTTATTTTTTAATCATTATGTGCTAGCTATGCTAGCATAAGGCAAAACAGCAAACTTGAGTATAAAACACAACAAAGTTTGTTTTCAGATGTCTCACAGTCCACTAATATTTATCAACACAAAAAGACACTGAAAACTGATGCAATTTAAAATATACAATAATAGGTGAATTACAAAGTATTGAGGGAACAAATATGAGCTGATGAATGATTCTATATTTGGATGGGTAGAGGACACAGTATGAATAAATCCATTTAAATAAATTTTTTGGAATATAAAATGGAAATATGTCAGGTGAAGAGAGAGAGAGAGAATGCCTTACAGTCTGGAGAATTATTTTGAAAGATTGTGTGGAGGTATGCAGGGATAAAACATTTGGATAGATTGGCTTATTTAGTGTCTATGATATATGAAAGAAAATATGAAATTTCTGGGAAACTGATGCTGGTATTGATATTTAACAGTCTCAAGGGCTTGGATTTTACCCTGTAGATTAGGAATCATCAAACATTTTGGCCTCGTAAACTCATAATGCTCTTAAAACAATTGACTCTGAAGATCTTTAACCTAGTTGAATAATTTATGTAGATAATCGCCATAGTAGAAATTAAAACTGAAAAAAAAAGTTAAAATACAAATTTTCTTGGGAGAGGCGGGCAGGGGCAGAGGGAGAGGAGAGAGAAAATCTTAAGCAGGTTCCACACCAAGTTCAGAGCCAGATGTGAGGCTCCATCCTAGGACCCCAAGATAATGACCTGAGCCAAAATCAAGAGTCAGACACTTAACTTACTGAGCATCCAGGCACCCCTCATATTTAACACTTTTTAACTTGTCATGTGGATCTTCCATGCATTGACACATTTCAATTTGGAGCAAAGAATTACATTCATTAACATCATTACCAATCTTTCCTGTAGGCTTTTGTTGTTGTTGTTGTTATTTAGAAGCTGTGATAGATACAAGTTTTCCAAAACTCTAATTTTCACTGAAAGCATGCATTTTAACATTGATAGGAGATACTGACATTTGTTTTCCTTTGAGAGACTATCTTTGTTTATTTTCAAGCAAATGTCTGCCAAATACCCACATCTGCATAGTTTATCTCTCTGTCATCCTTTTAAAAAAAAAAATGGTGTTCAATGAAAATGTGAGTAGTTTCAGCTCCGATTGCAGTCACTCATGTGTTTTCCTCAAGAAAACTGGTATATGGTATGCAGCAGCAGTTCATTCATGTTTATGTCTCATTTTTTTACACAGTATAATGAAAACAGACATATTTAAGTTCAAGATTTAATACAGTTGATATGTTGTATTGCTTTATCAAGGGCATTCTTAAATGAATCTATGCAATAGTCACTTAATAAAAATGAATCAGAGTGTGTGACAGTGAAGAATTTAATGGTTTTTAGAATACTTCTGTGCCATTGGCTTGATTCATGCCAAAAAACATGCAATTTTACCCAACATCATTTGTGTGCCAATAGTGCAAATGTCAACACCGTTAAAAGGGATGATAATTTTTAATATTATTATGAAGAGTTTTTGACCTCACAAACCCCCTGAAAGCATCTTAGGGATGCCCAGTGTCTGTGGAACACACTTTGAGAACTGTTGTCTTGGTATTGAGACACAAAGGAAAGTTTGAAGTTTACATTTTAAAATTCCAAATATCTGAGGGCGCCTGGGTGGCTCAGTGGGTTAAAGCCTCTGCCTTCGGCTCAGGTCATGATCCCAGGGTCCTGGGATCGAGCCCCGCATCGAGCTCTCTGCTCAGCAGGGAGCCTGCCTCCCCCCTTTCTCAGCTTGCCTCTCTGCCTACTTGTGATCTCTGTCTGTCAAATAAATAAATAAAATCTTTAAAAAAAATAAAATAAAATAAAATTCCAAATATCTGAAAGGGATGATTTTGAAATATTTACTTAGTAGTGAATTTGCCATGTTTGTGTTCTAGAAGTTTCTTTGGTTTCATGTAGAGAATGGAAAAAGCTAAAGAGGCAAGTTGTAGGATTTTCAGTAGAACATTATTCAGTATTCCAGCTAAGAAGCTACAGGAGACAGAAATGGGTCCTAGTAGTGATGGAAAAAAAAGTGAGGAACAGGATTATTTTAGAATATGATTATTTTAGTGATAATTGATGATTTAATGAAAGGATTGAGCCAAAATATTGTTCATTAATGCTTCAGATATCAATCTTGTTGACCAAGTAAGTAATGACGCTATTACTTGAGACAGCGCTGGCTTACCAAGTGTGTATTCAGTTGAGTTAATGACAATGTATGATCATGCATCTTACATGCTTTTTAAAACATGTTAAGATTATGGTACTTATAAAGAGTAATAGTTAAGTAGAAATATACAGTGATTTTTTAAAAAGATTTTATTTATTTATTTGACAGAGAGAGACACAGTGAGAGAGGGAACACAAGCAGAGGGAGTGGGTGAGGGAGAAGCAGACTTCCCACGGAGCAGGAAGCCTGATGGGGCTCAATCCTAGGACCTTGGGATCATGAACCGAGCCGAAGGTAGATGCTTAACGACTGAGCTACACAGGCACCCCTACAGTGAGATATTAATAAGGAGTAAGAAATATGCTTGGAAAGGCAAAGTGTGCTATGGAAACTGATTCAGACTTGAGCTCTACAGATGGACTCAGAGGAGGATAGCTTGAGATTTCCTTCCTCCAGTTGTAGTCTTTGAAGCCCTAGTACCTGAAGTCTTCATCAGTATTCCCTAGTACCCAACACATGCTGTGATATGGAGTAGGTGCTTAAAAATGAATGGATGAGTCAATGAACTAATGGAAATCCTCAAGGAACAAAAATCCAGGGAAGATAACATAGATGGAGATGGCAGAGCAAGTATATAAAAACAAATGGCAATAGTGCTCACCCAGGGATAGACTGAATAGTACAAAATAGTCCCTTAGAAACTTGATTCTAAGAAGTAATGTGTAATTTAATAATATAGATGGCATTTTAAAATGAAGGGATACTTTATATAGAATTTAAAATAACTTAATCTTATGCAATATAAAGAAACAAATGACAAAGTTAAGTGTTAATATCAACAGCAGGAAAAATCTAGAAGAAATTAGCAGTAAACCTATATCTATACTTAAGCAAGAAGTTTTTAAGCATGAATTGAATGGAAAAGGCCAACAGGAAAATGATGACAAATTTTACAAAATAAAATTAGAATACTCAAATACTAGCAATAGAGATAAAGATAAAATGAGTTTTCTTAATTTATAAATAAAACATAATAAAAATACATATTTTTTTTGTCTGTTCTTACCTTTATGCTTAGTAGTCTTCAAAGAATGAAGGAGCAAATAAGGATATGTTACAAGAAAAAAAATACTTTTCCTAGTTGTCACAATGGAAAGAAAAGTGGCATTTATATTGTATGCTTAATTGAAGTCATAGTCTGTCTTAACCTCTTTGCATTCATTTTCTCATTAAATACTAATTTCTGGAAATACAAGCAGAAATAGATTTTTTTTATTGAAGTAAAGTAGACATACAATATTTTACTAGTTTCAGGTGTACAACATAGTGATTCATCAGTTCTATACATTATGCGCTGCCACCATGATAAGTATAGTTACCACCGGTCACCATACTGTTATTACAATATTATCAGCTGTATTCACTATGCTGTACTTTTTATCCCCATAACTTACTTATTTTATAACTGGAAGTTTTACCTCTTAATCCCCTTCACCTATTTTACCCATCCTCTCATCCCCTTGAAAAATTATGTGACTAATAAGAAAGATATTTTGGTAGTAAGATTTGAAGTTAAATCCTTATTGATGAACACATTTGAGCAAAAGCTCAGGGAGAAAAAATTTTTTCCTGTCTAAATAAAAAATGTTGAAAAAAAAGTGTAAATGGGTTGAAACAGCATTCCAATTCACTGCTTTTCTGAGTGTAGAGTAGTATAATTTTTCCTTTTAAATATTTCTGTATATTCTAAATACACAGTGAATATTAGCACTTTATTATAAAAATATAAATGAATTGATCAGAGACATGGAAGGGGATAAAATTAGTATTTAGGAAGAAAATGGGAAATAACTGTTCAAAAATCCCATGTAGTCAATTAACATTGGCAAATGCTATGTGTGTGGAGAGTGATGAGATTGAAGCACCAAGTATATGGTTATTAGTGACTTTTTTTAGTGCAATTTTCTGATAACCAGTTGTCTCAGATCTATATGTAGTTGAAGTGTGTGTGTGTGTGTGTGTGTGTGTGTATGTGTGAGAAAGAGAGACAGCGACAGATACAGAGAGAGGTACAGAGAGACTGATAGGGGAATCAACTCAAGCAATAAATAATGAATACCTTCTTTATTTAGGTAAATTACCTGATGTTTTCTTGCTATGCAAAATTGGAGGACATTTCTATATAATATTCAGACTGATGGTTAACCATCTCCCTGTTTATAACTTATCCTCTTCAGTGGTTAGCCATATTAATTTTCCTCCTGAATAATTTCGATATCATTATATTTGTGCTTATTTTCACATCAGTGTTTATAATTGAATGCTTAATATTATTTCTGAGTGTGCATTTGTTAAAATAATGGGCACCATATATCTAATGAATTTTAATTGAAGAAATGATAAATATGTGTCCAACGACATAAAAATGTCAAATTTGAGTATCTCAGCTGCTTCTCTTGTAGTATATTAAACTGCAATGTGAACCAAAGACTTATGTCCAGTAATGTTCAATTTCCAAACTATTCCTACTTTTTCTTATCTTTCCTCTTCCATTTTCCTTTTCCTCCCTTATTATCTTCAGAATATGAAAGCAATAAACTTAACATATTTGTTAGTAGTAAGAACATGAACAGGGAAACAACTTTATAAAGGGATAATAAAATAACTGCAATCTTAGTAATTCATCAAGTAAAATAAAAAGTTCTCTACAGGTAATTAAAAATGATCAGCTGGACTCTTCCATCTGTTCTGAGAGCATGAATTCCCTGCTCTCCAAGAAATAGTTGTTTTCCTTTTACCCCTCCAGGAGCCTATATTTTATTCAATGAAAGGCAACATTAACAGTGTAATTTGGGAAGCTCTGATAAATTTCATATATTCATCTTTAGTCATTCTTATTCTATGTTCATAAGTAATTAAATGCCTGCTTATATTGGCACTTAATTATCTGGGTAATGAACAGATACACAATAACACTTTGTTGGCAAATGACTATATGTCAAATATGTCTACTTTTCTCTTTTTCAATATCACAAAACTGTTCCAGACCATCATCATATTTCTCCTAACTGAAATATCCAATTTCATCCCTGCAATCCCATATTTAAAAGGTAATACAGGAGAAAATCTATGTAACTGGATTTTTAAATGAGTATTTAGATAAACACTGAAAGCAAAATTCATGAAAAAATTTGGTAAATTGGACTTCATTAATTGTGACAAATACACCATATAAATGTAATGCATTAATAAGAGGGGGAATTGGATATGAGATGTACAGGAACTCTTCCTATTATATTTATAATTTTTCTATAAATCTGAAACTTCTAAAATAAAATATTTTGAAGAAAGATCAGTATTTTATAATGTAAAAACTTTGGTGTCATTCTTTTTTTTTTTTTTTTTTAAAGATTCTATTTGACAGAGATCAGAAGTAGGCAGAGCAGCAGGGAGAGAGAGAGGGGGAAGCAGGCTCCCTGCTGAGCAGAGAGCCCAATGCGGGACTCGATCTCAGGACCCTGAGATCATGACCTGAGCCGAAGGCAGAGGCTTAATCCACTGAGCCACCTAGGTGCCCCCTTTGGTGTCATTCTTTACTGAAATCCTTTCTTTCACTGTTTAAAATCAAAAGTCCATTAATATGATTTGTGAGATCCTCTAATATGGTTAGTAACACATGGAAGAATATAGCCCCGATCTCCCCCTCCAACTCCTCCTTGAAGGGCTCACTGTGTTCATGCACACCATGAACCTGCTTCCCTGTCAGCAGTCACTCACCTTCTAGCTGACTTACTCACTCATTGGGATGTAAGTGGATGTGATCTGTGCCATTCATAAGCCTAGCCAATATCCTTTCCCAATGTTTCTTCATTCCATTTCTGCCTTCTGACTGGATGGAATGAAAATGACAATGACAGTAGGCAGACCACCAGCTGAAAATGGGAGAATCTTCATCAGCCTCAGTCCCTGAGTCACTGTGAAGTAAAGCCTTAATTGACCTGAAATGTCACATGAAAAATAAATTAATTCTTTGTGTTCTAAGTCTTGGGAGTCTACTTTTGTTTTTGTAGCTTTGCCTTCCAAAACTGGCACATGGTTGTAATGAAGATTAACTGATATAGTATGTATAAAATTCATGGAACAAAGACTGGCACATAGTAAACACTATATAATTAATAGTTCTTGTTGTGATTTTCAAAAGGGTACCAAATTTACCTGGTATAGTTATTTGTATTGCACGTATGTTTATCTTCTAGTTGTAAGGGTGAAAACCTGATGTATTTTAAGCACTTGGCTGCAGAATCTGTACCTGACTTAGCCTCTCATTTTCCAAATCTTGTCTTAGCCTTTTACTCAGTAGGGTGCTGACCAAAAGAGAGGAGCTAAGGTAATTTCTACTGGTGTTCTCAAAGTTGGAATGGGTGTCAAATTATATATTATTTATAGGAATTATTTTCTTGAGCACACTGCACTTAAGTATAATTTTAAAATCACGCTATTAATAGTTTGTGAACATTTTATATGATTTTGAGCTATCTTTCTTTCTTGCTTGCTTGCTTTTCTTCTGGGCAATCACTTATCTCTTCTTCTGTTGTTGAAAGGATAGGCATGGAGTTAAAAATGAAGCCATCTATGAACTGACATCCAATATGAAACTTAAAAAATGTCTTCACAGAATTAGGAAGTATTATACAACTACACTATTTTCAGAATAGAAAGAATTCTTTTCACTATAAGTTAATGCTATGCCAATATCAACTGTTTACATCTTTCCCTAAACATATGTCCATTATCATGTGTACAAGCCCATAAAGATAAAAGAGAAGAAAAGCTGTTGCTGTATTGTGGTTGGTGTCAGAACCAGTAGCAGATCATTGCATCATAAAGAGTAATTTTTTTCATAATCAAGAACAATCTTGAACAGACTTCTCTCTAGACTGTATCCAAGTCTAGAGGATTAGTAAAACATCATTAATTTGTTTGAGTATTATGGACATTTACCTTAGGTTTTCTACTTACATTACCTGTGGGAAAATAGTTTGCAAAGATGTTTAATAGTGGGGAAATGGGAATGTTTCTTTGATAGTGAGATTTAAGTCCTATATCATTGGTAATCAAATTTGTTGAAGGTTTAACTACTGCTAATAAAACAATTATATATTATTATTCTATGAAGAACCTAAAACGTTATAGTTGTTTTAAATGACATCCATGCTTCCACTTTTGTTCAGTTTTATTGCAACTATTTGAATTAAAGAAAATGTATTTCTAAAACATGCTATTTAAATCAGCCATTTAACTTTATATTTGGTAATGAAAATATAAGGAAAATTAGGAATATATTAATATTATTCAATAAAGAAATATTTTAACAGAGTCTATTATATTTTGTTTTAATTTTTATTTTTTGTGATTTCATAATTTTTTCTTTCTGATTTCAGTCTGCATGTTACAGTTGAACTCTCAAAAATCCACATAGTCAATACATGAAACATGGAGTTCATTAATGGGATTACTGAAAAAAAATCTCAGTTGTCACTGAAAAGACAAATGAAGTTTTTTAGATCCATATCTTAGATTTAAAAAATTAAAGCATACTAAGTAAAATTAATAAATGTAGTTGAAAATTGGAAACACTGAATTTAAAATGTGACGTTTATAAAATAGAAATCAGGAATCAGAGTGGTAGGATGATGAGAATTAAGCAAAGTAGGAATAATGACCAAAACCCTGTGGCAATGGCAATCCCTATAAATCACTTAGGGCATCACCATTATTACAATTTCAGCAAGAGCACCCACACCCCTGCCATCAATATCAGCAGTCATTATGTAATGGTGACAGACTATTTCAGATAGAAATGCTATATGAAATTAGGAGAAGGTAAATTTGAAAACATTTTCAACTTATTAATGAGAGGCCCTTACCCTGAGTAAATATTTTGCAAAAGTTGAATGCAATAGTTCACTTTTGCTTTAACTGAGGGATGGGAATAAGCTCAAGAATATGGACTTGGTTTAGAGATGAAAGAATGTTAGCCATTAGAATCATTATTATTCATAAAAGAAAATAATTGTGCCAGGAGGAAAGTGAATTGAGAGAGGTTGCTACATTCATGAAAAAAAGGCGGTCTTTTTGAAGCAGAAATAAAAGGAAGATAGTAGAGAATTCCAGCTATTTTAGAGTGTAACAGAGTTAAAATTTATTTGCCTCCCTTTGACTTTACTCCTGGCTATAGAGCTCTGCCATGTAAATAATACATATTCTTACAGTAATGTCTAACATGACATGATATAATCACTTAAGGATAGGCCCAAACTCCTCAAGATAGATTATTAAAGCAGTTTGAACCTATTCATAAAATATGTTTTATAGACATAAAACACTAAGGGCTTTCTCTTTTGGCAGTCTTTGAGGAGCTGCTGAAGCCTGACATACTGCCTGTGGAAACTGTGAAATGAATAGACCATCAGTGAGTGGTGTGGGGGATGGACTCTTTGGCTCATATAACCCAGGGAGTATTATGTTTTATGACTCATTAAAGGTAGGAGAGGAGGGAGAAATATGCATTCAAATGTGCACAATCTTTTCTATCCCAGAATCGCTAAATATTACTCCATTTTAATGAAATTATGAACTGTCACAACACATCTCTAAGGTGAGTTACATTTTTGCTGATCTTATTTACTTGACTCTTAGATCTGTTGGGTAAGATGCAGAACAGTATCTTTAATAAGTAAACTCTGGGTCTGAAGGTGATAGAATCAAACTGCCCTGTGACAGGTGTGGCAGTGCACAGTTTCTTCTCAGGGTAAAGTCAGGTAGCATATTCAGGAAGAATTCTTGAAGAATTTGATAGGTTTTCCTTATTTTAGCAACAAATGCACAAAGAGGAAGCTTAGATTTTTCTACATGCTATTCAAGAATTTGTCTACTTGTCTTATAAAAGACCCTATATCCCGGATCTATAAAGAACTTCTCAAACTCAACACACACAAAACAGATAATCAAATCCAAAAATGGGCAGAAGATATGAACAGACTCTTCTCCAATGAAGACATACAAATGTCTATGAGACACACGAAAAAATGTTCATCATCACTAGCCATTAGGGAGATTCAAATTAGAATCACATTGAGATACCACCTTACACCAGTTAGAATGGCCAAAATTAGCAAGACAGGAAACAACGTGTATTGGAGAGGGTGTGGAGAAAGGGGAACCTTCTTACACTGTTGGTGGGAATGCAAGTTGGTGCAGCCACTTTGGAAAACTGTGGAGATTCCTCAAGAAATTAAAAATAGAGCTTCCCTATGACCCTGCAATTGCACTCCTGGGTATTTACCCCAAAGATACAGATGGAGTGAAAAGAAGGGCCATCTGTACCCCAATGTTTATAGCAGCAATGGCCACAGGTGTCAAACTGTGGAAAGAACCAAGATGCCCTTCAACGGATGAATGGATAAGGAAAATGTGGTTCATATACACTATGGAGTATTATGCCTCCATCAGAAAGGATGAATACCCAACTTTTATAGCAACATGGATGGGACTGGAAGAGATTATGCCGAGTGAAATAAGTCAAGCAGAGAGAGTCAATTATCATTATGGTTTCACTTATTTGTGGAGCATAACAAATAACATGGGGGACATGTGGAAATGGAGAGGAGAAGGGAGTTGAGAGAAATTGGAAGGGGAGGTGAACCATGAGAGACTATGGACTCTGAAAAACAACCTGAGGGTTTTGAAGGGGCGGGGGTGGGAGGTTGGGGAAGCCAGGTGGTGGGTATTAAGGAGGGCACGTATTGCATGGAGCACCGGGTGTGGTGCAAAAACAATGAATACTGTTACATGAAAAGAAATAAAAAAAATAAAAAATAAATTTAAAAAAAGACCCTATATCCTAAACTGAAAGTTTTGAACAAAATCTTTAAAGAATGAGTGATGTAAGCAGTGTAATTTTTGACCAGGTCTCAATCACTTGAAATTTTATCTTAGTCTCAATTGAAAATGTAACTTTTTAAAAGTTTATTTATTTATTTATTTTTAATTTTTTATATATTTTTTTATAAACATATAATGTATTTTTATCCCCAAGGGTACAGGTCTGTGAATCGCCAGGTTTACACACTTCACAGCACTCACCATAGCACATACCTTCCCCAATGTCCATAACTACACCCCCTTCTCCCTCCCCTCCTCCCCCCAGCAACCTTCAGTTTGTTTTGTGATATTAAGAGTCACTTACGGTTTGTCTCCTTCCCAATCCCATCTTGTTTCATTTATTCTTTTCCTACCCCCCAAAACCCCGACATTCCATCTCCACTTCCTCATATCAGGGAGATCATATGATAGTTTTCTTTCTCTGAGTGACTTATTTCTCTAAGCACAATACCCTCAAGTTCCAACCACATCGTTGCAAATGGCAAGATTTCATTTCTTTTGATGGCTGCATAGTATTCCATTGTATATATATACCACCTCTTCTTTATCCAATCATCTGTTGATGGACATCTAGGTTCTTGCCATAGTTTGGCTATTGAGGACATTGCTGCTATAAACATTCGGGTGCACGTGCCCCTTCGGATCACTACATTTGTATCTTTAGGGTAAATACCCAGGAGTGCAATTGCTGGGTCATAGGGTAGCTCTATTTTCAACTTTTTGAGGAACCTCCATGCTGTTTTCCAGAGTGGTTGCACCAGCTTGCATTCCCACCAGCAGTGTAGGAGGGTTCCCCTTTCTCTGCATCCTCGCCAGCATCTGTCATTTCCTGACCTGTTAATTTTAGCCATTCTGACTGGTGTGAGGTGGTATCTCATTGTGGTTCTGTACACTAATGTACATCAGTGTATTTCACTGATGCCGAGTGATGTGGAACACTTTTTCATGTGTCTGTTGGCCATCTGGATGTCTTCTTTGCAGAAATGTCTGTTCATGTCCTCTGCCCATTTCTTGATTGGATTATTTGTTCATTGGGTGTTGACTTTGCTATACACTTTATAGATTTTGGATACTAGCCCTTTATCTGATATGTCGTTTGCAAATATCTTTTCCCATTCTGTCAGTTGTCTTTTGGTTTTGTTAACTGTTTCCTTTGCTGTGCAAAAGCTTTTGATCTTGATGAAGTCCCAATAGTTCATTTTTGCCCTTGCTTCCCTTGCCTTTGGCGATGTTCCCAGGAAGAAGTTGCTGTGGCTGAGGTCAAAGAGGTTTCTGCCTATGTTCTCCTCAAGGATTTTGATGGATTACTTTCTCACATTGAGGTCCTTCATCCATTTTGAGTCTATTTTTATGTGTGGTGTAAAGAAATGGTCCAATTTCATTTTTCTGCTGTGGCTGTCCAATTTTCCCAGAACCATTTGTTGAAGAGGCTGTCTTTTTTCCATTGGACATTCTTTCCTGATTTGTCAAAGATTAGGTGACCATAGAGTTGAGGGTCTATTTCTGGGCTCTCTCTTCTGTTCCATTGATTGATGTGTCTGTTTTTGTGCCAGTACCATACTGTCTTGAAGATAACAGCTTTGTAATAGAGCTTAAAGTTCGGAATTGTGATACCACCAATTTTGGCTTTCTTTTTCAATATTTCTTTTGCTATTTGAGATCTTTTCTGCTTCCATATAAATTTTAGGATTATTTGTTCTATTTATTTGAAAAAAATGGATGAGATTTTGGTAGGGATGGTATTAAATGTGTAGATTGCTTTAGGTAGCATAGACATTTTCACAATATTTGTTCTTCCATTCCAGGAGAATGGAACATTTTTCGATTTCTTTGTGTCTTCCTCAATTTCTTTCATGAGTACTTCATAGTTTTCTTAGTATAGATTCTTTGCCTCTTTTGGTTAGGTTTATTCCTGGGTATCTTATGGTTTTTGGGTGCAACTGTAAATGGGGTTGACTCCTTAATTTCTCTTTCTTCTGTCTTGTTGTTGGTGTAGAGAAATGCAACTGATTTCTGTGCATTGACTTTATATCCTGACACTTTACTGAATTCCTGTATAAGTTCTAGCAGTTTTGGAGTGAAGCCTTTTGGGTTTTCCACATATAGTATCATATCATCTGCAGAGAGTGAGAGTTTGACTTCTTCTTTGCCAATTTGGATGCCTTTAATTTCCTTTTGTTGTCTGATTGCTGAGGCTGAAACTTCTAGTACTATGTTGAATAGCAGTGGTGATAATGGACATCCCTGCTGTGTTCCTGACCTTAGCAGAAAAGCTTTCAGTTTTCTCCATTGAGAATGAAATTTGCAGTGGGTTTTTCATAGATGGCATTGATGATATTAAGGTATGTGCCCTCTATCCCTACACTTTGAAGACTTTTGATCAGGAAGGGATGCTGTACATTGTCAAATGCTTTTTCAGCATCTATTGAGAGTATCATATGGTTCTTGTTCTTTCTTTTATTAATGTATTGTATCTCATTGATTGATTTGCGGATGTTGAACCAACCTTGCAGCCCTGGGATAAATCCCACTTGGTCGTGGTGAATAATCCTTTTAATGTACTGTTGGATCCTATTAGCTAGTATTTTGGTGAGAATTTTCGCATCTGTGTTCATCAAGAATATTGGTCTGTAATTCTCTTTTTTGATGGGATCCTTGTCTGGTTTTGGGATCAGGGTGATGCTGGCCTCATAAAATGAGTTTGGAAGTTTTCCTTCCATTTCTATTTTTTGGAACAGTTTCAGGAGAATAGGAATTAATTCTTCTTTAAATGTTTGGTAGAATTCCTTGGGGAAGCCGTATGGCCCTGGGCTTTTGTTTGTTTGGAGATTTTTGATGACTGTTTCAATCTCCTTACTGGTTATAGGTCTGTTCAGGTTTTCTATTTCTTCCTGGTTCAGTTGTGGTAGTTTATATGTCTTTAGAAATGTATCCATTTCTTCCAGGTTGTCAAATTTGTTGGCGTAGAGTTGCTCGTAGTATGTTCTTATAATTGTTTGTATTTCTTTGGTGTTGGTTGTGATCTCTCCTCTTTCATTCATAATTTTATTAATTTGGGTTCTTTCTCTTTTCTTTTTGGTAAGTCTGGCCATGGATATATCAATCTTATTAATTCTTTCAAAGAACCACCTCCTAGTTTCATTGATTTGTTCTATTGTTTTTTTTGGTTTCTATTTCATTGATTTCTGCTCTGATCTTTATGATTTCTCTTCTCCTGCTGGGTTTAGGCTTTCTTTATTGTTCTTTCTCCAGCTCCTTTAGGTGTAGGGCTAGGTTGTGTATTTGAGACCTTTCTTGTTTCTTGAGAAAGGCTTGCACCGCTATATATTTTCCTCTCAGGACTGCCTTTGTTGTGTCCCACAGATTTTGAACTGTTGTGTTTTCATTATCATTTGTTTCCATGAATTTTTTCAATTCTTCTTTAATTTCCTGGTTGACCCATTCATTCTTTCTTTATTTTTTTTAATTTATTTTTTTTTCCATTCATTCTTTAGAAGGATGCTGTTTAGTCTCCATGTATTTGGGTTCTTCCCAAATTTCCTTTTGTGATTGAGTTCTAGCTTCAGAGCATTGTGGTCTGAAAATATGCAAAGAATGATCCCAATCTTTTGATACCAGTTGAGACCTGATTTGTGACCCAGGATGTGATCTCTTCTGGAGAATGTTCCATGTGCACTAGAGAAGAATGTATATTCTGTTGCTTTGGGATGAAATGTTCTGAATATATCTGTGATGTCTATCAGGTCCAGTGTGTCATTTAAGGCCTTTATTTCCTTGTTGATCTTTTGCTCAGATGATCTGTCCATTTTGGTGAGGGGAGTGTTAAAGTCCCCTACTATTATTGTATTATTGTTGATGTGTTTCTCTGATTTTGTTATTAATTGGTTTATATAGTTGGCTGCTCCCATGTTACGGGCATAGATATTTAAGATTGTTAGGTCTTCTTGTTGGACAGACCCTTTGAGTATGATATAGTGTCTTTCCTCATCTCTTATTATAGTCTTTGGCTCAAAGTCTAATTGTTCTAATATAAGGATTGCCACCCCAGCTTTCTTCTAATGTCCATTAGCATGGTAAATTGTTTTCCACCCCCTCACTTTAAATCTGGAGGTGTCTTTGGGTCTAAAATGAGTTTCTTGTAGGCAGCATATTGATTTTTTTTTTTTTATCCATTCTGACACCTTGTATCTTTTGATTGGGGCACTTAGCCCATTAACATTCAGGGTAACTATTGAGAGATATGAGTTTAGTGCCATTGTATTGCCTGTAAGGTGACTGTTACTGTATATTGTCTGTTCCTTTCTGATCTACTACTTTTAGGGTCTCTCTTTGCTTAGAGGACCCCTTTCAATATTTCCTGTAGAGCTGGTTTGGTGTTTGCAAATTCTTTCAGCTTTTGTTTGCCCTGGAAGCTTTTTATCTCTCCTTCTATTTTCAATGATAGCCTAGCTGGATATAGTATTCTTGGCTGCATGTTTTTCTCGTTTAGTGCTCTAAATATATCATGCCAGTTCTTTCTGGCCTGCCAGGTCTCTGTGGATAAGTCCACTGCCATCTAATATTTTTACCATTGTATGTTACAGACTTCTTTTCCCGGGCTGCTTTCAGGATTTTCTCTTTGTCACTAAGACTTGTAAATTTTAATATTAGGTGATGGGGTGTGGACCTATGCTTATTGATTTTGAGGGAGGTTGTCTGCACCTCCTGGATTTTGATGCTTGTTCCTTTTGCCATATTAGGGAAATTCTCTACAATAATTCTCTCCAATATACCCTTTGCTTCTCTCTCTCTTTCTTCTTCTTCTGGAATCCCAACTATTCTAGTGCTCTTTCATCTTATGGTGTCACTTTTCTCTCAAATTCTCCTCTCGTGGTCCAGTATTTGTCTCTCTTTTGCTCAGCTTCTTTATTCTCTGTCATTTGGTCTTCTATATCACTAATTCTGTCTTCTGCCTCCTTTATCCTAGCAGGTAAGAGCCTCCATTTTTTATTGCACCTCATTAATATCTTTTTTTATTTCAACTTGGTTAGATTTTAGTTCTTTTATTTCTTCAGAAATGGCTTTTATCTCTCCAGAGAGGGTTTCTCTAATATCTTCCATGCCTTTTTCGAGCCCAGCTAGAACCTTGAGAATTGTCATTCTGAACTCTAGATCTGACATATAACTGATGTTCGTATTGATTAGGTCCCTAGCCTTTGGTATTTCCTCTTGTTCTTTTTTTTTGTGGTGAGTTTTTCCACCTTGTCATTTTGTCCAGATAAGAATATATGAAGGAGCAAATAAAATACTTAAAGGGTGGCAAAGACCCCAGGAAAATGCACTTTAACCAAATCAGATGAGACCCCAAATCGTGGGGGGGGGTGGAGAAAGGGGATAAAAAGAAGTTCAGGAAAAAAAAATTTAAAAAAAGAAAACAAATTAAAAAAATATAAAAAAGAAAAAACTATATATATTAGACTGGTGACTAGAACAGGGTCACCCACTTAATTTTGGGAGTATTTTGGTCTCTTAGAAGAAACTACCTCCCAAAATCTTAAAGAATGAAAAACATATATGAGGGTAAACACAATGAAGGGATAGAATATGCCTATAAAGATGAAAAAAAATTAATTTCTAAAAAAGGAGTTGATAAAGTAAGTTGGTTGGGAGAATAAAGAAAAAGAAAGTGGAGAGATTTTGCTCATGCTGGAGACTAGAACAAGCCCAGAGCTAGATTTAGGGTATATTATGATTTATTAGAAGTTGTACCCCAAATTTTTTAGAAGAAAAACCGTGTGTGTATACAAAAAACAGTTAGATACAATGAAGGATAAAATATGACTATATTAATGAAAGTTCAAAAAAGATCATTATTATTATTTTTTTATGAAAGGTATTGTTAAGATAAACTAGTTAAAAAAAACATTAAAAGAGGAGAGGGTAAAAGTTAAAAAAAATTAGAAGAGGAAAAAAAGTAAAATTAAAAAAAAAAATTAAGTTACTGCAAGAATAAAGAATCATGGGGAGAAAGCCATGAATTCCATGCTTTGCTTTCTCCTCCTCTGGAATTCTGCTGTTCTCCTTGGTAAGTGAACTTGGTCCTGGATGGATTTCTTGCTGATCTTCTGGGGGAGGGGCCTGTTGTAGTGATTCTCAAGTGTCTTTGCCCCAGGCGGAATTGCACTACCCTTACCAGGGGCCAGGCTAAGTAATCCGCTCGGGTTCGCTTTTGGGAGCTTTTGTCCCCTGAACACTTTCTGTAGAGTTCTGGAGGACAGGAATGAAAATGGCGGCCTCCCAATCTCCAGCCTGGAGGAGCCGAGAGCTCAGGGCCCCACTCCTCAGTGCGCCCTCATAGAAAAGTGCTCAATCACCCCCATCTCCCTGGTCTCTGGCTGAGCTCCGAGCTCACCCAGCCTGCAACCGTTTCAAGGTAACCCCTAGCTGAGAGCTCACTCCTTGGCTCTGTCTCTGTAGCCGGCTTCCCCACTCTAATACCTGCGAGCTCTGTGACACTCAGAAACTCCCGGTCCTTCTGTGACCCTGTGGGACCTAGGGCCACGCTGGCCCCATGTGGGCTTCACTCAGTTTAGCCTCTGGAGTGATGTCCCTCTGTGGAGCAGACTTTTAAAAGTCCTGATTTTGTGCTCAGTTGCTCCGCTGCTTGCCAGGAGATGGCCCCTCCCTCCGCGGTCTATCTTCCTGTAGCTTTGGAGTCACTTCTCTGCCATCCTACCTTTCAGAAAGTGGTTGATTTTCTGTTTCTAGAATTGTTGCTCTTCTTCTCTTCGATCTGCTATTGGATTTGTAGGTGTTTGCAATGGATTGATAAGCTATCTAGCTGATGTCCTGCTACCTGATGTCGTCTCAGCGTGCTACTTCTCCGCCATCTTGACTCCTCCCCTAAAAGTTTGTTTGTTTATTTATATATTTATTTATTTATTTATTTGACAGATGGAGATCACAAGTGGGCAGAGAGACAGGCAGAGAGAGAAAGGAGGAAGCAGGTTCCCCGCTGAGCAGAGAGCCCAATGCTGGGCTTGATCCTAGTACCCTGGGATCATGACCTGAGCTGAAGGCAGAGGCTTTCACCCACTGAGCCACCCAGGCGCCCCGATAATGTAACTTTTTGATGAGGGCCAGTGTCTGTGAAAATTCTGATCATTACCACATTTCCTAAGGCTGATTTCTTAAAAAAGAAAAAAAAAAAAAGGAGGAAACAAGAGGAAAATTAGTAATATTGTTTCAGCTCTGGGAAATTATTACTTCACCTACAGGAAAATAACTAAATGATTCAAACTCTTGATTTTCAAATTGGAAGTTACAAGTTTTATCTTGTGAAAATTTAACAGTGTTGATTTTCTGGCTATTAGAATTTTAATGAGAATATACTCATAACTATTAATAAAAATAAGCCATCTCTATATGAGTGGATTTGACTTTTGATTACTGAGAGCTATTGCAGGAATATGGACATCATAGTGAAATGGCAACAAGTTATGGAAAGGGATCCTATAGACATTTATATGCAGGTTTTTGTGTATATGTAGTTTTCAAATCAATTGTATAGATACCTATGAGCCGGTTGCTGGATCATGTGATTTAGTTTTGTAAGAAACTCCCAAACTCTCTCTTTATTGGAGTCCTTTTCCCCTGTCATCTTATAAATATATACAGTGTTCAGATACTCTTCATTCTTCATACACTATTCCTGGTAAACTGAATATACAAAATGTCTTCACCTAATGGTAAGAGCTCATAAACAATAGCTAGTGTGTAGCCTTACCTGACACTTCATCTCAAACTTTGCATGAAATTATCAAATTCATCATATTAGACTTCCTACCCTTGATAACAGCATTGCTATCCTCCTGTCAGGAACAAGCCAGAACACCTGCAACCTGGCAATAGTTGTTTTCCTTCCTTCTTCCTCGTCTCCTGTATGAGATCACTTGAGTAAGATATGTGGATACAACCTCTTAATTATCTATTTTATATATACACTTCTCCCCATTATTGCTCACATTATTTTAGTAACATTTTAAGTAATGTTTATGTTTTTCTTAAAATTAGCGTATAGTTCCTTATTGTCTTTAAAGTAAAATCACACTTCTGTGTGTTCTATACAGTAATATTTGACATATTTCTCACAATCCTCATATTTTTTCAGTATTGTATCTAACATTCCAGAGACACAGATGAATGTTTAACTCTTCAAATGGACTCTGAAAGTACAGTATTTCACCTACTCTTCCCACAGCCTGGAATGACCTTACCCCAGCTGTGTTCATTGTGAAAGTACCAAATGTCTTACTTCTCTAACAATTTATACAAACATTATTTCCTCTGTAAAATCCACGCTGACTCTCTTAAAATAGTTACCTAGTATTTACACTAGTGCTTTTCTAACATTATACCATTGTGCTAGAATTAATCATTCGTTGTCAGTTCTCCTGACTCTTCACCATGCTGTAAATGCCATGGAGACAAAGATCACCTGTTTTCAACTACATAGATCCCAGACAACCAGAGCTATGCCAGTAGGTAGTAAATGCTTACTAATTGGTTGAATGAGTGATAGTAAATTATATAATAACTGAGGGCCCAATCAAGTTGATTTAGTCCATGTCACAAAAGAACTCAGCTTTAGGGGAATTTAGCTTATTGTATTCTTATCTTGTAAAGAAAAATAAAGAAAAATGCATGCAATTAGAAAAAAAATATTTTGCAGGATTTTGCCCTTTTCTTGTTTGAAAGGGCAAAGATAATCTGTACTTCTTCTTCATACAACTTGCAAAAGGGAAAATATTTCTTTCATGGACAGAGAAAAATGTGACTGGTTTCTAAAAAAAGCAAAAAAAAATAAGTAAAAGAAAAAAGTCGATAGGTTGTTGCTTTGTGAAATGATACTAGTAAAAAGAATTTTAAGAGAAGAAAATTTAAGTCAAAATAATTAAATAACATAGTGTTTCAAAGTAATTTCCTAATTTCAATGATAACTCAAAGAGATTTCTCAGGGATTGATACTTTATCTCTGAACAAATAAAAATAGTTAACATTAAAAGACAGCATAGAGTGTGAACTTTTTTCTGTTTAGTTTATGTTTTTGCTAAAACTTAGTAACCTATTTAAATTCTTTTACCTGGCCTAGTACCACATAATGGCTATTAAAAAACAATTTAGATTAGTGGGTTCATACAGAAATTTGGTTAATATATGGATGGGATTCTTTTTAAAGTTTACTACAGGGACACCTGGGTGGCTCAGTGGGTTAAAGCCTCTGCCCTCCGCCCAGGCCATGATCCCAGAGTTCTGGGATCGAGCCCCACATCGGGCTCTCCGCTCAGCAGGGAGCCTTCTTCCTCCTCTCTCTCTCTCTCTGCCTGCCTCTCTGCCTACTTGTGATCTGTATCTGTCAAATAAATAAATAAAATCTTAAAAAAAAAGTTTACTGCAGTATGGTTTAATGAATTAATTATCAATGTGCTAATAAACAAAAAAAGATATTGCCCTTACAAAAGGAAAAGGTACATAATGGGGAGAACAATCTTTACTATCCATGGCCTTCTTGACATGCGTTTTGAGATGTCAACTTATTACATAAATCTTCTCTGGTATCTTTATAGGAAATAGCATTCACTACATCAAAATCCATCCACTAGCCATGTTTTACTTTTATTTCTAGCTGTTATCAATGAATTATTTATTTGTTTATTGTTTGTTGATCCTCACTAGATTGTTAGTTCTGTGACAATCAGAGCTCTGTTTGCTTATTTTCTATCGTATCCCTGGTGTCTAGCATATTGTAGGAACATAATAAATATTTATTGAGGAACAAATATAAATTAAATAATTTAACATGCCACCATAGCTCTAAGTCTGTTAATAGCTTTTATTTAAAGTCTATTTTGTATCATTTTAATGTAGCCCAGTGGTTCTCAACTAGGGGTAACTTTTAATCCAGGGGTCATTTTATAATGTCTGGAGACATTTTTGGTTATCACAGTGGAAGTGGTGGTGCTACTGGCATCTAGTGCATAGAGGCCTGGGATGTTGTTGGTAAACAACCTGTAAGGGCAATCCCTCATGACAAATTATCGAGTCCCAAATGTCAATAGTGCCATTATTTAGAAACACAGATGTAGCCTTATCACCTTTATTTTGGTTAGGATTTCTTGTTGTGTAATTTTATATTATCTTCCAATCCTATTATGAGCTAATGATTTCATGATTTCATTAAACATTGCCTAGGTTTATAATTTTATATTCTAACTGAAGAGTTAATGCATTTACATTCACATGATGCTTGAACTATTTGGAATACCTTCATATATGTTATTTCTCTTTTTTATTTTCCTTCCTGAATTCTTTTTTATTGATAAGGGAATGGCTTTTTAGAGTTTTAAAATCTTTTCATCAAAGTATAATATGCAAAGAAAAATGCACATAAGTGTATACCTCGGTATTTTTTATAGATTGAATATATCTTTAGATCCAACATTCAGATTAACAGAGTATTACCATTACTCTAGAAATCCCCTCATGTTCCTGTCCAGTCTGTAGCCACCCAAAAGGAACCACTGTTCAGACTTCTAGCAGCACAGATGAGATTGGTGTTTTGTTCTTTAGATAACTAGATTTTTGGAACATTTATCTTTTTTGTCTGATTTTCTATTCTATATTATGATTTTAAGGGTCATCCTTATTTTTCTATGTATCTGTATCTTGTCTATTCTAGTTGCTCTATTGTATTTTATTTGTGACTATGACACAGCTTATTTATTCGTTCTATGGTTGATAGGCATTTGAGTAGTTAACAGTTGTTTGGGGCTGTTAATTGTACTGCTAGCATGTATGCTAACATATATCTCTTGGTAAATCTATATCTACATTTCATTTGGGATATACCTTCAACCTAAATTATCAAATAGTTTCTCAAAACTGGTGTATAAATGTATATTCTGACAAACAGCATACAAAATTCTGGCTGTGCACCTCCTTACCAACACTTTTTCATGTATTTCATTTTAGACATTCTACTGTTTAAATTAATGGTATTGAAGTTTTTATTGGCATTTTATTGATTGTCAGTAAAGTTCAATAAGTACTTTTACCTATATTATGTAGCTATTTTGATATCTTTTCTTTGGTGAAGTGTCTTTTAAAACTTTTTCTCCCTTTGTGCTTCCTTCATCTGACTTTTCTTCTGATTGATCTACTGGAGTACTTTATATGTTCTGAATTTGTCAAATATATGTATTGTGAATATCCTCTCTCTCTCTTTTACTTTGGGTTGCCAGCAAGTTGTTGTTGTTGTTGTTGTTGTTGTTTTATTTATTTGACAGATCACAAGTAGGCAGAGAGGCAGGCAGAGAGAGAAGGGAGGAAGCAGGCTTCCCGCTGAGCAGAGAGCCTGATGTGGGGCTCATCCCAGGACGTTGGGATCATGACCTGAGCCGAAGGCAGCAGCTTTAACCCACTGAGCCACCCAGGCGCCCCAGCAAGTTGGTTTTTAATCACTTTATTTCTCATTTATTAATTTGGAGTATATGCCTTCTATTTCAGTTACTTTAATGATTATCCTTAAAATTAAACATACATGGAATTTTACACTTAGTAATTTTCTCTACACCACTCCCAAAAGGATATATGCTTTAAACCCATTCACTGATCTCATGAGAGATAAGCTATCTTTTTCTAGTATTTTATCTACTTCTTTGTTTTTAGCCCTACAAATTAGACATTTATTTATCATTATTTTAATAGGCTGTGTTTCCTAAAATTTGCCCACATATTGAACATTTTCTTCATCTTAGTTCTTCTGTGTGATGTTTGCTTCTTTCTGGAATGATCTTTTAGCACAGTGATTCCAGACTATACCATATATAAGAGAAGCTTGGAGGGCTTGCTGAAGCACACATTGGTGGGCACGTGATGCGTGCACATGGTCCTTCTCGGAAGACACTGGTGACCTGGAAGGGGCCAGAGGGAGAATGCAGAGATGGCATCCCCAGCGTCCCTGGTCTCCCAGGAGAATCACAGTTAGCTCCCAGATGTGTACTTAATCAGAAACCTAACAGATTGGGTTAGGTTTTTGAAGCAGCTTTTGAAGTAGTTTTTAAGGTATGTGAATGGGCCTTTTTCAGGGAAAGACTGGGAGATGGGCATTTCTGTCTCCTCTGTCCATGCTGAGCCTGAACCTCTGTGGTGAATAGTCCCAGCGAGTCCTCCGGAGCAAATTAAGAATTGTATCTTTGGGGGCGCCTGGGTGGCTCAGTGGGTTAAGGCTCTGCCTTCGACTCAGGTGATGACCTCAGGGTCCTGGGATTAAGCCCCATATTGGGCTCTCTGCTTGACAGGAAGCCTGCTTCCCCCCTTTCTCTGCCTGCCTCTCTGCTTACTTGTGATCTCTCTCTGTCAAATAAATAAAAATCTAAAAAAAAACAAAGACAAAAAAACTATATCTTTGTTTGATGTCGTCTTATGGGTCCCATGGTTGCAAGCTCCATTAACTTTCAGAGCAGGTTTTTTAAAGGCCTGTCTATTAAGTGGAGATCTTAAAAGCTGGAGGGCTAGACATTGAATCCAATGCCCTCACTCCTTAGGGAGAAGTTGGGAGTTCCTTCCCCACCGTCTGTTACTGTGCTGGGGGTGTGGTTTATAACAAGAGTGTATTTCAGCCTTTCCTATGCAGTTCAATGTGGGTATTTTCTCATTCACCCAATGTAGATGACACACTCAGCTAGTTTCTGGATTTCTTTTAGTGGCAAATTGCTCTGTGTGTAGCTGTAGATTTGGTGCATCCTTAGGTGGAGGTGAGTTCAGAAGCCTCCTGTTTCGTCATCTTGAAATAGAACCCTGTCATTCTTTTCACTCATTGCCTAATCTTCTCATCAAACCTGTTCCCTCAGAGTAACTCACGTCTCAATAAATGGAATGTCATTGCTTCAGATGCTCAGATCAAAAGCTTTTCCAAGTTTTTTTTTTTTTTTGTATTTTCTCATAATATTCTTTTTATTCATATTACTCTCCCCTAACTCTCCAATTTCAAGCCTCACTGACCATTTCACTCTTCCTAAAACAGACCAGCCCTGCCCCTTCCTGGCTCTTCTTAGGACCTTTGCATTTACTATTCCCTCAGTTCTTCCTCTAGATATATTCATGACTTCTTCCCTTGCCTCCTTCAAGTCATTATCCCTATGACACTTAATTTGTAAGACTGTCCCTGCACACTTTATAAAATTGTAGCTCAATCTATCACATTTCCTATTCTTTTTACCTGTTTTGTTTTGGGTGTCTGCAATATAGGCTCCATCAGGGGAAGGATTCTTTTCTTTTATGCTCAACACCTTATCTCTAGTGTCTATCTCAGTGACTGGTGCTCTTAATACATTTTTACTGAATAAATAGATTGACCTTAATGATCATATTCTTTTATCTTCCTTGCTCTATATTAATACCTGATCTTCTTATGTTTTAACTATTTTTAATATTCATTTTTCATATAATTTTTTTCTTCTCTCCCTAATTAAAGAAAGAAGTTATAAGCCCCTTAGTGGTAGTACTATATCTAATTCAAATTATCTCTTTTTAAAAACTTGGTTTAAGGAGGTGATTTTTTACTCATTTATCAATTTCTGTAATAAGATCTTTACAATGTGAATCTAGTCTATAAAATTATGATTTATTCAATGCAAAGTGAAGTACATGCTCAATAAGTATTACACTATTAATGGACAATGGAAATTTTTCATTAATATTTTACTTTTTCCCAAATTCATAATAGACTATATAATCATTACTTTTTCATCATAAATATTCTCAAATATTTAGAATTACCCATATCTTGTTCTTCACTTGTATTTAATTTGTTAGAACTTTGAAAGTAAATTATATTTTAAAAACCTGAATCATTCTTGCTATTCTTTTTACTCTTGGTTTTTTGAGTAGTTCTGGTGATGAAGTTTTGTTGTTGTTATTTGAGTTCATAATATATAGGTTCTCAATAGTTACTTTGTTTTACTAATCATAGAAAATTTTCTTAAAATCCAAAATGCACTACTTTATAAAATAAGTATTTGCAAGACAAAACAGTAACAACGTTTATAATATATTTAGTGCTAGTTTAGAGTTACACATATAAATATTCCAAAATAAGTCATGAATGGAAGGCTGAGGAGATAGAGAAAAAGCTTAATAAAGAAGAACTTCAATTTGGCATTGAAGGAAGAATGCCATTTCAGCAAATGACTGACATAATTGGGATAGTTCAGTTGGGGGAAAGCTGGGATGAATTAACTGGATACTCACACCCATGATGAATTGACATTGACCAAAATTAGTGTTTCAGTGGAAGAGAGAGTAAAATTATAGTTAGGAATTTTTGCTTTATGGATGCCCTTTCTTGACCTATAGGCTAAAACACACATTAGCATTTCTTCTGATTTATAGTGTTTGGATTATGTATAATGAATCATGGGGAATCTTTTTAATGGCTAAAAACATATCTAAATAACAAGTAACACGAATTTGCTAAGGAAAAATGTCATCATTAAAGACTCTTGTACGGCAGTTCTTTGTGGATTATTCTTAAGACAATTGTAATTTGTTGAAATTAATCCTCTCATTCAGGAGAGATGAAAGCTGTTATAAGGGTCCTTTTGTCTATTTAATTAGTCCTTGTTCTAAATCCTCTACATCGCCCTGAAAAACCGATTTGTACATTAGTAAAATCCAATAAAACTAACGTGTGGAAATGAGGGGTTGGAGGAACTAAAACCTGTGCGGAAGAAACATTAGGAGGGTGAATAATAGAGTCATGGATTTTTCTTTAAGTCACCGTGCTTTAGTGTGGGGGAAGCTATACAAGGAGCTGATGTACAGTCAGTGCTGGATCAATTCCAGGTAAAGGATGATAAATATGGGTTTTTAATGCTATTCATTAAACATTTAAAATATATAATTTTACTAACTTCTTGTTAACACCTAACATTTTATCTTAAAATAACCCTCAACTAGATTATAAACTCCTTGGTGGCAAGGGTGAAGTTTAATTGTTTTGTATGCCATTCACAATGAAGCACGTATCATCTGTAGTAGAGACTAAATATCTAATAAATCATGAATGCTACATTAGATGTTCCTGAATCTTAATTTTAAGCAGATGATAAGCATTTTTCTTTTTATCCTACATAATTAATTTGGAAAGAGGAACAGTATTTGGAAGTCATTCTTGCATCTCTCATCTTGTATCTTACAGGTAAGTTTCTCAGGACCCTGAAGCTATGCTCTGGAGAACTGGCTGACATCTACTTTTCTGAATTTTCACTTGTCCTAGGGAAGTGCATTATAATGCACTGTGTTACTCTATGAGATCTGTTGTAAAGAACATTTAGGATTTTGAAGACATGTTTTTATCCCAGACACATCTGCTTAAGGCCTTCCACTTTTCCAAGGGCAAAGAATGCCTTGTATTTATGATGTTTTGCATGCTTTAGAACTCAGCTGTAAAAAAAAAAAAAAAAAAAAACATTTCTTTTTAAGGAAGAAGAAGAAGAGAGTGATTAGGAGATAATACTGAATAGATGCCACAGCAAAACATACTACAAAGACTGCATGCCTGCATGTGCGGGGAAGAGAGACACTCACAGAGAGAATGAGATACAGAGATAGAGACAGACAAATGTTTTATAGCCAACGATGTGAAAGATTAAATTTAAAAGATCACCTCCAAAAAACTAGAGTAAGAACTCTATATTACTCATTCCTTTTTGATAAAAGAGTGGATGTCATGAGATAAGATATGTTATTAGTTTCTCAAAAGGACAGTATCTCTATACATGTCTCAATTTAAACTGAGTCTAAATTTCTAATATAGAAAGCCCTTATTTTTGTGCTATCTGAATTGAAAATTGATTTTTTGGGGGTTAGTCAACAAAAATCAACTAGAAGAGAAAAAGCTAATTACATCTGCTCCATAATTATGATCCCATAATGTTATTATTTCTTTTAATTTTGTGTATGTAAAAATGAGGACAGAGAAATACAATTCATTTGGAAATCCTAGTTACCAGTTAAGTATGACCAATCAATTTTTAAGTAAAACAACAAGTAAGTAAGAAGTCTCTTAAATTCTCTCCAATCTAGTTTGTTTTCCTTTCATTTCAACAAACACACACACACATACACACACAAACACACACACATTGACTATATTATGCTCTAAATAAATATTTACTGAACCTTGAGTAGTGCTTTAGAGTGTGAGTGAAGAATCCTAGGAATGGTATGGTTTGCATGAGGGAAAAAGATCAGATATCTGTGAACAGATCAGAGACTCAAAATTCTATTGGAAGGCCATTGATTCCAAAAGGAAGCTCTCATTGAAGGACTTGCTTATTCATTTTATAAACCTGCTTTAAAGTCACCAAAATTTGCCACCAGTATTTGCAAGTGTGTTTGTTCTTCTAGTTGGCTCAGGAGTTCATTAGTTTGTGGCAGAAGGGAACAAACTGAATCATTCTACAAATAAAGTTAATTTATTGAGACACTAATATTGGAAAGAAAGTGATTGGGGCTAAAACAATACAGATTTTATTTTATTTTTTTAAAGATTTATTTATTTATTTGAGAGACAGAGAGAGAGAGAGAGAAGCAGATTCCCGGCTGAGCAGAAAGCCCAACAGGAGGCTAGATCCCAGGACCCTGAGATCATGACCCAAGCCGAAGGCAGACCTTAACCGACTAAGCCACGCAGGTGCCCCAACAATACAGATTTTAAACTGCTTGTTGGAAGGACTGAAATGTTAGCACTTCCTAGTATGATTTTGGTCCTGATCAAATTTGTTACGTTTGATAAGTTAAAGGAATTGTGACAGTACTTTAATTAACATCCAAAGATAGACTCAGAAAAGAATAAGGCAGATGTTATAAACGTTAATGATACCTACCTTTTGGAAGGGGATAGGTAACAGAAAGTTGAACATAAATAATACAGTTTCTTGAAATCAGAGTCCAGTATTTTATTTAGCAAATGTATGAAATTCAGGTTATTATATATTTGTGTGTGTATATGTGAGACATTTTTGTTCTTTGAATACTTACATTGCACCCTCAAATACTTAAGTTTCTGTAAAGGTTTCAGTATGACACTTTTCAAACTCATGTGCCCACTACCATTTAGGAGATACTAACCATGTGCCAGTCATGACGTTGAATAGTTTTATTTTTAATTCTCACAAATATCTGAGTGCAGTATCTTAATCCCCATTTCCTTCCTTCCTTCTTCTCTCTCTTTCTTTCTTTCTTTCTTAAGATTTATTTTTTATTGGGGGGGTGGCTGAGAGAGAAGGGGAGAGAGAATTCTCAGTTAGACTGCCCACTGAGTGCAGTGCAGGGACTCCATCCCCAGACCCTGAAATCATGACCTGAGCTGAAATAAAGAGTCAGAGGATTAACCCACTGAGCCACCCAGGTGCCCCTGTAATCCCCTTTTTACAGTGTTGAAACAGTCTCAGAGTGCCTAACTTATTCACATTTATAAAACCAGGGAGTGAGTGACTGCATGATGCTTTGAACTTAGGTCCCTATGCATCCCAAACATTTCTTTGTGTAACACAGAACATTGTTTTACAAATAAATAAATGCTCATATCTCAGTCTGCTTTCTACTTTATGCCAAAGATAAGTAGCTACTTAGACTACCTGTGTTCCTTCCTGGTTAGAGAAAAAAAATTATTTATTTTTCCTTACATTCTACCCATCTCTCATTTTGTTTCCCTTTCGCATAGACCTGCAACTCTGACGAAAATAACTGCTTAGCTGCTCTCATCTTGAGTGTGTGCTGGGAAAGCAATTTTGTCACGTCCACTTGAAGCTGTAGGAACACACTGGCTAGATACATTTATGAGAATGCCAGAATGAAATTAAAAGATTTCGTATTTCATTTTTGTCTTAGTCCTACAACGCTTCGCGTTTACACAGTGCTGTGCAATTATCTTATCTTCCCAGCGCCTATGTGAACTTTTTTATCTACATGCTATCGCAAGATGTGGAAGCTGAAACACTGACATTAGGTCATTCACCCAAGGTGACATGACAGAATACTACAGAATTTAGAGCTCAAGATACATCTGTTTCACTAAGCAGAAGATAGTCAAGATTGTTTTGTGAAAAATGAATTAAAATTTGAAAGAAAATTCATTGCAATGTTTGAGGTGATATTTTCAATAAAGCTAAAGGCTAGAGCTGATTGTTAGTGATAAGACTACACAGTATCAGTGGAAAAGGACAAAATGATATGGAAATAGAGAAAATATTTAATGTGGAAAAGTACAAAAAGATGTTTGAAGCACAGAGACAATCTTCAGTATGTGGTAACAAAACCAACAAGAGTAAATTATTTCCTGACACCTGTAAACTACAATCCCCACAAACAAAATCTAAAATAAAAAGTTTATGATTTGAATACTGTGACTAAAAGCAGTACAAACACATGGTTTTAGATAAAAATACTTTTAAAATAATGGAATTAACTTAAAATGTCTAAGGACAATAGCTAGACCAAAAGATAGTGTGGTAGTGGAAAGTGACTCAAAGTTGTTAAAAAAAACAAGTAGAGGTATGGTAATTATATTTTAATGTGATTGATTAGATCAAACAAAATGCATAAAAGAAGATTTTCTTTTATACTTGAGATCATTTTTTCAAAAACTAGAATTAGATGCACAGTTTTAAAGGAAATGTTATAATTAGTAATCCCACTCAGAACAGAAATAATGATTCTTGCAATTAATTTTTAAAAAGAATAAAACCTGTTCTTAAAAATTTTGGAGGAACTAAATGTGAAAAAGTACAGAAGATAATTCCAGTAAAAGAAATCAAAATATAAATTTAAAAATTTAATATGATTACAATATTGCCATTATTTAAAATAAACTGATAATAAGCTAGAAGTACCTCTTTTATTTTAAAATTTTAATTTGACATTTTCTTAGGCAAATACTTTTTTTTTTTTTAATATTTTATTTATTTATTTGACAGACAGAGATCACAAGCAGGCTGAGAGGCAGGCAGAGAGAGAGGAGGAAGCAGGCTCCCTGCTGAGCAGGGATGCGGGACTTGATCCCAGGACCCTGGGATCACGACCCGAGCCGAAAGCAGAGGCTTTAACCCACTGAGCCACCCAGGTTCCCCAAATACTTTTTTATATAAGAGCACATATTGCCTTAGGCAATTCATTCTCTGGTGGGTATAGTCCATATTTCCTGATGTGGCAGCAAAGGATTCTTGTGACCTTACTTCCTTTGGGAGCTCTAGATTCGTTCCCAATTTTGGACCAGGCTATAGTTTAAACAGCAAGCACATTGCTGGGCTATACTGGAAAACTCTACTTGCACTGATCTCCTTTTCTCTCTGTTATCATTATATTAATATCAGTTTAAGAAACTGCCACCCTCTCTTGTAATTGCTACTTTATATGCCCTTGAGGGAAAAGTATGCTTTATTTATATCTTTTTTCATGGAATAAGCTATAGTTCCTGGTCCACTGTCAGTGTGCAATAAAAGTTTCTTAATATGTTTGCTACATGATAGTCTGAATAATGGTATTCCTTGGGGAAAAAAATGAGTGTTTAAGTTACCACTATCAACTAATATTTTTGTTAGCAGGTGATAAGTTCCAGAAAAGAGTCTCTGTATATGCATTTTAGAAACCTGCCAAACTTCTGAAATTGGATTTAATGGACAGCACGTTGACTATAATCGATGATATCGTAGTGCATACTTCGAAGTTACCAAGAGTAAATCTTAAAATTTAACTTTGTATGGGAATGGATGGTAACTTGATTTTTTAACGATTTATTGGGTCAATCACATTGTAATGCATACAAATATCAAATCATTATATTGTACCACTGAAATCAATATATAGTTGATCCTTGAACAACATGGGTTTCGACTGCATGGGTTTATTTAAAGTCAGAATTTTATAGTGCAGTACTGTAAATGTATTTTCTTTTATGATTTTCTTAATACTATTTTCTTTTCACTAGCTTACTTTATTGGTAATTCTAACATGTGTGTACTATTCTTCTTCTTTATTTACTTAGGAATTGAGAAATCTTAGTCCAGGAAGTGGGACAGCATAAATTTGGCTCATTTTGGCCTATTTGGCAACAGAATACAATAGAAAACATGTAGATGTTCATGTCATGTGGAATTTAGTTTGAATTCTATCTACCATTTAGTTGGTATGATAATTTTATTATTTTCAATATTCAGTTTCTTTGCTTCAAATTAACAAATATTATTGAGAGCTTTAAAAGAGATGATCTATGCTAAGTGTATAGTGCTTTGCTTAGTGTTGTGGGGACCCAATCGACATTATCCCTTGTTTTCTTCCACTTCTCTCTCTGATCATGTTGTCATCCCTTCTCTTTCCGGTACTTTGGCCACATCTACCTGGTCATTTACTTACAATAATGCCAATTTATTAATTTCCAGAAATTCTCGATCTGTGATAGCACTTCAGTGTTTTAAATTTTTGAATATTTTAACCTTAGAGAAAAAATATACTAAGAATATACTAAAAATATCTGAATTCATAGCTCTCAGATCTGTCAAATCCTAATATTGTATTCTTTATTATTACTGGATTTTTTTTAATTATTTAATCTATAAACTACATTTTAACCCCATAAATTATATCTCTAATTTCTTTTCCTTCTATTTTATTATTTTCTTAAAATATATCATATTGATTTATTTTAATTTTTTTAATTTATTTTTTAAAAATATTTTTTATTTTTATATTTGACCGAAAGAGAGAGAGACAGCAAGAGAGGTAACAGAAACAGGGTTGGTGGGAGAGGGAGAAGCAGGCTTCCTGCAGAGCAGGGAGCCCAATGCAGGGCTCGGTCCCTGGACCCCTGGGATTATGACCTGAGCCAAAGGCAGTATGTTGCATATAGTTTTCATAATTCTCAAACATATTTTGATACTACTACTATATATGTTTATATCCAAAAATTATAGTAGCTCTTACTGGTCTTTAAATTTTAATAAAGATATCATACTCCAAGTATAAGTTTGCACCTTGCTTTTTAGACTTACCATTACGCTTTTAGGTTTATTCCTATTGATACAATAACTTTATTCATTTATTTTGATTATTGTACCTACTTTTGTGAATATGCTACACCATTCCATTCATATGCAATAACTACCTTTCTATCACAACCTTATTTATCCATTAATTCTGGTTTCCATATATTGAATGTTTTATAATAGTCTTTGTGAAGATCCCACAAACATTTTGTTAGCTACAGTCAATTCTCTTTCCCTCAAATAATAGAAGCATATTGTTATGTTTAAATATTATAAGTCTATGACAAATTATGACAGTTTCTTGAATTATTTTTTTCTAAGCATGATTCTTTTCCCCAAGGACATTATTTTTCACATTTCAATTCATTTGTCTAATAGCCACTCAATTTTTCTTAAGGAGAGAGTTTTTTATTCTACTAATTTCTACTCTCTTCTATTTTAATTTTTTATTCTTTTTAAATTTTTTAAAATGGGTTTTATTTATTTATTTGAGAGAGAGCAAAAGCGAGAGAGGTCACAGAGGGAGAGGGAGAAGCAGACTTCTGGTTGAGCAGAGCACCAAATGCGGGGCCCGATCCCAGGATTCTGGGATCATGACCTGAGCTAAGGTAGACAATTAACTGACCGAGCCACCCAGTTACTCTTCCTCTTCTATTTTAAATATAATTTAATGTATCTCACCTTCTTCTAGTATGAAAATACATTCCTAAGTTCTCCCAAGAAGATCTTACCATGATTTTTGGAAAAACAATGTTCAATGTCAACATCTTTGTGTATAAATATTGTCCACAGCTGAACCATTATAATATAATTTTCTTTCTTAATTTTGAATTCTTTTAAATTTTGTGGGCCCTGGGTTTCTATGCTCTCTCACTCATTTCCTGAAGAAATTTTATAACCATTAATTGCATCATGTTATCCGTTAATGCAGTTTTTTCCTAAAAACATTACTCGTAGAACCTTCTAACTTTGTGTTCTAATTTAGACTCAGTGTTCACTATCTTCACTGCACAAATCTTATCTTGGGACTTTTCTTAAGTCATCATCCTAGCAGTTTATTTCACTTCTCTCCTGCACTGGACCAATGCTTTCTGCATTTCTAGGTCTTGCCCATTCCTCACTTTCACATCCTCATTTCAGTAGTATACAACACCCTTCATCTTTCAGGGGTAAAACTGTTGATAGATATAATATAATACATGATAGTATATACTTCTACTCATACATTTTAGCAAAGTTTGCTTAAATTCTAGATTGAGAATATTTCCCTCTCAGAATTGTTTCATTGTGTCTAACTTCCTTTGGATCTAGAAACTTATTTAATTAGATTTAGAGGAATTTTCCATCAGTAGTTGTTTAAACATATCCTCTTTTAATTTATTTTATTTTTAATAATCATAGTCAAATAATTCAGGGATTCAAAGTTATAAAATATAGCACAAGTCCATTTAGCTACCACTCGAGAAAAGATATGTGCAAAACTATTATCATTATCTTAGCATATGGCAATGGATCAAAGACTATGTATACCTTCAATAAAATGAGATATTGCTAAATTGCTCTTCTCTGTCCTTTCCCCAGTTCAGCACCATCAGCAGCATATGAAAGGAGTTTTTGTTCTACATCCCTCCCAACATTTAACATTGTCAAGTTTTAAAATTCTGCCAATATCAAGAGCACGAAATCCTGTTTTCTTATTACTTAATTTGCATTTTCCTGATTTCCAGTGAGTTAAAGCATCCTTTCTTATGTTTCAGGCTTCTACCTCTCATACTTTTTTAGGGCCTACATGTCAACAGTGTCAAACCCAGATTCTAAATGTGAGGCATAGATGATATTGACCTTTGCCTTACAGAAATTTAGAATGTCTTTTCCATTTCTGATATGTACACACATTTTGTTTCTTTAGCTCACCTGTGTTTTATACTTCATGTATAAATATATGAGTGTGTGTACACACATGCCCACTCACATATTTCTATACATACATTTTCATATATACATACACACACACAACATGTATTCCTGGATTTTTAAATTTTATCTGTCATCTCTGAGTGTTACAAACCATGCCAAAACTGCTTTCTGTGTCTTTTGCTGTAAATGACAGATGAACACTGATTTAGGTGGTTTTTATTTAATTTAAAATCATCAACAGTTTTAAAATCTATAATTGAGAAATATTCAAGTTTATAAAAGTTGAAACATTGCAATATGGTTCATCAAAGTTTTTTTTGGTTACCTATTTTTTGTGATATGTAATATCTACTAGTTTATAAATTAGGGTTGCTGTATTTAGCCAACAAAAATATAGGATGCCCAATTCAGTTGTATATTAGATAAATAGCAAAATGTCTTTGCATATAAACATGTCCCAAGTATGCCCATACTTAACTGAGCATCCTGTATTTTTTGTGGTAACATTAATAAAATGCACTCATTTAATTAAATATTTAGGCAAATATTACAAACACTTTTCAAACAATTTCTTGAGTTTTCTGCTCTGGTAGATTTTCCTACTCTCCCATTTTTTTCTTATTTACTGAAATCAGCAATACAATGAATAATGCCTCCTTTTGAGAAACATTAGACATGCCCCATAACTACAAATTATGATGGCAGTGGGAGTAATATAACATGGTGGAACAAGATTGCTGGGATAGAATTCTGGCTTTAACATTGACTAGCTTTGTGAATTTAGGCATGCAATGTAACCTCTCTGTGCCTTAGTTTCCTTTCCAGGAGATGAGTTAATATATGCATTAAATATATAATTCAAAACAATATGTTATGTGAAAAATACTCTGTAGTCTTAGCTATTTTTATCTTCAATCTTTACATTAATTTTTAAAGATAATCTGTGAATATGTATGCATATTTTAAACTATTAGAAGAAGAATAGGAATAATTTAGTAATTCTTGACTTGCCAGCTTAAATTTGATACATGAAAGGATATTGAGACAAGCCATCAAATTATCAATTTACAATTCCCTAGAATAAGAAACTTTGCAAGCAGTATGGTATTGTAGAGACTACCTATTATGACCCCAATGTGATATGCATCTGTAATAAAATGACTTTTTATCTAGGCGGAGGGAGACCAAAATATAATCCCTATGATCTCTAGTTTTATCTTGAGATTTTAACTTATAACATATTTTCCTAAATGATTAAGAGCACACAGTTGAAATTGAAATACAGTTCTGTGAGTTTTACTGTCTAGAGAATGCCATTCAGAGATTCCTTGCCAGTGGCTCACTGACAGTCTTGGAACTGTAACATAGAGTCTGAGTCTGAATACTCATATCATTACTTATTGCCTCCCTTCTCCAGTAGATTCATTTTTAGAATAACACTTGAGCCCAGATAATGCATTAACTCTCTTGAAATTCATGACTACTTAGGCACTAAGTTTGGGAAACACTGATTTCCTGAAATTCTTGTTGCAAAGAAAAATCCGAGTGTTAACTGAACCACCCAATGAAGATAGGTAGCACTTGAATAGCAACCTTGGAAATAATAAGATAGAAATAATAATAATATAGAAATAATAAGTAGAAAAAAAAGTTGACCAACATGCCTAGCAACAAAACTAAACAAATAAATGAATACACTGTGTAAAGCAATTATAGAGTACTAATATTATTCCTTTAAAGATATATGAATAATAAAAAATTAGGGAAATACATTAAATAGCACTACATTAATAAATTTGAATACTTGATTAAATAAAACATTTTGTACGATTATTTGAATTATAAACATTGATTCAATAAGCGACTATATTATAGATTGATAATTTTTCTTCTACATAGAAATAACTGATTAGGTCATATAAAACAACCCATTCATAAAAGTAGAAAAAATATAAATATAAAATGTAAGAATATTAAGAAAAAATATACCACCTATATGAATAAAATCTACAATTACTTTTGAAGAATTTATCTTAAAAATGGAGAGATATTATGTCTTTCCTCCAAATAAGTGTCTTCACCCCAGCTTACCATTCCTGATGTACATTAATTTGGGGTGTGTGTCACTTATTGAAATATTAGCAATAATCTCTGAGTGGTGTGGTCCCATTGACTTTCTTATTTTTTTTCTCTAGTCTTTAAATTTCCATTTTCTGTACTTTCACATTAAAAATATTTTCAACTACACAATCAAGGAATTGTCACTCAACCACAGGGTTAACATCTAAGTCATTAAGGACAAACTTTATTATTTTGGGTTTTTTAATTCCAACAAAGAAAACTTTTATAATTTTCTTTCTATATTCCTGTGCTATTTAGTTTTATTTATTTTTAGTCATACATTCTTATAACAGTATCTCAATTTTTCTTGTTAATTTATTAATATACTTCCTTTTCTTGCAAATGCAAATGACTTTTATACAGTAGGTTATTTATTTATTTATTTATTTATGCATGCTTGGAACCCTTTTCCTACTCCTATATCACATTATTTGAGCTATTGTTGAGCATCTCCAGTTATTTTCCATTCATATAATTCTTATAACATAGAAGGCAGACCTCATCTTCTTTCAAAAACAGCCTGTATTAGTGTGGCCAATGGTTTATCGATCTTATTGATTCTTTCAAAAAACCAGCTTCTAGTTTCGTTGATACGTTCTACTGTATCTCTGGTTTCTACCTCGTTGATCTCTGCTCTAATCTTGATTATTTCCCTTCTTACGTGTGGAGTTGGTTTGATTTGTTGTTGATTCTCCAGTTCTTTAAGGTGTAGAGACAGCTGGTGTATTCTGGATTTTTCAATTTTTTTGAGGGAGGCTTGGATGGCTATGAATTTCCCCCTTAGGACCGCCTTTGCTGTATCCCATAGGTTTTGGAGTGAAGTGTCTTCGTTCTCATTGGTTTCCATAAATTGTTTAAGTTCTTCTTTGATCTCCTGGTTGATCCAAGCATTCTTAAGCAAGGTGGTCTTTAGCTTCCAGGTATTTGAGTTCCTTCTGAACTTTTCCTTGTGATTGAGCTCCAGTTTCAAAGCATTGTGATCTGAGAATATGCAGGGAATCATCTCAGTCTTTTGGTATCGGTTGAGCCCTGATTTGTGACCCAGTATGTGGTCTATTCTGGAGAAGGTTCCATGTGCACTTGAGAAGAATGAGTATTCTGTTGTTTTAGGGTGGAATGTTCTGTATATATCTATGAGGTCCATCTGGTCCAATGTGTCATTCAATGCTCTTATTTCTTTATTGATTTTCTGCTTCGATGATCTGTCTATTTCTGAGAGAGGCGTGTTAAGATCTCCTACTATTAATGTATTCATATCAATATGACTCTTTATCTTGATTAATAGTTTTCTTATGTAATTGGCTGCTCCCATATTGGGGGCATAGATATTTACAATTGTTAGATCATCTTGGTGGATAGTCCCTTTAAGAATGATGTAGTGTCCTTCTGTATCCCTGACTACTGTCTTTAGTTTAAAATCTAATTTATCTGATATGAGAATCGCTACCCCGGCCTTCTTTTGAGGCCCATTGGCGTGAAAGATGCTTCTCCATCCCTTCACTTTCAGTCTGGGTGTATCTTTAGGTTCAAAATGGGTCTCTTGTAGACAACATATGGATGGGTCCTGTCGTTTTATCCAATCTGCAACCCTGTGTCGTTTTATGGGTGCATTTAGGCCATTCACATTGAGAGTGATTATTGAGAGATACGTTTTTATTGACATTGTGTTATCTTTGAAGTCTTTCTTTCTGTCGATTGTCTCTATATTTCTGTTCAATGCTATTCTTAGGATTTTTCCTCTTTTATAGAACCCCCCTTAATATTTCCTGCAGTGTCGGCTTGGTGGTTGCATAGTCTTTCAAGCCTTGCCGGTCTTGGAAACTCTTTATCTCTCCATCCATTTTGAATGTCAGTCTTGCTGGATAAAGTATTCTTGGCTGCATGTTCTTCTCATTTAGTGCCCTGAATATATCTTGCCAGCCCTTTCTGGCTTGCCAGGTCTCTGTGGACAGGTCTGACGTTATTCTGATGGGCTTTCCTCTGTATGTAAGGAGGTTCTTTGTCCTAGCAGCTTTCAAGAGATTGTATCTACAATTATGATTCCTCAATTTTACTATGAGGTGCCTGGATGTTTTTTTTGAATTTATAATCTTGGGGGGGGACCTTTCTACTTCTAGTACATGAACACTTGTTCCATTCGCAAGATTGGGAAAATTTTCATGAAAAATTTGTTCCACTATATCTTCTAGACTTCTTTCTTTCTCCTCCCCTTCAGGGATTCCAATAATTCTGACGTTGGAACGTTTCATGGCATCATTTATTTCCCTGATTCTGTTTTCGTGGCTTCTAAGCTGTTTGTTCCAGGCTTCCTCCTGATCCTTTCTCTCTATTTGTTTGTCCTCCAGATCACTAATTCTATCTTCTGTCTCAGTTACCCTAGCTTTTAGAGAATTTAGATTAGATTGGAACTCATTGAGAGCGTTGTGAACCTCATCCCTGGTGGCCTTCAGCTCTGCCCTAACATTATGAACCTCCTCTCTGGTCGCTTTCAATTCTGCCCTAATCAATTCTGTTTGGTCATCCATGGCTTTCTCCAACCTAGCTATTGCCTGGATAATTGTTAGCCTGAATTCTCTTTCTGACATATTGTCTATGTTGATAGCCGTTAGCTCTGTTGCAGAAGGCCCATCCTCTGTATTTTTCTTCTGTTGGGGATTCCTCCTCCTAGTCATTTTGGTGAGAGATGACTGGACAGATGTAGCTGGATGTATTGACCGTGGTGCAGTCAAGGTGCACCCTGGAACGCTTCTGAGCACTCAGGATTCCCCACCCAAATGAGAGAAAAAAGAAAAGAAAAAGAAAAAAGAGGGAGAGAGAGAGACAGGAAAAAAAGGGAAGATAAAAGTGAAGGTTCAGCCCAAATGGGCCCCAGGGTAAGGTTTATGACGTATACAAACAAAAACAGACAAACAAAAAGACTGATAAAAGTATATGACGAGAGAAAAAAATATATATATATATAAGCAAAAAAAAGGAGGAGCCTCGTCAAGAAGAACCCCAAGTATAAGATTTATATACTATCCAGACAAACATAAATACACAGAGACACTGGCAGAAGAAAAAGATGGGAGCATGGTTATAGATTCTCGGTGTGGGCGAGGAAGGTTATTTTGATTCTTCCTGGATGTATCTTGATATCCAAAAGAAAAGAGAGAAAGCCCAAATTAATAAAATTATGAATGAAAAGGGAGAGATCACAACTAACACCAAGGAAGTAGAAACAATCATCAGAAGCTATTATCTACAGTTATATGCCAATAAGCTAAGCAACCTAGATGAAATGGATGCATTCCTGGAAAACTATAAACTCCCAAAATTGAACCAGGAAGAAATTGACAACCTGAATAGACCGATATCTAGTAACGAGATTGAAGCAGTGATCAAAAACCTCCCAAAAAACAAGAGCCCAGGACCTGACGGATTCCCTGGGGAATTCTATCAAACTTTCAAAGAAGAAATAATACCTATTCTCCTGAAGCTGTTTCAAAAAATTGAAGCAGAAGGAAAACTTCCAGACTCTTTTTATGAAGCCAGCATTACCCTGATCCCCAAACCAGGCAAAGACCCTACCAAAAAGGAGAATTTCAGACCGATATCACTGATGAATATGGATGCTAAGATTCTCAACAAGATCCTAGCAAACAGGATCCAACAGCACATTAAAAAGATTATCCACCATGACCAGGTGGGATTCATCCCTGGGTTACAAGGATGGTTCAACATTCGCAAATCAATCAATGTGATAGAACAAATCAATAAGAGAAGAGAGAAGAACCACATGATCCTCTCCATTGATGCAGAAAAAGCTTTTGACAAAATCCAGCATCCGTTCCTGATTAAAACGCTTCAAAGTATAGGGATAGAGGGAACATTCCTGAACTTCATCAAATCTATCTATGAAAAACCCACAGCAAATATCATCCTCAATGGGAAAAAGCTTGCAGCCTTCCCATTGAGATCAGGAACACGACAAGGATGCCCACTCTCACCACTCTTGTTCAACATAGTATTAGAAGTCCTAGCAACAGCAATCAGACAACAAAGAGAAATAAAAGGTATCCAAATTGGCAAGGAAGAAGTCAAACTCTCTCTCTTCGCAGATGACATGATTCTTTATATGGAAAACCCGAAAGACTCCACCTCCAAACTACTAGAACTCATACAGCAATTCAGTAATGTAGCAAGATACAAAGTCAATGTCCAGAAATCAGTGGCTTTCTTATACACTAACAATGAAAATACAGAAAGGCAAATTAGAGAATCGATTCCATTTACTATAGCACCAAAAACCATAAGATACCTCGGAATAAACCTAACCAAGGAGGTTAAAGATCTGTACTCGAGGAACTACAGAACACTCCTAAAAGAAATTGAAGAAGACACAAAAAGATGGAAGACCATTCCATGCTCTTGGATGGGAAGAATAAACATCGTTAAAATGTCTATACTGCCCAGAGCAATCTATACTTTTAATGCCATTCCAATCAAAATTCCACCAGTATTTTTCAAAGAGCTGGAGCAAATAATACTAAAATTTGTATGGAATCAGAAGAGACCCCGAATTGCTAAGGAAATGTTGAAAAACAAAAATAAAACTGGTGGCATCACGTTACCTGATTTCAAGCTTTACTACAAAGCTGTGATCACCAAGACAGCATGGTACTGGCATAAAAACAGACACATGGACCAGTGGAACAGAGTAGAGAGCCCAGATATGGACCCTCAACTCTATGGTCAAATAATCTTTGACAAAACAGGAAAAAATATCCAGTGGAAAAAAGACAGTCTCTTCAATAAATGGTGCTGGGAAAACTGGACAGCTATATGTAGAAGAATGAAACTTGACCATTCTCTTACACCGTACACAAAGATAAACTCGAAATGGATAAAAGACCTCAACGTGAGACAGGAATCCATCAGAATCCTCGAGGAGAACATAGGGAGTAACCTCTTTGATATCAGCCATAGCAACTTCTTTCAAGATATGTCTCCAAAGGCGAAGGAAATAAAGGCAAAGATGAACTTCTGGGACTTCATCAAGGTAAAAAGCTTCTGCACAGCAAAAGAAACAGTCATCAAAACAAAGAGGCAACCCACGGAATGGGAGAAGATATTTGCAAATGACAGTACAGATAAAAGGTTGATATCCAGGATCTATAAAGAACTCCTCAAACTCAACACACACAAAACAGAAAATCATATCAAAAAATGGGCAGAAGATATGAACAGACACTTCTCCAATGAAGACATACAAATGGCTACCAGACACATGAAAAAATGTTCATCATCACTAGCCATCAGGGAGATTCAAATCAAAACCACATTGAGATACCACCTTACACCAGTTAGAATGGCCAAAATTAGCAAGACAGGAAACAACGTGTGTTGGAGAGGATGTGGAGAAAGGGGAACCCTCTTACACTGTTGGTGGGAATGCAAACTGGTGCAGCCACTTTGGAGAACAGTGTGGAGATTCCTCAGGAAATTAAAAATAGATCTTCCCTATGACCCTGCAATTGCACTGCTGGGTATTTACCCCAAAGATACAGATGTAGTGAAAAGAAGGGCCATCTGTACCCCAATGTTTATAGCAGCAATGGCCACGGTCGCCAAACTGTGGAAAGAACCAAGATGCCCTTCAACGGATGAATGGATAAGGAAGATGTGGTCCATATACACTATGGAGTATTATGCCTCCATCAGAAAGGACGAATACCCAACTTTTGTAGCAACATGGACAGGACTGGAAGAGATTATGTTGAGTGAAATAAGTCAAGCAGAATAAGTCAAGTATCATATGGTTTCACTTATTGGTGGAGCATGACAAATAATATAGAGGACAAGGGTAGATGGAGAGGAGAAGGGAGTTGAGGGAAATTGGAAGGGGAGGTGAACCATGAGAGACTATGGACTCTGAAAAACAACCTGAGGGTTTTGAAGGGGCGGGGTGGGAGGGTGGGGGAACCAGGTGGTGGGTATTAGGGAGGGCACAGATTGCATGGAGCACTGGGTGTGGTGAAAAAACAATGAATACTGTTACGCTGAAAATAAATAAAAAATTAAAAAAAAAAAAACAAAAAAAAAAAACAGCCTGTAACTCGAAAGAGGTGCACAAATCATTTTTAAAAAGTGCAATAGTGTTTTAAATCCCTGAATTGAATTTTCCACTTGAAGTTCTCTTTTATTAATTATTTTTTAGAATTACAGAATCATTTGGTAATGCAAATTACAAGTCTTTTTCTGTAAGTCTGTATTTTCACTTCTCAACTTTTCAAAATTGAGGATAATTATCCTTTTTTTTTTTGCGCAAAAGTGAAAATGTCATTTTTTAACTCTGCAATACATTAGACAAGTTACACAGTGGAGTATTTTGTTACTATTAATTTATAAAAAATGTTTAAAAAAATAAATCCGTCTTCATCGAGTTTTGAAACTAGAAAATAGAAAATAATATAGAAGAAAGTAATTATTCATGATGATATCTATACTTGAGTCTGTTAACATAGTTGTATAGTCTTCCCATCAATCTTTTTTTTTTTAAAGATTTTATTTATTTATTTGAGAGAGAGAGTGAGGAAGAGAGTGTGAGTGGGGGGAGAAGCAGAAGGGGAGGGAGAGGGAGGAGGAAAGAATTCCAAGCAGACTCCATGCAGAGCATGGAGCACACCAGATGTTCAATCCCAGGACCCTGAGATCCTGAGCTGAGCTGAAGCAAAGAGTCCAATGCTTAACCCACTGAGCCACCCAGGTGACCCCTGCTTCACACTTTTACTTTTCTAGAATATTAAGCTAATTTTGTATAAAGCAATTTGCATATTTTTTTTCAGTAGATATCATATTGTGAGTAATTTGTATCTTTAATTTACAGTTTCTTTTTTTTTTAAGATTTATTTATTTATTTGACAGAAAAAGAGATCACAAGTAGGCAGAGAGGCAGGCAGAGAAAGAGGGGAAAGCAGCTCCCCACCGAGCAGAGAGCCTGATTTGAGGCTGGATCCCAGGACTCTGAGATCATGACCTGAGCTGAAGGCAGAGGCTCAACCCACTGAGCCACCCAGGTGCCCCTATTTCTCATTTTCTTCACCTCTCAGAGAGGGAATATCGATTGTCCCCTGCTCCATCCTTGTGATATTGCTAAACAACAACAACAACAAGAAAAACCTGCTAGGCAATTTGAAAACAGTTGAGGGAGAGTTAAACATTATTTGAGAAATCGGTATACTGTGTCAGCATAAATTTTAAGAATAGGTTTACTTTAGAAGAGATACAAATATATCTGGGTGAATAACATGATATATAGATAGTAAAAAGGAAATTATTATCTAAAAATAATAGGCTAATAATATAGAAAAGTCCTTAGAAGATCTTTCTTTTAAAAGAAATTGTTTCTGCCTTTAGTCATAACCATATCAATTTCATCTAAGGTAGATCATTATCCTTATAATTTTACATGGATCAAATCAAATTATGCTTACATCTGCAAATTTCATAACACCAACATTGAACAATAGTGTAAAGGTTTTTTAAATTTTTCCTCTAATGTTGAAATTCTGAAGAGAATCTTAACATGTTATTTTATCGTCATTACCACATCTCTAAGTCAAATAATTCTCTGATTCCCCATATATGTTTTTACTGTAAAACTTTTATTAGTTTTACATTTAAATAAATTTACCCACATGTATTTATGTACTTGAAAAAAACTAGCTAATTGGCTGGTTTGTTTATATTTTTGTCATTTTCCCTAATAAGCAAGAACATTCTGTTTATTACCTCATTATCTAATACTGCAGTAGTGGTGATAATTTCATCATTGACATCCAATGAAATTAGGCAAATAAAAATAGAAGAGTGATTTCAGTAAAGCCATACATTTGACAGTTCCTTGTCTTAATTTTCTTTATAGCCTTATAGCTATCAAACAGGTACTGGGCATCTAGGAAGTTCAGAATTGTCAAAATGCTTAAAAATCAAATAAATCAATATTGAGTTTGTGTTTTAGAGACAGTATATGATAGAATAGGGAAAGTAGTATACAGTCTTCTTGCATATGCACTTATTCATTATTCATAGATATTTATTAAACATTATGTGTCAGTAAGTGTAAATACATGGGTGAATAAGACAAAACAAATTAATACATATTTAATATATCAAGTGGTAAAAGGTGGTATTTAGAAAAGTAAATCAGGACAAAGGGAGAAAGGTTACAAAGGATTTCTGTGTGGGCATTTTCATGAATGTGTGTGTGCACGTATGCATGCTTATATGTATAGATGATATATTTTTTAATATTACTATGGTGCCTCTGTTATAAAAATAGCTTTTCCATCTTTATACTGTTCTCTTATCCCTTCCTGTTCCTGTCTGGGGAGAGGTCAAACATTCATTTGAGGAATAGCCAATGGTTCTAAAATTCTAACCTGCTAAGAAACATTCAGATTCTGAAAACTTGAAATCTCACCCAAAGGTGTAGTTTAAGGGCAATAGTTAGATTTATATGCTTTTGGATTTCTTCTGAATGTATCACCAAGGCATAATACACTTTACAAAGGCCTGTAATGGTTCCAAATACCGGTGTTATGTGTAGCTCCAGGTCATATTTTCTATTACAGGAGATAGGAGAGTATAAAAATTGCATTGCATAGTGCATCAATAAAAGAACACTGTGGGCCTTATCTTATCTTACAGAAATTTCCAATTCGAAATGTGCATTTTTGTTGTGAAAATGCTTTAAAAGTTCACAGTACTTTCTGCCTCTCCGGTCTGAATTATATCCAAGCCATTTCAGGCTAAGCTTTTGTTCTGGTTGAAGATCTATGAACAGAAGTGGTGCTCTGCTGAAGGAGAAACAGAGGGGAGTGGGGCAGAGAGCACACTGCTGGATGATGAAGTAGAGGCAACTTTGGGAAGGATTCTAGGAAGAGATTCAATGAAAGAAGTATATCAATTTGGGGCATCATATTGTTTCTCCAGGAAGAAAATAATAATATAATTTATTCTAAAATCTTCTAGCATACCTCCTCAGAAACCATCTTTTAAAGAAAATTTCTATGAGTATTGTCAAAATAGCGTATTCTGTGGGGCTATTTACTTCGCATTGGGAGGAAAACTAAAAGGAATGAAACACATCTGTTTTATTTTTTCGTACCTCTTATCAGCACTAGCTTAGAAATTATTTATCCAGACTTATTTTTCTGCCCTCGCCTCTATACGATCTGTTTGAATAATATTAATTCTAATTGATAGTGTGTTGTTTTGCTGGGTCATGCAAAGGTCTCCATTAGGAAGACAGATGTTTGTTAAAAATACTAATTAAAATAACCTAGGAATTATCTCCTTTTACTTAATCAAAATAAATTAATTTGCGAACAAGTCTAAATATAATTAGTCAAATATAAGGATATTAGAAGGAAATGAAAATAAACTAATAGGAGACAACAAAAATATTCAGCTTGCTCTCTATGTGTAGCAGTGTTATGGCCTCAAAGCAAGAACAGATTGGACATGTGTGGCGAACAAATTAATCCCTGGGCATAAATTAGTAACTTGTAGGATTTATTTACTCTTAGAATGCCTGCAGTATCGGTAATAAGAAATTAAATAAGTAAATATGCAAACAAATAGATTTATTAACTTGCTCAAACATACACACAGCTTTAGAAGGTTACAATGCTCCAGAGTTGGAAAAAGTGAAAAATTTTTTCCAGATCCTAATTTTTATATTGCATAGATAAAATTTGTTAATGTGCTATGACTTATATGAGTAATTTATTGAGAATATTGTTCACTAATACCCAGCATTATGGTATTATCTCAGAAACATTCTGCAAATTCTTGCTGCCTACTTATTGTTTGGAATCTATGTAGTTGACACTAACATTCGCTTTTGCCTGTCAAAATATGCTAGCCCTATATCCTTTCCAGCCTTTATCATGGGCAACATTTTTGCTTAGAGAAGAACAATAAAAGGAGAAAATAGTGGTATTTATGTAATACATTTGGACTTAATACCACTGAAGCAACTAATCAACATATTATTTGTCAATGCCTGTTTGCATTTCTTCCCAGTCACAAGGGCAGACCCCATGTCTTTGAATCCCTAGCAGCAAGCAAGTGGAAGTATACAAGGAATATGAACCAAACCAGGCTGAGAAATAACAAAGAATGACAGCATTTGATTGTAGGACTTATATTCTAACCCTATCACTGAGTTATCTTGGGTAGATTACTGAAGTTTCTTTAATTTTAGTTTCATTTTCTGAAATAATAATAATACAGTAAGATTAAGGATTAAATTTTAGCAGCACAGACTGGTGCAGAAGAAGTGATTAATAAAGATGAATTAGTCATCATGGCTGTATTACAAACATAATTTCCATGTGCTGAATTGTGTGCTCCACCCCCCCCCCCGACTTATATAGGGAAGTCCTAACTTCCAGCATGACTAGATTTGGAGATAAGGTCTATAAAGAGGTAATTAATGAGGTCATAACACAGTGGCTCTGGTCCTACAGGAGTGGTGTCCTTAAAGGAAAAGACAACTAGAGCGCTTGCTCTCTTTCTTTCTCTATGTGCAGGAGGAAAAGCTCACGTGAGAGCACAGCAAGATGGCAGCTGTCCCTGGAAACTGACCAAGCTGGTACTTTGATCCTGCCTGCAGAACTGTTAGAAATTTAAATGCCTGATGTCTATGGTATCTTGTTATGGCAGCTGGAGCCAACTAAAACAGTAATGCAATGAACACATGAGCAATACTGCAAGTGCTCATAGTTATTTTTCAGTGTTAATAGATTTATATTATTTGTTACTTTTTGACCTATCAAGGGAGTCAGGCTGAGAGAATAAATTCATTAATTTAAAATTGTAGCTCTTGTCAGCTGTGCTGTTCTTGGGTATGTCTCTGGAAAAGAGAAGCCATCAGGACCCAAATTGTATTTGAATCAGGTTTTAGGCTTCCGAACGAATCACCAAAACTAAACTGTATGTATTGAGCCACTTAAGAGAATATCCTGGAAGTGATGGTTATAATTTTAATGAGTCCCTAAATAACATCCTTCTTTACTGCCTGTTCTTGGAATGAATATAGATATAGGCACAGGAGTCAGTTAGATGAGACCAAATTGTTAGCTTTACTGCTAATAAAAAATAGATCAAAGGAGTAAAGGACATGGCTTAGATACACAGCCAAAGGACTTGAGACTATCTCCTAGAATCGGACCGACTTATTTACCCAGTTACTGGAGGAAATGCAAGCTGTTGCACCAGAGCACCGCCAGCTCCCTAAGCTCACTGCAAGGCTAAGAAGGCAGGCCAGAACACATCTGTCCATAATGCAGGCTTGCTCCGAAGAAGAGCATTCTTCCAAACTCATTAATCAGATAATTCACTTCTCCTTCTTTGGAGAGGAATAAATGAGGAGTCTAGAGGAGTGGGTCAGAACAAAGAGTTATTAGTCTGGCTTAAATCCCTTCACAGGGAGGCCTGAAGAGCCACAATGGTTGCTTTCCCTTAAGATAAGTGTCATGGGATGGGGAGTGTGCAGTTGAAACTGGAGAGACTTGGGTCTCTGTGGCCCACTTTACAAGTCTTCTGTTTAGTTGAAGTTTCACCTGCTCTTGGAAATTCCTTGATATTGGTTTCTTTTTCCTCTTCCTAGTTTGGGTTAAGTGACCTCTTGAAACAATTGCTTACTTTCATCATCCAGGCTGATAGCATTTTACTGGACCATTCTACGCTTACATATTTGAACTCTTTGAGGACAGGAACTGTGCCTATAACCAGTTTTCTACCTTTACTGACTAGTATAGCACCTGGCATAGGTACCAAATAAAAGACTCTTGAATTTAATCCAACAGTTTCTTAACAGTATTTCTTATTTAAAAATACTGAACAGAGGTTTTGTTTGTTTGTTTGTTTGTTTTTGGTTAATGAACAGCGGAATGTGGTCAACACTAAGAGGCTCCTCACCTCATTTTTGCCCTCTGTGCCTGTCAGACATAACTGAAGTAAAATGATTTGTTCAGAATGATTGAAAGAACACTGAATGCCATGTATATTTTACTGCTGCATTTGGAAAAGATAGATAGATGCTACATAAATGGATAGAATACTCCTTCCCTTAAAACTTATCACTAAGGAATTGGAGACAATCCTATGATAGCTCTTAAGGCTGCTTGTAAGTATATGGTTCTCTCTCTTTAGTACATGGTAGGATTGACTTCCCCAACAAGTTGTCCTCAAGTTTAGGTAGGTGTCATGCATTTTTCATCTTCTATCATGAATTTTGTGAAGCCTACTAATTTTTTTCTATAGTATCTTGCTCATGTATGAATTGCATTTTCATCTTCTGGTATATTTTACAAAATGCATGCTGCTGATTTTTTTTTTTTTAATTACCAGTATATAAAACTATTTGACAACTTATGTACTAGGAGTACCGTTTACAATGTTACACTTTAATTGTTAGATCATGGGTAATTCTAGGCGTCTAGCAAGAGGAACCAGAGCAATCTGAGTTAGTGTGGTCCCTCTGAGTGACTTATAGAGTAACTACTTAGTAACTTATATGAAACATTTATGTACTTAAATATTTTAATAGTTGGTATAACTGGACATCAACCCTACTTTTATTCCAAGGGAAAAAAAAAGTTCTCTTGCTTGTGCCCTATTCCCTCCTCTGTTTCTTTCTTTGATTTTGGTTATTCCTCTATCTTCTCTCTGTGTAGTGTGAGATATCTATGTTCTGTAGCCCATTGACTTACTGTCCTCTCCTATGCTATACCAAGAGTGGGAATTGAAATTAAAACTGTTGGTTTTATTTGTTTGTTTTGTTCGTTTCTTAACCCAGAAATAGATTTTATTTATTTATTTATTTACTTAAATTTTATTTTGAGAGAGAGAGAGAGAGAGCAAGAGTGCATAAGCAGGGAGGGGCAGAAGGAGAGGGAGAATCTTAAGCAGGATCTACCCTCGGCACAGAGCCCAAAGCCCGGCTTGATCTCAAGAACCTGTGATCATGATCTGAGCCAAAATGCAGAGTTGGATGCTTAACTGAGTGAGCCAACTAGGCAGCTGGGGAAACAGGGTTTTTTTTTAAGAGCAGTGTGTGTATCATGGCACTGCCTTCTACACTGGCTTAGCTCAAGGTTCAGCTGTATATTTCAATCATAACCATTGTCATGTGGGCTCCATGAGTCACACAGTCTTATACATTTCATGTATTTTTTTTTTCTTACTGAAAACTCTGTGGAAGCAAGTTACACAGTTGAAAACTAAAGTCTGACCATGTTAATGAATCTATAATATAGTGACTCATCATGGTCTTTCGGTCCAAGAGTGTCACAGCAGTGGCACAAACATTTTTAATATTCTTAGTAATCATTATTTATATTTGATATGATAGGTGTAAACGTTTATATGTAACCTTTAAATAAATGTTAATTACATACGCAATTTGGTAAAAAACATGAGTACTGTCAAGGTCCAAAATGATAAAAGGTGAAAAAAAATGTGTTAGAATAATCCTTTTCTTTTACATTGTCTTGAGAGCAGGGCATTAGATCTTATATTCTAATAGTAAGATTTCTCAGGCATTTTAACTGGAAATGCACTAAGATGCTGTTCTCCTTAGTATTAAAACAAGGAAACTCTCCTTGGTCTTCATCATCTTTATAGCCCTCAGAAAATGATATTGTAGGGGTATTTGAATTGTCCAAAATCAATATGCTTATACACTAATCACTTATAATAATATGTATAAAATATAAATGTATGTAATATATATTTAATATATATGATAAATATATGTAATATTTGTATATTTATAAATATAAGATATATGAATGCTATTAAAATGAATGAGACTTTTACAAAATAGAAAACCCACAATGTGTGAAAATACAGGCTTTTTTAGGATAGGAGTTTTTCATTGCTTTTTACTGTATATCCTACATGCTTAAAAGAAGTCTTAGAATTTAAAAGATAATAAATATGTTGGCCTAGTAAGTACTTTTTCACTAATTAAACAAGATACAACATTGAAAATTTGTGTATAATATGCAAATTGTATTGAATTATATTTTCTATAATATTTGTGGTGGCACACTCAAATGAAAAAAATTATTCTAAAATATAATAAAATCATATACAAAAGCACTAAATTCATTTCAGAGCTTATTCCCTACAAAAAATGCTAAACAAAATTATATGTAGGTACACTTTTGAGGGTTAATTTTATGTGTCAACTTGATAGGGATAACAGATGCCTAGGTATCTGTTGAAATGTTATTTCTGAATGTGTTTGTGAGGGTGCTTCTAGAAGAAATCAGAATTTGAATCAACTGTCTCAGTAAAGAAGATACCCTGACCAGTGTGGGTGGGCATCATCCAATCCTCTAAGGGTCTGAATAGAGCAGGAAGGTAGAGGAAGGGTGAATTTACTGTCTGCCTTAGCTGAACTCTCTATCTTCTCCTGACCTTGGATATCTATGCTTCTAGTTCTCAGACCTTTGGACTCAGACTAGGACTTACACTATTGGTCCCCTGGTTCCTAGGCCCTTGGGTTTACACTTGAACTTGGCCCCCCACAACCAACCTCCCTGGGTCTCCAGCTTGCAGAGAGGAGATCATATTTCTTCTGTTTTTATGAATATGTAAGCCAATCTGACACAATAAATCTCTTTGTGTATATCCATATATATATATCCTGTTGGTTCTGTTTGTCTGGAGATCCCTGGATAATATAATATATACGCACAAAACCTGGCGATTCACAGACCTGTGCCCCTGGGGCCAATAATACATTATATGTTTATAAAAAAATTTAAAAAATTTAAAAAAATAGTTAAGAGTCTGTTTTTCGGTTTGTCTTTTTTTCCTTTGTTCATTTGTTTTGTTTCTTAAATTCCACATATAAATAAAATCCTACGGTATTTGTAAAAAAATATATATATATGTATATATATATATATACACACACACACACACATACATATATATATATAACATATACACACATACATTGCTTACCAGGGCTAATGCATGTTTTGATATAACAAATTAACTGTAGAATGCATAACTTTTAGGTGGATAGATGTAGAAGATTTTAAAATCATACATTCTTGGGGTTGTAAGGCACCTGAGACGGAAGTTTCTCCATTTGTCACATCTAGAGCTCATGCTTGAGTACTAGTCTCTGGGTTCATCACCAACCAATTCCAGTGGCATCTGTAGTTTGTATCTGTCTACTGTCAACCTGACCAAGTGAGATGTTAGCGTATAACTGACTACTGGATGAATTGGGGTAATGACATCTGAAACCTCTGACCAATCTTAAAAGTACCAAGAAAGAGACAAGCATATATTATGGAAATCTGATATGGTGCAGTAGGAGTTACACACCATTACCTATGAATTTGTCATGTCAAAGACTCAAATCTGAATCTGATCAAGCATTCTGCTCTAATACTTAAAAAAAATCAGAGGACAGTGTTAAGCCACATCATGCGGAAGTAAATAGCCACATCCAGTGCACACCCTGTGAAGAATTCTTTAGTACAGAATTTCCAGAACAAAAAGGAGTGGGACACTCGTAGATTAAAAAAGTTAAGAGACTAACATATGAGCATTGATTGATGTAATTTCCAATAAACCAACAGTCAAAATGACTTTATCAAATAAGTGGAAAAATTTTAATTCTGACTGGATACTGATATTAAGAAACTGTCATATTTCTAAATATTAAGAAATTAACTTGTTTCTGTTTTAAAATAACATTTTACTATGAACACAACACTTAAATATGTAGAGCTTTGTAATTGTCTATGCTTACTCATTTTAAAAGTTTATATATTCAATTTTCATTTGTTTCAAGGATTGTTTTATTTTTTATTTTGGCATATCTTTTTATATCAAAATGTCAGTAGAGTTGGTAGGTAATCTTAATCTCATCAAGAAGTTAACAGTGGTATCTATCCATGATGAGCATCTTAAGCTGAGTTTGAAAGAGCCTCTGATTCCAAAATTTTTAATTTGTTCTGCATGTTATTATGATATGTGATACATTTTCTGAAAATAGCCAAAAATTCATAGAATTCTCTAACCCAATAATTATTTCCTTCCCAATTGAAGAAATAATTGAATAGTGTTTTTCTTAACCAAGGAGAGGGCAGAAAGAAAACTTTGTGAGGGCTTTTAGCTCTTAACTCTCAATAAAATCTTTAGCAGTCTATAGCACTTTCTCGGTATAGGTCAAAATGTGACTTCCATCATTTATCAGACAATAAAATCCAGACAGTGATATAATGCAGCTACACTTATTAAGGATAAATTAACTTATCAATTTAATATTATGTGTAGGTGGTAGGTTAAAAAAAAAGAGTGAAATAATAAGTACTCAAGATTTGGGTGTGTATGTGAAATCAGAGACCAATTGTAAATACACCATAAAGAGATAAAAATGCCCCTAGAATCTGGGTATTTTTATAATTGTTAACACCTTTCTAACTCTGACTATATATTTAATAGGATAAAATTCATATTGCTTTCTAATAGGTCATAGTTCATGCAAAATTCTTACTATCTTGTATTTAATTATCATTTCCAAATTATTTGAACCCTTTGTTCTCCTGCTTCTTTTTGTGGTTATATGTCTAATAATTATCATATTTGTCTGATGGTTTTTAAAAAAATGACAAAGAACTAAGGCACAAAGGTAAACTGATTATTGTTCTAGTAAAAGTTTTACAAAGTCAACAATAAAAGAATTAGATAAATTAGGGTTTAGTGGATTCAATGATCCCTTCAATTTATTATTTTTAAGTATCTTAATTATTATAGTTGTGGAATATGCAATTCTCTTTAGGGAGTTTGGGCCCAGGGTAGTACAGGCCACTATAGTCAAATTAGGCTGGATCTTGCTCTGAAGTCAACTATCTGTTTAATTTACCATGTTACTAAACTGTTCTAAGTCTTAGTTGCATCATTTGTCACACAAAGGTAACAAGTAATTTCATGATGTTGTTGTAAGATCTTAGTAACTTTGTGGTGTGTGTAACATACCTAGTATATAGTTTCTATCATGTGGTATGATAGTCTAGAGCCAAGTACCTGAATTCAAGTGTGACTCTGACCTTTAGAATTTGGCATCCTTGGAATAGTCACATAATATTCCTGGAACTCAATTTTCTTATATGTAAGGTGAGGACAGAAATTATATATATATATAGATATATATATATATATATATTGGAGATTTTATGATAACTGAGTTAGTACATGTAAAATGCTTAAGATAAGGTCCAAAACATAGTAATGATAAGGAGACACTAAGCATTATTATTCTAGGTGGTGGTATTCAGTAAAAGTTTTTCTGCATTTACTTCCTTCTTGTATTAGAAAATAAAAGTATTTTAAAAAGAACAGTCATAAATCAATACATCCTCCACCCATTCTAATATAGTGCCATCAGATGCCACTAAAAAAGGTTAAAAAATGAAAAAACTTATGTTCCTGAATGAGATGATTGCAGGTATATAGGGTTTTTTTTCTAGAATAAATTATATTCGTTTGAAATATAGTATCTGTATTTCTGTGCTTCTCAGTATTTAGATTTAGGATTATCAACATGTTTTTGAAATTCCCTGGTAAGTATAGTAATAATCTGTCACAGTAAATAATATAAGGGGACGATTGTCTAAAATTACCTACAAATTATTTTCTAGGCTTTGTGTCAAAGACAACTTGGATCTAGATGAAAGTATTGTACCATGAGGTACATTTATTATAATGAGAATTGGTGGCAGTATAAACCGCTTTAAATGGCCCTATGCTATGGAAACCCTCCAGACTCCCACATAATACAGTCAGTTCAACTTGTGAAGAGGCTGGCTCTAACACCAGCTGAGCTGTAATTCAAATACACAGACCTTTCAATTTATATGGGTTTTCCAAACCACCTGTGAAATCTTGGAAAACTGCATTTCCAATTGCTTATGGAATATTCATGAGATACTGCTGGAAACAATGGATATTTCTTGAAATTACTACTCTAGATACGGTCACATATAATTACCAAAATAAACATAATCATTGCTATTCTATTCCATCAAATATGTAGTTTCCCTTCTAAGTGCATTTCTTATCAAATAGGGTGAGTTAATTGATAAATAAAACCAGTCCAGGATGGTCTTATCCATTTACTTTTTAAAACTGTGTTGAAACTATTATAGAAAAATGGAAGATATGGTAGAGGAAAGGTGAACAGATTTGAGTACAAGGAAGAAAATGTATGCATGTCCAGCATATTATCAACAGAACCAAGAGCACTGGGAAAGTATTTTAAATAATTGCCGTGTTAGTTAATTAATTTATTTAGAGAAAGCATTCATGAGCGGGTGGGGAAGGGCAGAAAGAAAAGGCTGAGAGAATCTTAAGTAGGCTCCAGGGCTTAGCTGGAGCCCCACATCAGGCCCAATCTACCACCCTGAGAACAGTGACCTGAGCTGAAATCAAGAGTCTGACACTTAGCTGACTGAGTAACCCAAAAGCCCCAATAATTGCAACATTTAAATAGAAACAGAATGAAAGTTGACTTAGACAAGCATGTGTATGAGCAATTTAGGGTAGAATGCACAGCCATTCATCATATGGTCTCAGCTTACCTCTACATCCTCATTTTTGATCACCCCCTACTCTTACACTTACTCTACACTTTGGTCAATTACTTGAAATCACCATGTTTTTTTGCTCTTCTGAGACCTTAAATTTACTACTCTCCTAATGAAATGCAAAAGTATCCTCAACTCATGACTAAGTACTATCCTTCCCCCAAATGATTTAAAAATCACTTTGTCTATTGATTTTAGAGGTGAGATAGATGCCTCTGCCTTTGCTCTTACCATAACCACTACTCATCCCCCTCCACTGTGACTAACTTTCCTTGTTGATATTCCCTCAATAGTTAGAGACGATGTTATTCTATCCACAGTGCCTAGAGCATGGTAGGTACTCTGTAAATGTGTACCAAAACCAAGATCTTAATTTTAAAATGGAGCAAGAATATGGACAGTTCACAGAAAAGTGAATACAGATTGGTAAAACCACAGCAACTAGAAAAAACAATCATATTCCAGCACACAAAATGAAATAAAACTTAACAATAACTATTTACCAACTGAATATTTAAAGAGAATTATAGTGGCTAAAAAAAAAAAAAATACTCAGTGGTGTCTGGGTGGCTCAGTCAGTTAAATATCTGCTTTCAGCTCAGATCATGATCTCAGGGTCCTGGGATCAAGCCCTGCATTGGGCTCCTGCTCAGAGGAGAGCCTGCTTCTCCCTCACCCTCTGCTGTTCCTCCCACTATTCTGTCTCTGTCAAATAAATAAATAAAATCTTAAAAATAAAATAATGTTCAAGTAAATGGGTCTTTTCATATGAAAAGGAAAGTCAAATATTACAAACCTTTTATTAAAAAAAATAGGGCAACCATGACACATTCATTTCTATACTTAGGAAATCACATGTATTTCAGGAATAGTATTTTAAAAAAGTGAATGGTATTAAATGTGAAATAATACAAAGTGAAGAATTGAAAACACTTTTATTACTTAATTATAGTAAGATGGCTGTTAAAGCTAAGGTATATTCATGGAATAAATAGAGATGACCCTTGAACAACATGGGTTTGAACTGTGTGGGTCCACCAATATACCTTTTTTTCCTTTAAATACAGTACTGTATTTTAAGTGCATTTTTTCTTCCTTACGATTTTCTTAGTAACATCTTCTTTTCTAGCTCCTGTAATGTTACAGGATTTTTTCTCCGTTGGTGCCCCTGGTTCTTGGTCATGCCGCTTCGAAGAATGAAGAGGTAGACCAGACAGAGTGGTGGGCAGCAAAGCAGTTTACTGAGTGACAGTAAAGTGAAAAGCTCCCAAGGAGGGAGGGGACCCAAGAACATTGTCACTGGAGTTTCTAAGTCTAGGGATTTAAGTGCTTGTTGGTGGACTGTTTTAATCTGATTAACTCCTTCTGTGCCTGTCATCCAATCAGGTTTTTGTTGTCTATCTACCGTGGGAAAGGGTGGAGGGTTCCTTCCAGGGTGGTTTAAAATCCTTTTAAGGGAGATTTCCTCTTAGTTCAAGGGAGAGGCCTATTTAGCTGCCTGCCTACCTTCCGACTCTCCTTCATCAATAAGAATACAGTGTGCATGGGGCGCCTGGGTGGCTCAGTAGGTTAAAGGCTCTGCCCTCGGCTCAGGTCATGATCTCAAGGTCCTGGGATCGAGCCCCACATCGGGCTCTCTGCTCAGCAGGGAGCCTGCTTCCCCCCTCTCTCTGCCTGCCTCTCTGCCTACTTGTGATCTCTGTCTGTGAAATAAATAAATAAAAAATCTTAAAAAAAAAAAAAAAGAATACAGTGTGCAATACAAAGTGTATGCTAAGCAACCCTTTATGTTATTGGTAATTCTTCTAATCAACATTTGGTCTATTAGCCGTTGAGTTTTTGAGGACCCAAGGGTTACATGTGGAATTTTTAATACAAGGTGTTGGGGGAGTCAGCACCCCTAGCCCCTGCATTATACAAGGGTCAGCTGTACTTTGTGATTTTTTTTATTTAGTTGTTTTATGGGTAATTTAAAAATACTATAATAATAAAAAGTTATAAGACATTTATATATTATGATGGTTACAGACAAATTTATGGATATAGATATATGAAAAAAATGTGGAAATGAATTTGGATTATACCCTAAAAATTATAAAATGTGGCAACTTACATATTTCTCTCCCATTCCAGTGGATTGTGCATTATGACACTGATTTGGAAAATATCAGTGGAGTGGAAGGCTAAAAGCATTGGCTCTGCAGGGAAAGAGAGAGCTTGGATTTGAGACCAGGCTATCCTACTTACTTGCCATGAGATCTTCAGCAATTGACTTATCTTAGATGTTCTGTGATTCCTGTATCAATATAAGTATGACATAACTTATGCCGCCTTATGCATTATGAGTACTAAATGCCTTAATACCTAAGAGAAAGACTGTCTCACTTCCTTACTCAGGCTCCTCTGATTCTATTTTTGACTGGGTCTTGCCCTTGGGCTCTGGCCCTAAGCCCATTTTGTCCAATTTTAGCAAGAATTCTGCTGGGTCAATATAATGAAAATATCCACCCTTGAAGTGTGATCACTTTCCTTATCCCCCACCTTCAACATCTTATCACCCTGGCCTGCCTTCAGCAAAAATTATATCAAATGAGCTTAGAATCTCCTTACCCTTGAGGTACCCCTTTGAGTACTTTTCTATCTGCGGACCCTCACCCTGTCCCTTGGCTATAAATCTCCACTTGTCCTGATGGTATTTGGGATTGAGTTCAATCTCTCTCCCCCTATTACAAAACCCCATTGTCATAGTCCCACTGAATAAAATCTGTCTTGCCATCTTTAACAAGTGTCAAAGTATTTTTTCTTTTTACACCCATAAAGTACATATAAAAGTACTTCATATAGAGTGCATGCTTAAGCTATTTTGGCTATTAAAATCTTTATTACTATTACTATAATTTTATATTATTATTAAAAGTCCTTAAAAATTTCCATCACTGTCTGGCTTGGGAAATTTACTCTGGGTAGGCAATCTCATAGCAACCTACACTTCTCCTATCACTGCCTTTAAGAGAACCTTATTATTCTAATTTCAATAGGGGCATGGTCCATGTCCATTTTGTTTGTGGCTACATCTCCAGTGTGAAGAAAACTGACACATGGGAGACTTGTAATAAATGTTTGCTAATTAAATGATTTATTAATATTTAAATCTAATGCAAAAATTTTATCCTTCAGTTATCCTTCCCTTACTCCTAGAAGATTCTCCTCAGTATCATCATCAAACTCTACTCAGCATTTCTTAATGTGATTCACTTTCTGTAAAATAACACTTTTTTTTTTTTTTTGAGAGGGTCTGTTTTCAAAATAAATGTTGCTGGATAACTTTTTATATCCATGAAGATAAAACCTTATCTAAATTATAAGATAATTGGGAGCAAAGTATTTACCTATTTTTAAAATATTGATCTATAGTTCCTCTATGACTAGTTTATATACAATAAAAATTTAAGTGTGTGAAATATTAAAACAGTGTCTCATAAGAAAAGTGTCTTTGAGGGGCGCCTGGGTGGCTCAGTGGGTTAAAGCCTCTGCCTTCGGCTCAGGTCATGATCCTAGGGTCCTGGGATCGAGCCCCACATCAGGCTCTCTGCTCCGCAGGGAACCTGCTTCCTGCTCTCTCTCTGTCTGCCGCTCTGCCTACTTGTGATCTCTGTCTGTCAAATAAATAAATAAAATCTTTAAAAAAAAGAAGAAGAAAAGTGTCTTTGAGCTACAACCCTACTTGTAATTGTATCTTCTCATATCCAAATAAATGTATTAATAATGAGAAAAAATGCCCTGAATGGAACCATTTATAAGTGGAGCTGGAGGGGCCACTGCAGAGAAACTGCCCTCCCCTTCTCTGAACTGAGCCAAAACCTTTGGAGTGGGCAAAATGGCAGCTGTTTTAAGCAAGTCAGTGGGAGAATGGACATCCTGATCACAAGACTTTTGGTGGAGGACTTTCTGAAGATAGAATCAGTAGTCAATCAATGTGTAATCCAGAGTTGTTCAACTTAACACCCATCGAAAAATGTGAGGTTTTTTTTTCTTCTTAACTTATGAAATTGTCCCACCTTCTTTTTCCTTATTAGAAATCCCTTGCTTTCACTGTATAAGCAGGGCCCTGAGTTTTTACCTGAATCTGTGATTTCAGAATTGTAATTCTTTGATCCCAAATAAATGCTTGTTTGCTTCTCATTGTGGCTCTTTATTTTCAGGTTAACAATAAAAAATGAGGCTCATGGCTATAATCTTTTTCTTGTGGCTCAATTAAATAAATACAGGGAATCTCTAATGATAAAACAACACTTTTGATAGGAAGTGATTGTATTTTTAAAGTATTATTATTTTATAAAAATAGTCACTTAAAGGGAAATTCAACTATCTATCCTTTCTTTATGGAGATCAGTATGTAAAAGAAATTCACAGAATATATTTTCTAAAGTTTATTATGAAGCATGTGATTAATTGACAGTGCATTCTGTCTGCTGTGGTTTTATATGTTGAATTAATTGTGGCCCAGTGATTACTATATGTTTTTACATTTAGATTGTTCCAGTTGTAGGCTACTTCCTTCCAAGAAATTTTAATCATTTAGTGGCACTTCTAACAAAGTATCAGATGGAAAAAATTGAAAAATATAAATATTCTTGAAATATTTAAGTAGCATTTGTAGTTTAAACTATGCATTCAGCAGACCTCTTCCAGAGGGACTATTCCAAACTGTGCCAATACAGTGACTATGATACATATATCAATATAAAAGATGAACACAAGTGAGGCTGGAGAGACTGTGTAAATTTTTAACATTTGAACAGGTGGCTAACTTACCAAAACAACTTAAACCTTTATGATATCTTATCATGCAGAGACAGATCCTGATGTTTTACAATGATATTAACATTAAAATTTAATTTTTTTCCTGCAGAGTTAATAATTAGCCAGTGTCAGTGAACAAAAATAGTGAGAACCCATCAATTTTTTATTGTCATTTTGAAAGAGGAAGGGAAGGTATTCTTCCTGTCATGGGCCAATGAATCCTGCCTTGTGATGGTGCTAAAATAGAGAGCTCTGAATATCGAGGTAAGTAAATCTGAATTCTACTGCAGGTATTATTTTAGGAATTTAGGAAAGTAAATGATAACTTTTATTTTATAAAGTGAAAAGTTAGGGCATCTGCATACATCTAGATTCTGATTTAGTGTCAGCATTTTATTCGAAGAGCAGAGATCAATATTATATTAAACTAATGCTATAGTAAACTATCAAATTTCTCATTTTATAATATGTATTACTTGATAAGTTTATAGAGTACTTAACCTACAGATCTCTAGGATACTTTGTAAAAATACGTCAATCCTAGAAACCTATTTGGCTTGTTGGTTGGATGACATCCATAGTCTCTTATAAAATAAAGGGAATTGAGCTGAGCCTTCATCGTTTACTGTTTTTGCTAACACTTGTATGTATAAAGGCAAATGTGAGGGTACTTACCCATTAAAGTGGCATTTAGAGATCTTTAAAAGCATTCAGGGATAATATGTCCTGTTCCCAACTTCCTCCTAGCTTAGTGATCCACTTTATTCCTGTAAGTAGTTTGTTGCTTCCTGAAATTTTCATTTTCCAGAAACCTTGACCCTGTGCTCCATATTCCTACCTTTAATAACGTCTTCCAGCCCTTGATTTCCCCCCTTTTTTGTTCTCTGCGTGCTGTATTCTTCAGCATACCAATCTCAGATTTTTCTGTTAACTGACATGTTTGCAAATCCCCTTTGATTTCATAGTTTCTGAAGCCCTCCCAACATAAATGCCTCAGAATACTTCATTGTGTGCATTCTTGTCCCAGTACCCAGTTAAGAAAAAGTATAATCAATGATAACACAACTTAATTAATTAGTACAAAATTTTGAATTATAATTATCTGATACAGTTCCCAAACAGTATTTATGGCATTTATTTATAAAGCAAGTTTATTTTCTCTCAAACCATCTTTTTAAAATTTTTCTGGGACATATTTGCCTGGAGACATTTTTCTCTCTCTCAGATGATGTGGTACCCAAGTCCTAATTTGGAAACCTGTTGATATGTTACCTTGCGTGGCAAGCAGGACTTTGCAAATGTGATTAGATTGAAAACCTTTGCATAGGGAGATTATCTTGGATTATCTAGGTAGGCCCACTATAATCATATGGATTCTTAAAATTGGGGACACTCCCTGACTATGGAAAATGGTCTGAGAAGAGATGCAACATTGCTGATTCGGAAGATGAAGGAAGCGGGCAACAAGTTAAGGAATATGTGGGCTCTAGAAGCTGGAAAAAGATAAGGAAATGGATTATTTTAGAGCCTCCTTAAAGAAACACAACTACACCAACATCTTCATTTTAACCCAGTGAGACATGTATTGAAATTTTGACCCATAGAATTGTAACATAAAAAGGTTTATGTTGGTTAAGTCACTAAATTGGTGGTAATGCGTTACGTAATGACAGGAAACTAATGCATATGATAAAATCAGGTTCAATTGCATAACTAGATCTGTTCCTTTGTAATAGTCATAGCTCTGAGAGTGATTTGCAGTTAAAACCACTCTTCTCTTCTTAGTCTCCAGCCTTTTCCAGGCAAGATAGTGTGTGTTTGGCTTTTACTTTATGTCTCTGTCATCTTTACTGTTTCTGTTCTTGCATCCAGGTAGTTACCTTGTTTCTTTCTTTCTTTCTTTCTTTCTTTCTTTCTTTCTTTACTTCTTTCTTTCTTTCTTTCTTTCTTTCTTTCTTTCTTTTTTAAGATTTTATTTATTTATTTGACATACAGAGATTACAAGTAGGCAGAGAGGCAGGCGGGGAGAGAGAGGAAGAAGCAAGCTCTCCACGGAGCAGAGAGCCCGATGCGGGGCTCGATTCCAGGACCCTGGGATCATGACCTGGGCCGAAAGCAGAGGCTTTAACCCACTGAGCCACCCAGGCGCCCTAGTTACCTTGTTTCTGAAGCTTGCCAAATTGAAGTAGTGGGAGTCAAAAGAGGACATTTGGAAACAAATGTGTCCTAGACTGATAACATCCTGGTCCTCTATAATCTATGCTCTTTGAACTTGGAATATGTTTCATTCTTTTTCTTGTGGCCACTTCTTTGCATTGTTGAAGACATCAACAGCCCAAGTCAGGCCTGTGGTGTCCATTCCTCTAAGTATTTAAATTTTCACCAGAATTACTAAGTTTTTATGTTGGCTAGACATGTGCCACATCTTTTGTAGCCCCAGGCATATGAAAGTTCAGTCAGCCCTCACCCACTACCTGAGCATAGGTTAATTCCCTAACTATAGTTAATCTTGTCCTTTAGATTTCTCAGACATTTATTTAGACACCGTTTTTCTGTTTTCTCATACCTTGTTTAGCATGAAAACCTCTACCAAAGTCATACAATGTGGACCTCACAATTCTCCTCTCCCTTGTCTTAAAGTGAAAGAAGTATATCCTTCCCTTCTGGAGTTTGGGAATCACAGCAGATTGCCAATAGTTCTCTCCAAAGAAATCATCCTCAGGGAACCTGAGTGGCTGAGTCAGTTAAGCCTCTGATGTCAGCTTAGGTCATGATCTCAAGGGTCCTGGGATCAGGACCTGCATTGGGCTTCATGCTCAGCAGGGTGTCTGCTTCTCCCTCTGCCCCTCACCCCACTTGTGCACTCTCTCTTGCTCGTACTCCCTCTCTTAAATGAATAAATAAAAATCTTTAATTTTTTATATAGGCATTTAATCAATTTTTCAGTGTCTACTTTGAACTTTGGTGGTCTCACTTTGCCAAAAACTGAAAAGAATGGACCCATTTTAAAAACCTTGTTTCACTTCACAAAACATTGTAGATAGATTGATTCTGATATTAAATACTCATACTCTTTTATTATTTCTTCTCATGCTTTAGCTTATTTGTGATTCAACTACATTTTTACTCACTTCGATGTTCGTTCATCTGTTAGCTTTTCTTTCTCCTTTGTATTTTTCTCCCACACCTTTGTCCTATTGCGTCAAAAAAACATAAATAGGCCTACCCAGGTTCCTAACATTTCTTCATTCATTCAACCGATGTTTTGATTAAATGTTATTCACAAAACATTATGCTCATTGATAAGGATGGTGCAGAGATTATTCCACATAACCTCAAGAAGGTTTTAATTTAATAAGGGCAATGACCTGCATTAATAACTATTCTATCTCTGAAATAAGAAATCCATTAATCCTCAAGTTTCTGCCTACATATCTTCATAGTGTAATTTCAAACATTCCACTATTTTTTTAATTTACCAAAATTTTTCAAACATGCAAAATGGCCAATTTATCAAAAATATTGGTCAATGTGTTTACATATATTTAATTACATGGTAGATAAATATATCCATTTTGAAGCCTATAATACTTATTTTCTCATAGGGTAACTTAAAGCTTTATTTATTTTTTTATGTATTAATTTAAGAGAGAGAGAGAGAACATGAAGGGGGAGAAAGCCAGAGGGAGAAGCAGACTCCCTGCAGAACTGGGAGCCCAATGAGGGACTCGATCCAGGGATTCTGGGATCGTGACTTGAGCTGAAGGCAGTTGCTTAACCAACTGAGCCACCCAAGTGCCCCACTTAGGATAATTTAGGTTACAATATCAAGAACTCATTTTTATTCTGTTTCCATTTAACCTAATTGAAAGCCATATGTAAAGAAAATTTAAGTTTTATCTCATTTATTTTTATCTTTATTGGATAAATTTTATTATTTTTCTTTAACCTTAAAAGAAGGCATATGAAACTGTGAAATAATTTCACTCTTTGCTTTCTCTACCCACGGGAGCTATGCTCTCAGTCCTGTGCATCCTAGACACCCAACCAGACCCTTGCCAGGGGAACGATAAGTTACCACATGTTAAAACCTATTAGATATTTCTTTTTATTCCTGATCAGTTGTGTATGGATCTTCTTATTCCACATTTCATAGTAAATGTGAACCAGGTTAGAGTCTTGTCTTTTTCCTGTTCTTTAGTAATTCCAAAATTCCAAACAAGAAAAAAAAAAAAAAAAGAAAGAAAGAAAGAAAGAAAGAAAGAAAGAAAGAAAGAAAGAAAGAAAATATAAGTAAATGGAGGAAGGGAAAAAAAATAGCACTATTGGCTTATTATCGTTTTCACTTTTTTTTTTAACTCCAGAGAATTAAAATGCCTTCTCCTAATGAATTTCTGTGCATTCTCACATATTCAAAATTGCCATTTTCTGATAGTTATCATTTAGCAATTACAACAGATATGCAAAAGAAAAACAAATTAATAGCTTCAACATTTTCTATATAGCCCATTATGTATGTATCAGTGTTAAGAAAGTATTCAAAGCTCATATTTTTCTTTTATCTCAACTTTTATGAAAAAAACAAACAAACCCAAGGGAATTGTTTATGCCATATCCATAGAACACACACAACTTTAGGATATGTGGAAACAGAAGATTTAAAAATAATTTCTCAAAAACAAGTTAATTATATAATTTTATAACATATTGCATTTAAAATTTTTGTACCAACAATATTATCTCAGAACTATTATGCTTAAGTGATTTCCTCACTGGGAACCAATCTTAGAAATCTTTTTATAGAAGGATATTATAAAAATGTTTTCTAAATCAAACAAAAAATCTCTATAGTAAGCATGTATGATAAAAATTACTTCTTAACTTCTCTTGGATTAACAAAGATCTGAATGAATAATTACAAGGTAATTTTAAGCAAATACAATTAACACTGCTTCCTAGCAATGAAATAGAGTATGATAAGCACAAGTCTTCCTGCTTTATTAAGAGCAAACACAGCAGGGTCATTTTCTGTGAACTATCACCCCTGATGTGTGACTTTGTGCCACCAAAAGAAGCATCTAGATTGTTGACAGAATGACCCTGGGGGGACTACACTGTTAGAAATCACAAGTAGCAAGAACAACCATCGGATTCAAGGCTGCAAAATGCAAACGAATGTGGAAAGGCTACAAATAAGAACAAAGTGCACATCCTTTGTCAGAAAAGGAGTGTCAGTTCAAAATGCCGAGTCAAATTGCTTCCAAGGTATTTTTTTTCCGACATATTTAAATCTACAAACAGCTCCTAGAATGAAATGTTTCAGAAGGCAATTCTCATTATTGCGCAAAGATTTCCAAATACAAATTTTAAAATTAGCATATATTTTATATTTTCAGCAAAATATTTTGTGGCTGTATGTCAGAAAATATAAACAAGAAAGTTGAAACAAGCCATCAAATTTGTTACACATGTATCTGTATACATGCATCAGTAAATATTAAAGAAAAAATGTTGCCTTGAGTACAGTGCCTACAGCGATTCTACTTGGTTTCAGAAAGAATGCATTTAGAGGAAAAAAATTTTAAGTTGTAGCATATTTACTTAGAGAAATCATCATATTGATGAGTGAGTGAAAGTACTTCACATTTATAAAGTATTAAGTGATAAAAAGAACTGATTTCTTAACTTTATTATTTTTTTTCCAATAGATGGAAAACTAGCATAGGTTTCTGGCTTCCTTCCATGAAACCAACAGAATCCTGAAGATAACCTATGTTAACTCTCTTCCTGTTTCCCTCTCTCACACGCACGTTCATGTCTGGATACATGTACATGTGCATGCACACACATGCACACTTACACACAGACTATGAGAAATCTGCAGGTATTCTAGAAATGGTTTTATCCCCTTGGTGTGTAGATGTGTGGATGTGTGATACCCAGATTACATCTGTGTGTGTGTGTGTGTGTGTGTGTGTGTGTTGTGTATATAAACACAGAGAGCTGTGAATGAAAGATTGGGCATAGGCTAGGGGAGAATCATGGTAAGATGTGGACTAATACACTATTGTGGGAGTGTATTGAGATGGAACTGCTTTGGAAAACAGATATTACTTGCTAAAATTGAAGATACACATATGATATATATTAGTCAGCTCTGGCTGCCAAGAAAGAAGAAAAGCATTTTTAGTAAGTAATAATGTTATAAACAGAGACACAGTGTCATTATATTTGAGAAATGCAAGTTTAAATACAATGAGATAATGCTGTATATCCATCAGATAGCAAACATTAAAAAGTGACATAATTTCCAGTGCTAGTGAGAGCATAAGCAATTGCAAAAGAGCTCTTTGGAAATACCATTAAAATGAAGTGTTTGTATATGCAATATACTAGTAATTTTATTACAAAGTGTTTAACCCAGTAAACCTATGGGACACAGTCATAAGGAGTCATATTTAAGGCATTCACCAAAATATCATATTGATGGTTAGAGAGAGGTATTGGTTCATTCATTATAAAGAAATGTAAAAGTAAAATGGGTATATATATATATAAATGATGAAAATGTATGCAGCAATCAGAAGTAATGAACTAGATGTACACACGGAAGGCTTATATTATGAAATGAAAAAAAAATAGACAATTAGGATACTATTAATGTATATTTCAGTGTATTCACTTTGAAGCCCAAACCATATTTTTAAGAATAGGTGGATAGGTAGAAAACCCATTTATGGAAGGTAGTTTAGAAGGCTGTTTTTTATATACATGTAGATTTTTACTATGGAAGCCAATTGTGGAAAGTACATTAGGAGGACATATATTGAGTCCAGTATTGTGAGTGCCTTGGTGAATGTGGGTTAGGGAGAAGGATAAGGAATAGAAACAAAACAACCTCCCCATCCCACCCCCGACCAAAAAGAGAAAACAGGATAAACTCTGAATGAAGGAATGGTAACAAATTTTTGTGGACATATTAGGAAGCAGACATTATGACGTGAAATCCAGAGTGTTACTTAGGTTAGAACTCCGGAAATTCTGAAATTAATTTCCTGGTGCACATTCTATGTTGACATCCACACATTTTTCAAATGGAACGAATTCAAATGATTCATTCCTTTTACCTTTTACCTTCCATCCCTTCAGAAACTTCCTATTTTGGTAGTGACACCAATTGTTCAAGGCTATATACATTGTTCTAATCTAAATTCTCTACCTCACCCTCAGCTTTTTTCATCTGGATTTCTATAGCCATCCAGCTGGTCTTTAATGCCTTCCTTTAATCATTCTTTTGTCCTGCCCAGATGGATAACTTTAAAACAGAAATATGATGTATTCCTCCTATTGGAGACTAAGTTCTGTGAAGCAAGGTACTTGTTCTCTCTTGCTTACCACTGTATCTCCTATACCTAAAACCATGGCCTGTGTGTGATTGCCCCTCAAGTCTTACTTATTGGATGCATAGTTTTGTGGGTAGCTTCTAAATACTTCTTAGACAATCTCAGATTTAGTGGGTCTCTCTTCTGTGATTAGATTACAAGAAATACTGACTTCCATCTTGCTAGTACTCTTTTTTTTTTTTCCCCCCTCTTGCTTTAATGAAACAAATTGCCATGTTGGGAAGTGTTAGAAGGCAGAAGAGGTTCAGTAATGTATCCTCCAAACCGAGAAGGCACTTTAATACTAAAAAACGAAGCCACAACGTATGGTTTACGAGTTTTATCCAAGGTAACTCACTGACTTGGGAAGTTGATCCAGGGGACTACGCAACTGTTCTCCATCACCATTCTCTCTACCCATTTTCAACAACTTAATCTCCAGCTTTCACGTAGTGAGGGGCACGATGGTGAGGACACAGGGCAGTTTTCTAAGTGGCGTCACCTGTGTGCTAGAGGGATGGCTCCTTATTTAAAGTAGCATGATCTTTGCAGCAAATGGGAGCACAAGATGGAGGGCTAACGACGGAATCAAGTCTGTCGGCGTTTTTGCGGGAAGGTAAGAGTTCTTACCACCAGCTCCAGCGTGAGGGTGCAGGGCGTGGGGGGAGTCTCCACACCACCAAGAAATTCTCAGACACAATCTGGGTTTCCCACAATTCAACTCAATTCTGACACCGTCTACCTGGAGATGGCATCAAATTCCACAGGTTAAGAACTTCGTCCCACAACACTCTGCCCCAGTTCAGATGCCGGGTAAAATTCAGGTTGCTACTTGTATTTCTGACCTACTGGCTACCAGAGAGTCCCACAAACCCTTCCTTAGGTTCAATTAATTTGCTAGAGTGGTTCACAGGATTCAGGAAACTAGTTTAGTCACTAGACTACTGGTTTATTACGAAGGATATTAATGGATACAGTCAACAGCCATGTGAAGAGATATATATAGAGAGAGAGAGTGAGGTCCCCCCAAAAGGGGTTTTTGTTCTTGTGGAGTCTGGGGCCCTGAGTGGTGGTAGGTGGAAGTGTTCCGGTTCACTGACATGTAAGTCCTCTGAACCCCCTTCTTTTGTGTTTTTTTTTTTTTTTTTTTTAATGGAGGCTTCATTACATAGGCATTATCATTGCTTATAACACTGACTATTGGTGATTGATTCAACCTCCAGCTCCTCTGCCCCGCCCTGGAAATTGGTTGGAAGTTTCCAACCCTCCAATCATGACTGCTTCCTTCTGGTAACCAGCCCACACCCCGACCTTCTCTAGGAGAGCTCCCAAAAATCATCTCATTAACATAAACTCAGTTGTGGTTGAAAGGGGCTTGTTATGAATTAGAAAGACATCCATTTCACCTTTATGGCTCTGAAGCTTTTTAGGACTGAGAATAAGAGATCAAATATTATTTAAAACACACAAACAAAAAAAAACAAAAAAACCCACTTCTGTTGCTCTTATCTTTCAGGAAATTCCAAGGGTTTTGGGAACTGTAAGCTGAGGACTTGAAGTAAAAATATAGATGAAATATATTTTGGTCATCTGATAAATTTCTTATAAATCACAGTATTTCAGGAGGGCAGTACCACAGAGGACAGCCCATGGCTAACAATCAGCTAGGAAGTTAGGCCTTCAGACCAAAAAACAAGTGGAATCGTATCCTACAAAAGTCATATAAGTAATCTTGGAAGCAGATCCCCAGTAGACATATTGAAAGAAAAATGGGGAGAATGAAATAATTCATTATTTTCTCATAAATTCCACAATTCTTTTAACTGTATTTTCTATGGATAATTTTACTTAAAAGACATAAATTCTGTTGCATATACAGTAGTGCTCACTTATGTATTAGAATGACAACTTCTACAAAACTGCCACCTTCTCTCAACTCTGTCCCTGAAGAAATACAAAAGAAATGCACAATGCTTTTCCTATGATTTTACTAAGTGTGAAAGGGATACATTTCATAAAAGCAGTATATGTTATAAAATATCCTCTCACAGTTGCCTCTGATGCTGAAAGGTTTTTGTATACTTGTGTAGAGGAGGGACAATAATATTTTAAACAAATTTTTATATTTATTTAAATATAAATATAACAAGTTTATAACAAATTTTTATATTTATATTTATAAATATAAATATTTATATTTATTTATTTATAACAAATTTTTATAAATTTGTTATTTATAACAAATTTATAACCAATTTTTAATAGTCCTTATTTATAACAAAATTTTAATAGTCTTGATTTGCTATCCTTTTAAATTGTAATGACAGAATTACTAGGAAATAACTTTGAAATGTGTTTTTATTATAATTTTACATTTGGTTTTTAAATTCTATCTGAGATCAACTGATGTTATGTTTTGTTTCATTGTTTGAATATCTTTTTTTTTTAATATTTTATTTATTTGACAGAGAGAGATCACAAGTAGGCAGAGAGGCAGGCGGGGGGGGGGGGCGGGGGCAGGGAGCAGGCTCCCTGCTGAGCAGAAAGAGCCTGATGCGGGCCTCATTCCAGGACCCTGGGATCATGACCTGAGCTGAAGGCAGAGTCTTAACCCACTGAGCCACCCAGGTGCCCTATTGTTTGAATACCTTTAAGCAGAACTGAGTTTGTCTGCTAAGAAAAACTTTTTGGATAAAGTTTTTAGGACATTTTTGTTTTCCCACTGTCTGAAAATGCAGGTTATAGTTTCTCAGGGCATTTTTCTTCGTCTCATTTCCCCAGCTGCCAATCAGTGAGGAAATCAACACAAATAGTTGGACAACTTTATCAGTGTTCAGTAAAAATTAGATACCCTTGATTTATTGGATTCTGTCTATTGAATTCTGAAACTAGTATTTCATGATTGTTCTATTGTGAGTTACGGAAAAACTTGAAAAAGAAATACAAAAGTGAAAGTGAAATTTACTTTGGAAATAAACTACAAAATAATTTTTAAACACAAAAATGATGTTGAGAAATTTAGAAACCAAAAGATTTTTGTAACTAAAGATATTATTCTTACCCATTTATACAATGAAAAATATCTTTAAGTTGTGGGCTCTATATTAGTAAGTTTTTAATTTTAAATTGATTTATAGTATTATTTTAAAAATAAATAGGAGTTTATTTGTATGTAACTGTAGTAATTACTATATTCCCAAATAAATTTCTCCTTATACAAAACAGTTATGTTATACAATTGTTTCAAAAATTAAGTTTAAAACATTAACTCATTACTTTAAATTTCATTTTCCTAAGGGAAAGACATTATTTGTGAAATATTTGTGAAATTTTTGTGAAATATTTCTTTTTGCTTATCAGTAATATTTGAAGACCTTCAAAATCTCCAACAAATATTTATATTTTTATTAAAGACTTCCGGGACTGGTATGCTAGGTAATCTGTATTCTGAGGAAGTTCAATCATGTTTGGATAACTCTGTTGTCAAAAGATAACTTTCTATAGTCTTCTGAAGCTTACCCCCACCATTAATTCTTTTTTTTTTTTTTTTGGAAGATTTTTATTTATTCATTTGACACAGGGCCAGAAAGCATAAGAAGGGGGAGCAGCAGAGGGAGAGGGAGAAACAGGCTCCCCACCAAGCAGGGAGCCCAAAGTGGGGCTCCATCCCAGAACCCTGGGATCATGACCTGGGCTAAAGGCAGAGCCTTAACTAACTGAGCCACCCAGGCACCACTCCCCCACATTAATTCTTATTCTATTCTATGAGTTCTTACATGGAAATGAAGAAAGTGCCTTCTACATACTAGTCTTTAGTATAAATGCTATATTACAAAAAGTCCCCAGTTTAACTCTTCCCACTTTTTTGAGCTATGCTAGGTAGCTTTTAGTATTGATTTTACCCTATATTGGTTTTCATTTGTACTTTTATGGTATTTTAGAAATGTGTTTACTAGAATGGAATGCAGTTTTCTAAGTCAAGGAAATTTACAGTTTTGTGATTATGTATGCCTTAAATCTCCATGAACTATCTGAAATTCTGTGCAAAATATTATTTTCATGAATGTATTTTCTGAAGATGAAGTGCCATAATTTTCATCAGACTCCAGAAACATTGAAAACCCCTCAACATCTGACTAATTTGTAAGACAGTAATGACAATCTTTTAGATACCCTACTAGCAAAAAAAAAAAAAAAAAAAAAAAAAAAAAAGCAATTGTGAACCTGTGTGCTTTCTTGGATTTTATATTAATAAGAAAATATGACTTTTTTAAAAAGAAAAGTAGACTAAAATTGCATGTACTTAAACAGCTAATTCCCATTATTGGCAGAATCTGTATTTGCATGTTCACCTGCTGGCTAAAATAGATTTGTTTCTGTTTTTCTTTCCTTTTTTAAGATTTCATTCATTTATTTTACAGAGAGAGATACAGAGAGAGAGGGAACACAAGCAGGGGGCAGTGGGAGAGAGAGAAACAGGCTTCCTGCTGAGCTGGGAGCTCAATGCCGGACTTGATCCCAGGACCCTGGGATTATGACCCAAGGGAAGGCAGACACTTAATGACTGAGCCACACAGGCGCCCATGGCTAAAATGTACTTGTAACCCCAAATCAGTACTCATGTCACTGTATGTCATTCATGAACAGGTGCACACCAGAGAAAATTTGCATCACTCAATTGCAAGTTCCCGGCTGAATAAGGTGAACAAGGTGAGGTTCTGCCTTCTTTTTCCAGTGCTTATACTGTAAAGAGGTATCCCATTTGTGGTCTGCATAATGCAACATTTCCACATTGCTGGGTTTTTTTTGTAATTTAACTTTTTCAAATGAGTCCCCAAACATGGTACTGAAGTGCTATCTGGTGTTCTTAATCAAAAAAAGGTTGCCTTGGGTCTTACGGAGTAAGTATTTGTTAGATTAGCTTTATTAAGGATGTTTTATACTGCTGTTGCTGTGATTTTAATGTTAAAGGGTCAGTAATATATCATTATATATAATAAGAGTCAATGATAATTCAAGTTGTCTTTAAACATAAACACACATAAACTGAGGTTGTGTATTGATCAGTTGGTGGAAATGTGACCAGAAGCTCACAAGAACCTGCATTTTATCTAGGAGCAATGGTTTAATATTCACTAGTGTTTCCAGCAATTTGATAGAACATGACTACTGACTACCATGAGTAACTAGAATCAACTGTATACACACACATATATGTTAAATGAAATAATCTTAAGCATTTATCACCCATCATTTTATCTCCATTTCAGTGATTCTTTTTGGGACTAATTATAAAACTTTGACATTATTCTATTAAATTTTAGCCCATTCTTTTAATCTATCAGAAACTTTTTAGAACAGAGTTATAAATCTGTGTGTATACTTATCCAAGTGATTGAAAATTCGGCTAAGTATTGTGGCCGTATTTTCTGGTAATGTCTAAAATTACATCATTAAGAATGTTGTCCATTTGTCTGAAAGACAAATGATTTAATTAAAAAATATTGAAATTCTGTTTCAAAGTATTTTGTCATTTACCTTTGAAGTTAAAAAGGTAAAGCCAAGAGTTCTATCAGAGAATTTGCAGTCAGATTGAATGAACTGGAGAGAATGAGATGCAATTGTTGAATGGAACAAGACTCTACATTTTGTAGTCAGAAAACTGATGTTCAAGTGCCAGTTTTATAACCTACCAAGTTCATGATTTTGGTTAAATCAGTTTGCTTGTGGGCTTTGATAACTAATTATATCTAACACAACTACAGTTAGGATTAAATGAACTCATATGGGGGAAACAGTTTGTAAATTAGTTTATAAAATTTACGGTTGCTTTTAAAAAGGTAAGTTTACAAGTTTCTTTATTAAAAGGCATGAGAGTTTTAAGATAAAGATGTAATTTTGTTTCAATATCAAATGTGTTTTCTGCTTAGATAATTATGAATGAATAAATCTATGATGTCTATATTGGTAGAGATAACATAGGAGGTATAACTTTAGTAAAGTAAAATGATCAGCTTTATTTTGTGCACAGACAGTTCAATTTTTCTATAAAGTAATAGAATAGTAAAGTTAAAAAGAACCTCATTTTGAACTTCATGGATGCTATATTAGCCTTCGTTAATAATTTTGTAGTCTCAAGAGAGAGATTATAGGTTTTTAAGTTGAGTTATATAAAGATAAATCTAAGAACTATGTAGGGTGGACTGAAATGGGAAGATGCTGAAGGAGAGAACAATTGTCTATTACTTCAAGGTTGAAGTAAATTCAGGCTGAATTAAGATGGTGGTAGCCTGAATGAAAATGAAATTTAAAATAAGAACAGGATTTTGTTTTAAAATTTTCTTTAATTTTCAAATTATGGAAATAATGTGTGTATTTTTTAAATTATTTTTATTACCATATAATGTATTTTTACCCCAGGGGTACAGGTCTGTGAATCATCAGGCTAACACATTTCACAGCACTCACCATAGCACATACCCTCCCCACTGTCCATAATCCAACCACTCTATCCCTACCCAACCCCCAGTTTGTTTTAAGGGATTAAGAGTCTCTTATGGTTAGTCTCCCTCCGGATCCCATCTTGTAATGTGTGCATATTTCAACAATTGAAATACAATACAAAATATAGAAATGCAAAGCTTATCATTTCTCTTGCTCTTTTTTCCAGAATACGCACACATATACACACAAAACTCTCTCATATCCTGGAGCTAATTGATTTTTAGTCCCTTAGTGTGTATCTTTACACCGTGTTATCTCTACTTGAGTAAAAATATGCAAGCTTGTGTGTCCATATATTGAGAATTATTTCCTTTTTTCCAAATGAGAATCATACTATATGCATTGGTGTTTTAGATTTTTTTTAACTTGGCAATTGATTTGATGATTGATGATAATTTAAGAGAGGAAAAGAAATCAGGGATAAGATAAATTTCCAACACATGTAACTAAACAACAGTCCCTTACAAGGAATAGGAAAAATGGGAGAAAGAAGTACTTTTTGTTAGAAAGAGGTAATGAACTAAAGTATCATTTTAATGTATTATGAAATAGATTATTCAATTAATCTGAAGGATAAATTAGGAATAGTGTCTTCATATTTGTGTCTTCATAAAAAAAAATAGTCCAAGAAAGTTCTAGTCCCTCTTCTTTCCCATCAACCTTCTTCATTTATTTCATTTATTTCATTTATTCAACATTTATTTAACACTTGGTATATGAAAGATAAGTTCTTTGTTTTCTTTGCCTTAATAGGGCTTACATTGTCTTGGTAAGACACACAAAGTATACAAATAACAGGCAAACAGAAAACAAATAGAGGAATGATTCTTTTAGATGATACCAACATTATCATACCAACATTACTAAACAGGGAGGTACAAAACAGAGAATGGAAGCAGATAGGAGAGGTAGTGTTTGTGTTGAAATCTAAGTGATTTAATGAGAGCCAGTCTTTTCTTATACATGCCTCTGAATTGCTTTTCCTTTATTCTACTCACACGGACACACACAGACAGACATATGTCATCTGTATATATGTAATTCCAATATGTGTATATATGTGTGTATATGTATATACATATGTGTGTATGTGTACACACACACATACATACATACACATGCCTGAGCTTCTGTAAACAAATTACCACAAACTTGATGATTCAGAAAAATGGGAAGTTATTCCCAGTTCTGGAGGCCAAACTGTGGCAGTGTCATCTACTTTCTCCCCGGGGGTTCTGTGTGGGCAAATCTTTTTCTTGCCTCTGAGCATCTGATGGTTCCAGGTGGTACTTGTAACAGAATCACTGTAATTTCTGTCTCTGTAGCTACACTATCTTATACTCTTATCTATCAAAACTCTCTCTGCATCATGCTTATAAGAACATCTGTCATTGGACTTAGGGCATATCTGGATAATCAATTCCTTCCAAAATCCTTGATGAACCACATATTTTGCCATATTAGGTAATAATCATTTTTTATCATATAAGATAATATTCACAGGTTCTGTGAATTAGTAGATTTTTTTTTGTGGCCATCCTATAGCCCACTACACTGCAGTTTATATACTATTAATATACCATTTTTACATATACATTCCAGTCTTCCAATCTCTTGTGAGAAATTTTCCCTTTTTTTTCCCTGATTCTATAGTGATGATCACAAATAGGTGCTTATTAAATAAGCGTTTGATTAGTCAAACCTTCTGTTAAAAAAATCAATGGCATGTTTGAGGAAATGTGAGAATGACAAGGGGAAAGAAGAAAAAAAAATATGGAAGTAGTAGGAGAGCTAGTATTACAACTGAGCTCTAGTTTACCCTGAAAAATCTGTCATTCATGTGGGAGCCTAAAATCAGTGAATATTGTGATTTATACTTATGAAAAGATCATGTATTTATTTCTTCTCTTGCATATTTTATCTTACAGTTATTTCTATCTCCTATGCTTCATAAAATATTTTATAGTTTCCTCCTCTTAATTTATATTAAAATGGTAAAATGAAGGGTTAACAGAATAAATTCCTAGGAAGCATCCAGGATATCAGTCTGTATTATGAGCCTTCATTCTCCATAATTTAAAAAAATGGCTTAATAAAACTCAGGTGCTACATCACAGATGTTTCATATATTCTATGAATAAATAAACGGGTGAATTAGTGAATTAAAGTTGCTAGATGCTAATTCATGGCCAGTATAACAAGAGGGAAAGAAGAGCCCAACATTGAGGAGGGCAAGACATCTTAGCCTAATAGTTTTGTTTTTCTTTTCCAAACAAATTGAATAAGAATTATATTCAGTAAAAAAAAAGTGGAGAACATTTTTATCCCATGTTATGTTGCCCGTTAAGCAGTGAACTGCATAATGATTATGACTATGACTTAAGACATGTTAACTCATTTGAAATCAGACTTTTCTAATGTTCAGTTAGCCACTGTATTACAGTACATCATTAGTTTTTGATGTAGTGTTCAGTGATTCACCATTTATGTACAATACCCAGTGCACATCATGACACGTGGCCTCCTTAATACCCATCACCCTGATATACCCTCCCCTCCCCACCTCCCCTCTGAGACCCTCAGTTCATCTCCTAGGATCCATAGTCTCTCAAGATTCATTTCCCCCTTCAGACTTCCTTCCCTTCCCCTGTAGTCCTCCGTGCTATTGGTTATGTTCCATATATGAGTGAAATTCTCAAGACAGGAAACAACAAGTGTTGGCAAGGGTGTAGAGAAAGAGGAATCCTCTTACACAGTTGGGGGAATGCAACCCCCCCAGTATAGCCACTCTGGAAAACACTGTGGAAGTTCCTCAAGATGTTAAAAATAGAGCTACCCTATGACCCAGCAATTGCGCTACTAGGTATTTACCCCAAAGATACAGATGTAGTGAAAAGAAGGGCCATCTGTACCCCAATGTTCATAGCAGCAATGTCCACAATAGCTAAACTGTGGAAAGAGCCGAGATGCCCTTCAACAGATGAATAAATAAAGAAGATGTGGTATATATATACAGTGGAATATTATTCAGCTATCAGAAAGGATGAATACCCACCATTTACATCAACATGGTTGGAACTGTAGGGGATTATGCCAAGTGAAGTAAGTCAAGCAATGAAATCAAACTTCTTTTGGTCTAAATTACATGATAGCTATCTTTAATTCAAATTTCTGTTGGACATTGACAATGTGTTTATTCAAAAACTACCTTTTTTAACTTAAAATGGAAAAGAGATACTGATTTTTAATTTGTTTGTAATTTAATAATCATTCAACTACTGATTGGAGGCTTATGTGATCATAATATGTTAATAAAATATTAAAATAATAAAATAATCTGGGAATATATGAAAATGGTGGGAAGTAACTAAGAAAGGTAAAAGAACTTAAGAAATTGTGACTTGCATTTTTTTTCCAAGAATCTGTAACCCATAGGGTGTTAAACCCTCTAGTTATTAGAAATATTTAGACGCAATTTTGGCAGGAGTTGAGATGCCAAGGTTAATTGGGGTATTTGTTTAAGTTATAATGAATGTTGCTTGTAAGACTGAGGATTGCTACAGGTTTATATGGAATTCTCTTGGTTACTAGGCATTATTACATTTCTGTGGTGTTATTTAAAAAAAAGGAAGGGGGAGAGCAACTTATACATTTTTAACATTTTCATCAGAATTGTTCTAATCTATATAACACATATGTCACAGAATCATGAAGAAGGGAACTAACATTTCTGATGGGATATGAATCATATCACACAATATCTTTATTTCAAATACTCATAATTAGGATAACAGTAAAAGGAAGTAGATATGACAGATACTTCTAAAAGCTCTGCTTTAAAATTTATGAATCTCATTTGGATGCAGATATCTAGTCAATCATGCATCTCTGGGATTTCTCAGCTCTTGCTAACAGAGAGGTAAGACAATTGTAATTATGTGTCACATTCCATACGTTCATTGAAATACAAAAGTTACATATGCCACAATGAAAGTTAATATTTCCAAATATTGTCCAAGGCATAAGAATATTTAAGATATAGTGGTTTATTAATATATACTCATTTTCACCATAAGAGCATATATTGACTACCTGATAGTTATCAAAACGGGCACAACAGCAAGACTGAGAAGATAACAAATAAAAATTGTTGACAGCTATGTCCGTACATAAACCAGCATGAAAATATTTATAGCAGCATCAGTCATTAATAGCCCAAAGGTGGAAACAACCTGAATATCCATCAGTTGATAAATGGATAAAAATGTCATATATCCATACAACAGAATATTTTTCAACCACAAAAAGGAATGAAGTACTGATACATGTATGACATGGACAAACCTTGATAACATTGTTTTAAATGAAAGAAACCAACCACAAAATACCCACATATTATTCTACTCAAATGAAATATCCAGAATAGGAAATCTATAGAGATAGACAGTTAACTTATTGGTTGATTATGGCTGGGGAGATGAGATGGGAGAGTAATGGGTGGTAGCTTAAGACCACAGGTTTTCTTTTTGAGGTGATGAGAATGTTCTCAAGTTGACTGTGGTTATGGTTGCATATATCTGTGAAATACTAATAACCATTAATTGTATGCTTTCAGTTGGTAAATTATATGGAATATGAATTACATGTAAATCTTCAGAAAGGAAAAGTAGTATGGAGAGTACCCCTATGTCCTACACTGAGTTGCCCTTTTATTAACATTTTACATGTATATAGTACATCTGTCAACATTAATGAACATATATTGATGTATTATTATTGTTACTAGTGTCTATATTTATTCCAGTTTTCCTTTTTTTTTAAAAAAGAGTATCATTTTTCCCTTCCATGATCCTATCCATGATTGCACATTACCTTAGTAGTCTTATCTCCTTTGATTCTTACTGGTTTTGACAGTTTTTTAGACTTTTCTTACTTTGATGACTTTGAATTCTGGTCAGATATTTTGTGGGTTGTCACTCACTGAAAATTGTTTGATGCTTTTCTCACTGAGGTAATGAGTTTTCAGAGGGCCATAAAAATAAGACCCCATTCTCCTTACATTAGTCGAGAGTACATACTATCAATAGGACTTATCACAGTTGATGTTAATAATCACCTGGTTTGAGGTAATGTTTGTCAGTTTTCCCCATCAGCTTACTAAATTTTATCCCCCTTTTTTTTTCTTTTTACTTTTGAAAGGAAATCACTGTACATACCCAACACTTAACAAATAGAAGTTATGAATCACCTTGTTAAGGCTAATGTACATAGGTACATTATTTGGGATTTTTGCATGAGAGATTTGCTTAATCATTTATTCAGTCAATTTATATTAGTATAGACTCATGGATATTCCATACAATCATCTTTATTTTGTTGTTGAATTATTGCAAAATTTTCAGTGGAAACTCTTTTAGTTTATTCCAGTGTCCCTTTTACACACCCCAATTATTGGGATTTTCTTTTTATAATTCTTCCCCACAGAAATTTCATCCTTTCTGGCAATATAAGATGCTCTGTGCTCATTTTGTGCATTTCTGGCCTCAGGCCTAGAATCAGTCATTCCTTCAATGATCCCTCGTTTATTTTATTGGAAAATCCTATAGAAACCAAGATCTGGGTGTTTAGGTGTACTTCCTGCTCTGGGATGTTTTTGCACCTAGGTTGTTTTAGCTGACAGGAGATACATGCGTGTAGCACATATTTATACATTTTTCTCTGTATAACCATCTGTATATTAAATGAAACCTGACTTAATATTGATATATCCAACTCTAATCCATTACCACACAGGTTATTCTATTTCCTTCCTCTTGTTTGCATGCAACTGCCCACTCCAACCATGAGGAGCCTGGATTTAAAACTCTGCCTTCCATTTGCTTAATGGAAATATGTATTCAGAACAGTATACATGTAAAATGGTTTCAAAATTGTTATTTTTTCCAGTTGTATTGAGATATAATTGGCATAGAACATTGTGTAAGTTTGTTATACAACATAATGATTTTTATATGTATATATTGCAAAAACATTATGAAAATAAGATTAGTTAACACATTCAGTACCTCACATGTATTCTTTTTTCTGTGTAGTGAGAACTTAGAAAAACTGCTCTTAGCAACTTCCAAATAGATCCCCTGCCATGTTACTGTGAAAAATTACTCTATCAGTTACAGTATAGTGCTTAAGTGCAGCTTCTTTTGCCTTTAATCTTAGAGAATCTACTTATTTTCACAGTAACTTAAGATAGTCCACTATTCGCTACTCCTTTTGGTGAAGTTGTTTTATACATTTGTGATCCATTTATGTTCTTTATTGCATTTTGTATTCTACCTAGGGAATCCCTGATCTCTTCAATGCTTGCTTTATTTTTATTAAGATTTATTTACTTACTTTGGAGAAAGGGAGAGAGTGATCATGAGCAGGGGGGAGAGGCAGAGGGAAAAGGAGAGAGAGAAATCTTAAGCAGGCTCCCTGCTGAGTGTGGAGCCAGGTGCTCCAGATCTCGGAACCCCAAGAGCATGACCTGAGTTGAAATCAAAAGTCAGTCACTCAACTGACCAAGCCGCCCAGATGCCCATAACGCCTTAAAAAAATATATATATATATATATATATATATATACACACACACACACACACACACACAAATATATATGTAATTTATTTGTAATTTATATGTAAAATATATGTCACATATACATGAAATATGTATATATATAAAATAAATTTTAGTTTTTGTGTTCTAAAATTCCATGACTTTTGACCAGTGCTTAATATGGTATCATACAGAATAGTTTCACTGCCCTAAAATAGTTTTTGTGTTTCACTTTTGCCCTCCCCAGGCCCCTGACAATCACTGCTCTGTTTATTGTCTCTGTAATTTTGCCTTTTTCAGAATGAAATAATTGGAATCATACATTATATTGCTTTATGAAACTAGCTTCTTTCATTTATAAATAAGAAATTAAGATTTATCCATGTATTTGCATGCCTTGATAGCTCATTTTATCACTGGATAATATTCCATTGTATACATAAACTGCAGTTTGTTTATTTCCCTATGGAAGAACATATTCATTGCTTCCATTTTTTGGTGATTATGAATAAAGCTGCTATACCCATGCATGTGCAGATTTTGTGTGTGTGTCTGGGCAAAAGTTTTCCAATTAGTGTGTAAAATCCTAACAATGCAAAAATTTAAGTAAATGTAAGTAGATGTTTAATTTTTTAAGGAACTGCCAAACTGCCATCCAAAGTGGCTGTATCAAGTTTTATTCCCACCAACAACTAATGAGAGTTCCTGTTGCACCATATCATTAGTACATATATCATAGTGCATTTGTTCTTTGTTTAAATTGTAGCCATTGTAAAGTATGTATTGGGAAAAAATGACTGTTTTAGCTTGCATTTCCCTAAAGACAAATTATGTTAAGCAACTTTGCTTACATTTATTTGCCCTCTGTGTCTTTTTTAGTGTGTTATCTATTTAGATATTTGCCCATTTTAATTGGATTTTTTTTGTTTTCTAAATATTTAAAATTTTTGATGGTATATTTTAGTTTTAATTTAATTTTAATTTAAATTCATTTATGACACATATAGTACATCATTAGTTTCAGAGGTAGTGTTCAATAATTCATCAGTTGTGTATAGCACCCAATGCTCATCACATCATGAGCCTTCCTTAATTCCTGTCACCCAATTACCCCATCCTCCCACCCACTTCCCCTCCAGCAACTTTCACTTTGTTTTCTATAATTAAAAGTTTCTCATGGTTTTTCTCCCTCTCGGATGACTTCCCATTCAGTTTTCCCTACCTTCCTCTATGATCCTCTGCACTGTTTCTTGTATTCCATATATGAGTGAGACCATACAATCATTGTCTTTCTCTGGTTGACTTATTTCACTCAGCATAATACCCTCCAGGTCCATCCACATCAAGGTACATTGTAAGTATTCATCCTTTATTATGGTTGACTAATATTCCAATGTATGTATATATATGTGTGTATATATATATAAATATATATGTGTGTGTGTATATATATGTATATACATACCACATCTTCTTTATCCATTCATCTGTTGAAGAGCATCTTGGCTCTTTCCATAGTTTGGCTATTGTGGAAATTGCTGCTGTGAACATTGGGTGCTGGTGCCCCTTTGGATCACTACTTTTGTATCTTTGATGTAAATACCTAGGATTGCAACTGCTGAGTTGTAGAGTAGTTCCATTTTTAAGTTTTTGAGAAGACTCCATAATGTTTTCCAGAGTGGCTGCAACAGTTGCATTCCCACCAACAGTGTAAGAGCATTCCCCTTTCTCTGCATCCTCACCAACATTTGTTGTTTCCTGACTTGTTCATTTTAATCATTCTAACTGGTGTGAGATGGTGTCTCACTGTGGTTTTGATTTGGATTTCCCTGATGCCAAGTGATGTGGAAAATTTTTTTCATGTGTCTGTTGGCCATTTGGATGTTTTCTTTGGAGAAATCTCTGTTCATGTCTTTTGCCCATTTCTTGATTGGGTTATTTGTTTTTTGGGTGTTGAGTTTGACAAGTTCTTTGTAGGTCTTGGATACTAGCCTTTTATCTGATACATCACTTGCTAATATCTTTTCCCAATCCATAGGTTGCTATTTACTTTTTCTGACTGTTTCTTTTGTACAAAAGCTTTTGTATCTTGATGAAGTCCCAATATTTCATTTGCTTTTGTTTCTCTTGCCTCTGGAGATGTGTCTAGTAAGAAGTTCATACAGCCAAGGACAAAGAGGTTCCTGTCTGTGTTCTTCTCTTGGATTTTGATGCGTTCCTCTCTCACATTTAAATCTTTTATCCATTTTGAATTTATTTTTATGTATGATGTAATAAAATGGGTCCAGTTTTATTCTTCTGCATGTGGCTGTCTAGTTTTCCCAATACCATTTGTTGAAGAGACTGTCTTCCATTGGATATTCTTTCCTGCTTTGTGAAAAATTAGTTGACCATGGACTTAATGGTCCATTTTTGGGTTCTCTCTTCTGTTCCTTTGTTCTTTGTGTCTGTTTTTGTGTCAGTGCCATACTGTCTTGATGATTACAGCTTTTTAATAGAGCTTGAAGTCTGACATTGTGATGCCACCAGTTTTGGTTCTTATTCAACGTTCCTCTGGCTATTTGGAGTCTTTTCTGGTTCCTTATAAATTTTAAGATTATTAGTTCCAGCTCTGTGAAAAATATTGATGGCATTTTGATAGGGATTGAATTGAATGTGTAGATTGTCCTGGGTAGTATAGACATTTTAACAATATTTATTCTTCCAATGCATGAGAATGGAATGTTTTTCCATTTCTTTGTGTCTTCTTCAATTTCTTTCATAAGTGTTTTTTTTAAGATTTTATTTATTTATTTGACAGAAAGAGACACAGAGAGAGGGGAAACACAAATAGGGGGAGTGGGAGAGAGAGAAGCAGGCTTCCCTCTAAGCAGGGACCTCCCCCCCCCCCGATATGGGGCTCAATCCAGGACCCCAGGGCCACAACCTGAGCCAAAGGCAGACGCTTAATGACTGAGCCCTTTCACCTGCCCCCTTTCATAAGTGTTCTGTAGTTTTTAGAGTACATATCTTTTTTTTTTTTTTTTTTGACAGAGATGAGAGGCAGGCAGAGAGAGAGGAGGAAGCAGGCTCCCCACTGAACAGAGAGCCTGATGTGGGGCTCTATCCCAGGACCCTGGGATCACGACCTGAGCCAAAGGCAGAGGCTTTAACCCACTGAGCCACCCAGGTGCCCCTAGAGTACATATCTTTTTCTCTTTGGTTAAGCTTATTCATAGGTATCTTATGTTGTTTGTTTGTTTGTTTATTCCTAGGTATCTTATGGAAATTATAAATAGGATCAATTTCTTAATTTCTCTTTCTTCTGTCTCATTGTTAGTGTATAGAAATGCAGCTGGTTTCTGTGCATTGATTTTATATCCTGCCACATTGCTGAATTATTGTAGGAGTTCTAGCAAATTTGGGGTGGAGTCTTTTGGGTTTTCCACATAGAGTATCATGTCATCTGTGAAGAGTGAGAGTTTGACTTCTTTTTTGCCAATTTGAATGCCTTTTATTTCTTGTTATTGTTCGATTGCTGAGGCTAGGACTTCTAGTACTATCTTGAACAATAATTATTAGAGTGGGCATCCCTGTCATGTTCCTGACATTAAGGAAAGCATTCAGTTTTTCCCCATTGAGAATATTTGACTTTCTGGAAATGGCTTTTATGATATTGAGGTATATTCCCTCTATCCCTACACTGTTTTAATCAAGAAGGGATGCTATATTTTGTCAAATGCCTTTTATGCATCAGTTGAGAAGATTATATGGTTCTTTTCCTTTTTTTTATTAATGAGATGTATCACATTGATTGATTTTCAAATATTGAACCACCATTGCAGCCCAGCAATAAATCTCACTTGATCATGGTGAATAATCTTTTTAATGTACTGTTGTACAGTAGTACATTAGTGCTAGTGTGTTGGTGAGAATTTTGGCTTCCATTGTCATCAAGGATATTGGTCTGTAATTCTCCTTTTTGGTAGGATCTTTGGTTTTAGGATAAAGGTAATGCTGGCCTCATAGAACAAGTATGCAAATTTCCCTTCCCTTCCTATTTTTTGAAACAGTTTCAGAAGGATAGGTATTAGTTCTTCTTTAAAAATTTGGTAGCATTCTTCTGGGCAGCCATCCAGCCTTGAACTCTGGTTTGTGGGGAGACTTTTTATTACTGCTTCAATTTTCTTGCTTGTTCTGGGTTTGTTTAGGTTTTCTATTTCTTCCTGTTTCAGTTTTGGTAGTTTATAAGTTTCCAGCAATGCATCCATTTCTTCCAGATTGCCTAATTTGTTGGCATATGGTTGCTCATAATATGTACTTAAAATTGTTCGTGTTTCCTTGTTGTTGGTTCTGATCTCTTTCATTCATGATTTTGTTAGTTTGGGTCCTTTATCTTTTGAAAAGTCTTGCTAGGGGCTTATCAATCTTATTAATTCTTTCAGAGAACCAGCTTCTAACTTCACTGATCAGTTCTACTGTTTTTCTGGTTTCTATTTCATTGATTTCTGCTTTAATCTTTATTATTTCTCTTCTCCTGCTTAAACTTTATTTTCAATTCATTCTACAGTTCCTTTAAGGTGTAAAGTTAGCTTGTATATGTAAGACTTCTAATTTTTTGAGAAAGACTTATATTGCTATGTACTTCCTTCTTAGGACCACCTTTGCTGTCCCCCGAAGGTTTTGAACAGTTGTATTTTCATTTTTATTTCTTTCCATAATTTTTTAAAATTTCTTCTTTAAGTTCCTGGTTGGTGCCTTGATTCTTTAATAGGATGCTCTTTAACCTCCAACTATTTGAGTTCCTTCCAAGTTCCTCTTGTGATTGAGTTCAAGTTTCAAAGCATTGTGGTCTGAAAATATACAGGTAATAATCCCAGTCTTTTGGTAGCAGTTAAGACCTGATTTGAGACCCAGTATGTTATCTATTCTGGAAAAAAAGTTACATGTGAACTTGAGAAGAATGTGTATTCTGTTGCTTTAGGATGGAATGCTATGTATATATCTGTGAAGTCCATCTGGTCCAGTGTGTCATTCAAAGCCCTTGTTTCCTTGTTGATCTTCTGCTTAGATGATCTGTCCACTTCTGTGAGTAGGGTATTGAAGTTCCCTACAATTCTTGTATCAATGTGCTTCTTTAAATTGGTTATTGATTGGTTTATATACTTGGCTGCTCCCAAGTTAGGAGCATAAATATTGATAATTGTTAGATCTTTTAAGTATGTTGGATAGACCTTTTAAGTATGATATAGTGTCCCTCTTCATTCCTTACTACAGTCTTTGGTTTAAAATCTAATTTGTAGTATATGAGGATTGCTACCCCAGATTTCTTTTGCTGTCCAGTAGCATGATAAATGGTTCTCCACTCTCTCACTTTCAATCTGGAGGTGTCTTTAGGTCTAACATGAATCTCTTGTAGACAGCATATGGATGGGTCTTGCTTTTTTCTAATCTGGTATCCCAAGAGTTTTGATTGGAGCATTTAGCCCATTTACATTCAGATTCACTATTGAAAGATATGAATTAAGTATCATTGTATTACCTGTAAAGTCCCTGTTTCTGGAGATTGTCTCTGTTTTTTTCTGGTCTGTGTTACTTTTGCACTCTCTCCTTTGCTGACAGGATCCCCTTTATTATTTCTTCCAGGGCTAGTTTAGTGACCACAAATTCTTTTAGTTTCAGTTTGTCCTGGAAGCTCTTTATCTGTCCTTCCATTCTGAATGACAGCCATATTGGATAAAGTATTCTTGACTGCGTGTTTGTTTGTTTGTTTGTTTTTCCCCTCATTCAGTACTCTGACTATATCATGCTAGCCCTTTCTGGCCTACCAGGTCTCTCTGGATAGGTCTGCAGCCTATCTAATGTATCTATAATTGTAGGTCAAGGACTGCTTGTCTTGAGGTGCTTTCAGGATTTTCTCTTTATCTCTGAAATTTGCAGACTTCACTGTTATATATCAAGGTGTTGGTATATTTTTATTGATTTTTGAGGAAGGATCTCTACCTTTTGCACTTGAATGCCTGTTTCCTTCTCCAAATTAGGGAAGTTCTCAGCTGTGATTTGCTCAAAAATACTTTCTGTCTCCCTCTCTCTCTTTCTTCTTCTTCTGGGATCCCAATAATTCTAATTTTGTTTTGCTTTAGAAGTTCTCAGCTGTGATTTGCTCAAATATACTTTCTGTCTCCCTCTCTCTCTTCTTCCTCTGGGACCCCAATAATTCTAATATTGTTTTGCTTTATGGTATCACTGATTTCTCAAAGCCTCCTTTCATGGTACATTAGTAAATTTATAGTTATCAAATTGTTTGTAGCTTCCTTTATTTGTCTTTTTAATATTTGTGAAATAAGCAAAGTGTCTTACATTTCTGGAATTTATAATTTGTGTCTTCTCTCTTTGTTACCCTGCCTATAAATGCATTTGTTTGGAAAACAACTTTTGGTTTTGTTGATATTCTCCATTATTTCCCTGTTTTCAATTTCTTGGTTTCTGATAATGTTTATGATCTCTTTCCTTCTGCTTCCTCAAGCCTTAATATGCTCTTCTTTCTCTAGTTTCCCAAAGTGAAAGTTAGGTTATTGATTTTTAGATCTTTCCTTTTTCCTTATATATGCATGATGTCCTTCTATATACAGCTTCCACTGCATCCCACACATTTGATAAATTGTGTTTTCACTTTCATTTAATTCATAATACCTTATCATTTATTTTAAGATTAAAATTCTGGCCTTTGTGTTATTTTGAAATGTGTTATTTAATTTCTAAATATCTGGGTATTTTCTAGATATTTTTCTTTTTTTAATAAGTTTTTATTTAAATTCTAGTTAACATACAGTGTAATATTAGTTCCAGGTCTATAATGTAGTGATGATTCAACACATCCATCTATCACCCAGTACTATTATGTTTCTGGTATTGATTCCTAATTTAATTCCACTGTGTCTGAGAACAAACTTTACATGATTTCTATTTTATTAAATTATTAAAGTATATTTTATGACCCAGAATGTGGGTGATCTTGGTGAATATTTCATGAGAAGAATGTGTGTTCTTTTGAAGTTGGATGAAGTTTTCTTTGAATTTCAATTTGATCAAGTTGATTAATAGTCTGATTCAGGTCAACTATATCCTTATTGATCAATTATTAATATGGACTGTGGAAGCCTCTAGTTTTAATAGTGGATTTATCTACCTCTCTGTTCAGTTCTATTAGTTTTGCCTCATATATACACACATATATTTTTTTTTTCTTTAAAGATTTATTTATTTATTTTAGAGAGAGAACACAAGCAAGCACTAGTGCGGGGAGGGACAGAATGAGAAAAATCTCAACCAGGTTCCCTGCTGAGCATGGACCCTGATGATGCTGCTTAATCTCACCACCATGACCTGAGCTGAAATCACCAGTTAGACACTTAACTAACTGTTAAGTGTCTAACTTAACCTACCTCATACATTTTGACCTTCTATTTTTAGAAGCATCCATATTCAGGATTGCTATACATTATTGAAGAGTGATCTCTTAATTCTCTTTATCTGTGATAATTTTTATTGATCTCAAGTCTGCTTTGTTTGAAAATAATATAGCTCTCCTTCAGCTTTGCCTTAGTTAGTGCTGGCATGGTATATCTTTTTTCATCCCTTCACTTTAAAGCTATTAGTCTAGCTATTATTAGTATTTTTCTTTTAGATATAGTTGTCTTTTTTAATCCACTCTGCCCATCATTGTATTTTAATTGGTGCATATATAGCATTCATATTTAAAGTATATAACTATATAAGTATATAAAGTATATACATATACACATATATATATATATATATGTATATAAAGCTCTTCTTCAACTTACAATGGGATTACATGTGGATAAACCCATTGTAAGTTGAAAATATTTTAAGTTGAAAATGGATTTAATATGCCTAACCTTCCAAACATCATAATTTAGCCTGGTCTACCTCATATATGTTCAGAACACTTACATTAGCCTACATTTGGACAAAATTGTCTCACACAAACCCGATTTTATAATAAAGTGTTGAATATCTCCTGTAGTTTATTGAATACTGACAGTGAAAAACAGAATGATTATATGGACACATAAGGATTGTAAATGTATTAGTTATTTACCCTTGTGATTGTGTGGCTAACTGGGAGCTATAGCTCTCTACTGCCCAGTATCATGAAAGGGTATCATATCTCATATTGCTGGCTAAAGAAAGGATCAAAATTCAAAATACAGCTTGTGGTAAATGCATATCACTTTCATCAGTAGCTGGATTAATATCTACTGTGTCTGGAACTGTTTTGTCTTTGTTGCTAGAGCTACATTTATCTTCTTCCTCCAATAGAATATTTTATGTAAATCATCCTTTAGTATATCAACTATACTTTAAATTGTTTGTCTTTTATTGTCTTAGAATTTACAGTATACATTTATGATGAATTTTATCTACTTTAAAATAAAACTATCTTACTTTAAGTTTGGTGCAGATACCTTTTAACCTTCGTCCATCCTTGGTGACAGTTACTGTCATTCATCTCACTTATCTATTTTGCTATAATTATCCAATACATTGCTAGTATTATTACTTTGAATAATTATCTTATCTCTTAGATCTGTAAGGAATAAGAAAAAAACATTTTACTTTACTTTTTTATTCCTTGCGTGAAACCCTTTCTTTATATAGATCCATGTTTCTAACCTGTGTTTTTCTTCTGCCTAAAGAATATCATTTATCAGGGAAGATCAGTAGGTAATGAATTTCCTCAGCATTTGTTCTACCTGGTTTGTCTTTATTTCTCTTTCACTTTTTTTTTTTTTTAATGTTTTGAAACCAGAACATTTGTTATTGTGTGACCAATCATTGAAGTCCTTAAGATGAACTGGATGCTGCAACATCTTGCATTTAGGTATTGTTCCTTCATGGAATCCATGCCTGAATCTGTGGTACACAATTTTTAGGTGCCTTTGTCATCTCATTTCTTTCACTTTTGAAAAATAAATTTTCTGGATGTAGAAATCTTTAGTGTCTTTAGTTTAGTAGTTTTTTTCTTTTCTTTCAAATCTTTCAACTCTATTCTCTTCTTGCTCACATGGATTCTGATGAGTAATCCACTATAATTTATATCTTTGTTCCATTAGAGGTAAGACGTTTTGTCTACCTTTGTCTTCTTTCATGATTTTTCTCCTTATCCTAAGATTTTCTAAAGTTTTAATATGAAAGGTCTATACATACATTTGGAATACTTTTTAATGTTTAATTTTTATGTGTTTACTTAGCTTCTTGCATAAGTATTTTGGTGTCTGTTATTAATTTTACAATGCTCTGGTCCATTATTACTTCAAATATTTCTTCTGCTTCATTATCTCTTTCTTCTTTTGGTATTACACTTACATGCATGTTGTAACTTTGACATTGTCCCACAGTTCTTGTATGATATTATAACTTGCTAATAGGCTAAAAAGCCAATATGAAAATGGAAAACAGACTCCAACACTTACTTCATAAGGATGACCTATGAATGGCCAATAAGCTCATAAAAAGATGTATAGCCTTATTATTCATTAGATTAATGCAAATTATATCCAAATTATATCCCATGATGAATCCATTAAATAATTAATTTTTTAAAAGTGATAATATCAAGGTAATGATGAGTTTAAACAACTAGAACTCATAAATTATTTCTGGGAATAGAAAGTAATATAGTTGTTTTGGAAAATACAATGGCGATATTTTGTAATGTTAAAGTTACTCTTTAAGATTCAGAAATTCCACTCATGAGTAATTATCCAATGGAAATTAATATATGTGCTGAAACATATATGGGTAATCATAGCAGGATTATTCATTAAAGATTGGAGGCAAATAAAATGTCCACTAATCAGCAAATCAATAATCAATAAAAATAATTACCAATAATCAATAATAATAGATTTTGGTATATCTATATTATGCAGTACCACTTGGAAATAAAGAAACATTTAATATTAATACTCAAAACATGGGTGAATCACAAATTATTATGTTAATTGAAAGAAATCAAACATAAAAGGCTATCTATTAATTGAGTCTAATAAATTATGCTAATGAAAAATTCTAAAATAAAGCAGATTAGTGGTTATGCTTTGAGTTCAGATAGGATTGACTGCAATGTGGCAAAAGGAACTTTTTAGATCTGTGGAACTGTCCTAGGTCCTGATCATTGCAATGGTCGTTGTAATTGTATATAATTACCAAATTTATCAAACTATACACTTAAACTGAGTGAATTTGATTCTGTATTACCTTGAAAAAGGGTAAAGGAGAAATCGTGTCCCTTATATGCCACACATAGGTAAAGAGAAATTGTGTTTGAATCTCTTTGGAGAGACATAATTTCCTCCCCTGGACAAGTAAAAATATTTATTTCCATTTACTGCAGCAGGTGTCTTGTTTTACTTGAAGAATTTTGATTCCACACTGCACAGAATCCCTCATTTTGTGCTACCATTGACAATTTAGTTGCCCTACTTTTTGACTTAAAACTATTCAGTCAGTTGGCAAACTCCACCTTTGCCCAGATGCTGGCAGTTTGGGCCAGCATAGAACTTTGTACTTCATTTGATTTAGAAATAACAACAACAACAAATTTAAAAAAAGGGGAAAAAAAAGGAAACAAATACCCAATGTTTTTGGAGAAGAATCTGTATGTGTGTCTTACTGTCTTCGGTTTTTGTTTCTTTATGGTAAAAATAATCAAAGAATCATTTGCCTCAAAGAACACAGGTCCTATTTGATAGATACTAAATTATATATGCAATATAGAAACTTTTGGGGACTGGCTCAAAGACAGCTGAATTATTTTAGTAGTAAAAGTCCTCCTGGAATTTTTACTTGATTTATCAAATTTACTATAGAATGGTATTTCTAAAAATAAAAAATAAAAAAAAATGAAGATTGCAATGACAATTACACTTAAAGATAAATACTTAAAAACTTTTTTATTGTTTCAGGGATTTTCTTCAGTAATATACTTATGACTGAAAAATCTGTTTAATTTTACTGCTTTGAGATCTCCTATTAAAATAATTTGAATACTATTTTGTTCTTTTAGAAACATATACTTTATTTTAACATATTTTGTTGTTAATGTTTAAAGTCCTCCATATTTTTTACCTTGCTTTTTACAGTGTTTCTAGCATGTGACATTTGGAGCTTTAAATATTTTATAATTTTGATGTAAAAAATGATTTATCTTCAGTTATCTGGTATAGTGATATTTAATTTAGCCACAATTATATGGATAATATGTGCCTCAATTGCCCAGACTTACCTTATGGACAATAAGCTTAAGATACTGGTGGCCAAGGCACTAAATATTTGAAGAAAAATGACCATTCTTTTGTTTGTTTGTTTTTGTTTGCTTTTGACAGTTCTTTTAATTTTAAAGTTTTATCATTGAAGTCACTAAGAGAGAAATGTTTTTACCAGCAGATTTCTTGATCAGCAATATTTCACTTTGATATAAAATTTTATATGTTTTTATTGCATAAAATATTGTTGAGCTTGAGCAATAATATATTCTGTGAAGTATAATTAAATTATCTAATTTTCATGCCTATAGCATCTTGACTAGATTTCAGATACATGTGTAAGCTAAAAGTCAGGCATACTTTCTAGATAGATAGATAGGGTAAAAAAGGTGAAACTTGAAAAAAATCTGAAGGAAGGGTAAATGAGTAAAATACTTCAGAAATTTGGAATGTGTATCAAGAGAATTTTTAGAAACTCAATGCTATGATTTCCAATTCTATCATAACGATTGTCTTTACTTCTCACTCCTTTACAATATTTTGTGAGGGTGAGTCATTGCTGTATAATTAAATGATGGTGATGATTAGCTCTCTGGGAAGGCCAGCTGAAGGCTTATTTCTTTAGGAAAGAAAAATATAGCCTTCATTTCACTAATAATGGCCATAGACCAAGAGACAAGAATAAGCTTTTGAAGTTTGGCCAGCTCTGGAAAAGGATAATTTTATTTGGGTTCCAGATTAACCACTAGGGAAAACTACATTTCCTGTTGCTTCTTCTGTCATCCCTAGAGTCTCTGAACAGATACAATAATTTATCTTGTCTTTTTTTTTTTTTTTTTTGGAGGGAAAACTAAAATAATTAGGGTAATTTACACACAAAACTATTGCCCCAGATCTTATATTATAGAGAGTGAAAATTACCACAATTTTACAGGTGGTGTTTAAATTAAAAACAGGGATAGTGGGCGTGAGATTTAAATGCACAGGCTGTGCAGTCATGCATATCAGCTTCATTAAGAATCTGTCTCCTCCACCACATGTTGTGTGGCTTTAGAAAAGTTATTTAATGTCCCTAAGATTCCGTTTGTAAAACTGGAATTAACTTGAAAGGGCTGTTGAGAGAAATAAAATTAATTCATATAAAGTCCTTAGCACAATATCTGCAATAGAATAACTTAAATATTATTACTAAGTTGCTTTTAACAAATTGCCTCAAATGACACAGAGTATATAGTTGCAATTAGGATTGCTGTATACACATCTTAATTGAAACTCTAAATTAAAAATTAAAAATAGGTAAAAGCCGTAGAATAGACCTCTGAGCACCATTATTTATTTCAGTTGCTAAGCCTATGAAACTTTAGCTTATAGTCACTTCCAAAAAATGGTACTCTCAGCTAAGGATGTCATGATCACATTTCTTCGTCCCCTTGCACCTGCAAGTTTTGCTTCCGAACTGAACACCCACACAATTGCTTGATTACATTTTTCTTAATTAAATGGTGTGTACAGCTTGCATTTTCAGTTAACACAGCAAAAGAAGCCTGCATTCTCATAAGTCATTTTTATGAGTTGGGCCCTATCATTTTAATGTGGCAATTAATTAAGTGCTTAATAAAACTGTGCTTTATTATAGCAAAGCCTGGTTGCAGGAATGTAGTTATGGATGTGTCAGCATTTTTGTTACTAACTCCTTTTTATCTTCCCAATAATTGTACTATAAAATTTTGCTTTGGGTACAAATTTTGAAATAGTTTGAATTGCAATAATAAACAGTTCTTCATATATAAAAATAATTTTAGTGTGAACCTGTATATAAAGAGATGGTTAACTGAATTATTTTCCTGCTCCTCCCCAGGAGTACTGTTAACTTAACATTGAAATATAGTCTACCTGCCTATTCATTAATGTTTTTGCTCATGTCAAGAGATTCTCTTCACTCTTTTGGCTGAGTGGTTACCTCCTCAATGAAAATGTTCCTAAAGAAGATTTTAAATACAGCATAAATGTTGGGTTGTGATTTCATTATATCTTGATTAGGAAAATGCTTATAATAACTCTCTGATGGATCCTTTTTATAATAACTCTCTCTATGGATCTTTTTAAAAATATAATACATAGGAAAATATCCTTATGGAAATATTTCAAAATAAAAATCCAAAATATGATAACTAGGCTTGTTACATTTTAAGAATACATTCTGAACAAAAGTTCAGAAAATGAATTCTTCAGAAATGTTCAGCAAAATATTTACCCTAAAAGTTTCTGATTACCCCAAGTTGTTACATACACCAAAGGATGTCTCTGGTGTCCTGGTTTTATATAATGATATAAAATTATTCAAAATACACAAACTCAACACTGTAATATAAATACTTATTAAGATGTATTTCTATCTAGTTTGTCTCTGAGCATTTTAGAAAATAATAGGATTTTTAGAAGAATTTTTTAACTAGGTGGGTTCGAAAGCAAAGAATACATTTAAACACAAGCTGGTTTAATATAATATTCCTGCCACTCTTCTGAAACAACTAAACCAAAGTGGCACATTTTTCCTCAAAAACTGGTTAGTTTTGAAAAATTTGAAACTGTAGAGGAGCACAGAATTATTGGGTACATTTTGGAATGTGTCTTTTCGCTCTCCTGTGTAAGGACCCCAACTGTGTTCAGATATACATGAAAATATAACATATGTTGATTGTGCATATTAAGAAGACCAGTAAAACACAGAACAAATAAGAACTATTGATAATTTCCAACAGAATAATATATATGAATGCAGTTAGGTTTACAGAGTGCTTCTACCATCTGAATTCAGGAAAATATGAAATCTTACCCACAAAGGAAAGAATATATGGATGGAGAAAATATATACGACTATTCAGAGATTTTGTTAAATTACCTAAAATTTCAATCAATGGCTCTTGTTTCCTAACCAAGTTTTTCAATATATAATACAATTCAATAAATTCAGGTATAAAAATTGTTTATGAATATAATCTAGTATTCTTTTTTAAAAAGCTTTATTTATTTATTTTAGAGAAAGAGTATGGGGATGAGGTACAGGGGGAGAGGAAGAGAGAGAACCTCAGGCAGACTCCCCACTAAGCTGGAGCCTGATGTGGGGTTTGATGTGGGGCTGGATCTCACGACCCTGAGAGCATGACCTTATCTGAAATCAAGATTCGGAAAACTTAATTGACTAAGCCACTCAGGCATTCCCATAAGCCGGTATTCTTATGTCTATTTTATAGGTATTTGAGCCAAGTGTTTTTTATTTGTAATAGCTAGTAGATGTTTCCAACTCTTAAGGCATATGGCATATAGTATGTAATTTAAGAGACTCATTATTATTGTATTCACTAGTAATTTTGACTTTTTAATAATGTGTTTCAATACAGTTTGTAATGAAATTTTATCAGGTAGACAAAAGAATAAAAACTTAGAAAACTCTGAAAGGTATTCAGATATTAGAAGTTTCTATGAAAAGCCTAAAAGAAAATACACTTATTTTTCAATACCTTTTTAAAGCACTCAGTTGTACCATTGTTCTCCAACAACCGTCAAATATTTAAATAATAGTGGTAATATAAATCTAATAGAAGGAGACAAAAGGACAAAAGTATATAAATATTCCTGTAAATATCAGAAAATATCAAAAATATTAAAATTGTTTTTGATAAAAAGCAGTTTGAACAATTTTAAGATGTCAGTGTAAAGAATGTGTGTTCTCTCCTTCATCTGAAAATCATTGAAAATAAACAGAAAAATATTTTTAAAAATCTACATTTGACAAAAGTAGGAGAGAATGGTAGTGTTAAAGCAGTAGTTGGAAATGGGCAGAGTGGTAAATGCCTTTGCAAAGTAAGTACAGTGAAACAATTGCTCCCTGCAGAGAGAAATCCCAACTAGAAATAAGATAACTTCACTGAAGAACTCTTGAAATATCTAGAAAGTAGTTGCATGAGGGGCACCTGGGTGGTTCAGTTGGTTAACTGTCTAACTCTTGATTTTGGCTCACTTTGTTATTTTAGGGTCATCAAGCCCAGTATCAGGCTCTGTGCTGAGTATGGAGCCTGCTTGAGATTCTCTCTCCCCCTCTCCCTCTGCCCTTCCCTCCCACCTCTGTCTCTCTGTCTAAAAAGGAAAAAAAAAAAAAAGTTTTATGAGGTACTGTGAAGGATAGGGGTGAGAATGAGCAATAAAAGGAAAGAGGGTGGTCTAGAGTGTAGATAAAGACAAATTTGATTCTCCCAAAGCTACAACACTGACTCCAAATGTCTTCTCTATCCAGTTTATCCTAAGAATCTGGAAGAGCATGAACTGGAGAAATTGATGAAAAAGTCTCTAGACTGGAAGACATAGGCACAATAAAGAGAACTAAATTATGAGTAAAAAAGAACAGCATCTTAAATGAAAATTAGTTCAATAAATGGTGAGAATGTTATAGTACTAATTTTCCCTACTCAATCACTTGGAGATTTTTTTTTTTTTTTTCCTGAAAAGTTAGCCTTAGAAAGCCTGTGGATACTGACTTTTAGGATAACTCCACATAATATTTCTCATTCCCTGACCATTCTATATTCATTTCCACCATATAAACACACCTGTCCTTAACAGAACTATCAGTTATCTGTTTAGTACTTAAATTTCGAATATGAAATGCCAAAGAATCAGTAGAACTTGTTGAGAGTCTCCATCAAGAAAGACAGAAGCTAAACAAAACAAAAATAAACTAGAAGCGGAGAAAGGAAAAGAATTCAGCAAATGCAGGAAAATAAGTGTCAAAAGCTGCAAACTCCAATTAATGTCCTTAGAAAAGTTACTGCATCTGTAACACAAAAAGATCACAAACCCACTGAACACAAGATTAAACTAGAACGGTCAAAATAATTTAATAGAAAAGTTGGAAAATTGATGAAATCCATAAAATTAGGAAGAGATTTGAAGCAAAGAAAATAAACAGATGAATTCAGGAAGTGTGGAATCCAACTAACAGTATTTTCTAAAAAAAAAAAAATACATAAAGGGAGAAATATTCAGATAATGACACAAGAAAACTTCCTTGGATTATAGTTAATCATATCAAGAATAAGAGTCTAGAAAGGACCCTGAGAATGAAATAAAAGACCTAGCCTAAGGCATATATCATTGTGAATTTTGAACACCAGGATTAAATAAAGATTATAAATCCTTCCAGGGTTAAAGAAAGTACACAGGAAGGATGGGAAATAAACAAAGCATCTTAATATCAACAGCAAAAGAGAGTAAGACCAAGGAGGCATAGTTTGAAATTTCTTAATGAAAAAAAATTATGGTGGGGATTTCTACTCTAATCAATTTTTTTTTTTCTGTTGGGCAACAACTTAATTTTTTTAAATATTTTTATTTGTCAGAGAGAGGGAGTGAGAGAGAGTCTGGCAGAGTGAGAAACAAGCTCCCCACTGAGCAAGGAGCCCAATGTGGGACTCAATCCCAGGACCCTGGGACCAGAGACTTAACTAACTGAATCACCCAGGCATCCCTCTGATGGGCAACTACTTTAAAAAGATATTTCCCATGAGCTCAGTTTTTACAAATCAACTGGAAAATATTTTTCACCAAGACAAGTATAAACCAAGAGAGAGGGAAACATGCTGATCCATGAATGAGAAAGTAATGGGAGAAAGAAGAATTTCAAAAGAGAGAGTAGAAATATGAATAGTAGATAATAGATCATTAACATTTAAGTGCAAGGTATAGAGTTAATACTGTGTCTACAATATGAATAAATCCCATAGTTATATTATCGAATGGGGGAAGCTGGTACAAAAGAGTATGAGCTATATTATTTGAATTTCTATAAAATCAAAAATCAAGCCAACATGGAAATCTTTACTCTAGTGGAAATTCTAAACTAAACTGACATTACAACTAAATGTTGCATAATAGATTTAAAAAATAAAGAGCCAAAAAAATAAATAAATAAATAAAGAGCCATTATTTTTAAATCCTAACTAGAGGACTTTACTTCTCAAACATAGGAAGATTTTTGTTTTCTCGTTTTGTTTTGTTTTGTTTTGTTTGTTTTTATTTTTCCCAGAAAGAAGGTTTTAGGTCATAATTAAGATTTTACATGCACAATATTGCATATGCAAAAAAAAAAAAAAAAAGAATTTTCAGAAGTGTGGAAATTGCCTGCTGTAACTGGAAATCATTCCAAGTCTTTGTGTACCTCTCTATGAACATAAATGATTACCTTTAATTGCATAAACCACCTTTCTAAAGATTAGGAAAGAAAACTACTTTGGATGCTCACAATTGGACTAATTCTGTGTTCTCATTAACATACCTGTTCCCTCCAGTTTCTGCCCTCATTTGTACCTTGTAAATAGTTTTTAATAATTCCCCTTCCCTATTCATTCAAATGCTGACCTTTATATTTCAAAAGAAAATTAGTAGTGACGAAAGCTTCTCAACACACACACAAAGTAGAGGGCAAATTTAACTTACACTTGAATATTTTTCTCTCTTAGTTCACATTAATTCTACTCACATCTAACTTATACTTTTTCACCTCATACCTGTAAAAGAGATGTTCCTTTTAATTTTAAATAACCTTTAACTGACTAACTTAATTGTGGAGAAGATCATTTGTTATTTTGTACTCTTATAAATGGTCCTTTAAAATTTCATATACATATCTTATAAGATTTTTGTAGTAGCATGGTCAAAAGCTCTAAGAATAAGTGAATAATTACTATATTCATTTAGATATAACAGACATCTTGCTGTTCTGTTTTTTTTTTTTTTTTTTTTTTTTTTTAATATCATGTCTAACCTTTACTGGGAATTACTGTTCTACCCTTACATACAAATTTTAGTTAAAACAGAATTAATGTACTTTAAATTTGTTTTAAGTCACTAGGGATTGGTATACGTCTTTAAGAGTCATGTGTATGAAATTTTATTTCTCCAGTGTTCATTTGCCCTTTTCATACAATTTTTAATGGTGGTAGTTACCTTTGTTATCTGCAAACACTTTAATGTTAGTGACATTTTAATAATAATAGTAAAAATACTCCAAAGTCAATAATATGTCCAAAGTGTGACTATAAGAATGGAGAGTAATACATTAAGCTGTGTGTTCTTCAATAATTCATAATTTCTTAAATGTTCAGATACATCACCTCAGTTAAAAGAACAATCTGCCTGTAACTCTATTGAAAGTGTGCTTATTTGATTAAATAGATGGGCATGCCCCGAGGTTCTTTCTCTAGCTTAAATGCACAGTTGGCTTTATGATTTTAAGAAGCAGCTGATGAAAAAGAGTTGGGTATGCAATAGTTTGTTTGAGATGTTCAACAAAGGAGATGCAATATGACAAATCATTCAGTAGTCATGACTCCTAGACATGTTTTTTTTTTTCATTAAGAATACTTTTTAATTTTTTTTTATTTTAATGAACATATAATGTATTTTTATCCCCAGGGGTACAGGTCTGTGAATTGCCAGGTTTACACATTTCACAGCACTCATCATAGCACATACCCTCCCCAATGTCCATTTCCCCACCACCCTCTCCCGTCCCCTCTCCCCCCAGCAACCCTCAGTCTGTTTTTTGTGATTTAGTCTTTTATGGTTTGTCTCCCTCCCAATCCCATCTTTTCATTTTTTCTTTTCCTACCTTCCCCAAACCCCCCCGCCTTGCATCTCCACTTCCTCATATCAAAGAGATCATATGATAGTTGTCTTTCTCCGATTGACTTATTTCGCTAAGCATGATACCCTCTAGTTCCATCCACGTCGTCGCAAATGGCAAGATTTCATGTCTTTTGATGGCTGCATAATATTCCATTGTGTATATATACCTCTTCTTCTGTATCCATTCATCTGTTGATGGACATGTAGGCTCTTTCCACAGTTTGGCTATTGTGGACATTGCTGCTATAAACATTCGGGTGCACGTGCCCCTTCGGAGCACCACGTTTGTATCTTTAGGATATATACCCAGTAGTGCAATTGCTGGGTCGTAGGGTAGCTCTACTTTCAGTTTTTTGAGGAACCTCCACACTGTTTTCCAGAGTGGTTGCACCAGCTTGCATTCCTACCTGCAGTGTAGGAGGGTTCCCCTCTCTCCGCATCCTCGCCAGCATCTGTCATTTCTTGACTTGTTAATTTTAGCCATTCTGACTGGTGTGAGGTGGTATCTCATTGTGGTTTTGATTTGTATTTCCCTGATGCCGAGTGATGTGGAGCATTTTTTCATGTGTCTGTTGGCCATCTGGATGTCTTCTTTGCAGAAATGTCTGTTCATGTCCTCTGCCCATTTCTTGACTGGATTATTTGTTCTTTGGGTATTGAGTTTGATAAGCTCTTTATAGATTTTGGATACTAGCCCTTTATCTGATATGTCGTTTGCAAATATCTTCTCCCATTCTGTCAGTTGTCTTTTGGTTTTGTTCACTGTTTCCTTTGCTGTGCAAAAGCTTTTGATCTTGATGAAATCCCAATAGTTCATTTTTGCCCTTGCTTCTGTTGCCTTTGGCAATGTTCCTAGGAAGAAGTTGCTGCGGTTGAGGTCAAAGAGGTTGCTGCCTGCATTCTCCTCAAGGATTTTGATAGATTCCTTTCTCACATTGAGGCCCTTCATCCATTTTGAGTATATTTTCGTGTGTGGTGTAAGGAAATAGTCCAATTTCATTTTTCTGCATGTGGCTGCCCAATTTTCCCAGCACCATTTGTTGAAGAGGTTGTCTTTTTTCCATTGGATATTCTTTCCTGCTTTGTTGAAGATTAGTTAACCATAGTTGAGGGTCTATTTCTGGGCTCTGTATTCTGTTCCATTGATCTATATGTCTGTTTTTGTGCCAGTACCATACTGTCTGGATGATGACAGCTTTGTAATAGAGCTTGAAGTCTGGAATTGTGATGCCACCGACTTTGGCTTTCTTTTTCAATATTCCTTTGGCTATTCGAGATCTTTTCTGGTTCCATAAATATTTTAGGGTTATTTGTTCTATTTCTCTTAAAAAATGGGTGGGATTTTGATAGGGATTGCATTACCTGTGTAGATTGCATTAGGTAGAATAGACATTTTCACAATATTTGTTCTTCCAATCCATGAGCATGGAATATTTTTCCATTTCTTTGTGTCTTCCTCAATTTCTCTCATGAGTACTTTATAGTTTTCTGAGCATAGATTCTTTGCCTCTTTGGTTAGATTTATTCCTAGGTATCTTATGGTTTTGGGTGTGATTGTAAATGGGACTGACTCCTCAATTTCTCTTTCTTCTGTCTTATTGTTAGTGTAAAGAAATGCGACTGATTTCTGTGCATTGACTTTATATCCTGACCCTTTACTGAATTCCTGTATAAGCTCTAGCAGTTTTGGAGTGGAGCCTTTTGGGTTTTCCACATATAGTATCATATCATCTGCAAAGAGTGATAGTTTGACTTCTTCTTTGCCAATTTGGATGCCTTTAATTTCTTTTTGTTGTCTGATTGCTGAGGCTAGGACTTCTAGTACTATGTTGAACAGCAGTGGTGATAATGGAGATCCCTGCTGTGTTCCTGACCTTAGCGGAAAAGCTTTCAGTTTTTCTCCATTGAGAATGATATTGGCGGTGGGTTTTTCATAGATGGCTTTGATAATATTGAGGTATGTGCCTTCTGTCCCTACACTTTGAAGAGTTTTAATCAGGAAGGGATGCTGCACTTTGTCAAATGCTTTTTCGGCATCTATTGAGAGTATCATATGGTTCTTACTCTTTCTTTTATTAATGTATTGTATCACATTGATGGATTTGCGGATGTTGAACCAACCTTGCAGCCCTGGAATAAATCCCACTTGGTCGTGGTGAATAATCCTTTTAATGTACTGTTGGATCCTATTGGCCAGTATTTTGGTGAGAATTTTCGCATCTGTGTTCATCAAGGATATTGGTCTGTAATTCTCTTTTTTGGTGGATCCTTGTCTGGTTTCGGGATCAAGGTGATGCTGGCCTCATAGAATGAGTTTGGAAGTTTTCCTTCCATTTCTATTTTTTGGAACAGTTTCAGAAGAATAAGAATTAATTCTTCTTTAAATGTTTGGTAGAATTCCCCTGGGAAGCCGTCTGGTCCTGGACTTTTGTTTGTTTGGAGATTTTTGATGACTGTTTCAATCTCTTTACTGGTTATGGGTCTGTTCAGGTTATCTATTTCTTCCTGGTTCAGTTGTGGTAGTTTATACATCTCTAGAAATGTATCCATTTCTTCCAGATTTTCAAATTTGTTGCCATAGAGTTGCTCGTAGTATGTTCTTATAATTGTTTGTATTTCTTTGGTGTTGGTTGTGATCTCTCCTCTTTCATTCATGATTTTATTTATTTGCGTCCTTTCTCTTTTCTTTTTGATAAGTCTGGCCAGGGGCTTATCAATCTTATTAATTCTTTCAAAGAACCAGCTCCTAGTTTTGTTGATTTGTTCTATTGTTTTTTTAGTTTCTATTTCATTGATTTCTGCTCTGATCTTTATGATTTCTCTTCTCCTGCTGGGTTTAGGCTTTCTTTGTTGTTCTCTCTCCAGCTCCTTTAGGTGTAGGGTTAGGTTGTGTATTTGAGACCTTTCTTGTTTCTTGAGAAAGGCTTGCACCGCTATATATTTTCCTCTCAGGACTGCCTTTGTTGTGTCCCACAGATTTTGAACTGTTGTGTTTTCATTATCATTTGTTTCCATGAATTTTTTCAATTCTTCTTTAATTTCCTGGTTGACCCATTCATTTTTTAGAAGGATGCTGTTTAGTCTCCATGTATTTGTGTTCTTTCCAAATTTCCTCTTGTGATTGAGTTCTAGCTTCAGAGCATTGTGGTCTGAAAATATGCAGGGAATGATCTCGATCTTTTGGTACCAATTGAGACCTGATTTATGACCCAGGATGTGGTCTATTCTGGAGAATGTTCCATGTGCACTAGAGAAGAATGTACATTCTGTTGCTTTGGGATGGAATGTTCTGAATATATCTGTGATGTCCATGTGGTACCACCCCCTCACTTTAAATCTGGAGGTGTCTTCGGGTCTAAAATGACTTTCTTGTAGGCAGCATATTGATGGGTTTTTTTTTTTATCGATTCTGATACCCTGTGTCTTTTGATTGGGGCATTTAGCCCATTAACATTCAGGGTAACTATTGAGAGATATGAATTTAGTGCCATTGTATTGCCTGTAAGGTGACTGTTACTGTATATTGTCTCTGTTTCTTTCTGATCTACTACTTTTAGGGTCTCTCTTTGCTTAGAGGACCCCTTTCAATATTTCCTGTAGAGCTGGTTTGGTGTTTGCAAATTCTTTCAGCTTTTGTTTGTCCTGGAAGCTCTTTATCTCTCCTTCTATTTTCAATGATAGCTTAGCCGGATATAGTATTCTTGGCTGCAAGTTTTTCTCGTTTAGTGCTCTGAATATATCATGCCAGTTCTTTCTAGCCTGCCAGGTCTCTGTGGATACGTCTGCTGCCAATCTAATGTTTTTACCCTTGTATGTTACGGACTTCTTTTCCCGGGCTGCTTTCAGGATTTTCTCTTTGTCGCTCAGACTTGTAAATTTTACTATCAGGTGACGAGGTGTGGACCTATTTTTATTGATTTTGAGGGACGTTCTTAGCATCTCCTGGATTTTGATGTTTGTTCCCTTTGCCATATTAGGGAAATTCTCTCCAATAATTGTCTCCAATATACCTTCTGCTCCCCTCTCTCTTTCTTCTTCTTCTGGAATCCCAATTATTCTAATGTTGTGTCGTCTTATGGTGTCGCTTATCTCTCGAATTCTCTCCTTGTGGTCCAGTATTTGTTTGTCTCTCTTTTGCTCAGCTTCTTTATTCTCTGTCATTTGGTCTTCTATGTCACTAATTCTTTCTTCTGCCTCATTTATCCTAGCAGTGAGAGCTTCCATTTTTGATTGCACCTCATTAATAGCTTTTTTGATTTCAACTTGGTTAGATTTTAGTTCTTTTATTTCTCCAGAAAGGGCTTTTATCTCTCTGGAGAGGGTTTCTCTAATATCTTCTATGCCTTTTTCGAGTCCGGCTAGAACCTTGAGAATTGTCATTCTGAACTCTATATCTGTCATGTTACCAATGTCCGTATTGATTAGGTCTCCAGCCTTCGGTACGGCCTCTTGTTCTTTTTTTTTGAGGTGAGTTTTTCCACCTTTTCATTTTGTCCAGGTAAGATTTGCTTTCTCCTGCTGTGGAATTCTGCTGTTCTTAGTGACTGAAGTTGGTTTTGGATGGATTTCTTGTTTATCTTCTGGGGGAGGGGCCTGTTGTAGTGATTCTCAAATGTCTTTGTTGCAGGCGGAATTTCACCGCCATTGCCAGGGGCCGGTCTAAGTAATCCGCTCGGGTTTGCTTTCGGGAGCTTTTGTTCCCTGAGCGCTTTCCGTAGAGTTCCAGAGGACAGGAATGAAGATGGCGGTGTCCCAATCTCTCGGCCCTGAGGAGCCGAGAGCTTGGGGTTCCACTCCTCAGTGTGCCCTCAGAGAAAAGCGTCCAACCGCCCTGCCTCCCTGGCCTGCGGTCGCGCCTTGAGGAAAGCAGTCGATTGCTGGAACCTGGAGAAAAGCACCCGGCCTCTTCCATCTCCATGGCCTCCGGCCACGCTCCATGTCCACCCAACCTGCGACCGGCACAAGGTAACCCTGGGCTGAGAGCTCAGTCCTTGGTTCTGTCGCTGTAGCTGTCTTCCCTGCTCCAATACCTGTGAGCTCTGTGGCCCTCAGACACCCCCGGTCCTTCCGTGACCCCGCGGGACCTGGGGTTATGCTGACCCCGCCTGGGTTTCCCCCTGGTTTAGCCCCTGGATCGATATCTCCCAGTGGAGCAGACTTTTATAAGTCCCGATTTTGTGCTCCGTTGCTCTGCCTCTTGCCGGGCGCCGGCCCCTCCCCCCAGGGTCTATCTTCCCGTCACTTTGGATTCACTTCTCCGCAGGTCCTACCTTTCAGAAAGTGATGGATTTTCTGTTTCTAGAATTGTTGCTCTTCTTCTCTTCGATTTCCCTTTGGAGTTGTAGGTGTTCACAATGGTTAGATAAGCTATCTAGCTGATCTCCTGCTACCCGATGTCGTCTCAGCCTGCTACCTCTCCGCCATCTTGACTCCTCAAGAATACTTTTTAAATAACTGAGTTACAATTATCAGATTAAATTATAGAAGTTAATGCAAACTAGATTTTTGACACTCAAAAATATGTCCCTCAAACGAAAAGACAAGAAAACAAAACATGCATATCATCATCCAAACTAAGAAGAGTCACTACTTATGAATACTCAGATATGTGCAGTTAGTTTTTTACATCAAAAACCAAGTGGTCTTACTCTAGAAAATTTAACTTTTCCTTTATTTTATATGTCCTTTTAATAAAAATAGTGGCTTTTACATGAATTTTTGTGAGACTAAAATTTTTCTTATATATAAAGAATTTCAATAAAATGATAAAAATTATACCCCTACCAATAAATAGTGTTTAAGACTTGAAAGAGTTCTGTGCTCTAGAATTTCACTTCTTCTTAGCTTACTTGCTCTAAGAGTGAGTCCCTTAAGTTTTTTATGTCTCTGACTCTTTCTTAGTAGTTTACAGACAAAAATTCTAGAGTGTATCATAAGGATGTTTTGGGAAGAGTTAAACCGAATTCTGGAAATATGAAACCCAAACTAGGGAGGGAGACAAGGAGGAAGGGAGGAAAATTAAGCAATCCAGAATAGTTTTCTTAGGTCTCAAAATTACCTTCAACATACCCTTGAGACTGTTGACTCAAAACTATTAGTGATATATCCAAAGAACACATTTAATTTAAAAAAAAATCTTTAAATAGATTCTTGGACATTGTTTCTCACACACATTTTTTCAGGATTTCTTGCAAATCTAAGAGTTGGTTAATTAAAGCTTATCCTATTCCAGGATAATGTGTCTTTTTATATCTCAAGTTGTTGGCTAAATATTTGACATCTACCTTCGCCAATGTGATAGCGATTTTTTTTTAAAGATTTTATTTATTTATTTGACACACAGAGAGAGATCACAAGTAGGCAGAGAGGCAGGCATAGAAAGAGGGGGAAGCAGGCTCCCCGCTGAGCAGAGAGCCCAATGTGGGGCTCGATCCCAGGACCCTGGGATCATGACCTGAGCTGAAGGCAGAGGCTTAACCCACTGAGCCACCCAGGCACCCCAATGTGATAGCGATTTTTAAGGCAAGTACCTTGAGCTCCTTACCATTATAAATTCCACTTTGTTATTAATAGATTCTTGATTTATCTTTTCATGTAGTTCCTTGGAAAGAAAAAAAATGCATTTAATTCAAGGTTGGCATGTGCTTTACCTTAGTCTGAAAAAGTATTTGGAAGTGGCAGGGGATATGGAATTCAAGTTATTTGCAATTCAATCAAATTGTTATATGTTATGGAGAATTCGGACTATTCTAATCATAATCATTATCATCAGATAGTCTTCATTATACTATATTATTGACATAAGGTAAAAGGATACAGTAAAGTTTGGACTGGCTTCCTAAACCAATAAAGGCACATATATACTCTCCTTATCAAAGCTTTCAATGACTCTATGTAAAATTTATATTTATTTTCATTATCATTTGGGAAAAATCTTGCTTATAGCCTTTCTGCTTTTATAAATATTTTAATTCTTTTCATTTTATCTCATACATTTCTTTCCAAATTTCCTTGCCTATACAGTAGTTATTTACAGCACAGAATGCCAAGACATTATTATCATTTCTGACAGTGAGTCAGCCTTAGTTCAATTAAGTTTAGAAAACTTGTAGAGACAGCACCAGTATCTAAGCTATCACCATCACCTGTGATTGTTCTTTATCAATTAGACACATTTTAAGGATGACAAAACAAGCTAAACAAACAAACAAACAAGCAAACAAAAAAACCTACTAGGATGCTCTGAAGTGAATCTTAAGGAGAAATGGTTAAAAAAAAAATTGGTAATTTTTCTTTGCTCAAGATGTCACTCCATGTATAAAATCGGGGATGCTAACTCATGGTATTTTGGGGCTGACTAATTGCACCTACACAGACTAACTTGATAATTTATAGCTCAAATAAGAAGTGAGTGAACTATTCCATGTCTAAATGCTATATTTCACTGTATTAATAGAAGTCCTTCCTCCTTTGCTGGGCATGTCCAACCATCACTCACTGCACTTACACTCATGAACTACACAGTATAGAGAATGCTGTAGAAGATTGTGCCTACTTTATACAGCCCATGAACTAAAATATTTTTTACATTTTAAAAGAGTTGCAAAAAAACAAAACACAAAAATCAAGGTGCACAAGAGAATTTAGGTAGCCTGGAAAACTTAAAATACTTTCTGTCCCTTTAAAGAAAAAAAAAAATTATAAGTAACCAGTGTGTATGTGTGTGTGTTTAATTTGAATTACTCTCAGGTTTTTCTGTGGCTGTTAACTGATTTGGAAATAAAGAATGCAGCCAAAAATCCTTTCTATCTCTTTTCCTGAAAATAGCCTGAGTAAAATTTATAGGACTTAGTTATTTTTATTTTTTTGCCAATATGTATTTCCTGATCCTATCCTTTCCATCTTTAAGTTCCCATAAGCTAAGCAGGCCCAGATCCACTATATGTATGTATGTGTCTTTGTATGTATATGCCATATGTGCATGTGTACATATATATGTTTATATAATACACAAACTACATATATACTCATACACATATGCACACATAAATATATGAATTTCTGCTTTGGGAAGCAAAAAACTGCATATCCTCTTTCAAAGTGTCTTCTTTGAAAAGTGTCTCCTACTTGAGGAGTGTGAGGCAGATGAGGAGGGAAAAAGAAATAAGAACAGATGGAACAAATAGAAAACACCAAATATATTTTAATCCAAACATAGGAATAATTATTGAAAACATACATATTCTGAACATACCAATGAAAAGAGACTGTCAGATTGGGTGAAAAAATAAGAGTTATCTCTGGGATGTCTACAAGCAACCCACTTTAAATATAATAACATAGGTTAAAAGTAGGGTGCCTGGGTGGCTCAGTGGGTTGAGCCTCTGCCTTCGGCTCAGGTCATGATTCCGGGGTCATGGGATCGAGTCCTGCATCAGGCTCACTGCTCAGCAGGGGGCCTGCTTCCCCCCTCTCTCTCTCTGCCTGCCTCTCTGCCTACTTGTGATTTCTGTCTGTCAAATAAATAAATAAAATCTTTAAAAAAAAAAAAAAGTAGGGTAGACCAGTCACTAATTAAAAGGCAGAGTAGAGGATGCCTGGGTAGTTCAGTCAGTTAAGTGTCTGCCTTCTGCTCAAGTCATGATCCTGGAGCCCGGCACCCTGCTCAGCCCCCTGCTGGGGTTTCTGCTTCTCCATCTGCCCTTGACCCTTTTTGTGCTCGCTCTCAAATAAATAAAATCTTTAAAAAGCACCCTTTTTGTGCTCACTCTCAAATAACTAAAATCTCTAAAAATAAATAAACTACCTAAAAAAGGTAGTTTAGATGTCATACAAAGGAAATATCAGGACAAGAAATATTACCATGGATAAAAAGTGGCATTACCAAAAAAAAAAAAAAAAAGTTGTTTTACATAATGCTAGAGGTGTCAATTCTCCAAGAAGATCTAATCATTCTAAATATATGTGCACTTAAGAGAGTTTCAATATACAATGAATTCAAGCTTTATAAAATTTAAAGAAATAGCTAAGTCCACAATTATAACTCTAGACTTTAACTCTCCTTTTAATAAAATAAATAACACATCTATAAGAATTCACTAAGAATAGAGACGCCCCCCCAAAAATGAATCAATTTAAACACATTATCATAACATGCTGCCTCCAACAAGAGAGGACTATAAACATTTTTATCAACTGTATGTGGAGCATTCACCAACATACACCATATTCTGAGTATAAAGTATCAATAAATTTAACCGGATACACATCAGTACTTTTTGTTATTCAGCTTTGAGAACCTTATAATTCATTTCATGGTTTATCATTTAATTTGCTTCATTACTTTATTTTGAATTATGGCAGTCTTAAGTAGATATAAAATAAAACAATAAAAGACAAAAACAGAGATAGGAAACATGGGAAATTATTATTACTCTGGTATATTGTTTTGTTATAATCATGAAAACTGAAAATACCTGCCAATTTCTGAACATTTATCTTTGATTCACAATTTGTACCAAAAAATCATACCTGGATGATGAATTGTCATGGTTCAGATAAGATAATCCTGCACAGGAATTAAAGTTTGTTATATCATACTGTGCCATCTTTCTTTTAACTGCTTAAATGAAGCCACACCAAAGCAGTATTCTCTTAAAATTTCTTGATACAAAATTATTCTGGTGAATTGTCTGCTTAAGACACACACACAATTTGAGGAGCAGCTAACCTTATGCAATCAAACATGAAAATATACATTCTTCTAGATTTACTGTTATACATCCTAAGTCATGATTAAACCAATAGATCTAAATCTCTTTGAAAGAGATGGGATACAAAGTCATTAAAATAAGTACCTATGAGCTATAATCCTCTATTATAATAATTTTTGGAACATATCAAAATTTCACACCAGAATATCTATTACACTAAGGGTGCTTCACAGAATGTGCACATTGAGTAACTGAGTAAATGTTATGCCTTGTTAGATAAAGGAAACAACATATGCTGCAGCTTATAAATATGTATTTAATATAATCCCCAACAGGGCAAATGAGTCATGTTTAATAAATATGTTTAAGAGCAAAATTTATTCATGAAGTATTTTAATTGTCAGTGTTAAGAAGGGTACCATTTGTTTTGGTTTTAGTTATGTTTTATAATGTATTATATAACTTCTGTATAATATAAATTCATACACCTGAACTCATGAATACAGACTCATGTACAACATAAACCCTTATCAGTACCATAGCAATGGATTCTCAGATAACAGACCATAAGAAAATGTTTATGATAAACATCAACTTAAGCATCAACTGCCTGATGGAAGGTCCAGATAGATAACTTTATATTTAATGATATGAGAAAAAGAACAGATTTTATTTTTTTTAAGAATTTTATTTATTTGTCAGATGGAGAGAGAGAAAATGAGCACAAACAGGGGGAGTAGCAGGCAGAGGGAGAAGCAGTTTCCTCATTGAGCAGGGAGCTCCTGGGACTTGATCCCAGGACCCTGAGATTATAACTTCAACCGAAGGCAGATGCTTACTGACTGAGCCACCCAGGCATGCCTGAACAGGTTTAAAATAAGATTTTAATAAACGTTATAATGTAGGGATACTTAATGGAAGCTTGGAGAATATATTGAAAGTAAATGAAAGAACTAGATTTTAGAGTGATAAAGGGGTAATCACTTGAAGTGGAATATATGGAAATACAAACTAAGGAAAAATAATCAGGTGCTATCAATGGGATGGGTTGTTTGGAAAAATATAATTTATTAATGTCTGTAACAGGTGGTGCTGAACTGCAAGTAAAGTGGGTAAGCATTGTGCTATGGTGCCAAGAAATATCAGTACATGTGTGACTCAGTATTCGGTTTGTCTATCGTTGTGGAAGGCCTTTCTGTTTCTTTTCAGGCACTCCTGGTGAGAATCAAATTACATATTTTAAAAATTGGAGGAGGGTGGGAGGGATGGGGTGGCTGGGTGATGGACACTGGGGAGAGTAAGTGTTGTGCTGAGCGTGGCGTATTGTGTAAGACTGATGAGTCACAGGCCTGTACCCCTGAAACAAATAATACATTATATGTTAATAAAAAAATCTGAGGCTGTTATGATCATGAAAATATAAGCAGCGTTAAACAGCTTTAAGAGTAATGCATAGCACAGAAACTTGGAGGAAAATGATGTATAAATAAAATCTGAAAAGATTAATAAAATAAAGTTACAAAAAAAATAAGATTAATAGTTTTGCCTGAGCAAAATCTTCACAGTAACATTACTGGGTATTTTTAAATAGTATGAACCTCAGTATTTGATTTAAGTGTTTTTATCAGAATATCATAAAATAAGTGGAGATTGTCTTTTCATTTATAACTTACTTGAACAATAAACATAATTTTGAAGTGTTCAAAACATTCATATTTAGGGGTTGATTTAAAAACAAGCAAGGTATACTAAATGAATCCTACAACACAGGTTGAGCAATTACAAATGAGCTGCCAGGGAGGAATCCTGAAAGATGTGGCCTTCTTAAACTCCTCTATTTTTTTTATTGTATTATCTTCTCACTGGAAAGAATAAATATATGTATTTTTTCCCAGTGCAATCCATTCTTCAAGACTTACTGATTCAGAGACAGATCTCTCCATCTGACCTTTAGGATATCTTTCCTGCAATTAGTTATTTGTAGTTTGTCGTTGCAAGCACAATAGAGCACGGTCAATGACTCAAAGAAACAGCTAATCCTGATGTGGTTGTAATTCTTATTAGAACATTAGGGTAGAAGTATTTGTTCTCCCAGTCAGGCACAGGGAAAACTTAGTGCGAATTCAACATTATTTTATTTTAGTGTTTACTTTTTTAAAAACTTGGCAATATTATCTAATTAATAGAAAATGACCACATCTAATTACTCTGCTTCCAGACCCACAACAGTCTTCTCTATTTTACTTTTGTTAGGAATACCCTTAATTGTTTTATATGGACCATTTCAGTTCATATCCCAAGAATAACTCTGAATTAATAGTGTAGTTGAAGATTATAAAACTAAAACCACGTTGACATAATGCATATTGAAGTAACTTTGTTTCAGTGGAAATTCGTACAAACCATTTATTTTGAGTTGTGAAAATAAACGTTGGAATTTAGATCATTAGTAAAAAATTAATCAAATTACCACATTTACACCTTAATTTTTGCTATATTATTTTAAAAGATTATAGAAGGCTAGTTTTTTACCCTCTGACTATGAAACTTTTCTCCAAGGTCTATTTATGAGGGGATTTTATCAAGATAAAAGGAAGGTGACTTCAGTTTGGGTACAAATGCAAGAACATCTCATTTTCAGAGCTAAATAGGAGTGAACTCTCCTGAGTGTGAAAAGCTATTTCTCAACTAAAATAGGAAAAGATCAGATCAGACCACCTGTGACCATTATCCATATCTAGCACAAATAAACCTGGTGAGAGAATAAAATCAGTTCATTTTCTTCCTCAGAACAAAGTATATTTGCCAGAGGTTTGTTGTTTTTCTCTCCCTCACTGGCATAGAGAAATAATAAGCCAAATTCTCCCTGGTGCCTAAGTCACTCCCTCACAGTAAATTTAGATACTAAAGAAGAAAATGTTGCCTCCTTCTGATCCATAAACTTGCATTCAATGCATTGTTACTAAAAGATAATTTATGTAAAAAGTATAATAACTATGAAATAAGTTTTTGCAAGTTTGTGTGTTTGTATATGTGTGTGTGTGTATATATATATATACACATATATGTGTGTATATATATGTATATATGTATATATACATATACATATATATGTACATATATATATATGTATAACACTTGTATATATATCTAAATTTACTCTCAAGTATATTATATTAAATAAAGTTAGTAGGTATAACTTACAAAGATATTATTTTACTATTTGTCTATTTATAATTATACTTGACTGAATAGATATTCTGAGTATGTAAAATAATGAAATAGAGCTCATTTTAAGTATGTCAGATATTTGGCACTTTTAACATTGATAGCAAATAAAACCATGGGTTAAAAAAAGTACTTTCTGAATTCAAATTTAGAAGGAGATTTCTTGGTCTTTGTATGATCTTAAGGAAGTAATTTCACCTATCATTTTCTTCATTTGAAAATCAGCATGTTGAAACATTTCCCTACTGTGATTGCTTCTCAAATATAATTCTGTGATTCAGTGAATTATCTAAGCACAACACATGTATCAACTTTGACACTTTGATGCTATTTATCTTTTAAGTTCAAGCCTTCCTTTATTCAATTATGATTTATTGAACATCTATCATGTGTCAGGGTCTATGGTAGACAGAGGAGAGAAAATGACACCAAACCCAATTTATCAGCATGAAATATATAGTTAAATTACCGAAATAATATATTTTAAATAGGTCCTAAATATCACTTAGGGCAGTTGTTATTATAAAAAAATGAATAATCTGATTCTAAAACATGCTATGAAACCAATCAAATTGTACCTAGTTCTTAGTGAATATTGGATTTTCATATTTCTTGGTTTTTGTTTTGTTTCAAAATGTTTATTTTATATTTTGCTTTATAACATATATACTTGATAATTCATATAGTGCATTTCTATCTATCAACTTTACATATTGGAGGTTTCTTTGTATTTTAAAAAATATTAATTCTAGTATAGTTAACAGACTGTTTTATTAGTTTTAGGTGCACAATATGGTGATTCAGCAATTCTATAAACTGCTAATGCTTATCATGATTATGTGTACTCTGAATTCTCTTGACTTGTTTCTCCCATTCCTCCTTCCTACCTCAACAACTCCCATCTGCTAACAGTTTGTTCTCTCTAGTTAAAAGTCTTTTTTGTTGTTGTTGTTTGATTTCTCTCATTTTTCTTCATTTGTTTCTTAAATTCCACATAGTAATGAAATCATGATATTTGTCTTTCTCTGACTTATTTCACTTAATATTGTACACTCCAGACCCATCCATGTCATTGTAAATGACAAGATTTCATTATTTTTTATGGCTGAGTACTGTTCCATTGTATATATAATATATATGCCATGTCCTCTTTACCCATTCATTAATCAGTGGACAGATGGGGTGCTTGTATATCTTAGCTGATATAGATAATGCTACAATAAAACATAAGGGTGCATATCTCTTTCTGAATGAATCATATGGTAATTCTGTTTTTAATTTTGGAGGCGCCTCCATACTGTTTTTCACCCTGGCTCTACCAGTTTGCATTCCAGTCAACAGTGTACAAAGGTTCCTTTTCCTCCAAATCCTCAACAACACTAGCTGTTTTATGAGATTTCATTTTAGCCATTCTGACAGGTATAAGGTGGTTTCTCATTCTGGTTTTCATTTACATTTATGTGATAGTAAGTCACGTTAAGCAGCTTTTCATGTATCTATTGGCCATATGTAGGTCTTCTTTGGAGAAATATCTATTTATGTTCTATTTGTGTCATCTGCCCATTTTTAATTTTATGTTGTTTTGATTTCTGGGTGTTGAGTTATATAAGTTCTTTATGTATTTTGGATACTAATTGGATATGTCATTTGCAAGTATACTCTTCCTTTGAATAGGTTGCCTTTAGTTTTGTGGATTATTTCCTTTATGTGAAAAGGCTTTTTGTTTTGATGTAGTATCAATAGCTTATTTTTGTTTCTGTTTCCCTTGCCTAAGGTAACACTAGAAAAATGATGCTACTGATGACATCAAAATAATTATTGCCTGTGCTCTCTTCTAGGATTTCTATGGTTTTAGATCCCACATTTAGTCCTTAATCCATTTTGAATTTATATTTGTGTATGGTGTCAGAAAGTGATCTAGTTTCATTCTTTTGCAAGTAGGTGTCCAGTTTTCCCAACAGTTATTGAAGATACTCTTTCCTTCACTGCATATTCTTCCCCCTTTGTTGAATATTAATTGACAGTGTAATCCTGGGTTTATTTCTGGGTTTTCTGTTCTATTCTATTGATCTATATGTCTATTTTTGTGCCAATACCATACTGTTTTGATTACTACAACTTTGTAGTATATCTTGAAATCTAGAATTGTGATGCCTCCAGTATTTTTCTTTTTCAAGATTGTTTTGGCTATTTGGGGACTTTAGTGGTTCCATACAAATTTTAGGATTGTTTGTTCTAGTTCTGTGAAAAATACTGTTGATATTTTGATAGGCATTGCAGTAAATGTGCAGATTTGATTTGGGTAGTATGGACAATTTAGCAATATTTTTTTTCTCCCAATCCATGAACATGCAATATTTTTCCATTTGTTTGTGTCATCTTCAATTCATTTCATTAATAGTTTTCAGAGTACAGGTCTTTCACCTTGTTAGTTAACTTTATTTATAAGTATTTTATTATTTTATTTAATAAAGCAGGATTTTTTTTCTTAATTTTTTCTACTACTTTATTATTAATGTATAAAAATGCAACACATTTCTGTATATTGGTTTTGCATCTTGTGACTTTACTGAATTCATGTATCAGTCTCAGTGGTTGTTTGGTGGAATCTTTAGGTTCTTCTCTATATAGTATCATGCCATTCTGCAAATAGGGAAAGTTTTAGTTCTTTCTTACCAATTTAAACAGTTTTATTTCTTTTTCTTGTCTAAATGCTGTGGCTAAGACTTCCATTACTATGTTGAATAAAAGTGGAGAGAGTGGACATTCTTGTCCTGTTCCTGATCTTAGGGGAAAAGCTCTTAGGTTTTAATATTGAGTATGATGTTTGTTGTGGGTTTTTCCATAGATGGTGGTTATTATGTTGAGGTATGTTCCCTCTAAACCTGTGTTTCCCTCTAAACCTATGTTGAGGGTTTTTATCATGAATTATTGTTGTATTTTGTCAAATGTTTTTTTTGCATCTATTGAAATGATCTAATGGTTTTTATCCTTTCTCTTTTTGCTGTGATGTATCACATTTAGTTGATTTGTGAATATTGAACCATGCTTGCATCACAGGAATAAATCCCACTTGCTCATGGTGAATGATCTTTTTAGTGAACAGATGGATTCTGTTTGCTAGTGTTTTGTGGAGAATTTTTGCATCTATGTTCATCAGAGATATTGGCCTGTAGTTCTCTTCTTTTGTAATATCTTTATATGGTTTTGGCATCAGGGTAATGCTGGCTTCACAGAATGAATTTAAAAGCTTTCCTTCTTCTATATTTTTGGAATAGTTTGAGAAGAATAGATATTAATTTGTTTTTTAATGTTGGGTTAGAATTCTCCTGTGAAGCCATCTGATCCTGGAATTTTGTTTGTTAGGAGTTTTTTTATTACTGATTCAATTTCATTGCTGGTAATTCATCTGTTCAAATTCTTTATGTCTTCCTGATTCAGTTTTGGGAGGTTATGTGTTTCTAGAAATGTGCCCTTTTCTTCTAGGTTGTCCAATTTGTTGGCATGTAATTTTTCTTAATACTCTCATAATGCTTTGTGTTTCATTGGTGTCAGTTGTTATTTCTCCTCTTTAGTTTCTGATTTTGAGACTTTCTCTCACACACTCTCTATCTGGTGGCGGTTGTCTGGCTAAAGATTTATCAGTTGTGTTGCTCTTTTCCAAGAAGGAATTACTGGTTTCATTGATCTGTTGTTCTATTGCTTGTTTTGTTTTTTTAGTTTCTGTTTTAATCTTTATTATTTCCTTCCTTTAACTGTTTTTGGGATTTATTTCTTTTTCTAGTTCCTTTAGGTGTAAGTTTAGATTTTTTCTTTGAGATTTTTCTTCTTCAGGTAGACCTGTATTGCTATAAATTTTCTTCTTATAACCACTATTACTGAATCCTGAAGATTTGGACCATTATGTTTTCCTTTTTATTTGTTTCCATGTAATTTTTTGGTTTTCTCTTTGATCTCTTGGTTGACCCATTTATTATATAGTAACATGTTATTTAACGTTATTTAACCTCCATGTATTTGTATTTGTATTTTGTATTCTTTCTAGGTTTTTTTTCTCATTGCTCATTTATAGTTTTATAGTGTTGGAGTGGAAAAGATGCATGGTATGACTTCCATCTTTTTTAATTTGTTGAGACTTGTCTTTGGCCTAATATGTGATCTATTCTGGAGAATGTTCCATGTGCACTTGAAAAGAATGTGTATTCTGCTGTTTTAGAATGACCTCTTATGAATATATCTGTTAGAGCCATCTGGTCCAGTGTGTCATTCTAAGCCACTGTTTCCTTGTTAATTTTCTGTGTGGATGATCTATTCACTCAAGTAAGTGTGATGTTACAGTCCCCTACTATTATTGTATTACTATTGATTAGTTCCGTTAGCCGCTTTATGTATTTGGGTGATCCCACATTGGATGCATAAATATTTACAACTTTTATATCTTTTTGTTGGATTATTCCATTTAAGATATCATAGTGTCCTTCTTTGTCTCTTGTTACAGTCTTTGTTGTACCATTTGAGTATGGTACAGTGTTTGCTTTATCATTGAGTATGGTCTTTACCATTGAGACTTAAGGTCTTTGGTCTTTGAGACTATGGACTTATGGTCTTTCCTTTACAATCAAAGAGGCCCCTTTAACATTTCTTGTAGCACTGGATTGTGAATACTCATATCTCTATCAGGCATATTATTTATCTTTGTTTCATGTAGTTATCTTGCTATAATTTGTCCTGTTCTTTCATTTGGGAAATATTCTTGTGTCTCTTCATTTTGTTAAACTCTCTCTCTCTGTGTTAGGGAAGCCCATTACATCTCTTGCTCTTTAAAGTAATGGACTTATGAAGAAGGGGTCTATAGTGCCTGTAGTACAATGTCCTCTGTTCACCAGGACCCAGTATTTCAAGGGTGTCTCATATGTGTGTTGTGTGTACCTTCCTATTGTGTCTTAGCCAAGTTTGCCTTCATGCCAGTCATCTGCATTGGATCCCTTTGCATGTTGTGGGCAGAATTTGGTCCTTGTGTTGTTTGTGGGCCAGTCTGGAGTTGTCTTGTGTTTGAGTTAGATCAGGCATTTTCTAGAAATACAGTAGCACTGAATTACAAGGCACATTCCCTGTGTTTTGTACTGAGAAGTTTTAGTTTTTCAGTGATGCCGGCATTAGACCAAATGTCTGCTCCCAGTCCCCTCCTGGGGCCTCAATAAGACTGGTCTGTGTGGTTAACTTCCCCTCTCCCTGGGGTAGGAGTCATTTTGGAGTGGTGCTGTCTTCTCTCTGGGCTGATTGCACACTGCCAAGTTTGTGACATTGCTTTGAAAAAACTCCACCAAGTGTGTATTGGAGGAGCCAGTCCACAGGAGTGGGGTGTGCAGTGCCAGCAAGATCTCTGCCACCACAAGAGGGGACCTGCAGCCACCGGGGATGAGAGAAGCTTGGTGGAGGAAGGGGACCTGCAGAATTTTGTGGGGGCACGGCAGGAGTGTTAACAGGAGATGCTGGGCAGCTGCCAAAAGTCCTGCCAAATCTGGATAGTTGAGGGGGTAGATCCACAGAACCATGTGGGGGTGGAGCCAGTGGTGTTGGAAAGTTAGGTAGAGAGTGTTGTTCCTGTGCTGGTTCCCACAGGTGTCTATGTGAATAGGCTGGGGAGATGAAGGAAATGATACCTGTCAGCTATTTGATTCTGGAAATGTTTTGCAATGATCCCTATTCCTGTAGCACATGCTTTGAGATTAGTAGACAAATCTCTTCCCATATAGCCAAGGTGATTTTCAAACTGTTGCTTCTGTCATTTATCTTTGAAGAGCTTTGTGTTGCTCTATTTCTTTAGGGTTAGGAACTCAGATCTCTGTCACCCTTTGGCTTTCCCAGAACCAAATATGCTGATCTTTAAAGTTCTAGGTTTTAACCTTATGATTTCACTGATATGTGGAAATTAAGAAATAAAAAAGTTGAATGTAGAGGAAGGGAAGGAAAAATAAAATGAGATAAAAACAGAGAGGGAGGCAAACCATAAGAAACTCTTAACTACAGAGAATAAACTGAGGGTTGCTGGAGGGGAGGTGGGTGGGTGGATGGGCTAAATGTGCGATGGGCGTTAAAGAGGGCACTTGTAATGAGCACTAGGTATTTTTTTTTTTAAGATTTTATTTATTTATTTATTCGACAGAGACAGAGATCACAAGTAGGCAGAGAGGCAGGCAGAGAGAGAGGAGGAAGCAGGCTCCCTGCCAAGCAGAGAGCCCGATGCAGGGCTCGATCCCAGGACCCTGGAATCATGACCTGAGCCAAAGGCACAGGCTTTAACCCACTGAGCTACCCAGGTGCCCCAGAGCACTAGGTATTATATGTAAATAATGAATCCCTAAAAATCTCCTGAAACCAATACTATGCTAAATGTAACTAATTTGAATTTAAATAAAAACCTGGAAGGTAAGAAAAAAAAAAAAAACTTCCAGGTATTAAGCCTTACTAACTTACTAACTGTAAGAACTCATTAAATTCAGCCTCTTTGGTTTTCAAAGCCAAGTGTTTTGGGGGTTCATTCATGTGGGTTCCCATGCCTGAGGTGTGTTTCTCTACCCTCTCTGTGCCCAGTGTCCCTCCCTTCCACAGAGAGTCCCACTAATCTGTTTAGCTCCTGACCATATCTCCACCCCCTCTATGCTCTGCAACATGACCTCTTCTCTACATTTAGCTGTGGAGAGTCTGTTCTGCCAGTAATTTGGTCATTTTCTGGGTTATTTACTTATTGTGTGTTATCTAGTTGTATATGTGGGATGCAGTGAGTTTAGATTCCTCCTACTCCATCTTTTCTGGAAGTCTTCCACTTTCCGTACTGTTTGTTTATTTTGTTTTGTTTTTCATATCATTTTAAACTCTTCTTCATTTAGCATTTTATCACAAGCATTTTCTGAGTTCATTTTTCAAAATCATAATTTAAATACTTCCATAATAACCTATTAAAAGGCACAATATAACTTGCATATTCAATTTTAGAAGTTAATTTTAATTTATTTAATGTTAGTAAAAGAGTAAATAAATATTAATATTATTCATGTTATATACATATGTATGAAATTTAAGCATTTCCTTATATTTGGGAATATAATTTTTTATTATACTTTTAAACATTGTAAATAATATAATAATATTTATGAATAATTCATTGTTCTAATTATTCATTATTTCCTATTGATATATCCCATGCAATAAAAGTCTTCCAGCCACTCAAATGTCAGTGGAACTATCTCCTAAAGTCTATAAACTTATGCTTTTACAATTAACAGTCTTCCTCTCAACTCATATAAATTTGTAAATTTCTCTAACCTACACTTATTACTGAAAAATAGTATCAAGTTGTTTTTACACAAATACAAAATGTTGTTTACATGTATTTCTTCAAACATCTTCAGTGGTTCTCTATTTATTAGAGTAAGAAATCCAGCTCTTCTAACTGATATTCAAAATACTTTCACACCAGTTTAGATTTATTTTTCCTAATGTATCTTCATGCATTTTCCCAAGCAAAATTATAGCTGAAGAGTTTAAAGAATCACATGACTTTTACAAATTGCATATCTATATTCTTAATACTCTCATGCTGATTTAATCCCATATGTCTGCCCAAAACTTGGGAATCTATCACCAGCAACCCACCAGGAGAGTTGTTTTTTTTGTTGTTGTTTACCAGAATTCCTATTGCATTCACTGGATACAACTATGCATTTAATGGCTATTCACATTAAAAGTCCTTTTAATTTTTTAGTGAAATTTTTGTTATATTTCTTATATACTAACCATACCAGGTTCATTGGGAATGAACTATAAAAAGAGCCCTTTTTTTCTAGACCAATCACCACCATTAAAAGCCAGCAGTTCAACTCATCTTCTGTAGAAAAGAAAAAGCTATGTCTATCCTGCCCATTTTTCATGATTATTGAGAGTAAACAAATAAAATAATGATTTTTAAAAATATCTATTAAATAATATCTATTAAATATATCTATTGAAAAAAATTTTTTTAAGTTTTTTATTTATTTATTTGACAGGCAGAGATCACAAATAGGTAGAGAGGCAGGCAGAGAGAGAGACAGGAGGAAGCAGGCTCCCTGCTGAGCAGAGAGCCCGATGTGGGGCTTGATCCCAGGACCCTGAGATCATGACCCGAGCTGAAGGCAGAGGCTTTAACCCACTGAGCCATGCAGGCGCTCCTGAAATTTTTAATATAGCTATTAAACTGACATTTTCCTTTGCACTTTCTTCTAATATATTCAAGATTATTCTAAAGTCTTATAATACACATAAGAATTGGGTATATTTATATTCATAATATAGACCAATTCTCAGAGAAGATGACAGGAACAATCCACCATATATCTTGTACCCTCTTTAAAATGGCTCTTCTATTGATTCCAGTAACTGAATATAATAGCATGATCATTTTCATGTCATTTGTTATGAAACAAAACAATTTCAAAAAAATAAGAAAAGAATAAGTCACTTCCAGGAATTCTCTCTGTATTTAAAATGCTAAAGGGAGTCAAAAGTTGTATCATTTCTGCTTAGTGTAATTAGCAAATAAGAGCTAAATTAAAAATAAAATAAAATGGAATAGAAGGGAAAGCATGTGTCAGTTTTGTGGGGTAACTGGTCAGTCATAGTAATAATAGAAATAGCCACTACCTGTCCTTGAATGAAATTGTAAATTGGTTTGGGGAAGTATAATATTAAGTGAAAATAAGATAATCTGGAGGATTTAAGCACATAGAGTTTCTTATAAAATGTCAAAAATTCAAATAGTTGAAGTAAAGAGGTAGTGCTTCTGGCATCTTTTCAGCTTTCACATTAGGAAAGTTCAGAGAGCAAATTATAAAACAACCTACAAAATATGCATTTGCTTTATAAAAATTCTGGAAATTTTATGTATGATAGAAAAAGTCAAAGTCTTTCAAAAACAGTCCTTTAAATGCATTGGTATTTGCTGTCATTACTATGGAAATCATAAATCTGATGACCTGACCTTGAAATATAAAGTAACCCCTCTACTCTTTTTCTCTTATTTAAATAGTCTCAGTTAAGGGCAACAATCAGGGGTAACTGGCACATTTTAAGAATTTATGGAATTTGTGGAATAAAACAAATAAGTATATTATTTAATTATTATTGGGTTTATACTATATATTTTTTACCTATTGTCTAATAACCAAATGTCATTTAAATAGTTAATCGCTGAAGCACTGAAATTAAACATTTGATAGTCTGTTGAATACATTTTTTTTTTGAGAAATGTTGATAATCAGTTAGCAGTTCTGCTCTTTCCACTTAGCCTGTAGCAACTCTAAAATGGTATGTCCTAACAAAAAACTGTGCCTTTTAGATTCACATGAAAGATCATTTAAAGTAACATTTTCCATGAAGTTAAGAGTATCAGGATGTGACAAATAGTCTGTATTTTTTTTTCCTTTTGTAAAAATATTAACATTAGAAGGAAAGAGATGCTGTTGTAATGGGGAGTGTAGCCTGTGATTTTCAAACAGCTGTGGTTTCCTGAAAGCCAACTTTCAAAAATTAGGTTATTTAATTCATCCAATTTTACTGAAAAAAAAATTATGTAATCTAGCTCAGATCTGGATTAGTATTTGCACATCTTCTAATCTGTGGTAGGATGACCTCAGGACAGACATCTGTTTGGATGTCTTGGATGAGTTCACATACAACCATCTGTTCATAGAAGAGTAGCCACTTCAAAATTGGTCATAACCTTTGATGAGATATTAAGGGCACAGAGTTTTTCAGGATTGCTCTATTCTTACTATATTACACTGAAAAACAAAACAAAACAAAACAAAACATGAGACTCGCCATGTTCTAGGGTATATCAATTAATGACATATTAGTGGAAGATTCTTAATTCTTTTGTAGAATGTTTAACTTTAAATGAACACCAAAATAAATGGACATAAGAAATCTGATATCTGTATTTTGAACAAATATCTCAGAAATCTATAACAAAACTAATGAATAATGAACTATTAAAAGCAACAACAAACTTCTGATTATAAAATAGCACTGTGATTTATTTATTTTAAAGAGAATGGGGAAAGCAACTGCAAAAACAATAAATCCACAACTTTTTTGGTGTGTGTTTTGCTCCTTTTTAATTCTTTTAGCATGCTGTCTTTAAAAAATTATTATATATATAATACCTATATCTAACTAGAGATATAGATAGATAAAGATGTATATAAATTGCTGTGATTGAGAAACAAAAGCAAAATAAGACCTACTGTTTTCTCAGCAAATAATAATAAACTTGAAGGATAAAAATGACCCACCAGGTTTTCAGAGTCTTTTAAATTTTTCATAAATGAATACAATCATATTTATAAAATATCATATTTATAAAAACAAGAAAATATAACATCCTAAGCTACTTGACACTGTACCAACACTTACTGTCAAGCTGTCTCAAGTGTATTATTATTAGGGCTCTCAATATACTTAGAAATGATCATAGTTATGATGATTATTCTATCAGTCAGCATAGACCATCTGTTTTATGTAAACATAACCTCTTAAGTAGCTAACACAGCAAAGTACCTTTTGTTTTTATGGGAGAGCGGGGTTAGGTTTTTGTTTTTATTGTTTGTAGTTTTTCCTTGCTCATAAAATACACTGCACGTTTGGGTTATTTGACAAGGGAGCTGACTTCTGATCTGTGACTCCACCAAAATACTTTCTTCCATGATAACTGTAAGAGAGTAAGGGTCTTGCACTAGCAATTGAATTCATTGGCCAGAAAGAGACACATGCCATTTCTGTCTCCAAGCCATTGGCCAAAATAAGTTGCATGGCACTACCTAGTTAAAGGATGGGGTAGAAAATATAATCTGTGCTTGAAAAAGAAAAAAAAAATCAGATAATGTGAGCAAACATACATGTGTATATGTGTGGATATAGGTTACACATATGCACATATGTGTGATATATATCTGTATGTACCTTTATTACATTCTTTATTAGGAAGAAGATTAGACATTAACTCATGTGTCAGCTGTGGGATGAGTTTGAGAAATGTTTTTAATTTTACCATTTCACATCCTTTGTTAATACTTAAGTCACATTTTATTTTATTTTATTTTATTTTTAAAGATTTTATTTATTTACTTGAGAGAAAGAGCATGAGAGGGGAGACGATCAGAGGGAGAAGTAGACTCCCTGCTGAATAGGGAGCCTGATGCGGGACTTGATTCCGGGACTCCAGGATCATGACCTGAACTGAAGGTCATCACTTAACCAACTGAGCCACCCAGGCGCCCCTTAAGTCACATTTTAAAAAATCAAAGAGCATCAAGTCCTAATTTCACTTTTATCATAACCTTTTTACTTATGCTATACCATTTCACCTCATACTATACCTTACATTCATTATTATACTATACAGTATTATTTCCACTATGCATGTGCCATGTAGGCTATGTGCCTTTTAAAACAACTGGAATATTTTATCTCATATATTTTTTTCTCATATCTTATAATGATTTAATTGTGGTGTTTGAAAGACACAAATGGGTTTACTTTAAGTTTGGTAGTCAGGATATCAGATTTGTTACTTCCTAAATGCATCCATTATATGTGAAGCACAGTGCTGAGCATGAAGCATTTATTTATTTCGTTGTATATCTTTCTGAATTTTTTCCACAAAGAATAATGGTTTAATTTTTACTTTTCTCTTGAGGAAAGTGAGCTCCTAAAATAATGTTATTGTTGTTTACACAGACAGGTGTTTTGGATAAAATGGATCCACAGGAAAGACTTCAGGCAACCATAAGATTCAGGTAATACATAATGAATATATTCTTAACTGCATGACTTCCATAATAGTCCTATTTCAGATAAACAAATCAGAAAACAAATGTTAACGGTCTGTCTTCATTCTATTTACAATAATGGGTGCAGCGATAGTCTTTAGTGACTACTAGAACCTAATTTCCAAGTCTTCTTAGTGCAGGAAATGGAGATAAAGAGAATACATCCTAAAATGTCTAGATTAATATCTCTTGAGATAACTATTCAAAAATAAAACATTGTTCATATTCCATTATGCTGTTCTCATATAAGAATGTAAATCTAAGTAATTTTAGTAGAGTATATATTTGTTCAAGAATTTGGTGGTAATTTGGGAGATATAAGCTAGAATGACTTGCCTTACTAAGTCTGCAGTGGGAGAGATGCAAAGACCAAAAATCTGATCATTTCATTTCATGGATGATGGAACTGATGTTCAAAAGACTTGGGAAGGGGTCTCAACTCACAAAGTTCAGTGGTAATGATGCCAGGATTATAATCCATCCTTCCTGATTTATACAGTATCTCTTTCATTTTAGAGTATTGTTTTCCATCTTTTAAAAGAAGGGGGTGCTGGGCACCTGGGTGGCTTCACCTCAGGTCATGATCCCAGGGTCCTGTGATCAAGTCCCATGTCAGACTCAGCAGGGAGTCTGCTTTTCCCTCTCCATCTTCCCCCTGTTCATGCTTCCTCTCTCTCAAATAAATAAATAAAATCAAGAAAGAAAGAAAGGTAGGTTGGTTTTCCAAGGGTAACTACCTGAAATCATACTTTTGATTAGATTACTAAATATATCTTAGCATTTAAATTCATCTATTCCAAATTCTGCCATTTTTAATCAGAGCTCATTCTATGTTCTTCTCCAAGAGTATCAAGTAAATAGGAAGTAAGTTCTGCCCAGAGAGTTTAAAAAAAAAAAAAAAAAGAAAAGAAAGAAAAGAAAAGAAAAGAAAAGAAAAGAAATCAATTCATTTATTCGGGTAAATAGACCATTTTTTAAAAAAATGACTGATTCACTATCAGCCTTGTCTAAGCCTCCCACTGGGTAGCTAAAAGTAGTCAGAGAAAAATCACACACCAAGGAGATTGTTAGCAATGTAATTGCATAGTCACTAACCTCAGCTGGACCTCAATACTGTCTGAGAATTTTATTATTACATTTGTTTTGTCTAGTTTCTGCAGTCAAACTTTTCTATCTTCCACACTCCTCTACCTTAGGGGCTCTCAGCAGATGACCTTGCCTCCTACTTGGTAGAAAAAATAAAGTCTATCACAAGCAACCACCTCAAATTCCTGCCACCAAGTCTTCAGTTCTACATCTATCGGCCCCTATTTTTAATTTATGTAAATGCTATTCAATAGAACCTATGTGTCTTCAGGGAATATCCATGTTCGACTGTGTGTGTATGTATCTGCAGAAGTGTATATGTCTGATACCTGTTGCTTCTAACTGTTATGTTGTATACAGTGTTGTATATCCACCACAGTCTTCCTATTTCCCCAGTGTGGCTTTCTGAGAGGGTTCCAGCATTCCACTACTATTAACAATTCTGTGATAAACATCCTCAATGTAATTGTTTTTTAAGTTGACATATTTAAGCAGGATTGTTACCTATACTTACCTTGAACAAGGTCAGATACTTATAACTAGAATGGCTTCATTCTTGTACATTTTCAGCTGCAGTCCTTCATCATTCTTTCATTTACACAGTTGAAAACAAAACTCAGCATATTCCAGGTTTTCCTGATGGAATGCTGGCAATATGTTAATAAGTTGTTTTTAAGTTGCAGTTCTATAACTAATAAATTTGAATATCTCTTTTCATTTGATGGAGTTTGGGGTTTCATCTTCTCTGAACTGGCTATTCACATGTTTGCCAGTTCTTCTCATTGGTTGTCTGTGTATATATTTTTGATTTCTAGACATTTCTGTTTACTTTAATGTCATGAACTTACTCAGTTTAGATAATGAATTTCTGATTTGTGATTTCTATTAACATGGATTTCTCTTACAATGGCTTTGCCTACTCAAACTTCATACAAAGGAAATTATACAGTTTTTTTGTTCTTATCTGTCTGGTTTCTTTCACTCAGTTGAATATTTTTGACATTATCCATGTAGTTGCTTGCACCAATAGTCTCTTCTTATTATTGCTGAGTAGTATGTCTTTGTATGAATAGATCAGTTCATTTGGCTTTCTGTTGATGAAAACGTGGGATGTTTTCGGTTTGGACTAGAATGAGTGAAGTTACTCATTGTATCTTTGTAAAGATATATATATCTATATATAGATATATAGATATATAAAGAATATCTTAGTAAAAGTCTTAGTGTGGACATATTTCATTTTTAAAAAAATTTTTATTTCTTTTCAGTGTAACAGTATTCATTGTTTTTTCACCACACCCAGTGCTCCATGCAATCCGTGCCCTCCCTAATACCCACCACCTGGTTCCCCCAACCTCCCACCCCCCACCCCTTCATATTTCACTTTTAAAAATAATGTCTAGAAATAGAATTTCTGAATTCTAGAGTAAGTGAACATTTTTAAGAATTGCCCAGCAATTTAAGAAAAAAAAAAAAAAAGTCAGAACTTTTTATCCCCATCAGTAAGAAAGTTCAGGTGGCTCCATACTCTCAACAATATTTGTTATTATCAGGTTTTTTAAAGTCATATATCTTGTCTATTTTAGCCATTAAAAATCATACAGTTGCCTCTGAAGATTCCGATAGCTACAAATATCAGAATGTTATGTTGTCATTGTTATTCAGTTAAAGTATATTTTAATTTTTTTCCTTTTGATTTTTTCTTTGATTCTTGGGTTATAGAGATGGGTTTTGTCTAATTTTCAAGTATTTGAAGATTTTCTGAATATATTAATGTTAATGATTTCTAATAGTACATCTTTGTGGTTCAGAAACCATTCTCTGAATGATTTTGATCCTTTGAAATTTATGGAGACTAATTGTTTTGATGATTCTGAATTAATGTTTTATATTAACTTGAGAATAATATATTTTGCTTTTATGGAGTGGGGTTTTCCATACATATATATGACATCACTTTGTTCACTTGTGTTGTTCAAATTATTTACATCATTTTAGATTTGTATGCTTTTTTCTTTCAGTTACTAACAGTGTAATGTTAAAGTCTGAAGCTATATTTGTGGATGTGTTTATTTCTTCCTTTAATTCTGTCTTTTTTTCCTTTATCTGCATCTATACTATTGCATGCATACAAATATTATACTGTAGGTATTTTCTATAACAAGACCCTTTTGTCAATATCAAATGACCTTAATTTACAATCTTGTACTATTTTTTAATTCACTTTTTTCTGATATTAATTGAACCACTTCAGCTTTCTTATGCTGCACAGAAGATTGTTTATGTAAAATAAGTTTTTCCTTTTTAGATTGTCAATATCACGTTTATGTTGGAAGTGTTCATTATGTTTGTTAGTTTGTTTTATTATTTGCATACAATAGGAAGATATGCTTCACAAGCAAAGTAAGTATATTTTCCTACAAAGGAAAATCACCCAAGTAATTATTGCCAACTAAACAAAAGTGTTTGTATTTTTTTCCCCTTAAACAAAATTTTAAAATTGAGTTATATTGGGACTAGATTTAGATGAACAATAATTTCCTGGGTGCAGTTTCTTAGCTTCTCTGAAGCTAGAGCTATATTTCTCTCTCTGCTATATGATTGTCTAAGACATTCTTAGGGCCTTATAATTATTTTATTACTTTATTACAACTTGCACCTGAATTCTATCACTTTACATATTTAATTCTAGGTGTACTCTATTTTCTTATTAGATTTTTAAAAGTGCAATTAGTCTAGTCTCCATTACTTTCCAAATGTCTAGATTTTCTTCTCCCATTTTTTCCCTTCAAGACAAGTTTAAAATATTAGTTCAGTATCTTGGCTACTAAAAACTCATCATTAATTTTATTTCTTTCTTAATTTATAGCAAGCTATTATCTTTCCTGTCTCATTCCCTTCTGCTACATTTGTTGCCTGTAGCTTTTATTTTATGCTCTCACTTATTTTCACTTGCTATCAAGCTCTACCAATCAATGTGTGTGAATGTGTATCTGTATATTTGTGACATCTTATTACTTTTATTTTGTGCCAGGCAATTAATATTTTTGAGTTTTTATATTGTTATGACTTATCTGTGTTGTCTTTCTATATTAAAGGTCATTATATTTCATGATGTGAAATACAATAAATATAAATTCCATTAATAAAAATTCCTCTCTAATAATCTTATAAAATGTACCCACTCAGGACAATAATGCTTTCTCCTTTTCCATTTTTGTTTCTCCCCAAACACTGTAACATAATTATAAAGCCTTCTTTTTAAACAGATGGAGCTTAGAAGTTAAAGTTAGATGAACGGTTTATGACAGTGATAATATAATGAGAAGAAAACTGGCAAATTATTAGACCTCAAAACAGATTCTTTTTTCTGTTAATTATATGTTATTGGTATACACATAGGCAAAAGGTTTTCTTCAAAATTTTTGCAAACCAGAAAAGATCACATTAATTTTCAGGTGAGCAAAAAGAGTTGAAAGAATAGGGGAAATTCCAGAAAAATATGTTGTGGTATACAGTCATGATTTGTAAATGCCATTCTAAACAGGAATAGTTATGACTGAAAAGTCTACCAAGTAATATCTGAGATTTTTGAAAAAGATATTTTATTGGGAAAAAATAATGGTGCTGTTTAAGTGGGTCAGATTTTATTCATCTCTTTTGTTTGTGTGGTATTTTCATTACCTACAGTAGTAAAAAATCTCTTCCACAGAATTTTCCAATAGAAAACCGGAAACTGAATATTCAAACAAAGAAAATATAAACCCTGTGGTATTGGGTGTTGGATATTCAGGAAGAAATGTCCCTTTTAGCCAAGACCAAGTTTTGGAAACAAACTGACAACACTAACTGCGTTTTAATAAAAATCATTTCACTGCCTCAATATGCATGGCAAACAGCTGCAAGTGTCAGGTTCAGATAAGCTGAAAGCAAGATGGCTGAAAGGTACATTTTCTAATCAACTTCCTGAATTATCTTTGACTCCTGGTATGGCCTCACATGTGACCTAATTATGAAGCATAACATGCCAATATTTTCATAACAAAAAAATGAAAATTGGTCTTTTAATTCTTTGGAAATGGTTCATGATGTTATCCTTGCCCTGTTACTTCAATGAATTTTAGATATACTCTTCCCCTTAAACTTTGTCGTCTGACTAAAAAGTGGCAGACACCAATTTTTGGTGACATCACTTTCATTCTGTTTTCCATTATGCACGTTTTGCAAGTTCTCAAATTTATATATTTCAGTAGCTAATATTTTTCTCTTCCTGAGGCCATAGTTGGTTAAAGTCTTTTAGAAAATGAATTTTATCTAGGCCATGGCCAAAGTGGTTTACTTTTTAAAAAGCAGATAGTAAAGACATAGGAATTCAAAATAACATGTCTAGGTGTGTTTATTAAGAGTAGGATGGGAAATATGGTTTATATATATTTTTTCCTGTTCTATACTTCAAAAAGTTTAGTGACTTCATTTCTATATTAATCTTTCTTTGTTCTTAATTCCCCTATCCTATCCTGTTCTTCCTCCTTTCTTCTCTTCTCTCTTTCCTGAAAGGCAGTTTTTTGTTTTCTTGTTGTTGTTTTTTTTAACCATGAAGAAGTATGATATAGAATTTAGTTTTTTTTTTTTTTAAGATTTTATTTATTTATTTATACAGAGAAATATATAGAGAGAGAGCAAGTTGGGGAGGGGCAGAGGGAATGAATTTCAAGCAGATCCCATGCCCAGCACAGATCCCCATGCAGGGGTTGATCTCATCACCCTGAGATCGTAACCTGACTGGAAGTTAAGAGTTGGACATGCAACCAACTGAACCACCCAGGCACCCCTGAAAGGCACTTTTTCTTTTAAACCGTGAAAAAGCATGATGTAGACTATATTTCTTAAGCTGTAATTAGCATTGAAAAAATTGTACATGGAAAGATGACTAAGACTAAGAGCATTTCAGAAAATAACTACAAAAGGTTCTGATGTAGAAACAAATTTGGCTAGCCCAAGAAACTAAAAGATTAGAAGAGAAATGAGAATTCTAATTGATAAAATGGTATCCATGTGGATTTTAATATTACTGGAAAATGATAAGAAGAGAAGAGAAGAAAGATAAGTATTTAACTTCTTCAGTGACTGCAGGGGAGTGGACAAGAGACAGGTGAAGAGGGATGATAATGTTTGAGCCTTGAGTAACGCACAGTGAAAGAAAGTTTTGCTGTTATGTTTTTGGTGGTGGTGGTATATTTTTGGACAGTAGAGACCTAAAAGTGGCAATCACAAGCAAAGAGGTATCAGTTTACCCTCCTAGAACAGGTATATGAAATAACAAAAATTCTTCCAGATTTGTGAAATAGGAGAAGCTATTGTTCAATTAACAGCTGGTTTTCCATAAAAGCAAAGATAGTAAGAACAATGTAAAATCATACAAATATAGGCAAGTTTATTGATTATAAATTGGTGAAAAGTATGGAGAGAAAAAGAAGGGATGGTGGATTGGATTATGTTAGGAAATATACAGAAATGATCTCTCAGATTGATTGGAAGGATGAGACTTCTGTCAGTGACTGGGATCAGCAGAACTCCAAGGCAAGATGGATTCATTCTAACAGTCTGAGTGAGACAGGGTAACTAGACTTATTTGTATATATCCAAATACATCCTCATAGCTATAGCAGCACAAAAAGTACAGATTTTTGAAGACTTCATGTTTACACATGGCGCTGATACACAATGATAACTTCTTAATGTCTCTTGATGCTGAATGGATTATTCCAGTAAAGATGAAATGATGGCAAGGAAAATTGTATTTGTAACAGTAAAGAAATAACAGAAACCAAAAGGTTCAAGGCAGTGGATTACTCATGATGTGTATTCATAAATACAAATAGGCAGTGTGTTAATTTGCTGAGGAAGCCATAACAAATTACTACAGACTGGCTGGCTTAAATAATAGAGATTTATTTTCTCGCAGTTCTTGAGGTTGGATGTCTGAGATGAAGGTGTTAGCAAAACTGGTTTCTTTTCAAGTCTCTCTCCTTGGCTTACAGATGGCCTCATTTTTACTGTGTCTTCACCTGGTGATCCTGCATGCACATGACTGGTGTTTCTATCTATGTCCACATTTCCTATTCTTACAAGGATATCAGTCACATTGGACTAGGGACTACCCCCAAAGACTTGATTTTAACTTAATCACATTTTCAAAGATCCTGTCTCTAAATATGTACACACTCTGAGGCAAAGGTTTTTAGGATATATGAATGAACATATAAACACATGGATTTTGGGGCAACCCATAATAAGCAAGTAAGGTATATGTTCTTGTACATAACGGCCCATCTCTGTGCCTTTATAACAGATGATTGTCTATTCTACCACCTACTTATAAAGTTGGAAATATGCAGCAAGAAAAGAGCAAGATATACCTAGCAAGATGCACCATTCCTAGAGTTTATTCTTTGGCCTCTTGATACCTATGAAAATGCAGAACTAGATACAGATAATTTGACAAACAGATGTGGTATGTAGTGTTTCATTCAGTGCAGACTACAAAAATTGAAAACTTCCTGGTGTGTGTATAAGTAAATGTAAAATAGATTATATAGATTATATACATATGATGAAATCTACCAAAATAGATTATATATATGTGATGAAATCTACCACAGTTTTAAAGAAAAAAAAGAACATTAACAATAAAATTTCAAATCTTTTACTAATTAATTATGTGGCATGAGACAACTCACCCAGACATAATAAACCTCTCCATTTATTCTCTTCAAAACGAGAGTTATGGACAAATACTACCTAGGGATTCTTTCAAAGTTTCTATCTCTATTTTTTCAAATATTAAATAAGACAAGCATAAAAATGGGATAAGGTTTGAAGAACTTTAACAGTATGACATATAAGATTATTCTAATCTTATAATCTTAAATATTTTTTATTTTCTCATAATTTGATGTTGCATTCACTTTTTGTTTTTTTTGGAGGGGAAGGGATAACATTAAGCATAGCTTCAACTTTGTATAAAGCTTCAGTACTCCTTTGTGTGTCATGTTAAATCCTATTTTCAATAATATTACTGAGTGTTTCAGAGGAGCATCACAAACTTCAACTATGTGTTTACAAAGTGAAGGAAGAGTAGTAACTATTCTCTTGTTACTAGGGTTATTCATCACTTGGTGATCACTGTAATATAAACCACCCCACAGCTCCCTGCAAAACTTCTAACATGATACTTTAAAAACAACATCCACACTTGAAGGTAAGAAACAAAATAAAGGTAAAAAAACCAACAAATAATAGAAAAACCTAACTAGATCGCATCATTATCTCTGCAAAATACCTTCTATCTCAGAAGTTACTTTTCCTAAACTGAAGAAGTTATTACCACATAATTAGTTGCCCATTTACTATTCTTTAAATTTCACATATAGATCCACTTATTTTGATATAATGGCCAAAATAAATGCAATGAATTAGAAACATAGAACCTTTTTAGCTCAGTATAGGTAATGAAAGTTAAAGTCTTTCAATACTAGAACAAACCAAAGAAGCCATAAGTATTCTATTTTTTCTTATTCACTTATTCATTTGTTTAAATCATGCTTTTCTTTTTCCTGATATCTTGGAAGACTTCCTACTTGCATATTCTCTAATGTTTCACATTTTGTAATTTGGAACTTCTTGTCTATTTTTCCCCCAGGAAGTCAAAATGTGAATACCTTTTAAAGAAATACTATTGTATTGACAGATGATATCAACATCATGGTGGCAGGAGTCATTACTTTTTTCTCTCCTCTTTGATTTACAACTAATTGGATATTAAAAAAAAAAAAAAAACACACATCTGCACAGTGTCCTAGAACATGTAAGAAATTCATCCATTTGTGCACCAGAAAGTAGGTGGATTGGATTGTGCAGGAGGCATTAGAGTGAGGGAAGTGGTAACAGAAGAAGTGATGGCAGAGAAGGCAGTGAGCAGTCTGGCTGTGAGTCAGCACTGACTTTTATGGCAGAGGAGGTGGGGAATGAAGACAATGAGTAGGGGCCTGCTCAGCTACATGGACTATACCTGAAGGGATCCATTGATATCTCTGAGGCTAGGGGAAAGGCTTAGGGAGGGAAGTAAGGAAAGGGAATAAGGCAGACAAAGAGGAGCAAAGGAAAGCATCTCCTGCTGTCTTCCCTGAGAGGCAAGAGGACAGCCCACATACTTTTGGTACTCCCCTAGACTTGAGGATCCCCCTATTGAACTGTGAGCACACAAGTGCTAAGTGTATACCTTCCCCGGTCTGTTGCCACCCTTTGCCTTTTTCTTTTCTGTTCTGTTCTTTTTTCTTTTCTTTCATTCTTTTTTTTTTTTTTTTTTTTTCCTATATGCATGCTCCCAACCTTAGTGGTGAGTAAGCTCCTTGAAGAGAAAACGAAACTTGGGCTGTAACAATCCTTTCTGGAAAATAAAGGGAAGATTCTTTACTATCAACTTACTGAACTGTTAGAGTCAAAATAAACAAGCCTTGCCTAATAAAGATATTCACTACTTCAAATGCAGTGGCAGAGGCACTTTACATCTAACACGATGAAAAATCATGGTAATATGGTATTACAAAAAGAAAAATGACAATTTTCCAGCAAATGAACCTAAAGATATGGAATATTACAATATAGCTGATAAAGAATTTTAAGTAGCTCTTAGGAAGAAAATCAATAAGCTACAAGAAAATTCAGAAAGGCAATCAATGATATTGGGAATAAAATTAACAAACATAAATTGACAAACATAAAAAGTACTTTACCATAAAGATTGAATTTCTGTAAAGGAACCAAACAAATTCTGTAGTTAAAGAACTCAGTAATGAGATGAAGAATGAACTAGAATGCATTGGAAATAGAGCAGATTATATGAAAGAGAGAATTAGTGAGCTTGAAGATCAAAAAAAAAAAAAGATTCAGGTAGAAGAGGAGAGATAACTAAAAATTTTAAAAGGTGAAGAAATCCTACAAGAACTATCTGACTCCATTAGAGAATCCAACATAAAAATAATGGGCACCCCAGAAAGAGAAATGAGGGAGGAGGGAGAAGAGAGTGTATTTAAAGAAATAATAGCTGAAACTTTCCCAAGCCTTGGAAAGGAACTGGATATATAAGACCAAAAAGCCAACAGAACACCTCATTATCTCAATGCACAAAGACCTTCTCCAGTTTTATATTAAAACTGTCAAAAATCAGTGATAAAGAATTTTAAAGGCAGTCAGAGAAAAGAAGATAGTAACCTACAAAGGTACCCTCATTAGGCTATCAGCAGACTTCTCAGCAGAAACTCTACAAACCAGCTTAAAGTAGAATGACATATTCAAAATATTGAAAGATTTAAAAAGCCAGCCAAGAAGAGTACTCTATTTGCAAAGTTATCTTTCAGATATGCAGAAGAAATAAAGGCTTTTCCAGCCAAACAAAAGCTAAGGCAGTTCACCACCACTAGACCTGGTTTATAAGAATGTTGAAAGGACAACTTTCAGCTGAAACAAAAAAGACAAAGGTACACAAAATTTGGATTAATATGAGAATCAGTCAGAATTAGAATAAGTCTTTTTAAAAAGAATATATTAAGCTTTTAACCATAGTATAAAGGTTAAAATAAATGAACATTGAAAATAACCAGCTATCACAACTTGGTAATGAAAGCATAGCATAAAATGAGATAATTTGTGACATCAAAAATATAAAAGAGGAAGCATATAAGGACAGGACTTTTACATACAGATAAATTGCTATCAGCAGAAAAAAGACTATTTTATCTATGAAATGTTTCATGTAAACCTCATGGTATCCATAAGCAAAAATCTAGAGTATGGACACAAAACATAAAAAAGGGGAGACTGAATAAGTCACTGGACAACTACTAACTACAAAGCTAGACAAACAGAAGAAGAAAGGAACAACGGAGAGACAAAATAACCAGAGGTCAAAAGTTAAAATAGCAGTATAAATCATGACATATTAATAATCACCCTAAATATAAACTAATTGAACTCACCAATCAAAGGCACAGAGTGGCTGGATGGATAAAAAAATGAAACCCAACTATTGTTGCCTATAAGAGACTCATTTCGGGTCCAAAGACACTCATAGGTCAAAGTGAGAGGATGGAAGGTGATATTCCAAGCAAACAAAAATGAAAAAAAAAAAAAAAAGGCAGGTATAGCCATACTTGTATCAAAGACTTTTATCAAGCCAAAAAAGGTAACAAGAGACAAAGGAGGTCATTATATGATAAAGGGATCAGTACATCAAGAAGATAAAACAATCCAAATATGCTCTCAACACCCAAGCACTGAAGTATATTAAGCAATTAATAACAGAACTTAAGAGAAAAATAGACAACAATACAATCATTGTAGGGGACTTCAATACTTTACCTTTAGCAATAGATAGATCATACAGACATAATCAAAAAGGAAACATTGTAATTGAAGCACACTTTAGAACAAATAGACTTAATATACAAATACAGAACTCTGCATCCAACAGCAGCAGAATACACGTTCTTCTCAAGTACACATGGAACATTCTCCAGGATAGATCATATAATAGGCCACAAAGCAAAATCTCAGCAAATTTAAGATGATTGGAATGATAGCAACTATCTTCTCTGACTACAGTGTTATGAAACTTAGTAATCAACAATAAGAGGACTTCAAAGTGAGAAGATTTATAAATATGTGGGAACTAAACAACACACTTCTAAACAATCATTGGGTCAAAAAGTCAAAAGGGAAATAAAAAACTCAAATGAAAATGGAAATACAACATGCCATATATTGTGGGATGCAACAAAAGCAGTTCTGAGAGGAACGTTTGTAGCAATAAACACATATATTAAGACATTAGAAAAAAATCTAAAAACTTTAATTTTATACTTCAGATTACTCAAAAAAGAACAAACTAAGTCCAAAGTTATCAGAAACAAAGGCATAATAAGAATTAAAATGGAAGTAAATGAAATACCAGAAAAAAATAAAAAGGATCGGCAAACAATAAGATCCTTCAAAAAGATATATTTGACAAACCTTTAACTGAACTAAGAAAAAAGAAAACTAATATGATCCAGTAAGTCCAACTCTGGATATATACCCAAAGGAAATGAAAACAACAAGACATATGCACACCCATATTTATTGGAGTGTTACTCACAACAGCCAGGTAAATGGAACAGTTCAAATGCCCATCAGTAGATGAAGGAATAAAAAACACATGGTTCATATACACAATGGCAAGTCATTCAGCCATGTGAAAGGAAGATATCCTCCCATTTGCAACAACATGGGTGGACCTTAAGCACATTATGTTAAGCAAGATAAGTAGGACAGAGAACAAGTACTGTTCTCTGTTCTCATTAAATGTGGAATATAAAAAAGTTAAACCTGGGGCACCTGGGTGGCTCAGTGGGTTAAAGCCTCTGCCTTCGGCTCAGGTCATGATTCCAGGGTCCTGGGATCGAGCCCCGCATCCGGCTCTCTGCTTGGCAGGGAGCCTGCCTCCCTCTCTCTCTCTCTGCCTGCCTCTCTGCCTGGTTGTGATCTCTCTCTCTGTGTCAAATAAATAAAATCTTAAAAAAAAAAAAAAGTTAAACCTGTAACAAATGGATTGAGTGGTGGATGCCAAGGGATGGAGGGAGGAAGAGAATAAGAGTGATGGTATTTAAGGGTAAATACTTGTAATGAGTAGTAAATAAGCCATAGAGCTCTAATGCACAGTATAGTGAATATAGACTACAATAGTATACTATAATTATGCAACCTGATAAATATTACCACATTGGCAGTCATATTACAGTATATAAAGGTATCAAAGTAGCACATCGTACTTACACAGTGTTGCCTGTCAAATTTATTCAACAAAAATTTCTTTGAATTCTATCTTACTGCTCAGTTAAAATATATCTCATTTTAGCTGGAAAGAATTTGTACATAGGTTGTATATAAGAATATACAGTTTATTAAATTTTTTTCTTGTTTTACTATAGTTTTACAAAGACCCTGTATTTTCTTAATCCTTATCACTCACAGTTTAGGTTGCAAATCAGGTTTTCTTGACCAAAGATGGAAGTGCTCTGATACATAAATTATCTCTACTAGTTTTTCTATGTTATTTATTTTTCTCAAGGTATTAATTGTGTATCATATTACTCTCATTTTGTTCTATCTTTTGTGGTTTTTAAATCAGGTTATTCCATTGATTAAATAATTTTTCTTTCTTTAGTTTTTCTTACCTAGTTCTTTGGATGTTCTACATGCGATATTTCCCTTCTTCCTTTTACGTTAATTTTTTTCCCTTTTTTAGCACTTGCTTACCTTAGGAGTTAAGTATACCACAGTCTTGATTGATAACTTAAAAATAAGCTTAAGATAAATTGTGATGCACTGATTGTGGGATTTAGGTCATAGGTATTGCTGTGAAATTACTGCTGGTATAAATCAATGTAATCAGTTTCTAAAGACATTAGTGAATTTTAGAGATCTCATTGAGATAATCTCAAATCTTTCTATGTGCAGCCCCCATGTTCATAATTAAATGTGTTTTCTTATATCAGTATTTAAGATGAATAAATACTTATAATTCAGTACAATTTTAACTAGGATTTTTAGGACAATATTTCCTATGTTTTTAATTATCAGATATCATCCATATACATTAGCTATGAATAATTGTGAAGAGCTACCTTGTCTATCCCATTAGATTCTATTAAATTACCCTATCAAGTTCCAACAAGCTCATCTGAAATTGAGGATGAGGATTGAATTAATTAAGATTTCTACATGAGTGTTAAAATATAATTATATCTTTATCCATATATGTTCTAGATTGTATTATTGGTCAAAAATATTTGTTTCCCTTTTCTCCTGGTCCCTCTGGTACAGTAGGATTTTACTTCCTGCCCCACTGATAAAAGGTTTGACAGTACAACTTGCTTTGTTAATTGGAATGTGTGTGCCATTTCCAGGCACATTATGTCATGTGACCAGGGTTTTGTTTGCTTGCTGGGTTTTTTTGGTTCTGTTTTCACATGCAAGACTCACATGCTTGATCAAGAATGGAGCTACTTATTCTATGTTTTAGGCTGATTAAATTATATCAATTATTGATGAACGTAAAAATTTATAGAAAATGGAGACATTGGGGTTCCTGCATGCCTCAGTCAGTTAAGTGTCTGCCTTTTAGCTCAGGTCATGATCCCAGGGTCTTGGGATAAAGTCCCACAGTCTGGCTCCTGGCTCAGCAGGGAGTCTGCTTCTGGCTCTGCCCCTCCCGCTCACCCCTCCCTCTGCTTCTGCTCTCTCTCTCTCTGAAATAAATAAATAAAATCCTAAAGAAAATGGAAACATTGCCAAAGGCAAATTTAATTATACGGTTTGTGTATAGTTTGGTTGTTCATTTTCCCCCAAATTGCTTAAAACTGTTAGGTTTAGGGGCGCCTGGGTGGCTCAGTGGGTTAAAGCCTCTGCCTTCGGCTCAGGTCATGATCTCGGGGTCCTGGGATCGAGCCCCGCATCGGGCTCTCTGCTCGGCAGGGAGCCTGCTTCCTCCCCTCTCTCTCTGCCTGCCTCTCTGCCTACTTGTGATCTCTCTCTCTGTCAATTAAATAAATAAAATCTTTTTTTTTTTTTTTTAAAGATTTATTTATTTATTTATTTGTCAGAGAGAGAGAGAGAGGAGTGAGAGTGAGCACAAGCAGACAGAGTGGCAGGCAGAGGGAGAAGCAGGCTCCCTGCCGAGCAAGGAGCCCGATGTGGGACTCGATCCCAGGACGCTGGGATCATGACCTGAGCCGAAGGCAGCTGCTTAACCAACTGAGCCACCCAGGCATCCCAAATAAATAAAATCTTTAAAAAAAAAAAAAACTGTTAGGTTTGGAAGTGTTGGCATTTGTATGATTTAAATGCATTTTGCAATGTATGAATTATTTAAGACAATTGTGTCTGGAAAAATTATGAAAATATTAAAAGCAAGTATTTTATTCATTGATTAAATAAATTCAGTTGCCTTTTTATTAGATTTTATTTTAATATAGAGTTAAGACCTGAACTAATCTTTAATAATTAATCTTATTTTATTAGAAAAAATATACTTGCTACTTTGTTTTCCATAGTATTTACTCTTAAATTTAATGCCAGACTATCTCTTATGGGGAAACATAGATGGATAATGTCTTTGTGCTCTTTTGACTCAAGAGAATAAGCCAGGGGTATAGGAATTGCCTCCCCACCCTAGATATCCCACAAGATCCTGCATTGGAAAAAAAAAAAAAAAAATGCCCTTTTGTGTGGATCCAGAACACTTTTCCCTTCCTGAACACAAATCCCTCCACATCTGTTCGACCAACTCTGCTCCAGGTTAAAAAAAATGTATTGATGAATTGCAAGTCTTGTTTCACATTCTGTTATTCCTGGCAGCAAATTCCTTTTTTTTGTAAGATGCAAACCCAAAAGCCATTTTTAGTTCTCTGTATTTTTTTCATAAAATCTTCCCTATAAACAAAAGCTACAAAGCATTGTCAAGCTTTTCTTTTAAATTATAGAGTTCTTAATATTTAAATATAAGTTAAGATATGTTTTTAAGTGCCAATGCTATTTTTAAATTTACCTAATAACCTGGTAGAAGATGGGGACAAAAGGAAAGAAAACTCTTACAAAAGAAAAGGGTCACCTTCACTGATACTGGCAAATCCCAATGTTTCCTGTCTGAAAGATGATTCATGGAATATATTGAGGTTGCTTTCCTTTAGAAGAGTGCATTCTTAAAGTGTAAGCAATACATAATACAAAGCAGCTTCAGTGTTTTTAGTACATTCAATAAACAAATATAAATCTCTTGCCCATTTTGAAAAAAAGACTTTTTTTTTCTGAATTGTTTACATTGACTCTCTCCTTAGCTTTGTTTTCCGTCAAAATAAAAAGTTAGTAGTATCTCCTGCCAAATGACTTGGTTAAGAAGATTTACAGCATTTAATATCATATAAAATTTTTAGCCTAAATATGATCATAAGCTTTCTAAATTGGTATGTGTTTCACCTTTGATACAATAATATAATCTGTGGGTATTAAATATAATTTGATCTTATAATAGTCAATTACTTTAAGGTATTTTCCAATATTGATTATTTAATGTATATATGAGTACCTTTAATGATGCACCTCAGAAGTAGTATATTTATCTTTGGCTACTTTAATGAATGAGAACTTGTTTTTCCTGTGATTGAAAACATATATCTCAATGATCAATTGATATTGATTCTAATTATTTCTATATATCAATACTGTATGTAAAATGTGATTTTTCCATTTGAAAATCCTTTAAGTGTTTTTGAATAACTAGTATATATTCAATAGGATTTTCTTTCTCAAGGTTAAAAATATCTTGATCTTTTTAACAATTACATTTTGAGTGTTTTTTAGTACTGACACATTAGGTTATATTCTTTTGAATGTTTGTCTGCTTGGTGTAGCCCTCTACATTGCCCTTCAGGTGTACAACAATAATCAAAATATGTTTCAACTAGTGTGGAGTATATTTAAAATGAAACAATTTGGTATCCTAGGGGTCCTTTTCCTACTAAAGCAGCTTAGAATTGTATAAAAGTTTTGGATGGCCATATCAAACTGTGATGCCAATTAAGCTCCTTTTTACCTCTATGATTATTTTTAGTTGTCATGGATTCTCCAGTACAATATACCTAAGATAACATTCATTTGATGAGCATGCTCTCAGTACCAAAGGTTATTTGCTCAATGTCTGTTCGCCTCTTGGTGTTGAGTCTTTATATTGTAACCAGGAGAAATTCTGTCTGCAGCTTTCTCAACTTTATTCCACTGTCATTTTTACTCGATGCTTGTTAATGTGGTAGCAGGGGCAAAGGAGTCGGACATTCTCTGTAGTTCTGATTAAGCCTCAGTCTTACCAGATACTACTTCCTTGGGTCTTGAAGGTATAACCTGTGAAAGTTTTCTTGCTCCTTCTAAAACTATAGCTCTGGACCAGGCATGCGTTATTGCTTTCTTTCATGGTTAGTTCCTATATTTGTTTCTTTTCCCCCTGTTTTCTTTGCCTCTGCAGATTAAACATTTTGTTTGGGGAAGAAAGGAAAGGGCTGATCTGTGCAGAATTTCAGCAATATCCACTATTTCCCTGCCCTAGCCAGGATCACCATAATAATGTTCTTAAGATTGTTTTTACTATTCCTGTCAATGCTGATGGGGTTAATTGAGGAAACACTTGCAAAGTGGGAGTGAATCCCCCATATGGGCAGCCTCCAGTGGGTTCAAGTTCTCACACTAATTCACAAAGGGCATCAGCAATTCATTAAAATTTTTCAACTGTGTCTTTTAACTGGTTTATATGGCACATGGCCATATGTATCGTAGATAAGCAAATGTATGTTCTGCTTCTCCCTGAATGTGCCTATCTCTCCCAGGTTTTCAAGTTATGCGGTTTGCTTGAAACCTCAGTTCTCTGGTAGGTTAGAAAAAAAATCATTAATTTGCAATTTGTCCATCTTTCTCTTTATTGTAAGGATGAGAGCAACATTTTTTCTAGCTTACTACATCTGAGGTAATATTCAGAAATGTCTTATTAGGGTATCTTGGAATTTTTAAAAATTCTGAATCGGTTTGCCCCATTCAATTAATAAACTATAAAATACACTAATCGGCTTTTGATTTTTTTTTTTCTATCCATGCACTGGTAGCAAATTATTATTTTTTTCTAAGCTCCGTGTTCATTGGGCCAGTTTTATTTTTGTATTTTTATTTTTTTTAAATTTTTTCAGTGTTCCAAGTTTCATCGTTTATGCACCACACCCAGTGCTCCATGAAATACATACCCTCCTTAATACCCATTACCAAGCTCACCCCGCTACCTTCCAAAACCCTCAGTTTGTTTCTCAGAGTCCGGTCTCTCAAGCTTCATCTCCCCCTCTAATTTACCCCATTTTACTTTTCCTTTCCTTCTCCTAATGTCCTCCATGTTATTCCTTATGCTCCATAAGTAAGTGAAACCATGTGATAATTGACTTTCTCTGCTTGACTTATTTCACTCAACATAATCTTCTCAAGCCATGTCCATGTTGATACAAAAGTTGGGTATTCATCCTTTCTGATGGGTGTGTAATATTCCATTGTATATATGGACCATATGTTCTTTATCCATTCGTCCATTGAAAGGCATCTTGGCTCTTTCCACAGTTTGGTGATTGTGGACATTGCTGCTCTGAACACTGGGGTACATACGGCCCTTCTTTTCACTACTATCTGTATCTTTGGGGTAAATACCCAGTAGTGCAATTGCAGGGTCATAGGGTAGCTCTATTTTTAATTTTTTGAGGAATCTCCACACTGTTTTCCAAAGTGGCTGCACCAACTTGTTGGGCCAGTTTTAAACCTAGACACATGAGTATATAGTAGGATGGGTGAAAGCCTAGGACCAATCTTATACTCTGTCTGTAGAAAACTTTGAGTGAATTGGCCATATTACTTAGTGCCTACAGAAGAAGACTACCTTTTCCAACTTAGGCTCAACCACACCCTATTTGCCACACTCCCTCCTCTCTACATACTTATAGGAGTGTTTTGAGCCAAGCAAAACTTTGGGAAGTTACACTGATTGTGAGTACTTCCCCCCTGCCCCTCACTGACGAAAAGATAACTTGCTGTTGTGTAGTCCTTTGGTTTCTGGAATAAAATTATATTAGGGCCTAGTTAGCTAGTTTTCCCCTTTCATTATCTGCTCTGCCCTCTTCCTGGGTTCATCCTGTTTGTTTATCCCTCCTGATTTGGGGATTTATATTTTCCTACTCTAAACTGATGAGGTGGGCAAAGCTAGGGATAGGAAAGTGCACTGTTAGAAACTCTCTTGCTGGGATTCCTGGGTGGTTCAGTTGGTTGTGCATCTATCTGCCTTTGGCTCAGATCATGATCCAAGGGTCCTGGGATCAAGTCCCATGTCTGGCTCCTTGCTCAGTGGGGAACCTGCTTCTCCCTCTGCCTACTGTTCCTCCTTGCTTGTGCTCTCTCTCTGACAAATAAATAAAATTTTGAAAACAACAAAAAATGAGATGCTTGGGTGGCTCAGTCGGTTAAGCAGCTGCCTTCAGCTCAGGTCATGATCCCAGAGTCCTGGAATGGAGTCCCACATTGGGCTCCTTGCTTAGCAGGGAGCCTGCTTCTCCCTCTGCCTCTGCGGGCCACTCTGCTTGCCTGTGCTCTCTCTCTCTCTCTCTCTCTCTGACAAATAAATAAATAAAATCTTAAGAAACAACAACAACAACAAAAACAAGAAAAATCACACCTCTCTTGCTTTCTGTGTTTCTTTACACCAACCACACCTTTCCATCTACCACTACCACCAGACACACACTCACACATACACACAATCAAATTATCAAGTCTTAATTATTTTTGCCTTTGTGGTTAACCTGGTCTATTATATTTCCTAATTGAGTTGTGAGCAGAGTCATCAGCCAATGCTAATATGTCATCCTATAGGGAAGAATTGTTCCTGGATTACCTTTTCTTTCCATGGAAGACCACAAATGCTTGAAATTTCTTTGATCTCTTTGAATGTTCCAGGGAAACTCTCCTTTCTTTGCTGCTACACTCTATTTGAAAACCCATAACATAGATTTTAGACAACCTATATGAATTTTAAATGTCATGAAGTTATTCATAATGCTCTTGGATCAGAATCACTGAAAGCACAGACATTGAGTTAACCAAAAGTAGACTTTGGCATAGCAGATAGAAATCATGACAGATCATGGAGAAGGTTCATGGGGCTGAGTATAAGATATATAACACAAGGCTGATACTTATGGAGCAGGCTACTCAAATGTATTTTCCTAAATACTGATTTTTTTAAAAATTAAAAGTATGATAGTTCTCTAAAACTAGGACATAAATTCATATTAGGAACTTAAATTTTATAATTTTCACCCTGATAAAGTCAGGAGTATAAGATTTTCCTTACTTTCCAGAGCATGTAAATATTATTTGCCATTTTAAATAATTGTTTTGCCACTGTCCAAAGGGACTATGGGAAAAAATATGTATTTGGGTTTGCAGACAGTTTTCTTATTATGTGGAATTTCACATATGCTTCATAGTTAAAATTACAAATAATAGTAAAGTTTTACACTGCTTAAAGATGCTTGAAATAGAAGGGTTTTTTAAATAATAAAACAAGCATATAGTTTTAATAGTTTTCTCACTAGGCTCTATGCTTTCTGCTTTGTCTCACATTATCACTGTTCTGTCTCTTCTTCCTAGCATATAGAATTTCAATAAATATTTTTTGGGTAAATAAAATATTAGTGACAAATTAAAGCTACTATCAACTATATCCTTCATTTTCAAAGGTGTTTTCTCATATGAATACATTTATTTCATTTGAGATTATGGCGCTACTTTTTGTTACCTAGCTTGAACATATTCTTCCAAGTTCTTTTATTATATTTTCTTTTAATTTATTTTAGCACATGACAAAAATAAAGAGAAATGAAGTTTCTGGAATTTCATACTTAGCACTATATGAGAGAATTGATTTTAGCTTTATTTTAATCTGATGAAAGCTCATTAAACACACATTTTTGAGTTTATTTTCTTATAACAAATCAATTTCTATTCTTACTTGGTAGTTTATAAAAACACTGTTTTGCTGATAAACATTTGTTAGAATAAGCCATCTAAGTATTTTCAAAAGATCATTTACACATTAAAATCCTATTTTAAAAGATGTCTATTTGATTTGATGTTAAAATAAAACAATGTTTTATATCTATACAAGGATAGATATTAAAAAATGTCATATATGTTTCAGAATATTGTGAACTTGTATCTGGACAGAGGGTGTATTTTATGTATCTAACAACACACATATATTTAAAGAAGTTACTTTGTGAGGGGATCTGAATAGATGGGAAGCTGTTGAGCTCTATGAGGTTGCAGAGTTCAGCTTTCATCCTAATAGATAAAAAAATTATAGACAAACCTATTAATTTTAATGAAATTAAAGCATCCATTCAGATATCGAAGTGTGAAATTTATTTAGGTAAGGGATCTGTCTAGAAGATCAGAGGGTAATATTAAATTATTTTAGCAACTCATGGCTTACTTAGCTTAATAAAATGTGGTTGAAAAGATTCTTCATTTTAAAAATAAGGAAACTAAGGTACAGAAAGAAGCTCAGCAATGTTCTGCTGTACTTTTACTCATTCTTTCTGCTTTAGTGTATCTCTGGTTTGGTCTGGAACACCTAACAAGTTAAGGTCAGTGATTGGCTCCACCCAGGAAGAAAAAAAAAAGCTAGACATTGTGGGGACTGGGGTTGGTCTTTTCTAAATACAGTATATATTCTCGTTGTAGTTGGTTATCTAGTAACTAGTTGATTAAAAGGTGTTTTTCAAAATATTCTGATTTATTTTTATGTTTTTATATGTGAAACATCTTTTCTCTTTGTCTTATTGAAAAAAAAAGAATCTGTTAGGAATACAAAGCCAAATAACTAAATTCTATACCAGAAACTAATATTACATTATATTATCTGGTTAACTAACTGGAATTTAAATAAAAACTTGAAAAAATGAAAAAAATACTAACCCAAGATTATTCTGATAAAACTGCATTATTACAATTCAGTGGCTCATAATATCACTTCAAGAAAGAAAACTAATCCCCTTAACAGGTTTTATTAAAAGACAAATATTTTCTGAGAAATGAGTGTTATATGCCAAGTAGACAACATATTACTGTTGTGCTTTCTTAAGTTGTGTTTCCCCCCAAAAAACCCTTGGTCCTTAAGAAGACCATAAACTCCCCCCCCACACCAATTCTGTGCATTACTTACTGCTCATCATAAGTGTACTCTTTAATCCCTATCACTTATTTCACCCATCCCCCCCACCTCATTATCTGGTGACCATTGGTTTGCTTTCTATAGTTAAGAATCTGTTTCTTGGTTTGTTGCTTTTTTCTTTTCATTTGTTTTATTTCTTAAATTCCTCATATGAGTGAAATCATATGGCATTTGTCTTTCTCTGACTGACTTATTTCACTTAGAATTATACTCTCCAGATCCATCCATGTTACTGCAAATAGCAAGATTTTGTTCTTTTTTATGGCTGAGTAATATTCCTTTGTATATGTACCACATCTTCTTTATCCATTTATCTGTCAGCGGGTACCTGGGCTGCTTCCATATATTGGAATCTGTGATAAACATAGGATTGCATGTACCTTTTGAATTAGTGTTTTTGTGTTCTTTGGATAAATGTCTATTTGTACAATTAGTGGATCAAATGGTAGTTCTCTTTAACTTTTTGAGGGAACTTCATATTGTTTTTCACAGTAGCTACACCAGCTCTCATTCTTACCAACAGTGCAAAAGTTTTCCTTTTTCACCACATCCTTACCAACACTTCCTGTTTCTTGTGTTTTTGATTTTAGCCATTCTAACCAGCATTAGGTGATACCTTATTGTGGTTTTGATTTGCATTTCTCCAATGATAAGTGATGTTGAACATCTTTTCATGTATCTGTTGTCCATCTGTGTCTTTTTTGGAGAAGTGTCTGTTCATATCTTCTTCCTGTTTTTAAATTGGATTATGTGTTTTTTGGGTGTTGAATTATATCAGTTTTTTCATATATTTTAGATAGTAACACTTTATCAGATACATCATTTGCAAATATCTCCCATTTAGTAGGTTATTTTCTGGTTTTCATTATTATTTCTTTTGCTGTACGAAGCTTTTTATTTTGATGTAGTACCAATAGTATATTTTTGCTTTTGTTTCTCTTGCCTCAGAAGACATATCTAGAAATAATGATGCTATGGCTGATCTCAATGAAATTATTACCTGTGCTCTCTTCTAGGATTTCTATGATTTCAGGTCTCACATTTAGGTTCTTAATCCATTTTGAGTTTATATTTATGTCTGGTGTAAGAAAGTGGTCCAGTTTCTTTTTTTCTTTTTCTTTCCTTTTTTTTTTTTTTTTTTTTGCATGTAGCTATCTGGCAGTTTTCCCAACAACATTTCTTGGAGATACAATCTTTTTTCCCGTCACACGTTGTCTCCTTTGTTGAAGAATAATTGAGCATATATTTGTGGGTTTTTTTCTGGGTTTTCTGTTCTATTGATTTATACATCTATTTTGTATACTGTTTAGATTACCACAGCTTTGCAATGTAACTTGATGTTTAGAATTGTGTGTAGAATTGTGACACCTCCAGTTTTTTTTTCCTTTTCAAGATCGCTTTGGCTAATCAGGGTCTTTTGTGGTTCTATACAAATTTTAGGATTGTTTGTTCTAGTTCTATAAAAAATGTAATTGGGAATGCACTAAACATATAGATTGCTTTGGATAGTATGGATGTTTTAACAGTATTTGTTCTTCCAATTCATGAGCATGAAATAATTTTCCATTTCTTTGTGTCTTCCATCTTTAATTTCTTTCCTCAATATTTTCTAGTTTTTACAGTATAGGTCTTTCATCTCTTTGATTAAGTTTGTTTCTAGGTATTTTATTGTTTTTGGTGCAGCTGTAGTAGGATTTTTTTCTTAATTTCTTTTTCCACTGCTTCATTATTAGTGTGTAGAAGTGCAACAGATTTCTGCATCGATGTTTGTATCCTGTGGCTTTACTGAATTTGTTTATCTGTTCTAGCTTTTTGGTAGCATTGTTAGGCTTTTCTAAACATAGTATCATGTCACCTGCAAATAGTGAAACTTTTACTTCTTCCGTATCAATTTGGATGCCTTCTGTTTCTTTTTGTTGTCTGATTGCCATAGCTAGGACTTCCAGTACTATGTTGAATAAAGAGTGGACATCCCTGTCTTATTCCTGACCTTAGGGGAAAAGCTCTGTTTTTCCCCATTGAGTATGAAGTTAGCTGTGGGTTTTTCATAGATAGCTTTTATTATGTTGAAGTATATTCCTCCCTAAACCTATTTTATTGAGAGTTTTTATCATGAATGTATGTTGTACTTTGTCAAATGATTTTTCTGTCTATTGAAATCATCATATGGTTTTTATCCTTTTTCTTATTGATATGATATATTGAACTATTAAGTACAAATATTCATATTACATTTCACACTTGGAAATTACATTTGTAAAATAAAAAATATATGTAAATATGTGAATCTTTTCCTTTCAATAGAGATTATAAATTAGCTACTATCAATAAATGGTAGGTCTCAGGTTAACTAATGAAACTTTTTAAAGGGTACCATGCCTATCACCTAAACCCCTAGCTATTGATTTTGCACTTATTGGGTGTTATATTTTAAAGTTTCCAAAGGTGATTCCACATAGAGCCAGATTGAAAAATACAGCTGTAGAGGTTCCCTCACAAAAGAGAACGTTCCTTTATCTCTCCTTTTATTTCTACTCTCTCCTCCAAATTTTCCTTCCACTCTCTACTTGACTAGTTGTGAGAATGCGGATGTGTCCCAGAATTGTTGCAAACATCTAAAACATATAACGTCTCATTCTCATTATAGCAGATTTCCAGAAGAACACATGGGTGGCTTTGAGTTTTGCCATACACACACAAAAAAACACATGAATATAATTGCCATTAAAATATTCACATAGTGCCATAATTCAGAGTTCTTTCAAATAATTCATTGTCTAACTCACCAATTTGTATTTCAAGATTTTCCTTGGCTCTTTTAATATTTCACTTTATCTTCTAACAGCAGTTATGAAACAATCTTTAAGCCTTTGTACGTTTTGGATCAACATTGCAGAAATATTACTGAAGAGAGTACATTAACATTTTCAGAAGAGTAATACATTTCATTTTACTCCAAAAAATGCTAAAGAAATAGTGAAATTGTATAGCTTCTTGCTCATTGGTCATTTCTGCTTGGTGTATCAATGTATACAGTCAAAACTGAATATATTATATTTAGTTCTCAATTGACTTCTCTCTTCACAATAAATGACTCCACTGTTAAACCTATTTTCAAAGTGCTAATAACATGGAAATCATTGGTTATTTCTCTTTCTGCCCTCACTGACACTATTCAGATACCAAGTACTGACATTTCTATTTCCTAAGCATCTAACAAATTCCTCTGTAGTCATCCTTCTAGTAAAGGCAATGATCAGATCATCTCTTGCTTGAACTAGTACAACAGACTGTTAAATGGCTTATTCATTTTGCATGCTGTACTAGGATCATCTCTTAAATCATGTCTACACTGCTTTAGTTCTTTCATTGGATTCCCATTGTCCTGGAATAAAGCAACCTGCTTTGCTGGGTCTTACATAATGGGTCTTTGTCTTTCTCCCCAACCACATCTCTTCACTTCTCTCAATCATACAATCAATGCCCATAAACTCTAAACCTCAGATATATTGAACTATTTTTGCTCACCAAAATGACTCGCCTTGTCCTCCTTTAAGACTTTTGATTTTGTTCAAAAATGAGTCTCTCACTTTATTCCCCTACTATCTGTCCTTCTCCACATTTTTCACTTCCTCTGAGCAACTCTTATTTATCTTCTAACTCTCTTCCGTAAACAGTGTTTCTCTGGAACACCTTTCTGGCCCTGAGACCAAGTTCATTCTACTTATTTCTTTTTTTCTTTTCTTCTTCTTTTCTTTTTCTTTTTTCTTTTTTCTTTTTTTTTTGGCTTTTGTCTCATTCAGTATTTCTTCTATCACAATGCTTATCACATTTTAGTATAATTACCTATCTTAATTATCTTTCTATTTGCCCAAATTCTATTAGAGGACTATATGTTTTGTTATGATTGAATTCCAAAGATTTTACCAAAGAATAGGTGTATTTTAAAAATGGAACCAAATCCAAAGTCACCAAAATGTAATAATGAATGTGCCATTTGAAAGATTCAAGTAAAGATGGAAAAATTTTGTAAACTGGAAAGAAAATATGATATCAGACCTGGGAAGGCTATGGGGAATGTTTATAAGCATATTAGAGTTTTATTGTACTTGTAGGTACCAGGATCATGCTAAAACTATATATTTTGCATAGTTTTATATATTTAATATTTTATAATTATATACATAATTATATGTATTATGTATATATGGAAGGCCTTTGGGTAGCAATTTTTTTTTTAAAGATTTTATTTATTTACTTGACAGACAGAGATCACAAGTAGGCAGAGAGGCAGGCAGAGAGAGAGAGAGGGGCAAGCAGGCTCCCCGCTGAGCAGAGAGCCTGATGTGGGGTTCCATCCCAGGACCCTGGGATCATGACCTGAGCTGAAGGCAGAGGTTTTAGCCCACTGAGCCACCCAGGCACCCCTTGGATAGCAATTTTTAAAGGACTCCTGTGCCTGGCAGCTTTTTCATTAACATAATCACATTGCTTTGAGACAAGTGGTTGTAGAACACTGTGGCACAAAGAGGTCAAGGGGCAGTCCCACAGAATATAAATTGGCAGTAGTATCGGAGGTTATAAAGAATATACTTTCATAATTAAAAAAAAAAAAAGAAAGAGTACAGTAATACAGTGTATCACTTTTTCTAGGATTAGATTCCAAGCTCAGGAACATAAAGTAGTGTTAGGACAAGGTGTCCTCAATGTCTTTCAATTTTGTGTGTTAACTGCTTGAATGTTTTTAGACATCATTTTTTAAAATATGGTTGGACAGAATAGCTGGTAGATATTGGTCCAAGATTCTAGCAAGATTATGGCTTTCTTCATACACATTGGAGCCTGTACTTTTTGCAGTTGCTACTTGGAGTGGTTCTCTGTCTGCCTTTTTAGTATCAGCTAGTCACTACTCAGTAATCATTAAAAAGTCTTCTCTGGGAGGTTTTCCTTGACAGCCTAGTCTCTTAAAAAAAAAAAAAAATTCCTGCCATTCTGCCTCAGAGAACCTCACTTTCTTATTTCAGTATTTAACTTATATTTGTTGGTTTTATTTCTCTCTTCCCAGCTCTTCCATTTGGGTCCATTAGCATAAGAATAGGTCTGATTTTTTTTTTTTTTTCCCCTCCCTATCTTTTTCAGTACTAAGTCCTCAGGGTCTGATCTCGTGCTTGACCAGACAGGAGGCATTGCATACGTATTTCTGTGAATTCACAATTGAATTCATACACACAGAAACATACTGAAAGGAATTACATTATTGCTATGTTACCAGGTCATAATTTTTTGTTTTTACATATTTTTGATAATTGACATTTTAAAAACTGTTGTGAATTTTTATCGTGATGAGAAAATTTAATATGGTTAATACAGTTTAATATAGTTTTACAGTTTTAATATGACAACACATATAGACGGGCCTTATTGTGTGTCAGGTACTTTTAGAAGAACTCAAGACACAGTAGTGTTACTGCTCTAATTTGACTGATTTATAATTGAGAAATATTTAAGAATGGTATTATCATAATAAATCCTGTATCATATCTGTAGGTCATATGAGAAGAGTTTGTCATTACAATATCTTTATATTTGCAGAATATTGATACAACAGGAACCTAACGTTTCATATGATGGCAGAAATAAATCAAGCTAGTAAGTCATGTACCGTTACCATCTTGATCAAGAATATTCATTTAAAGATGTGTAATTTTATGAAAAGAGTGATTAAGTTACTTACCAACTTCTACCAATTTTGTTAACTGGTGTTCTTTAGGCTTTAAAGTCAGGTCACATATTGTTTGAATTGAGCAATTATATTTATTAGCTATTATTTAACTTATATCAGCACTTACGACAGTAACAAAATATCAGTAAAACTTTTTTTTACCTATAATTAATCATTGTGATTGACATATTACATTGAAATGATGACTTGTATATATATTAATGTTATAGTAGCTATGACATTACATTATCAATGATAAAGCATTAAAACCTCCACCAAATTCTCTTACTTCATTAGTTTATTTGTACTAATCATTTTGCTGAAAGCAGTCAAAGAGAGTCTATAGACAGAGCTTGTAGTGTATTTTCTTGTATTTCTTGTATTTTCTTTCTCTAAGAAAGATATAAAAGCCTTGTGAACATTTTTCAAATATATATTTAAAGGGAACTCCAAATTATATACCTATTTTAGTATAGGTATAGGTATAGGTATACTAAACTATAGTTTAGTATAACAAATTACTCCATAATTTGATGTCTAAATCAGCACTATTTATGATCTCACATTTTCTGTACATAAGGAATCAGAGTATAGGTTAGCTAGTTACTTTGGGTCTTTCACAAGATTCAGTCAAGGGACAAGCTAGGGTTATAGTTTTAAATGCAGGCAGGAAAGGATCACTTTCCAGGCTCATTCACATGGCCCATGGCAGGATTCACTTCATCAAGGACTGTTGGCCATAGATCGCTCTTTGATCTTTGCCCACATAGGTCATTCTGTAGGGCAGCTCACAACATGGCAACTTGCTTCATTAAAAGAAGCAAGCAAGAGAAGCTGAAGATAGTATGTACCAGCTAAAATTATATCACATTTATTTTTTATTTTTATTTTATTATTTTATTTTTTTATAAACATGTAATGTATTATTAGCCCCAGGGGTACAGGTCTGTGAATCGCCAAGTTTACACACTTCGCAGCACTCACCATAGCACATACCCTCCCCAATGTCCATAACCCCTCCACCCTCTCCCTCCCCTCCCACCAGCAACCCTCAGTTTGTTTTGTGAGATTAAGAGTCCTTATGGTTTGTCTCTCTCCTGATCCCATCTTGTTTCATTTATTCTTTTCCTGACCCCCAAACCCCCCATGTTGATCACATTTATTTTTTAAATAAGAAAAATCATTTTACTGTGGTAAGAACACTTAACATGAGGTCTAGCCTCTTAACAATTTTTTAAGTGTATAGTGCATTTAAGCTGATGCTAGGTGCAGTGCTGTACAACAGATCTCTAAAGCGTCCTCACCTTGCTCAACTGAAATTTCATGCCAGTTGTTTAGTAACTTTCCATTTCCTCCTCCACCCAGTCCCTAGTAACCACATTCCACTCTTTGATTCTATGAATTTGACTATTTTAGACACATCACATAAGTGGAGCCATACAGTATTGTCTCTCTGTGGTAGATTTATTAAACTTAGATTAAGGTCTTCAAGGGTCATCCATGTTATGGCATATTGCAGAATTTCCTTCTTTTTTTTTTAAAGGCCAAATAATATTTCGTTGTGTATATAAGCCACATTTTCTTTACCCATTTATCCATTGAGGGACAGTAGGTAGTTTCTATAACTTGGCTATTGTAAATAGCGCTGTAATGGACATGAGTGGTAATAATCTCTGAAATTCTGATTTCAGTTACTTCGGATAATTACACAGACATGGATTGACTGTATTATATGGTTGTTCTGGTTTTAATTTCTTGAGGAATATCCATTCTGTTTCCATAGTAACTGTACCATTTTGCATTCCCAGTAGTGTTCAAGGATTCTAATTGTTCTATATATTTGTTAATACTTATCTTTATATAATAGTTATCCTGACAGGTTTTAGTAAATTTAACTAAGGAGATGAAAGATTCAAATACTAAATATCCTGCAATGCATAGAATGGAGCATCCCTAGCAGAATTCTACCCATTAGATACCAGGAGCACAACCCTTGTAGTGACAGAAATGTCTCTAGACACTCCCAAGTATCTCCTGGAAGGCAAAATCATCTCCAGTTGAGAAACACTGGTTTAAATTATTTATTACACATGAAGTTGTACCATATAGCTGTACAATTCTCTGTACTATGTACTTGTATAGCTACATAATATTATTTTTATGATATTATGTATAGTTTTCGATTATTTGTTTACTAAGACACTGAAAAAAAGGATATAAGCTCCAAAACTGTGAAAAGAAAAACAAACAAACAAACACCAGAAAACACCTGAGAGAGAAGTGGAGTAGAGTTTGACCAGCCCCAGGTAGCATGGGTTATTGAAAAGCTCTCACGGAGATGTCTACCTATTTAGTTTCTATGCTGTGTGAAATTCCAATGATTCTGGTGTATTTGCTTTATATATACTTACATCTTTGGTTTAAAGATATCCAGGGAATCTTTTCCAGAGTACAAATAGCTATGTGAATAAGAATACATGAATTATTTTTAAATATTGTTTTATAAAAATCTATTCAAGTTTGACTGCCAAATGTCATGTTCATCTGTTTATAGGCTATGACTAGTACACCGAGGAATGCTGAGCATGAAGGAATTAAGGTCTAACTTAAAATTTTAAGTCACTAATTGTGGAGGACAGAGAGAAAGTTACGGAAAATAAATTTACAGAAATATCAGATTATCCATCTTGAGGGAAGGGTGCTAGTTATAATTACAGATCTGCTTAATACTGATTTTTGGAGAGAAATCTGACTTTAGAAAATGTTTTAATAAGTCATGGTTTCTAAGTTACTCAATTCAATCAAATGTCATAATGTTTGTGTAAGCTGATCTCTTTTCAAAATTGGAATATATGTGTATATTAGAGTTGATGATAATGTAAATAGTGAAAATGTCACAGCTAAAGCAGTTTTTACTAGTAATTTACTGTGTAGCTGTGAGAAGATGTTTTTAAGATTTACCAAATATGTGTTGTAGTTGATATCTATAATAAAATTGCCTTGCCTATTGAAATGGCCTAATTCTGAAGCAGTGAGAATAAAAGAGGAAAGGAGATAAATAAATGCCTTTTTGGAGGGTGTGGATTATATAACTTGTTAAAAATATTAAACCTCCAAGATCCATTATCTTAGGACATCGTGAAGGTTGCTTCCAGGCCTTGGCCATCAATCTATACATATACATGATGGATGCAAATGGAAAATGTAAATTTTACTTTCTGTTTTGCCTGAGAAAAAATATGCTTTTGTTCTAGCCAAATGCATCTTTTTTTTTTCACTGTTTCTCATATTTTTTAAGCAAATTCTTTCTTTGCCTTATTCTTTGATGGTCATCAACAATTTGTCCTTTCTGATGGAGGCAAATAGTCCATAGTGTATATGGACCACATCTTCCTCATCCATTCATCCGTTGAAGGGCATCTTGGTTCTTTCCACAGTTTGGCGACCGTGGCCATTGCTGCTATAAACATTGGGGTTTTATTCTTTAAATTCTTTCCACTTTTAGTGTATGTGCTGTCAAAGTGAGCTGCCAAATTTTAGTCTTATTCTTTAAATTATTATGATTCCATTTTTTATACTCTCCCAGAAAAGTGGTTAATCTCCCAGAGCTCTTCTTTTAAAAACATTTTCTCTGTATCACAAAATATTATTTATCTATTTATTTGATTACAAATAGTATTCAATGTGCTTTTGTCAGTACAGTTGAAAATGCAAAGATCAATAGAACATAGTTTCTGTTTTCAGTAAATTATGGACAAATAGATTTGTATACTGACAACCATAATACAAGTTAGGATATACTTGTTTAATTGTTATAAAAAACTGAAGACAAAGTGGCACATTAACAACTCATCTGGTTGGTGGCATACAGGTAGAAGGAGTTTGCCTTTGAGATGGGCTGTGCATAATAGTTAATTATTTAATCAGGAAGATGTAGAGGAATCATCAGTTCCAGCAGAATTATGAATACAAATAAAGGTGTTGTGTGTGTTCAGATAATGGTGAATTGCAGGAGGGGTAGTAGTGAAAGGATTGGTTGGGAAAGGCAGGTTCCAAAAACACCCTGAAGGGCCATGAACATCAATGGGATTGTGAATAAAATGGTCAACATATTTCAGTGTTTTTAACTGCTGTGAACTCAATCTTCATCCTTTTCCTTTGAACATACTTTGTAAGACCCCTTTACTCTCTACTAGAACTCCCAGAACTGCCATGATGAAGTACCACAGCCTGTGGCTGAGAACAAAAAAAAATTTATTATTTTACAGTTCTGTAGGCTAGAAGTCTAAAATCAAGGTATCAGCAGGGCCATACTCACTGTGAAGGGTCTAGGGAAAATTTTTTTTCTTCTCTTCCTGTCTTCTGGAGGTTGATGACTATCCTCAGTGTTCCTTAGTTGGTGGTAGCATAATTCCAGTTTCCTCTTTTGTCTTCATGTGGCCTTCTTCCCCATGTATCTGTGTACGTGAATTTCTTCCTTCTTTCTGTTATTAAAGCATCAGTCATTGGATTTGGGACCCACTCTAATCTACTATGACTCTATCTTAACTTGATTACATTGGCAAAGATCCTATTTCCAGGTAAACATTCACAGCTACCTGGGATTAGAACTTCAGCATATCTTTTTAGGGGACACAATTCAACCCACATTTCTCCTAAAATGAATTTAAGTATGGCATAGCCTATTATACATGTAATTTACCAAATATATATAACATCTTAACAATAAAAAGGACTCCAAATAAATACTTTATAGTAAACATATGTTTTGGTATGGTTAGGTACTACTAAACTAAAATATACAATGAACTAGTCAAATACTTATACTTGCAGATAGAATCACCATGTGAGAAGGAAAAACAAAAAAAAAATATTTTAATATTGGTGATCCAGTACCAAAGCAACATTACTATTTGTAGGCTGATTTTCATAAATAATGAATCACTGTGGTAAAGACCTGATCAAAATGAAAACAACCCCGCCCCAATTCACAAGACACTTGGATTTTGGAATTAAATTTATAGTAAAACATGTGAAAAGATTTTGTGTTTGTATATAAAACAAAGCTGATTTCTATGCTCAGATAGTAACAAATAAGTTTTTCATTTATATGAATAGACATTAGGGTATATGAGAGCAATGGAAAATACAAAATAATTACTTTGTGTATGTGTTAGTCCCATGCATAACAGTAAAACAAGCATTTCTAGCCCCATCCACTAAAAGCCTAAAATGCCTCCACATCCCCATTTTGTGAAAATGGAAATAGCCTCCCTCTATAAAACATAGCTTGTGTGTAGTGTAGTTCCCGCAGACCCACAGTCATAATTCTAAAACTATCCCTAATGAAAGGTATTTGAACCCCAGAATTTGGCCTCTTTATAATTTGGCCTCTATAGAATTTAATACACACACACACATATTACATATATAAAAATAAGTTTCATAGTTTGCTCAAGATAGCAACTTCATGTTGTTTTGTGTTATGTGTTATATGTTATGTGCTACTTAATTATATCTATATAATTATGTTATAGATGTAGTATACAAATATATAAAATATAAAAGTACTTAAAATATATACTATATAAAAATATGTTTTATATAAGAATATGTAAGTATATATATACATATATATAATTATGTTATATGTTTTGTGCTAGATACTTAATTATGCCCTGGGGACAAAAAGACGAACAAGAAAGGTAAAAACTGCTTCCTTATGAAAATAACAAATCCATCACTGATTTATGTATGTCCTTATTTATGTTTTAACCAAAAAATCTCAAATCATATATATAATGCACACATATGTGTATATATATTCATTTATGTATATATATTTGTTGCAAATGTATGCACATACAGAGTTATGACTAGAATCAAGAAAACCAAAAGATTAATTGTAGTTACATATTATTTTTTTCTATTATGAATGTTAATACTTATTTGTTATTTTCTGGAATTTTGTATAATTATAAGTAAAATCACAGTGACTTTATTTTGTAACTACTATGATCATTGACTTATATGTTACTCTTTTCACCTTCTGAATTAAGTAATTTTTGTCCTCTACTGTTTGGGAAAAGAAAATGTACAGAAAAAAGAAGTGGATTTTTGCTATACTGTTACATTTCAGATATCATTTTGGATTGATTGAAGTGTATTTCAGGATATGCTACTCTGCAGGAACCTTTCAGATCACACCATATAGGCAGAGACCAAGGCAGGCTATATGTAAAGCCAGCTGATATCTCTGGTTCTCGTCTCCATCCCTTATTCATCATAACTTCACAAAGAACTGAAGATTCACATGAGGAACAGATTGCAAACATAAAACTCCTACACGTGTGCTTGATGAATAATACAAAATGGAGAAATGCCAGGTGTTGGAGCTATGCTGTTGCAAAATAGGTGGCACTATGCACATGACACACACATGAAAACTGAATCAATAATGCTTTTAGTGCAGGGACAGAGGAATACTGTGCTTAAGAAATATAATGGACATATATTACTGAGTGAAATGCCTCAAAAGTAAAATGAAAGGAGCAGTCTTCAATTATTATAGTCTCTTCCTCCTCTTCCCCTTATTATGAGGTTATTCCAAGTTCTATATTCCCATGTAGAGAGTGAGGATATTTGTGATTTAGGAGTCACTGAAGACATTCTTTATAGTGCCTCAGAAACCTATTACCTTATAGCCTGGAAATATAGTAGTGGAATTTATTTTTTGGAAAGTTAAACATTAATTCTTTCACGTGAATAAGTATGACTTAACATAAGGAATACAAGGTTTCTGCTACAAATATAGAAACAATTCAATATGAAGGATAAATATGAATAATTTTACATTACTTTCTCATTTTTAAATTCAGTGGGAGGTTTTTTGTTTTTTGGCTTTTTTTTTTTCCTGGTTACCATTAGGCGGATTTTGCCCTTGAGATAAAATAGAAGTGGGAAAGAAGAGAAATATCCAGATTTATACTTTGGAAGTCTTTTGGTGTTGATGGGGAATTTTTTCTTTTTGACTTTGATTCTTAATTAGCAGCAACATTTTCTATAGTACCAATTTGCCTAGACTCTTATTTAAGGAAGGACTTATTCTATTTAAAAAATGGTTTTGAATTTGTAGCCTAAAGTAATTTGTTTGCAGAGTAAATGTGGTTAAACTCATTACATGAAGAGCTATTAATATTTTTTAAACAAAAACAAAAATTCAGCAAATTTTTAACTTCTTCCATACTACTATCAAATATTTAAAAAAGACCTTTAAATAGCTTTAAACATGGTCTTCATTAGCTCAGGGATCTGATTAAACAAAATCTTTTTAAATTGGGCATAGGAATGTTTTATCAGCTGAAGAAAGAATCTGTAAAGCAAATCACCCATGCTAACAAAGAGGTAATTAAGAACTACACTGGTGTTAATGGAGTTCTCTGAATGACATGTCTAGAATAAGAAGTGATAGGAGACCATTAGCTAGTGAGTATGTGGGAGAGGTCTGCAGAAACCAAGTAGGCTACATAGAACTTGCAAAAGGCAGCATAAATCAGAAACCCTACACCTGTTACCCTCACTCAATAAATTTGTGACCTTGGATTTATTGAGAACTGATGAGCTCTTTTCCTTTCATCTGGAAAAGGAAAAAGAAAGGTACAAGGTAATATAGTTGGAAACATTAAGGAATCAAAAAAAAATGATGCAAGTAGATATTTTAAAACATTGACATAATAGCGATTTATTTTAGACAGTCAGAAACATAAGAGTAAAATTATCAATGGCAAACACTATTATCTTTTTCCCCCCTTTTGGGTAGCTGTTTTATAGGGAATATATCAAATTGTACAAGAATGAACACTTCCAACTCCCTACCAAATAGGAAAATGTGCCTTTAAGAAAATGTTGATATAACTTTGAAATTCTTTCATTTGCATTATTTACCAATCAAACAAAAGAAGTTCTTCACTTAATTCAATTTAAGGTATAGTTATTTATACTCTGATTTCCAGGTGCATGTAACCTAGAAGTTAGATATAAATAGCTATTCATTTAGAAACTGAATGAAGGCTATAATGCATGAATTTAAATAAATGCCCTTTGAATCTGAAATTAGACATACATCATGTCTTACCAAGATCAAATTTCAATTCTTTCATAAAACAAGTTCTCACAATAAACTTGGGACATTGGGAACTGAAAATTAATCATGGATATCATCAATATTCAAGGAATTTAACTTCAAAGTTAAGATGATGATGGCATAGACAAGGAGTCCTGTTGAAGAATACTTTTCTGTATGGTAGATATGACAGGTTCTGAATCCACAGGTAAGGAATTTGCAGTTGCCAGTTCAACCTAACAAAAAAAAGCTGAACAGACTGAAAAATTAAATATTCTTCTTAGATCTAAAGGAGAGGAGAGAACACAGGGCAACTGCTCTCATTGGAGAAGGAGGCAGGCAAATGGAGTTATGATTTACCAGAACAGAAACTCATAAATGTAACCACCTTGGGAACCAGTGGCAGGGCAAGAACAAATTGAGAAATTGCTGGACACTCAGTGTGGACAAGTCTGAAAGTTTAAAACTCCAGGGACATCCAGTCATAGGTGGGATACCATAATGTGAGATTTGCCACCAGGAGTTTGACCAGGTTCCCATTGTAAATATCAGAGCAAAATCCTCTTGTGTGTTTTGTTTTGTTTTGTTTTGTTTTAGATTTTATTTATTTATTTGACAGAGAGAGATCACAAGTAGGCAGAGAGGCAGGCAGATAGGAGTGGGGGCAAGCAGGCTCCCTGCTGAGCAGAAAGCCCATTGCAGGGCTCGATCCCAGGACCCTGAGATCATGACCTGAGCTGAAGGCAGAGGCTTAACCCACTGAGCCACCCAGGTGCCCTACTCTTGTGCTTCTATAAGGAAAGGGGAAAAGGAAACATTATGAACTATATTAGAGCATTCTGTTCTTAACAAGGCCTGCTCTCAAGGAAAAATAGATACCTAGAACCTAACCTACTGAAGTATTATGAAAGACTAACTGATACACGGGATGGAAATACCCAAATCCAGCCCACTCTAACCATCCAGCCCCACTAAGGTGATGGTAGGAAAAATCTTCAGAATACCTGTAAAGTTCAGTCTAGAGGCACAGGCTAACTAAAAGACTGAGACCTAATCACAGGGTTATATAGAACTCTGCCTCTCCCCCCACACCTTACCACCACATTACTAAAGGGTTATTTGCTCTTATTATATCATGTCTGACTATCAAGAAAAAACTTACAAGGCATACCAAAAGGCAAAACAACAACAGCAACAACAAAAAAACCCACAATTTGAAGAAACAAAGCAAGCATCAGAACCAAACATGGCAGGAAATATTGGAATTTATCAGAGAAAAAATTTAAAACAATTATGGTTAATATGTGAAGGGCTCTACTGTATAAAGTAAGCAGCATGAAGTAACAGAAGGTGAAATAAGCAGAGAGGTGGAAATCCTAAGAAAGAAACCAAAAGAAGTACTAGAGGTAAAACAAAACAAAACAAAACAAATGAAAAAAACAAAAAGAAAAAAAAAAGAACTGTGACAGAAATGAAGAATGACTTTCATGGGCTTATTAGTAGACAGGATACAGCTGAGGAAAGAATTTCTGAACTAGATGATATTTCAATAGAATCCTAGAAAACCAAAAAACAAAAAGAACAAAGACTGAAAGAAAAAAGAAAAAAAAAAGGAAAAGAAAAGAATATCCAAGGATGATAGGACAACCACAAAAGATGTAACAGAATTGTAGTGGGAATACCAGAAGAAAAAGAAAGAAACAGAAGAAATACTTGAAACAATAATGACTAAGAATTTATTTAAATTGTCAGATAACCAAACTGCAGATGCAGAAAGCTTAGAATAAAGAAAGAGAAAATGCCAACAAAGCTATACCTCAGCATATCATTTTCAGAATACAGAAAATCAAAGATAGGGAAAACTCCTAAAAGAATCCAGAGATAAAGAAACATCTTACTTATGGAAGAACAAAGATAAAAATTACATCCAACTTCTTTCCAGAAACCAAGTAAACAAGAAGAGAAGGGAGTGAAATATTTCAGGTGTTAAGAGAAAAAAAGCCACCAAACTTAGAATTCTGTACCCTGTAAAATCATCCCTCCAAAGTGAAAAAGAAATAGACATTCTCAGACAAACAAAAATTGAGTGAATTGTTGCCAGTAGAGCTGGATGTCATAAAATGTTAGAAGAAGTTCTGTAGAAAGAAGGAAAATGATATAGGTCAGAAACTCAGAACTACATAAAGAAAGCAAGAGCACCAAAGAAGAAATAAGGGAAGGTAAACCAAAAAGTTTTATTTTATTTTATTATTTTATTTTATTTATTTTCAGTGTTCCAAAATTCATTGTTTATGCACCACAGCCAGTGCTGCATGCAATATGTGCCCTCCATAATACCCACAACCAGGCTCACTCAACTCCCCACTCCTATCCTCTCCAAAACCCTCAGTTTGTTTCTCAGAGTCCACAGTCTCTCATGGTTTGTCTCCCCCTCTAATTCCCCCCCAACTGACTTCTCCTCTCCATCTTCCAATGTCCTCCATGTTATTCCCTATGCTCCACAAGTAAATGAAACCATATGATAATTGACACTCTCTGCTTGATTTACTTCACTCAGCATAATCTCCTCCAGTTCCTTCCATGTTGATATGGAAGTTGGGTATTCATCCTTTCTGATGGAGGCACAATACTCCATTGTATATATGGACCATATCTTCTTTATCCATTCATCCATTAAAGGGCATCTTGGTTCTTTCCACAGTTTGACAACTATGGCCATTGCTGCTATGAACATTGGGGTACAGATGGCTCTTCTTTTCACTACATCTGTATCTCTGGGGTAAATACCCAGTAGTGCCATTGCAGGGTCATAAGGTAGCTCTATTTTTAATTTCTTAAGGAATCTCCACACTGTTTTCCAAAGTGGCTACACCAACTTGCATTCCCACCAACAGTGTAAGAGGGTTCCCCTTTCTCCACATCCTCTCCAACACTTGTTGTTTACCGTCTTGTTAATTTTGGCCATTCTAACTGGTGTAAGGTGGTATCTCAATGTGGTTTTGGTTTTGAATCTCCCTGATGGCTAATGATGATGAGCATTTTTTCATGTGTCTGTTAGCCATTTGTATGTCTTCTTTAGAGAAGTGTCTGTTCATGTCTTCTGCCCATTTTTTGACGTGATTGTCTGTTTTGTGTGTGTTGAGTTTGAGTAATTCTTTATAGATCTTGGATATCTGCCCTTTGTCTGTAGTGTCATTTGCGAATATCTTCTCCCATTCTGTGGGTTGCCTCTTTGTTTTATTGACTGTTTCCTTTGTTGTGCAGAAGCTTTTGATCTTGATGAAGTCCCGAAAGTTCATTTTCACTTTTGTTTCCTTTGCCTTTGGAGACATATCTTGAAAGAAGTTGCTGTGGCTGATGTCAAAGAGATTACTGCCGATGTTCTCCTCTAGGATAGACCACATTGAGATCTTTTATCCATTTTGAGTTTATCTTTGTGTATGGTGTAAGAGAATGGTCGAGTTTCATTCTTCTACACATAGCTGTCCAATTTTCCCAGCACCATTTATTGAAGAGATGGTCTTTTTTCCACTGTATATTTTTTCCTGCTTTGTCGAAGATTATTTGACTGTAGAGTTGAGGGTCTATATCTGGGCTCTCTACTCTGTTCCACTGGTCTATGTGTCTGTTTTTATGCCAGTACCATGCTGTCTTGGTGATCACAGCTTTGTAGTAAAGCTTGAAATCAGGCAACATGATGGCCCCAGTTTTGTTTTTCTTTTTCAACATTTCCTTAGCAATTTGGGGTCTCTTCTGGTTCCATACAAATTTTAGGATTGTTTGTTCTAGTTCTTTGAAAAATGCCAGTGGAATTTTGATTGGGATGGCATTGAAAGTATAAATGGCTCTAGGAAGTATAGACATTTTGACAACATTTATTCTTGTGCTCTATGAGCATAGAATGCTCTTCCATCTCTTTGTGTCTTCTTCAATTTCTCTCATGAGTGTTCTGTAGTTCCTTGAATACAGATTCTTTACCTCTTTGGTTAGGTTTATTCCCAGGTATCTTATGGTTCTTGGTGCTATAGTAAATGGAATCAATTCTCTAATTTCCTTTTTATATTTTCATTGCTAGTGTATAAGAAAGCAACTGATTTCTGTACATTGATTTTGTGTCCTGCCACATTACTGAATTGCTGTATGAATTCTAGTAGTTTGGAGGTGGAATCTTTTGGTTTTCCATATAAAGTGTCATGTTATCTGAGAAGAGAGAGAGTTTGACTTCTTCACTGTCAATTTGAATAACTTTTATTTCTTTTTGTCATCTGACTGCTGTTGCTAGAACTTCTAATACTATGTTGAACAACAGTGGCGAGAGTACACTTCCTTGTGTTCCTGATCTCAAAGGGAATACTGTCAGTTTTTCCCCATTGAGGATTATATTCGCTGTGGGTTTTTCATAGATAGATTTTATAAAGTTGAGGAATGTTACCTCTATCCCTATACTTTGAATCATTTTAATCAGGAATGGATGCTGTATCTTGTCAAATGGTTTTCCTGCATCAATTGAGAGGACCATGTGGTTCTTCTCTCTTCTCTTATTGATTGGTTCTATCACACTGATTGATTTGCATCCCATGGATAAATCCCACCTGGTCATGGTGGATAATCTTTTCAATGTACTGTTGAATGCTATTAGCTATGATCTTGTTGAGAGTCTTAGCATCCATATTCATCAGGGATATTGGTCTGAAATTCTCCTTTTTTGGTGGGGTCTTTGCCTGGTTTGGGCATCAGGATAATGCTGGCTTCATAAAAAGAGTCTGGAAATTTTCCTTCTGCTTCTATTTTTTATGAAACAGCTTCAGGAGATTAAGTATTATTTCTTCTTTGAATGTTTGGTAGAATTCTCCAGGGAATCTGTCAGGTCCTGGGCTCTTTTTTTGGTAGGTTTTTGATCACTGCCTCAATCTCAGTATTAGTTATTGGTCTATTCAGGTTTTCAATTTCTTCCTGATTCAGTTGTGGAAGTTTATAGCTTTCCAGGTATGAATCCATTTCATATATGTTGCTTAACTTACTGGCATATACCTTTGAAAATAATTTCTGATGATTGTTTCTATTTCCTTGGTGTTAGTTATTTCCTTGGTGTTAGTCGTGATCTCGCTCTTTTAATTCATAATTTTAATCTTGATTATTTCCCTTCTTGTGTGTGGTGTTGGCTTAATTTGTTGTTGATTCTCCAGTTATTTAAAGTGTAAAGACAGCTGGTGTATTCTGGATTTTTCAATTTTTTTGAGGGAGGCTTGGATGGCTATGTATTTCCCCCTTAGGATCGCCTTTACCGTATCTCATAGGTTTTGGACTGAAGTGTCTTCATTCTCATTTGTTTCCATGAATTGCTTAAGTTGTTCTTTGATTTCCTGGTTGATGCAAACATTCTTAAGCAGGGTGGTCTTTAGATTCCAAGTGTTTGAATTCCTTCCAAACTTTTTCTTGTGGTTGAGTTCCATTTTCAAACATGGTAGTCTAAGAATATTCAGGGAAAAATCTCAATCTTTTGGTATCAGTTGAGTCCTGCTTTGTGGCCCAGTATGTGGTCTATTCTGGAGAAAGTTCCATATGTGTTCGAGTAGAATGAGTATTCTGTTGTTTTAGGGTAGAATGTTCTATATATGTCTATGAGATTCATCTGGTCCAATGTGTCATTCAATGCTCTTGCTTCTTTATTGATTTTTTGCTTGGATGATCTATTACTGAGAGTGATGTGTTAAGATCCCCTACTGTTAATGTATTCATATCAATATGACACTTTATTTTGATTAACAGTTGGCTTATGTAGTTGGCTGCTCCCATATTGGGGACATAAATATTTACAATTGTTAGATCTTCTTGATGGATAGACCCTTTAAGAATGATGTAGTGTCCTTTATCTCTGACTACAGTCTTTAGTTTAAAATCTAATTTATCTGATATGAGAATTGCTACCCCAGCTTTCTTTTGAGGCCCATTGGCATGAAAGATGCTTCTCCAGCCCTTCACTTTCAGTATTGATGTATCCTTAGGTTCCAAATGGGTCTCTTATAGACAAGATATGGATGGGTCCTGTTGTTTTATCCAATCTGCAACCCTGTGCCATTTTATTGAAGTGTTTAGGCCATTCATGTTGAGAGTGATTATTGAAAGATACATTTTTTTGACATCATGCTTCCTGTGGTCCTTGTTTCTATAGATTGTCTCAGTAAATTCCTGTTCTATGACACCCTTGGGTTATTTCTTCTTTTATAGAACCTCCCTTAATATTTCTTGTAGTGCAGGCTTGGTGGTCACATACTCTCTTAAACCTTGCTGGTCTTGGAAGCTATTCATCTCTCCATCCATTTTAATGTCAGTCTTCCTGGATAAAGTATTGTTGGCTGCATGTTCTTCTTATTATTGCCCTGGATATGTCTTGCCAGCCCTTTCTGGCTTACCAGGTTTCTGTGGACAGGTCTGATGTTATTCTGATGGATCTTCCTCTGTAGGTAAGGAATCTCTTCCCCCTAGCTGCTCTCAAGAGCTCTTGTCTAAAATTATGATTCATCAATCTCACAATTAAGTGTCTCAAGGTCTTTCTAGATTCATTGATTTTGGGGGTTGATCTTTCAGCCTCTAGGGCATGAATGCTGGTTCCATTCCCCAGATTGGGAAAATTTTCCTTGGAGAATTTATTCAAATATATCTTCTAGTCTTCTTTCTTTCTCCTCTCCCTCAGGAATTCCAATAATTCTGACATTGGAACATTTCATGTCATCATTTATTTCCCTAATTCTGTTTTCATGGCTTCTAAGCTGTTTGTTCCAGGCCTCTTCCTGATCCTTTTTTTTTTTTTTTTTTCCTATCAGTTTGTCCTCTAGATCACTAAATCTATCTTCTGGCTCAGTTAACCTAGCTCTCCACTGGAGTCTTCTGCCCCCATAGAGATCCAGAAGTGTATAATCCTATATCTCGGGCTGATTTAATAGGTGTTCAGAGTGTTCTGGTAGGTAATTAGCTCACTTTAGGGGACCGGTTGAAACAGGATCTCCTTCTCTGCCATCTTGCCCCTCCTCCCAACAAAAAACCTTTTATATTTCTTTTCTTAAATGATCTAACAGATAATAGCTTGTCCAAAATAGTAATAGCACCAAGGTATTATATATGCATATGTATGTATCTTATGTACAAGCTTACATATGTTATATATAAATGAAATGAATGACAATAATGATACAAGAGAGGGAAAGGGGAAATTAGAACTAGGTGGTTATAAGGTACCCAATACTCTGAGTGAAGTAGTATAGCACTATTTGAATGTGTAGTGACAGATACTAGAATCTTATTTCCAGAGAAACTTCTTGGGAATGGGAGCATGAATGAACACTGACACACCTAATGCAAGCAGAGATTAACTTGAACAATCTGTATCCACTCTACTGCCCTAGAATTCAGATCTGAGGACTAGTCCAAGTGTGGGAAATGGAGAGACAAACCAAGACTCAAACAGAAACCAGGGAGAGGGAGAGATTATATTCTGTGTGAATCAGATTATATCCCTGCATGCATTTGGGGGCTCAGTTTGTTTCTGAGAACCACCACAGTACAATGAGGCTAGTTGACTAGATCTCCCTCTTAAAGCTATAATCTGAATATGAGGGATCTTCAAAGCCCATGTTCTTTCCTTGACATTAACTTTTTTTTTTTTTAATATTTTTATTTATTTATTTGACAGAGAGAGAGAGATCACAAGTAGGCAGAGAGGCAGGCAGAGACAGAGAGAGGGAGAAGCAGGCTCCCTGCTGAGCAGAGAGCCCGATGTGGGGCTCGATCCCAGGACCCTGGGATCATGACCTGAGCCGAAAGCAGAGGCTTTAACCCACTGAGCCACCCAGGCACCCCGACATTAACTTTTTAATTGTACTTTGCTACTATCCACAAAGTTAATAATTAACCACGTGGACACTTCAAGTAGAATGTATATACTATGGGCAAAATGCAAGGTAGAAAGTCAAAAGCAATATAACTTATTATTTATTTTCTAAACACTTTGGCACACATGGAGAATGAATAAATTAATAACTTGGAATTTTATATACTTTGGCCTTTAACGAAGAAGTATAAAGGATAAGTCCTGCAAATTGCTGCTTGGGGTTCTTTATTGAGAAAATGTAATCAATTGAATAGCTGACATTTTAAACAAATTTCCCTAGATTATGTAGTATAAAAATTAACATACTCATTGTAAATAAATTTCAAAACATAAAAACCCAAATAATTGAATAGTTGTAGCTTCAGAAAGTGTTGATGCTATTGCTATTTTATTATAAACACACACACACACACACACACACACACACACACACACACATATATATATATATATATATATATATATATATATAAAATGCAGAAAAAAATTAAGGGGGTTTTTGTCTTAATTTATCCTTACCTCCACTGAATAAATCCCTAATTCTTGTCAATGCTATCTGCTAAACTTCCTTTGAATCTTTTAATTTCTTTTAGTTTTCTCTGTCACCTTTTATTGCAGACAACTATCACTGAATACCTAGAAAACCACTACAGTATTTTAACTGCTTTCCCTATATTTAGATTTTTTTTCTTTTCAAAATATTTAGTCTCTACATGTAGTCAGAGTCTTTATGTAAAACAAATTTTATTTATGTAAAGACATAAATCAAGTCATGTCACTCTCCTGCTGAAACCCTACAAGTATTAAATCACAAACTTGACTGAAAAGACCCTTGAAGAGGTAAACTGCTATTTATTTCTCCAGCCTCACCACAAGTACTACTTGCACCTCTCCCCATTTCTCCTGACTAATTCAATCTGTAATTCGTTTGGACATGCCACTTCCTCTGAGGATTCTTCTATGTTTCAGCCTATAGATTAGATGGGGTTTAGACCTCAAACATTCACTATCATTGATCTGTTCTCTTTAATAGTGTTTCTAATTGTCTTTCCCTCACTAGCTTATAAATTTCATTTTGGCAGAGACCATATCTGCTGTGTTTGCTTTTGAACCTCCAAGCCAACTGTAAAGTTTTTGAATAATAGATGAATTTTTTAAAATAGTAAATTTTTAGTAACAGGTATCCCCTCCCTGGACACATATTATTCCTTCTTCATGGAAAATCCTTTACCTAGAATATACTCAAGGGACTCATATTCTTAAAGCTTCAACTTAAATGCTGTCTTTTTCAGAGATGTTGTCTGGATCTTCAACCTAAGATGCATCCTTCTTTAATACTGTCTGTATTTTCCAACATAGAGCATATTGTGTTTTATGATATATATTCATTTACATATTTGGCTATAAGGTCCATAAGCTCAGGGTGCATGATGATTTTGTTTGTTTTCTCTCTGTTGTCCTGGTAGAGGGCTGCACAGCATGAAAATCGGTGCTCAGTAGGTATCTCTTTAGTGAACGGTAGATGGTGAATTTGTATTTGATTTTACTGCTTTTGTTTTGTTGGGGACTTGATTTTATTTTATGTCCTATCTTAGCAAAAGTAAATTTTGCCAGTGTTAGGACAACCCCCAGTTCCCAGTTATTGCCATTGTTTCTGGTTCATGAAGCCAAATATCTGGAAATCACTGCTACAGAAAATATCTTTTGATATTGACAGAATAAACAGAAAGAATTTCAAGCCTATTTAATTAGACATTTAAATCAGAAAAATAACTTCTCTTATTTGTATTTTATTTCACTGTCAAAGTACTGTTTAAAAAAAGACTTACTATTTTCAAAATTGTGATATGACAGACACATGTATCATTCAACAATTTACGATATTTTACCTTAACTTCATGGACAAACTCATTCAGGGTTACTCCTTTATTGTCTCTGTCTGGGAATCAAAATGCACAAGTGGATGTTGAAGCTTTAAATCGCTTGCACTCTATTGGCAAACTGTAAATTTTTCAGCTCACTTATGCAAAATAAAGATTTCCTCAGACCTGAAAGTTAAATTAGATTAGCATTTGAGTAAAGATCAGCATGCAAGGTGAGTAATGTCTCTAACAGATTAGTAAACAATATGTACTTCTTGGATAATGATAAGTATATCATTTCTGAGGCCACTTTCAAGGAGACCAGCGCAAGAAAAACAGTTATTTCTGGCAGTTAACAAATGAATAATTTATTTATAATGATTTGGAAATTTTAGTCACATAGAATTTTTTTTAAAGAACAGTAACTCTTATACATATGCATCTTGAGAAATAAGTTTTATAAAACCAGTTTTAATAATGTTCCTGCAGGAGTACAAATAGGATTTAACAATAGAAATGAATTTAAAATGCTCATCTATTATTAATACCGAATGTATAAACCCTATTAAGAAAAGAGCAGGGGTAGTTTAATAAGACACTATCCTATGGATATGGATGTGTCAATAACTCTCAAATGATCATTATATTCATCCATTCTTCATTAAAAATGCATGGCTATTTAATTCCTGACAAACTCAAATATGAACACTATGTTCTAGAAAAAGAGGCAAACCTTTTAATAATAAGTTTATTTATTTTTAATATAATTTATCAGTGATACATTTGTAGCAAAATATTTGTCACTGCAACTGGAAATTCAGCTAGGAATTTATTAAAGATTTATTGCCATTTCCCCTTAGAGGACTGTTTATATGAGATCCATTTTAAAACACTAGACTAACAGAGAAGTTAAGGTGGAGATATGTCCCTGAAAGTGCTATTGTGTAAATAGGCTTAGCCTTTACTTTTGCATCATAGCAGCTTTCATTTGGAAGTGAACACTTTTCATTATCCAATTTTAAAGGATTCAACCCTTAAAAATTTGAATTGATGTTGTTATACTCACTGAAATATCAATGAATTTACTTATTGACTATTTAGCTTGTCAAGAGAAGATAGAACTTAACGGATGTGTTCCTAGTGATCTAGCGTCACATAACATAAAATTTGACATATAGAAACAGCAATAACAACAAAATGAGAGAATATTAAGTAAAATAACAAACACTGGGAAAAGGGCAAGACAAGGGAAAGTTACAATGATATGCTTTTTTTCTTTGGGAAACTAAACAATATACTTATCAGATTTTCTTTTCACTAAAGGATAATTTGGGTAGATTCTGTTCCCTGTTATATGGAAGAGTATGCTAATAATGCAAAATTATTGGATGTAATATTTGGCCAAGTGTGTAAAATTTATATTACTGTTTTAAAGTGATTATATAATAATAAAATATTTTTTATTTAAAGCCATATAATTTATCATAAATTACCAAGCTGTTTCCCTGTTTTTGTAACATGGCAGAAAATTTCAAATTTAATTTAATTTATGCTTTTGAATAATTTAATTAATGCTTTTGAATTTGTTCCTTTAGGCCAAAACATAATAGTACACCTTTAGAAATTAATTTACTCAGTCAAAACATTTATTAAAAGTCAGTTGCATTCCATGCTTCTTGTAAGTACTGAGGATCCAGAAGTGATGAAATAGATTTGAGTCTTGATCTGGTAAAGCTTACAATAGAAGGAGGAAAAGGCATTGAACAAATAATCAAATACAAACACAAAAAATGATGGACTGTAATCATTTATCTATGGAAAATATAGCACAATATGAGAAATTATACCAGGGTTACTAGATTTGCATTGTGGTTCATGGAAAGCCTATCCCCAAAAAAGTATATATAAGACCTGAAACCTAAACAGAAAGTATCAACAAAGAGTCAGTGAAGGACATAGGTAGTTAGAGCAAGCGTCATGTGCTTCCATATCCATAAATGTTAAAAATGCCAATGGGATTCAATTATTTGAAAGGCAATATGGCTAGAAATTAGCAAGGGAGGTAAAACTGATGCAAGGGAAGACTAAGGAATCCTCTGATCATGAAGGGACTTGTTGGCAAATATTTAGGAATTTGAATTTTGTAATATGCTTATTGGGGGACCCATGAAGAATTTTAGTAGGAAAATTATATACTTTTATTTCCATTTTGAGAATAAAATTTAGCTTTAGGAGCCTGGAATGGGGATAGGGTAGGAAGAAAAGTGAAGAGAGAGTTAGGAGGTACTGCCAGCACAAAACAATTCTAGCTTGAATTAGAGAAGTTGCAGTTGCAATAGATAAAATTGGATAGATTTCAAATACATTTTGAAGTTAAGCCAACACAACCTGGTAATTGACAGGTGGTTGATGGAAAGAGAGGAGCTAAAGGAGCATACACTCTGTTTTCAACAAGCAGCTGAGTAGCATCACCATTTATATACTGGATAAATTGAAGATAGAGAAGATTTATGGTAACTAACAAAAATTACATTTAGGATACATTTTGTCTAAAGTCCACTGAGACATCTGAGGTGGAAATTTCTAGTACTTACTGGAAATAGAGTTAGAAGGGAGTTTTGGACTCCAGATATATTAGTTGGTAGTCATAGTTTATATTGAATGTATTCAAAAGACAATGTAACCCAGAGAAAAGATAGAATGAAAGAAGGAGAATGAGAGAAACGGGCATGGGGGGTAGAAAGGAGAAGGGAGAGAGAGTGAGAGAAAGGATGAGAGAGAGAAAATGTAGGAGAGGGCAGGGGAAACTAAGGCAAGAGAGATTTTTTTCTGGAAGGGAAGAAGAGTGGAAAAATGTGCTGAATTCTGCTTAGAGACCAAGTAAAATGTTATTAAAAATGCCCAAATATCGAGAAGAGAGTGTTAGAAAACAAGGTAACCCTTCCTTCCCAAGAATTACATATCAATTTAAATAAAAATATTTTTGCACACGTTTTAAAATTAAAGTCATACCAAAACAAAGTAAGCATCTCTCTGGATTAAAAATAGGACAGAATCACATCCTGTACTTAAGTAGGTAAGGTCTGTATCAGTAGATAAAACTTTGCTGCAGAATTAGAACATTGAATCAAGGAGGTCAAAATCACAGGTGTTTTGGGAACCTTAATTTACCACAAAACAAGAAAAAAACTTGTGGAACGAGTCTGTGATATTGGAGACTTTTTTATAAAATGTTATGAAAACTTCCCATTTCCCTTAGGTTGTATAAAGCTGCAAATAACATCTTTATCACACAAAACAATGAGTAAAATTTGATTAAAATATCATAAGTTTCTTTGGCTCTATCAGAAATCTGAGATCCCAAAGCAAATATGCAACCTAAAATTCAAGAAAGGGAAGACATGTCCTCTGGAGAAAGATGGAACATGAGAATTACCTCAACTGTGATGGAGGATAGAAAAACAATCTCTGTGTGGCCTCAACAAAACATAATCAGCTGAATTACAAAGAATGCAAAAAGACAAGCTTAACTTGTCAGTCTGTGATAGCCAACACTTGTATACCTCAGTCTTTATTGCTTGACTACACAAAACAACTAGCATTCTATTAAAATTTTAAGAATATACACACAAGCAAGAGAAGTCAACCTATTGTAAAGAGATAAAGCAATAAACAGAACCAGATTTGTAAATGACTTAGATATTGAAACTATCATACAGAACACTTTAAAATAACTATGATAAAAATATTAAAATGTGAGAAAGGTATACAATATGTATGACTATAGTGGACTTTAGTCTGGGTTTTCTAGAAAAACAGAACCAATAGGTATATTGGTTATAATATATCCTATATATTACATATAAATATATCCTAATATTTACATAAAAACAACTTATATAAAGAGATTTATTATAAGGAATTGGCTCACTTGATTATGAAGGCTAAGAAGTCTTAAGTTCCAGATCTATACCATGTTCTCTTGCAACATCTGTACTTGAACATGTGGGTTCCCTATTCTCAGAATCTCTGTCCATACCCAAGTCAAACTGACCTTAACTCATATCTCAAAGATCAAATTGAAGGTTGTTTTTACTTGAGGTCTTCCCTGACTTCCAGGTTATGTTAATAAGTTCCCATTTTACCACCAGCTTGCTTTTACCACAGCATTTATAATAATCTATTGAAATTTTTTCCTTATATATGTTTTTCTGAGTAGGCAGTAAATCTCCCGAGTTTGGTGAATACCTTATGGTTTTCTTGTATTTCTCTGTGTAGTTCAAAGATTAGTGCATGACAGATGCTGGATAAATGTTCACCAAATTAATAAATGACTTATTTAATAAAATAAAATAATAATATTAATAATAACAAAGAAAATATGACTGGCCAGCTATAGACTTCAGTATAGTGTTTATGAATAGTCAGGTATTCTTTAATTATTATTTTTAAATATGCAAAATACTTTTTAATTTATCTTTCAGTGCTCAGCATATTTGTGGAGATTCATAACTCACAAAAATCTAGGCATCAAAAGTTAAGAATAAAAAAAGCAATTTTACATAGTTTATATAAAAACACAAGCTAGCAGTTATTGTAAATCACTAATAGAATGCACAAACTTTCTCAGAGCACAATGTAACTATGCTGAAAAAGGTTGTGGATATAACTTGTAGCAAACCTTTCAAAGCAGACTCTATTAATCTTAATTTTTACTGTTACATTTATCAGAATTAACGCATGAAAGATTATATATGTGAGCTATTTATATGATAATGAAATTGTATAAAATCTGTGGTATGCACAAATCAAACATTCATATTTGCTTTCTTTCGTGCTCTGCTTATTTTGTTGTATTTGTGATTTGTAATTTATTTTCATATTCCATATTTATGAATAGGAAATTGTAATCTATATAAACTATATTCACACACGATACTGTATTATAAAGACTTTGTCAGTCTTTTGCTGAGTTATGTCTCTTTCTCTATTATAAGTGTATCCTCTAAATAATGGTTTGTATGATTGCACTCTCAACAAACAAATTCTCGTTGTAATTCTAAATGAATTTGGAATATTGTTTGGTCATCCAACAGAACATGTTTAATACAATCATTCTGTGAATGAACATTTTGAGTTAAGGAAGCTCATCCTAGAAAGATATTTGTCAAATTTAAAAGGGGCATCCCCTCCCAAACCCCGGGATTTGAAGATAAAAATCTAGTACAAATGAAATTCTTTTCCCTATATTTTGCAATTATAAAATTGATCTCTATTTATATTTTTTCTTTGACTTTCTACAGAACTTTAAATTTTGCATAGCTACCTATGTACCTATAGCTACAGGAACACAGTATTACCCTACATGTCCTAATGGAAATCCAATCTCAAAGGCATCAGTTTGTCTTTTTTTCCTGTTTTTCAGTTGTGGACTGGTTGTATCATCTACATTACTTTACACAAGATCTTATTTAACCATTTCTTCTTTCCTCAAACTTCTTTGTAATTTTTGAATGCTACTAATTTGGAAATTCAATATTTGAAAGCGGTATCTCATTAAGATTTTGTTTGTTTTATTCCTTCCTAGAGCCTTGATTTTTTCCTACTAACCTTTGAATAAACATTTGTAAAGTTTCTAATCTATCCTATTCTATACGTGTGTTCTTTTCACCTTTCATTATTCATTTAAATTTAAACTTCAAAAGCCACTTTGCCCCCCCTTTGAACTGTACATGTCATTATGTAATAAAATTCCATAAGAAACAATTTATGAAACAATTCAGATTTAGCAGTGAGTTCTCAAAACCTGTTCAAATTTTGTCTTTTGTGATAAAGAACTAGTTTTTACTTGATGAAATTATTTGAATGTTATTATATATACATACATATAAGTACCATATTAAAAGTTTAATTATATAATTAAACATGTGATACGTTTATTCTGACTTATTGGAGGTATAATTGACAATCAAAACTATGTATTTAAGGAGTACAATTTGATGATTTGATATATATAAGCATTGTGAAGCAATCATGACAGTCAAGCAAGCCAATTAATATATCCATCACCACCTTTGCTTTCTTCTCTCTCTCTCTGTTTTTATTTTTGTGCAAGAATACTTAAGATCTACCCTCTAAGCAAGCTGCAAGTATGGGATACTGTACTTTTAACTATAACTAACTATAGTCACATTGTTAGACATTAAATCTCTGGAAGTTATTCATCTTACATAGTTGATACTTTGTACGCCTTGATCAATATCTCCCTATTTCCAACTTCCCTAGCCTCTGACAACCTCCATTACTATCTGTATCTAAGAGTTTGACTATTTTAGATTCCACATATAAGTGATATTATATATTATTTGTGGTTTTTTTGGTGCCAGACCTATTTTATGTCCACCAGATTTATCTAAGTTGTCACAAATGGCAGAATTTCCTTATTTCTTATGCATGGTTGAATAATATTCCATTGTACATATATACCACATTTTATTTTTTCCAAGTTTTATTTAAACTCCAGTTATTTAACATATAGTATAATATTAATTTCAGGAGTAGAATTTAGTGATTCATCACATCCATACAACATGCAGTGGTCATCACAAGTGCCCTTCTAATCTCTATCACCTATTTAACCCAACTTCCTGCCCACCTCCCCTCCTATAACCCTCAGTTTATTTTCTATAATTAAGAGTCTGTTTCCTGGTTTGTCTTCCTTTTTCCCATTATGTTCATCTGTTTTGTTTCATAAACTCCACATATGAGTGAAATCAAATGGTATTTGTCTTTCTCTGACTTATTTCACTTACCATAATACTCTCTAGCTCCATCCATGTTGTTGCAAATGGCAAGATTTCATTCTTCTTGATGGCTGAGTAATATTCCATTGTATATATATACCACATCTTCTTTAGACATTCGTTAATCAATGGACATTTGGGTTCTTTCCAAAAATTTTCTATTGTTGATAATGCTGCTATAAACATTGGGATTCATGTATCCCTTTGAATCAGTGTTTTTGTATCCTTTGGGTAAATACCTAGCTGTGCAATTGCTGGATCATAGGGTCATTCTATTTTTAACTTTTCGAGAAGCCTCCACCCTGTTTTCTAGTGTGGTGGCACCAGTTTGCATTCCCACTAACAGTGTGAAAGTGTTCCCCTTTCTCCACATCCATGTCAACATCTGTTGGTTTCCTGTGTTATTAATTTTAGCCATTCTGACAGGTATGATGTGGTATCTTATTGTAGTTTTGATTTTGTATTTCTCTGATGATGAGGAATGTTGAGCATCTTTTTATGTGTCTGTTAGCCATCTGGATGTCTTTAGGAAAGTGTCAATTCATGTCTTCTGCCAATTTCTTAACTGAATTATTTGTTTTTTGGGTGTTGAGTTTGATAAGTTCTTTATAGATTTTGGATATTAAGCCTTTATCAGATATGCCATTTGCAAACATCTTTTCCCATTCTATAGGTTACCTTTTAGTTTTGTTGATTCTTTCCTTCATTGTTCAAAAACTTTTTACTTTGATGTAGTCCCAGTGGTTTATTTTTGCTTTTGTTTCCCTTGTCTCAGGAGACATACCTAGCAAGAAGTTGCTATGGCCTATATCAAAGAGTGTACTGCTTTTGTTGTCCTCTAGGATTTTCATGGTTTCCTGTCTCACATTTAAATCTTTCATCCATTTTGAATTTATTTTTGTGTATGATGTAAGAAAGTGATCTAATTTCATTGTTCTGCATGTTGTTATCCAGTTTTCCCAGCATCATTTGTTGAAGAGACTGTCTTTTTTCCATTGGATAGTCTTTACTGCTTTATTGAAGATTAGTTGACCGTATAGCTGTAGGTTCACTTCTGGGTTTTCTATTCTGTTCCATTGATCTATGTGTCCATTTCTGTGCCAGTATACCACATTTTCTTTATCTACTCATCTGTCAACATACTCTTAGTTTGTTTCATATGTTGATTATTGTGAATAATGCTGAAACAAATATGAGAGTACAGATATTTCTTTGAAATTCTGATTTAATTTCCTTTGGATATCTTCCTAGAAGTGAAATTCCTGAAACATAAGGTAGTTCTATTTTTAATTTTTTGAGGAGCTGCTGTACTGTTTTCCATAATGGCTCTACCAACTTACATTTCCACCAGTGGTGTACAAGGGTTATTTTTCTCCAAACTCTCATCAACACTTGTTATCTTTTGGCTTTTTGGGAATAACATTCTAAAAAGTGTGAGGTGATATCTCATCATGGTGATGATTTGCATTTAGATGAGCCAAGTATCTCTAATATACCCACTGCCCATTTTCAGGTCTTCTTGGAGATATGTCTATTCAGGTCATTTGCCCACTTTTTAATCAGGTTCTTATTTTTCTATTAAATTATAGGAGTTATTTATATATTTTGGATATTTACCTCTTATCAGTTATATGATTTGCAGGCACGTTTTTTCCATTCCATATACTGTTTTTTTTTTTATTCTGTTGATTTTTTCCTTTGATATGCAGAGCTTTTTAGATTGATAAAATCTGATTTGTTTATTTTTCCATTCATTAGCTTTTTTTTTCAATGTCATATCTATGAAATCATTGTCAAAACCAATGTCATAGTTTTTCCTTTAGTTTTCTTCTGGTCTTTATAGTTTTCAATCTTATGTTTGAGTCTTTAATTGATTTAGAATTGATTTTTATTTTTTGGTGATAGATGTGAGTCCAACTTCATTCTTCTAAATACAGATATCCAGTTTTTCTACACCTATTTATTGAAGAGATTATCATATCCTCATAGTGTATTTTTAGCCCCTTTGTTGAATATCAGTTGACCAAATATGTGTACATTAATTTCTGGACTCTTTATTCTGTAGTATTAATCTATTTGTTTGGTTTTGTTGTTATTGTTGTTTCTAGAGATCTGAACACAAAATGTCCCATTCACTGGTGCAGTTTGGTTGTCATAACATGTCCTGTGTAATACCTTTAAACATCTCTTCTTATTAAGCAGCACAGAGATGATCCAGTTAAATCATAATGAACATAAAATTGTCTTGGTAACAATAGTAGAAGGACGCAAAACAAATTAGATAGAGTTTAATTTGAAGTGTCAGAACTGACTTATTTTTTTTCTTTTAATTAGTCTATTTGTCTGTTTTATGCCAGTAGCTCACTGTTTTGATTAGTATAGTTGTGGAATATACATTAAAATCAGGAAGTACAATGTCTCTACATTTGTTCTCCTTGTTCAATATGGCTTTGACTATTGGGATCTTCTGTGGTTTCACACAAATTTCAAAATTGTGTTTTCTATTTCTTCAAAGAATACCATTGAGGTTTTGATAGGAATTTTTCTGAATCTATAGTTTGAACATTTTTGAAATACTGTCTTTCAATCCATGAACACAAGATATCTTCTCATTTATTGTTTTTTTTGTTAATTTCTTTCTTCAACAATTTAAAATTTCAGTGTACAAATCTTTTACTTCTTTGATTATGTTTATTCTTAAATATCTTATCCTTTTCAATGCTATTCATCTCTTAATTTCTTTTTTGGATAATTCATTCTTTGTGTAAAAAGTATAATAGATTTTTGTATGTTAATTTGATATTGTACAACTTTACTGTATTTATTGCAACAAATTTTTTGTCGAGTCTAGGATTTTCTACATATTTGATCATGTCATCTACAAACAGCATTTTCGTTCTTCCTTTCTGATTAGAATGCTTCATTTCTTTTTCTTGTCCAATTACTCTGGCTAGGACTTCTAGTACTATGTTGACAAGAAGTTGTCAGAGTGGGATTCTTTGCTGTAGCACATCTGAAAAGTAAAGGTTTCAGGTTTTTTCCCCACATTGATCATGATGTTACCTATGAGTTTTTCATGCATTCAAAGCTTTATTGTCTTGAGCCAAGTTTCTTCTATCCTATTTTGTTGAGAGTTTTAATTATGAATGGATATTAGACTATGTCAGATACTTTCAGTTCATTTATGATCATGTGGTTTTAAAATTTCATTTTGTTAATGTGTTTTAGTACATTGATTTATGTATGTTGAACCATCCTTTCATCCCTGGGATAAGTCCCATTTGATCTTGTTATATGATTATTTTAATGTGCTACTGAATTCATTTGCTACCTCATTTTAACCAGTTACCTCTGCAAAGACCCTATTTACAAATAAGGTCACATTTTTATTTTTGGGTGGCCATGAATTTTGGAGGACTCTAATCAACCCTGTATACAATCCAAGCCACTTTCTGATTCTACTGATACCAGTATTGCTTGTGTGGGATCCTCCTCCTCTTTATGAGCTTCATGTCACAGTATGTGACTTTATACTCCATGATAATAATCCCCTGCTGGATTTAGATCAACTCTGAATTAAACTCAACTACTTTTTTAGTTGATGCTAAATAACAGATCATGGAAAATAGCTATATTCTTATGGTTTCAATCAATCCTACTTCTCTGTTTGGATTCACTGCTATTTTTATTTTTAAATTTAGTTAAATGTGTTTCTAAAGCTAAAGCTCCTGTATGTCAGCAAATTTTTTCCTCGTTTTTAATTTTGATGATATATATGCCTTTATATATCTAACATTTTAAATCTTATAACCTTTTATGTAATGGTAGCTATTCCAATTACTTACTTAGCTCACTAGATAATAGATACTGTGATATGCAACATTCTGCACTTTTCATCTGAAAAATAAACAGAAAATGTTAAAGCTTATTACAAAGTGAGGTAAAGAACTAGCTCATCTCTCTGTTTTAGATAAATGACAAGATGTCAATCTGTGGTAGAATAAAATGATCTTAGCATATGTTTGTCTTCCTGGTATATATGAACACTAGTTTCATTTTGTCTTGTTTTGGAGCAATTTGGGGTATATCAGATGTTAAGTCACAGATACAAGTATGAAGTGAGCAATATTAGTTTGTACATTAAAACATGATCTTATATGTAATTTTGTATATATTTATTATTAAATAAATCCCAAGTTTCTCTGATCATTCAGTTTAAATTTTGACTAAAGAGTTTTGGTTAGGTGGATATAAGAAGAGAATATCACAAACTTGAAGTAAAGGGGAAGAGGGAAAGATAGAAAGATCTGCTCTAAAAACTCCTGAAAATGTCTAGCTAACATAGAAAGCATGAGAACCACACTAGACCCACTGAACGAGGTATGTGGGTTCATTGTGTTGCTAGTGCCTGAATATGACTTGATGTCCTTTAATATCTCCCCTAAATAAGTCACAATTGAATGATGGGCATAAGCAGGCATCTTTTCATGATTAAAAACTGGAATAAAATATGTAACCTACATATTTATTTTTCATAAATGAAGGAAAACATGTCCCTCTGATAAAAGAGAATATCTTAACATGTGTAGCAGGAGAGTGTGGAAGCAGTAGAGACTCTAAAATCCATATGCTTTAAATAATTACCATGTGCTGGCAGTTATAAAAAATGTCACTTATAATATACTCCCCAACTTCTAATCCATCCTTCCTTCTATCCCCTGGACCACGGCCAAGAAGTACTTCTCATGAAATATCCACTGCTTCCTTACTTGAGGGGATCTGCTATCTTTTGAATCTCCTTTCATAGTAAGTTCTTTATGTAGAGGAGGCAAGGACATAGGGCAAAGAGGTGGGAAGTAGGGGATTGATTAGATGAGGTAAGGGGAGAAAAATAGGAAATAGAAGACTTACTGTATTTCTGTTTGACTACTAATCTATACATTTTGCGTCTGAATTATGATCTCTAGTGTAAAAAGAAGTTCTTAATGTTATGCAGGTCAGGAACAAATCTAGCTCTAGAAACTAATATTGAAGACTATAAATTATCTCTCTGTTTTTAGATATACTTGAGTAAATAATTAGAAGTAGACGTATTGCGTTCATTGGCTAACAACCCAATGTCTACCTTGGCTCTTCCTTACATTCTTTCCATCCTTTCCCCCCCACCCCACTAGTGTTCATTTGATGATTATGTGCACTGTCTAGGTTCTAGGTATATAGCATTAAGCAAAACAGGTACTATTCTATTTCACATTGTGTTTACAATCTGGAAACAGTGTTCTACTTAGGGAAGCATTAATTTAGAGGAATTAAAACTGTCAGAATAGAAAATTTATGAAGTAAAAGGCAGGTAATTTTTTGAAAATATAGGACTGATAAAATAAATGAATAAATATGATTACATACGTTTTAGTGTTTTATATTTGCTTGAACCAGGCATCAGATAATAGATATACTCATTTAAATGCATTTAAATGGTTGTAACTTGTTTTGAAAATTTTAAAATACAAATAACTAACAATGTCTCCAACATAGAATATGAAAATGTACTATAAGAATATGACTGATATTAAAATGCTAGCAACATTCAGTACTACTAATTTATAGTAATAATGAGACCTGGAAGGACATAAAGTTGTAGTAAAAATAAAAGTGACATCCAAGATGAATGCAATGAGTGTCTTAAAAAGACTTTTCATTGGATATCAAAACGCTGACTGAGCCAATATCATACTTTAAGAAGGAAAAAAAAAAAAGCAAATAAACAATAAAAACCCAAAGAAACAAACAAAGAATAACAAATCACTCTTTAAACTGCCCAAAACATATTGCCCCAGGAACTCAACTTTGAGAGTAGAGAGAAACTCCATAGTGGAGCCATACTCTCAGTTATGCCAGAAAGGAGTGAAACTTTAAATAACAAGAAACTTACTGCATTTCTTACTTTAAAATTTTATTTTTTATAGTAAGAACAATTACCATATTTATCTTAATAAAATTTCAAATGTTCAATATAATATTAACTATAGGCACAATATTGTACAGCAGATCACTAGAATTTATTGGTGTTGCATAATTAGTACTTTATATCTATTGACTAGTAACTCCTCATTCCCTCTACTGCATCCCCTGGTAACCACCATTCTACTCTCTGTTTCTATGACTAAGACTACTTTAGATACCCCATATAAGTGGAATAACAGAGTATTTGTCATTCTTATTTCACATTTCATAATGTCCTCCATATTTATGTATGTCATTGTATATTACAGAATTTCTTTTTTAAACCTGCATTATTATTCTCTCTTATGTATATACTACATTTTCTTCACCCATCCTTCCATTGATGGACATCTAATGAATAACTTTTCAATGACAGAGGTTGTTTCTACCACCTGGTTATTGAGAATAATGCGGCATTGTACTTGGGAATGAAGATACTGATTTTAATTCTTTTGGATAAATACCCAGAAATGGAACTGCTATATCATATCATAGTTATATTTTTAAATTTTTAAAGATTTTTTTATGTGAGAGAGGGAGAGAACACAGAAGAGGTGAGAGAGGGGCAGAGTAAGAGGGAGAAGCAGACTCCCCACTGAGCAGGGAGACTGATGTGGGGCTTGATTCCAGGATCCTGGGATCCTGACCTGAGCTGAAGACAGATGTTTAACTGTCTGAGCCACCCAAGTGCCCTATTTTTAATTTTTTGAGGAACCTTCATCCTGTTTTCCATAGTGTCTACACCATTCTACATTCTCACCAATAGCGTATAGAAGTTCCAATTTCTCCACATCCTTACCAACAGTTGCTACATTTATTTTGATGATTTCCATCCTGACAGGTATGATGTGATATATCATTGTGGTTTTGATTTGCATTTTTCTGATGATTAGTGATGCTCAGAGTCTTCTCAGGTATCTTAACCACTTGAAATGTGTTTTCAGGTCCTCTGTCCATTTTTAATCAAGTTGTTATTTTGACACTGAATTGTTGGAGTTGCTTATATATTTTAGATATTAATCCTTCATCAGATACAAGGATTACAAATATGTTCTCCCATTCTGTATGTTGCCTTTTTACTCTATTAGTTATTTCCTTTTATGTGTGTAAGACTTTTAGTTTGATGTTTTTACACTTAATTATTTTTGCTATTGTGATCTACAAATTCAATGCAATTGCTATCAAAATCCTAAATGCATTCTTTACAGAAATAGAAAAAAAATAATGAAAATTTATATGGAGTCACAGAGGACACCCCAAATAGTTAAAAAATAAAAAAATAAAAAAGCTAAGGCACCACACTTCCCAATTTCAAAACATATTACAATCCTAACATGACTTAAACAGTATGTTATTAGGCATGAAGATAGGCATATAGACCAATGGAATAGAATAGAGTCCAGAAATAAAGCTTCACATACATAGTTAACTGATATTTGATACCCGTCTCAAAAATATACCCTTGGGGCTGAAGGATAGTTTCTTCAGTGGTGTTCTGAACATTAGATATTTACATATCAAAGAATGAGGTTGGACCTTTTTTTATACCATGTACAAAAATCAACTCAAAGTAGATTAAATACTTAAATGTATTACCAGAAAATGTAAATATCCTAGAAGAAAACATAGGGAAAAATCTTTATGACATTGGCTTTGACAATGATTTCTTGACTATGACGCCAAAAGCACAGGCAACTACATTTCTTCTCAAATCACAATAAGAAAATTCCAATTATAGAACTACAACTGTTTTCAGGAAATATGACAGGTAATATTTGGTGTGCTATTCTATTGATATCATTACTGTCCATTGATGTTATTCAACTATATTATGTGATTTATAATGAAGAAATTATGATACCCCAATATTGTAAATTGGCAAAAAAAAAGGTCAGTATCAAATCTGTCAGAATCTAATGTTGAAATTAATAACATGTGTAAATTGATGAGATAAATATGTAACTTAAACTCTCTATCATTCTGTGCAGCAGAGATCACATCATGATCAAGTATAGAAAATTATTGATAATCTTATCAGATACAATTACATGGATTATTTTAATTTTCTCAGTGATATTTGGTGGCTAAGTGATCAGTTATTTTGTCTCCATATATATATTAATACCACTTTAAGTTCCCTCAACCTACTGACCAAAAAAAAAAAAAGAAAACCACAGGCATTCTGTGTCTTTCGGGATATACCAATGTAAATAGAATTGAACACTGAGTTTTTGTATTATAACAATATTGTATTAACCACCTTTCTTTCATCAACAAATCAACATCTCAGTGTATAACAAAAGAACACTTATTACCAGATTACATTACTTGCCAGTAGTTAAAGATGAGTTGAATTTGCTGCATATTTTCTTTCCCTTCTGATAACAGACACTGAAGACAAAGCTGTTTTTTGGATGATGTTGTTCTTGACACCATATGAAAAGATCAAAATTAAGAAACAGGGTTTCCTTTTAAAGTCTCAGCTCAGAACTGGTACATTGTCACTTCTACACACATTGATTCATGAATATCACATGATCAGACCTGAAACTGAGGTGGGGAAGTATTCTCTGCCGGCACATGACAGCAGGAGGGAATGCCTCATCTGCTAACAGGGAAAGAATGTATCATTGGGAATAATAATATAATCAATCATATATGTGCTTTAAATTTTCCTTTCCCATTAGAGTATGAGGTCTTTGAAAACAGGACTGACTACCAACCATCTTAATACCCTCTCTATTTTCATGGTGTTGTTGAAATACATATGCATAGGAGATATTTGTAAGTTAAACTGAAAGCATAAATCAGCCATAGGATCAATCTCTGCCTAATTCTGTTACTGTTATTACCATTTCTACTTACCTTTCAATATTGAACACAAAGAAAAAAAGAAAAGAGAAAGCAACCAGAGTCTGATGCTCTGGGCAATTCGGTCATTTTTCAAAACAATATAAGACCATATATTCAAAATTGATGGGCACAATAATGTTCTTTCCATAATGTTCTCTCCATGTGAGCAGAAAGGTGAGCATTTTTTAGGGGTACAATTTCTAAAAGCTCTGTATCCTACTGCCAGAGTTTAGAGGGATATACAGAATTTGAAATTAGGGGGGTGCCTGGGTGGCTCAGTGGGTTAAGCCTCTGCATTTGGCTCAGGTCATGATCTCAGGGTCCTGGGATTGAGACCCGCATCAGGCTCTCTGCTCAGCAGGGAGCCTGCCTCCCCCTCTCTCTCTGCCTGCCTCTCTGCCTACTTGTGATTTCTGTCTGTCAAATAAATAAATAAAATCTTTAAAAAAAAATTGAAATTAGGGGTTCTTTGTGGCCCCAGGGGGTAAAAATTGCTGTAATTGAGATTCACACTGAGAATATAAAGAACATTAAAATGCCATTAACTTCAAACACTAACACTCTGATAATACATTAAATCTAATTATTATGACATTATAGAAATATGTAGTATCCAAATGTTCTTTAAGCTATTTACAAAAGTGAATATAAAAGTGTATTTGGCATCAGAGAACATGTTAGCTTAATTGTAGGAAAAAAAAATACCACTGTCTCCATGTACAGAAAATTCACACAAAGTATATTTGGATCTATGTCTACTTTTCTCATGAATAGTATAATGAATTCAATTCATTGAAAGTGAATGACTTTCAAATGGACTCGTTTCACAGGACTAAAAAGGGGACTAGAAGCAAGAGAGGACAAAGAATAGAACACCTCTGTTACTGGTTTTATTTTCCTCAATATTTTGTCAGAATTTTTTCTTCTCTCTCTCTCTTTATAAATTATCATTTGATTGGCATTGCTTTGATATCCTTAACAGACTATGGCTGCCAAAATTGCCAAAGGTGAAATTTTTCTAACAGCCAATTGAGTTTTTAGTGTTTTGTTTTTGTGTTAGCATTGTTAAAGTCACTAAATGATTTCCTAACAAATCACACCAGTGGGCTGTAGTTGATTTACCCTGAAAAACCATCTGCCCGAGCAAAGATCTCTCTGGTTTCATAAAATAACTTGAAACAGGTAGGCATTTTAAAGATAAATGTGTTATGATCATGCTTAAAACTAGATGTAGAGAGTAAAATTATTTAACTGCATAAAACCCAATCAATGAGAAGGCACTCACACTTACACTCTATCTTTCAATCTTTCTGTGAAGAGCCCAACTATCACTGAGCGAAAGGAATATTCCCTGATACTCGTGCAAGCATTATTATATTTCTTGTGCACATGTTAAAGAGAGACTACTTTAGAAGCAAAAAAGTGGAGCTGTGTCCACTATAAACATATAAACACTGTCCATTGTAAACACTAGCTAATGGGATCTCCCCAAATTATAATTAGACTCACAATATAAAATTGCTCATTCGTATCTCCTTTCCAGAAATTGCTAAAACCTCATTGTCCCTATAAAGTGTATTTGTAAAAGAATTTTTTAAAAAAATGTTTCACTATTCAAAAAGCTTGATTTTTTTCCATTTGTACAGGTCACTGGAATAAAAACTGAATTATAAGTTAATATAAATATGAATGCATTTTTGCTATTAGAATAGTTCTGGATTTCATTTTACTTTTTACTTATTTTTACTTTGTCTTCATTTTTATTTATATTTTATTTTAATTCCAGTGTAGTTAACATATGATGTTATATTAGTTTCAGGTGTATAATATAATGATTCAACAATTCCATCAAGTGCTCATCAAGATAAGTCTACTCTCAGTCCCCTTTGTGTATTTCATCCATCCACCTGACCCACCTCCCCTCTGGTAACCATTTTTGTTTTCTATGGTTAGAAGTCTATATTTTGGTCTTTTTCTTTTTCTTTTTTTTCCTTTGTTTCTTAAATTTCACATATGAGTGGAATTATATGGTATTGTCTTTCTCTGACTGGCTTACTTCGGTTACCATTATACTTTAAATCCTTCCATGTTATTGCAATTGGAAAGATTTCATTCTTTTTTATAGCTGAATAGTATTCCATTATATATACACATATGTGTGTATGTATATATTTCTTTATTCATCTATTGATGGACACAGACTGCTTCCATAATTTGACTTTTATAAATAATGCTATAATAAACTCAGGGATGTATATATCCCTTTGAATTAGTGTTTTTGTATTCTTTGGGTAAATACCCAGTAGTGTGTTCACTGGATCATGTAGTAGTTCTTTTTTTTTTTTTTTTAATTTTTTATTTTTTTGAGGAATATACATACTGGCTTTCACAGTGGCTACACCAGTTTGCATTTCCATCAACAGTGCACGAGGGTTCCTTTTTCTCCATATCCTCACTAACAATTGTGAGTATGAGGTGTTACCTCATTGTGGTTTTGATTTTCATTTCCCTGATGATGAATGATGTTGAGCATCTTTTAATGTGCCTGCTGTCCATCTGTATGTCTTTGAAGAAATGTCTGGTTATGTCTTCTGCCCATGTTTTAATTGGATTATTTGTTTTTTGGGTGTTGAGTTGTGCACATTCTTTTTATTTTTTGGATACTAAGCTTTATCAGATATGCCACTTGCAAGTATCTTCTCCCATAGGTTGTCTTTAGTTTTCTGGATTGTCTCCTTTCCTGTGCAGAAACTTTATTTTGATATCGTCCCAAAAGTTTATGTTTGCTTTTGTTTCACTTGCCTCAGGGGACATATTTATAAAGACATTGTTATAGGTAATGTCAGAGAAATCACTGCCTGTGTTCTAGGATTTTTCTGGTGTCAGGTCTCATATTTAGGTCTTTAATCCATTTTGAGTTTATATTTATGTAGGCTGTAAGAAAGTGGTCCAGTTTCATTCTTTTGCACAAAGCTGTCCAGTTTTGCCAACCAAATTTGTTGAAGAAGCTGTATTTTGCATTGTATATTCTTTCTTCCGCTGTAGAAGGTTAAATGAATTATATTATGAGTTTATTTCTGGGCTTTCTATTCTGTTCCACTGTGTCTATTTTTGTTCCAGTATCATACTGCTACAGTTTTGAAATATAACTGGAAGTCTAGAACTGTGATACATCCAATTTAATTTTCCTTGTTCAAGAGTGCTTTAGCTATTCAGGGTCTTTCCTGGTTCCATACAAGTTTTAGGCTTATTTGTTTTAGTTCTCTGAAAAATGCTTTTGGTATTTTTGATAGGCATTGCATTAAATCTATAGATTGTGTTCAGTAATATGGACATTTTTATCAGTATTACTTCTTCTAATCAATAAGCATGGAATGTCTTTCTGTTTGTGTTACCTTCGGTTTCTTTTATTCATATCTTATTCTTTTCAGAGTAGAGGTCTTTCACCTCCTTCATTAAGTTTATTCCTGCATTTTTTATCATTTTTGGTACAATTACAAATGGTATTGTTTTCTTAATTTCTCTTTCTTCTGCTTCATTATTAGTGCATAGAAATGCACTGTACATTGATTTTACATCCTGTGATCTTAGTGAATTCACTTATCAGTTCTAGTAGTTTTTGGAGTCTGGAGTTTTCTGTATGCCACATCATATCATCTGCAAAGTGACAGTTTTACTACTTCCTAATTTGGATGCATTTAATACCTTTTTCTTATCTAATTGCTGTGAGTAGGACTTCTGCTTTTATGTTGAATAAAAGTGAGAAGGGTGGACATCCTTGTCTTGTTCCTGACCTTAGGGGAAAAGCTCAGTTTTAACCCATTGGGTATGATTAGCAGTGAGTTTTTCATATATGGCCTTTATTATGTTGAGGTATACCTCTAAACCTACTTAGTTGAGGGTTTTTATCATGAATGGATGTTGTACTTAATCAAATATTCTTTCTGTAACTATTGAAATGATTATAGTATTTTTATCCTTTCTCTTACTGATTTGATGTATTATGATAAATGATTTGAGAATATTGAACTACTCTTGCATCCCAGGAAGAAATCCCACATGTTTGTGGTGAATGATATATATATATATGTTTTTAATTGTTGGATTCAATTTGTTAATATTTTGTTGAGGATTTGTGCACTTATGTTTAGCAGAGATATTGGCCTGTAGTTTTCACTTTGTGGTATCTTAATCTGGTTTTGGTATCAATGCTGGCCTCAGAATGAATAGGGAAGTCTTCCTTCCTCTTCTTCTTCTTTTTTTTTTTTTTTTTTTTTTTTTTTTAATAGTTAGAGAAGAATTGGTTTTAGGTAGAATAGACCTGTGAAGCCATCCTGTCCTGGATTTTTTTGTTTGGAGTTTTTTCCCTACTGATTCAATTTAATTAATGGTCTGTTCAAATTGTCTGTTTCTGGGGCGCCTGGGTGGCTCAGTGGGTTAAAGCCTCTGCCTTCGGCTCAGGTCATGATCCCAGGGTCCAGGGATCGAGCCCTGCATTGGGTTCTCTGCTCAGCAGGGAGCCTGCTTCTTCCCTTCTCTCTCTCTCCCTGCCTCTCTGCCTACTTGTGATGTCTGTCAAATAAATAAATAAAATCTTTAAAAAAAAATTGTCTGTTTCTGCCTGGTTCAGTTTTGGTAGGCTATATGTTTCTAGGAATTTATCCATTTCTTCTAGGTTGTCCATTTTTTTGCATGTAATTTTTCACAATATTCTCTTACAATCCTTAATATTTTTGTGGTATTATTTCTCCTCTGATTTTATTTGGGTCCTCTCTCTCTCTCATGAGTCCAGCTAGAGGTTTATTAATTTTGTTGATCTCTTCAAAGAAATAACTCCTGGTTTCATTGATTTGTTCTTTTCTTTTTTTTTCTTTCTTTTTTTTTTTTTTTAAGTTTCTATCTTGTGTGTGTCTGCTCTAATCTTTATTATTTCCTTCCTTCGCTGATTTGAGGTTTTTTTTTTTAATTTTTTTATTTTAATACACATATAATGTATTTTTATCCCCAGGGGTACAGGTCTGTGAATCGCCAGGTTTACACATTTCACAGCACTCATCGTAACACATACCCTCCCCAGTGTCCATTTCCCCACCACCCTCTCCCATCCCCCTTCCCCCCAGCAACCCTCAGTCTGTTTTTTGAGATTGAGTCTTTTATGGTTTGTCTCCCTCCCAATCCCATCTTTTCATTTTTTCTTTCCTATCTACCCCCAAGCCCCCCCCCCGCCTTGCATCTCCACTTCCTCATATCAAAGAGATCATATGATAGTTGTCTTTCTCCTATTGACTTATTTTGCTAAGCATGATACCCTCTAGTTCCATCCACGTCGTCGCAAATGGCAAGATTTCATGTCTTTTGATGGCTGCATAGTATTCCATTGTGTATATATACCACTTCTTCTTTATCCATTCATCTGTTGATGGACATCTAGGCTCTTTCCACAGTTTGGCTATTGTGGACATTGCTGCTATAAACATTAGGGTGCACATGCCCCTTCGGAGCACCACGTTTGTATCTTTAGGATATATACCCAGTAGTGCAATTGCTGGGTCGTAGGGTAGCTCTACTTTCAGTTTTTTGAGGAACCTCCACACTGTTTTCCAGAGTGGTTGCACCAGCTTGCATTCCCACCAGCAGTGTAGGAGGGTTCCCCTCTCTCTGCATCCTCGCCAGCATGTGTCATTTCTTGACTTGTTAATTTTAGCCATTCTGACTGGTGTGAGGTGGTATCTCATTGTGGTTTTGATTTGTATTTCCCTGATGCCGAGTGATGTGGAGCATTTTTTTTCATGTGTCTGTTGGCCTTCTGGATGTCTTCTTTGCAGAAATGTCTGTTCATGTCCTCTGCCCATTTCTTGACTGGATTATTTGTTCTTTGGGTATTGAGTTTGATAAGCTCTTTATAGATTTTGGATACTAGCCCTTTATCTGATATGTCGTTTGCAAATATCTTCTCCCATTCTGTCAGTTGTCTTTTGGTTTTGTTAACTGTTTCCTTTGCTGTGCAAAAGCTTTTGATCTTGATGAAATCCCAATAGTTCATTTTTGCCCTTGCTTCTGTTGCCTTTGGCGATGTTCCTAGGAAGAAGTTGCTGCGGTGAGGTCAAAGAGGTGGCTGCCTGCATTGTCCTCAAGGATTTTGATAGATTCCTTTCGCACATTGAGGTCCTTCACCCATTTGAGTCTATTTTCGTGTGTGGTGTAAGGAAATAGTCCAATTTCATTTTTCTGCATGTGGCTGCCCAATTTTCCCAGCACCATTTGTTGAAGAGGCTGTCTTTTTTCCATTGGATATTCTTTCCTGCTTTGTCGAAGATTAGTTGACCATAGAGTTGAGGGTCTATTTCTGGGCTCTCTATTCTGTTCCATTGGTCTATATGTCTGTTTTTGTGCCAGTACCATACTGTCTTGATGATGACAGCTTTGTAATACATCTTGAAGTCTGGAATTGTGATGCCACCGACTTTGGCTTTCTTTTTCAATATTCCTCTGGCTATTTGAGGTCTTTTCTGGTTCCATATAAATTTTAGGATTATTTGTTCTATTTCTTTAAAAAAAGTGGATGGGATTTTGATAGGGATTGCATTAAATGTGTATATTGCTTTAGGTAGAATAGACATTTTCACAATATTTGTTCTTCCAATCCATGAGCATGGAATATTTTTCCATTTCTTTGTGTCTTCCTCAATTTCTTTCATGAGTACTTTATAGTTTTCTGAGTATAGATTCTTTGCCTCTTTGGTTAGATTTATTCCTAGGTATCTTATGGTTTTGGGTATGAATGTAAATGGGACTGACTCCTCAATTTCTATTTCTTCTGTCTTGTTGTTAGTGTAAAGAAATGCAACTGATTTCTGTGCATTGACTTAATATCCTGACACTTTACTGAATTCCTGTATAAGTTCTAGCAGTTTTGGAGTGGAGCCTTTTGGGTTTTCCAAATATAGTATCATATCATCTGCAAAGAGTGATAGTTTGACTTCTTCTTTGCCAATTTGGATGCCTTTAATTTCTTTCTGTTGTTGATTGCTGAGGCTAGGACTTCTAGTACTATGTTGAACAGCAGTGGTGATAACGGACATCCTTGCCGTTAGGGATGTCTGTTAGCGGAAAAGCTTTCAGTTTTTCTCCATTGAGAATGATATTTGCGGTGGGTTTTTCATAGATGGCTTTGATAATATTGAGGTATGTGCCTTCTATACCTACACTTTGAAGAGTTTTAATCAGGAAGGGATGCTGTACTTTGTCAAACGCTTTTTCAGCATCTATTGAGAGTATCATATGGTTCTTATTCTTTCTTTTATTAATGTATTGTATCACACTGATGGATTTGCAGATGTTGAACCAACCTTGCAGCCCTGGAATAAATCCCACTTGGTTGTGGTGCATAATCCTTTTAATGTACTGTTGGATCCTATTGGCCAGTATTTTGGTGAGAATTTTCGCATCTGTGTTCATCAAAGATATTGGTCCATAATTCTCTTTTTTGGTGGGATCCTTGTCTGGTTTTGGGATCAAGGTGATGCTGGCCTCATAGAATGAGTTTGGAAGTTTTCCTTCCATTTCTATTTTTTGGAACAGTTTCAGGAGAATAGGAATTAACTCTTCTTTAAATGTTTGGTAGAATTCCCCTGGGAAGCCGTCTGGTCCTGGACTTTTGTTTGTTTGGAGATTTTTGATGACTGTTTCAATCTCCTTACTGGTTATGGTCTGTTCAGGTTATCTATTTCTTCCTGGTTCAGTTGTGGGAGTTTATACATCTCTAGAAATGTATCCATTTCTTCCAGATTGTCAAATTTGTTGGCGTAGAGTTGCTCGTAGTATGTTCTTATAATTGTTTGTATTTCTTTGGTGTTGGTTGTGATCTCTCCTCTTTCACTCATGATTTTATTTATTTGGGTCCTTTCTCTTTTCTTTTTGGTAAGTCTGGCCAGGGGCTTATCAATCTTATTAATTCTTACAAAGAACCAGCTCCTAGTTTTGTTGATTTGTTCTATTGTTTTTTTTAGTTTCTATTTCATTGATTTCTGCTCTGATCTTTATGATTTCTCTTCTCCTGCTGGGTTTAGGCTTTCTTTGTTGTTCTCTCTCCAGCTCCTTTAGGTGTAGGGTTAGGTTGTGTATTTGAGACCTTTCTTGTTTCTTGAGAAAGGCTTGCACCGCTATATACTTTCCTCTCAGGACTGCCTTTGCTGTGTCCCACACATTTTGAGCCGTTGTGCTTTCATTATCATTTGTTTCCATGAATTTTTTCAATTCTTCTTTAATTTCCTGGTTGACCCATTCATTTTTTAGAAGGATGCTGTTTAGTCTCCATGTATTTCAGTTCTTTCCAAATTTCCTCTTGTGATTGAGTTTTAGCTTCAGAGCATTGTCGTCTGAAAATATGCAGGGAATGACCTCAATCTTTTGGTACCGATTGAGACCTGATTTATGACCCAGGATGTGGTCTATTCTGGAGAATGTTCCATGTGCACTAGAGAAGAATGTATATTCTGTTGCTTTGGGATGGAATGTTCTGAATATATCTGTGATGTCCATCTGGTCCAGTGTGTCATTTAAGGCCTTTATTTCCTTGTTGATCTTTTGCTTAGATGATCTGTCCATTTCAGTGAGGGGAGTGTTAAAATCCCCTGCTATTATTGTATTACTGTCGATGTATTTCTTTGATTTTGTTATTAATTGGTTTATATAGTTGGCTGCTCCCATGTTAGGGGCATAGATATTTAATATTGTTAGGTCTTCTTGTTGGACAGACTCTTTGAGTATGATATAGTGTCCTTCCTCATCACTTATTATAGTCTTTGGCTTAAAATCTAATTGATCTGATATAAGGATTGCCACCCCAGCTTTCTTCTGTTGTCCATTAGCATGGTACATTGTTTTCCACCCCCTCACTTTAAATCTGGAGGTGTCTTCGGGTCTAAAATGACTTTCTTGTAGGCAGCATATTGATGGGTTTTGTTTTGTTTTGTTTTGTTTTTAATCCATTCTGATACCCTGTGTCTTTTGATTGGGGCATTTAGCCCATTAACATTCAGGGTAACTATTGAGAGATATAAATTTATTGCCATTGTATTGCCTGTAAGGTGACTGTTACTGTATATTGTCTCTGTTTCTTTCTGATCTACTCCTTTTAGGGTCTCTATTTGCTTAGAGGACCCCTTTCAATATTTCCTGTAGAGCTGGTTTGGTGTTTGCAAATTCTTTCAGCTTTTGTTTGTCCTGGAAGCTCTTTATCTCTCCTTCTATTTTCAATGATAGCCTAGCCGGATATAGTATTCTTGGCTGCATGTTTTTCTCATTTAGTGCTCTGAATATATCATGCCACTTCTTTCTGGCCTGCCAGGTCTCTGTGGATAGGTCTGCTGCCAATCTAATGTTTTTACCCTTGTATGTTACAGACTTCTTTTCCCGGGCTGCTTTCAGGATTTTCTCTTTGTCGCTCAGACTTGTAAATTTTACTATCAGGTGACAAGGTGTGGACCTATTTTTATTGATTTTGAGGGGCGTTCTTAGCATCTCCTGGATTTTGATGTTTGTTCCCTTTGCCATATTAGGGAAATTCTCTCCAATAATTGTCTCCAATATACCTTCTGCTCCCCTCTCTCTCTCTTCTTCTTCTGGAATCCCAATTATTCTAATGTTGTGTCGTCTTATGGTGTCGCTTATCTCTCGAATTCTCTCCTCGTGGTCCAGTATTTGTTTGTCTCTCTTTTGCTCAGCTTCTTTATTCTCTGTCATTTGGTCTTCTATGTCACTAATTCTTTCTTCTGCCTCATTTATCCTAGCAGTGAGAGCTTCCATTTTTTATTGCACCTCATTAATAGCTTTTTTGATTTCAACTTGGTTAGATTTTAGTTCTTTTATTTCTCCAGAAAGGGCTTTTATCTCTCTGGACAGGGTTTCTCTAATATCTTCTATGCCTTTTTCGAGCCCGGCTAGAACCTTGAGAATTGTCATTCTGAACTCTAGATCTGTCATGTTACCAATGTCCGTATTGATTAGGTCTCCAGCCTTCGGTACAGCCTCTTGTTCTTTTTTTTGAGGTGAGTTTTTCCGCCTTTTCATTTTGTCCAGATAAGATTTGCTTTCTCCTGCTGTGGAATTCTGCTGTTCTTGGTGACTGAAGTTGGTTTTGGATGGATTTCTTGTTGATCTTCTGGGGGAGGGGCCTGTTGTAGTGATTCTCAAGTGTCTTTGCTGCAGGCGGAATTGCACCGCCCTTGCCAGGGGCCGGGCTAAGTAATCCGCTCGGGTTTGCTTTCGGGAGCTTTTGTTCCCTGAGCGCTTTCCGTAGAGTTCCGGAGGACAGGAATGAAGATGGCGCCTCCCAATATCTCAGCCCAGAGGAGCCGAAAGCTTGGGGTTCCGCTCCTCAGTGCGCCCTTAGAGAAAAGCGCCCAACCGCCCCACCTCCCTGGCTTGCAGTCGTGCCTTGAGGAAAGCAGTCAATTGCTGGAGTCTGGAGAAAAGCGCCCGGTCGCTTCCGTCTCCGTGGCCTCCAGCCACGTTCTGAGCCCACCCAGCCTGCAACTGGCACAAGGTAACCCTGGGCTGAGAGCTCAGGCCTCAGCTCTGTCGCTGTAGCTGGCTTCCCCGCTCCAATACCTGCGAGCTCCGTGGCCCTCAGACACCCCCGGTCCTTCTGTGACCCCGCGGGATCTGGGGTTATGCTGACCCCGCCTGGGTTTCCCCCCGGTTTAGCTCCTAGAGTGATGTCTCCCAGTGGAGCAGACTTTTAAAAGTCCCGATTTTGTGCTCCGTTGCTCTGCCACTTGCCGGGAGCCGGCCCCTCCCCCCGGGGTCTATCTTCCCGTCGCTTTGGATTCACTTCTCCGCAGGTCCTACCTTTCAGAAAGTGATCGATTTTCTGTTTCTAGTGTTGTTGCTCTTCTTCTCTTCGATTTCCCGTTGGATTTGTAGGTGTTCACAATGGTTAGATAAGCTATCTAGCTGATCTCCTGCTACCTGATGTCGTCTCAGCCTGCTACCTCTCTGCCATCTTTCTCCCCTCCCTGATTTGAGGTTTTGTTCTTTCTTTAGCTACTTCAGCTATAAGGTTAGGTTGTTCGTTTTTGGTTTTGGTTGTTTTTGGTTTGTTTGTTTGTTTGTTGCTTCATGAGGTAGGCCTATGTTGCTATAAACTTACTTCTTAAAACTGCTTTTCCTGTACTCCAAAGATTTTGAGGTCATTGTGTTTGCATTTTCATTTTTCTCCATGTATTTTTTTTTTCATTTTGATTTCCTACTTGACCCATTCATTATTTAGTATCTTGTTATTTAACCTCCATCTATTTGTGTTCTTTTTAGATTTATTCCTATGGTTGATTTCTGGTTTCATAGTGTTAGGGTCAGAAAAGATGCATGGTATGACTTCCATACTTCCATGATATGACTTCCATGTGTACTCTGCTGTTTTAGGATGGAATGTTCTGAATATATCTGTTAAATCCATTTGGTCCAATGGGTCATTCAAAGCCCTTATTTGCTAGTTTATTTTCTCTTTGAAGGACTTATTCATTGATATAAGTGGGGTGTTGATGTCCCCTACTAATATCATATTACTATTGATTACTGCCTTTCTGTTTGTTAATGCTTTGTGTATTTGCGTGCTCCCATGTTTGGTATATAAATATTTATAGTTGTTGGATATTCTTGCTGGATTGTTCCGCTCATGATTTTGTAGTGTGCTCTTATTACAGTTTTTGTTTTAAAGTCTGTTTTTTCTGATATTTGTATTGTTATCACAGCTTTCTTTGTACTTCCATTTGCATGGTAAATCCTTCTCTATGCCTTCAGTTTCAATATGCATGTGTTATTAGGCCTGTAATGAATCTCTTGTGGATGACACAGAGATGCATGTTGCTTTTTTATCCATTCTATCACCTTTTGTCTTTCAAGTGGAACCTTAGTCCATTTACATTGAAAGTAAGTATGGATTGGTATGTATTTATTGACATTCTGTTACTTGTTTTATGGTTCTTTTTGTAGTTCTTCTCTGTTCTTTTATTTTTTGTCCTCACAGTTTACTGGCTTTCTTTAATGATGTGCAAAAGACAAAGAGAAAGAAATCCAGGTGTTTCTATTACTGGTTTTTGATTTGTGGTTACCATTAGCTCTATATTTAACATATTATGCAAATAACTGTATATTAATTTGATGGTTGCTTAATTTGAGCCCATTCTAAATGCATTGAATTTTTACTCCTTTCTTCCCCACACTTTAGGTATATGGTGTCATACTTAACATTGTTTTCTTGACTGCAGATTTTTTTCTTTCAATACTTTTAATGTATCCTACTCCTCTGTCCTGCAAAATTTCTGCTGAAAAATCAGCAAATCATTTTATGATTTGGGGTTTCCCTTATAAATAACTATCTTCCTGTTTCTTGGTAGTTTTAAATTTTTCTCTTCATCATCATATCATGCCATTTTAATTACTATATATCTTGATGTGAACTTGCTTGGGTTGATTTTGTTGGGTGCTCATCGCTACTTGGGTCTGAACTTCTGTTTCCTTTTTAAGTTCGGGAAGTTTTCAGCTATTATTTCTTTAAATTTTCTTCCCCTTTTTCTCTCTCTTCTTCTGGGATCCCTGTAATATTAATGTTATTACACTTGACTGTGTTCATGACTTCCCTTAATTGATACTCATATTATTTTTTCTTTTTCCTGATTTCCTTGATTTTTTTCTATTCCTCTGTCCTCTAGGTCCTGATCCATCCTTCTGCTTCCTCTAATCTACTATGTATTCCCTTCAGTGTATTTTTAATTTCAGTTATTGAGTTCTTTGCTTATGCTTGTTTCTTTTTATGTTTTCTGTCTTTTTGTTGAGGGTCTTGCTGAGATCCTCCCCTCTTTTGTTCAAGTCCAGTGAGTATCTTTACAACCATTACTTTAAATTCTCTATCAGGCATATTACTTATTTTATCTCTCTTTTTGTGATTTTGTCTTTTTCTCTCATTTGGGATATATTCCTATTGTATCCTCATTTTGTCTTACTCTTTGCATATGTTTCCATGTGTTAAGAAAGTCAGCTACATCTTCTGCTCTTGAAAGTAGTGGCCTTATGAAGAAGAGTTCCCCTGTTCACCAGAACCTGGCACTTCAGGGGTATCTATAAGGTGTGTTGTGTGCCCCTGACTATTGTGGCTGAACTGTGCCTTAAGTCCAGTCAGTGTGTAATAAGTCTCTGCCTGTTGTGGGCAAGGTTTTATCCCTATGTTGTAAATGGGCAAATCTAGAGCCATGTTGAGCTTGAGGTGGGACAGACCAGGTGATTACTATAGCTGTGGTCTTACAGAACTACAAGGTGTTTTCCCTGTGTTGTCTCCTGGGAAACTTTCATTGGAGAGCAGGGCCTGCAGTCATATAGATGTCTGCCCCCAGCTGCTGATGGGCCACTGTCAGATACTCCATATCATTATCTTCCTTTCTCCCTGGGGTTGGTGTCACTTCAGAATGGTTCTGGCTCTTATGGGGCTGCTTGAACACTGCTATGCTTATGGAACTACTTTGAATGGATTTCTGACAAAGGCAGGTTGTATGGAGAAGTCAGCAGGAGATGGCAGGTTTAGGGTACATAGTGTTAGCAAGGTTTGTGTTATCCTGCTTGTAGGAGGGGACCTGTAGCAACTTTGGAGAATTTCTACTAAGGACATGTTGGAGAGGGAGGGTCCACAGAAGAGCAGATGGACAGGGTACACTGGTAGCAAGCTAGGTGGAAACTGTTCATACTGGTTCCCACAGGTGGTCATGTATGTAGGCTGGGGGGTGTGGGAAGGCAATGGCGCTTGCCCACTCTTTTGTTCTTGGAGACGTCTCTAGAAGATCCCTGCCCCTGGCAGGAGATTTTTTTCTTTCAATACTGAATGTATCTTACCCCTCTGTCCTGCAAAATTTCTGCTGAAAAATCATCAAATCATTTTATTGGGTTTCCCTTATATATAACTATCTTCCTTTTTCTTGGTAGTTTTAATTTTTTCTCTTCATCATCATATCCAGCATAAGTTCTGAGATTAGTAAGTAAAGCTCCATCCCAAGGAGTGTATATACCAGGCATTTGTCAAACTGCTGCTTCTAGGCTATATCTCAAAGAAGCCATTTGTTTTGCTATCTCTTTAAGGGCAGAAACTCTATATCCTATCACCCTTAGGTTCTTCTTAAGCCTAGCCTGCTGATTTTTTAAATTTAGGCCTTAGGCCCCAATAATTGTAAAAACTCACAAAGTTAAACCCCTCTGATTTTCAAAGCTGGTGTTTCCCATTGTGAGTGCCCCATACCTGGGGGGAAGGGGTGTGTATGGTAAGTTCTGTTCCTTTCCCTTCTCTGTGCCTGCAGTGTCTCCCTCTCATAGACAAACTTGCAGGTCAGATTTGTTCTTGACCAGGTTTCTAGCCTTCCTAGCCTTTTCAATGTGGCCTCTTCTCTACATTAAAACTGTTGAAAAGTCAGTTCTGCTAGTCTTGGGTGGGTCATTTTATGGGTTATTTACACTGATGTGGCTATTACTTTGGTGTTTCCATGGGACATGGTAAGCTTAAGTTCCTCCTACTTAGGCATCTTCCCTGGAATTCTCCTAAAAAGGACAGTTTTGAAATAAAGTGTTTTAAAAAATTGAATGTTAAATGAACCAATATAGTAATTTTTGTCACTTTCACTTGTATAATATTGATAGCAGTAATTGGGCATTATAAGACAACTAACTCTGTAGATTCTCAACAACTGATCAATTTTTCCTTCTTTTCCTTTCCCAACTCCTCTAGGAAGATACAGCTTCTCTAAAACTGGTACTGTATTCATTATATAAAACAGGCATACTTTGGAGATACTGTGGGTTTGGTTCTAGACTTCTACAGTAATGTGGGTCAAATGAGTTTTTGGCTTTCCAGTGCATAGAAAAGTTATATTTATACTATACTGCAGTCTGTTAAGTGTGCAACAGTATTATGTAAAAAGAAAACACAATGTAGGTACCTTAATTTAAAAATATTCTTTTGTAAAACTAACAACCATTTTCTGATCTTTCAGCAAGTCATAATCACAGATCACCATAACAAATATAATAATGAAAAAGTTTGAAATATTGTGAGAATTACCAGGTCGTGACATGGAAAATGAAGTGAGCAAATGCTATTGGAAAAATGGCACTGATAGACTTGTTCAATGCACAGTTGCCAAAAACCTATGTAAATAATGGAGTATCTGTAAAGGCTTAATAAATTGAGGTATGACTCTATATGACTGTTGTTCAATTTATCTTCCCTTTAAAATAGGATGTTTCTCTATTTTTTGTTGTTGTTGATACTATAAACTTGAAGAAAATAAAACATACACTAACTACACATCGTGCACACAAACCTGAGTGTATGTATATGTATACACACACAAACACATATTAAATAACATATTTGTATAATAAAACTAGCAGCAAAAGTGTTTAGACCATGATAGACCCCTGTCCCAAATAATATTCTCTGAGAAAAAAAATTCAATCCCTGATACCACTAAACAGTGACCTACTCTTTGTATATTAAAATACTCACACAAATTACAGAAATAAGAAATTTTCTTGTACTATTTCTGCCCTCTCTGTGCCTTAGGGATAATAGTAAGTAGATAACAGTAAGTATAGGTAAAGTATATAAATGATGAGTAGATAGAAGAGAGACAGATAAATGTAGTTGGTCTTTTAACTATCTCTATAGTATGGAAAATAAAGCCACTAATCTAGAGAGTGTGGAGAGAATACTCAAACTACAGCAAGTCTGAGATGCTACAAAATATAAAATGATAGCTCACTTTTAGCTAAGTTATTCTTTTATAGATTGTCTGACATTATGTATTTAAAATAGATATTTATTTATGTATTTATTGCCAATAGCATAGTAAGCTATTTTATTTTCTTGACTTATAGCTAGTCCAATAATATTCAAAAGAAATGTATTTGACACTGATCACCACATAAGATGGTTACAAAACAAGAATATGCTATTAAAAGCTATTAATTTTATAAAGAAATAAACATGCAGGAGGTAATTTTTTTGGTCATCAGAATATATAACTCAATCTATTTTGTCCATATACTAGATCCTTAAGATTCTCTTCTGTACCCCTCTTCCTATCTAACTATAAGTATAGCAGATATAAATGGCATTTAAACCACACAGGAGCAGGGGCTTACTTTACTTGGATGAAAAGCAGGTTATATATTACACATGAGATTTTTTTTTGTTTTTAGATTTTATTTATTTGACACAGAGAGAGAGATTACAAGTAGGCAGGCAGAGAGAGAGGGGGAAGCAGGCTCCCTGCTGAGCTGAGAGCCTGATGCGGGGCTTGATCCCAGGACCCTGAGATTGTGACCTGATCCGAAGGCAGAGGCTTAACCCACTGAGCCACCCAGGCGCCCCACACATGAGATTTATATATTTCTTAGAATCTTGGGTTTGATGGGCTACAAAAAGCACATTCCTCAATTTTTAGGTACAGACCACCTCATGTTTTTGCCTCAGTAACATTTACAACCATGTACCATTCCTTTCAAAACTCCATAAAAAGCAGCACCATCATTTAAGAATTTTATTATTTATTTATTTATTTTGAGTAGGCTCTCTTCTCAGATTTGAAACATTCCTTTGCACAGCATGGGGAACACAAATAACTTTGGTTTTAAAACCACTAAACCTCACGTATGCTCAATGCAATGCACAATGTGCAATGCACATTTATTTTATGACATTTGTAAGTGAACATTATATGGTGCTATCTCCAAATATGGGTTTTTATAGAAATGATAAGAAAGTAAGATGCAGACAGTTGGTAAACTGCCAATTAACAGAAACCAAAATATATAGAAAATGAAAGATTCTGAGAGAATAATGATAACACGGATGAAAATAAATGCAGTATTGTGTGATGTTTCAGACATATAATTTTAAATGAATATAGAATCTCCTCTCATCCTTTATATTTTAAAAATGGGTTCATCCTTTTAAATGAAAGCTTTAAAAATATTTTAGATCTGTATTGTAATATTCATGTTAACATTTAAATATTTGAGTTATTAAGTCCTTAGAAATAAAGTAAAATGAGGAATAAGATTAAAGATTATTACGTTGTTCTTTTTTCTCCCTCAGTTGTATATTTTGTTCAGTGTGCTGACTGCTAGCATAGCTGTTGTTACTCTGAAAATTTTTATGTAATGTTTTTATTATTTCTTGAAGAAATTATTATAACATAAATTATTTGCTAGTAGGAAATTCTCCTTATTTGTATTTTAAACACCTACTTAACCTTTGTAACTCTTTTTTCTTACAATCTCAAGCTGGAGCTGGGAATTTATAAAATTGTAGCTCATTAATATTAGGTGAAGGTTTATAAAAAATTATCTATTTGGTCATGCTTCATCTGGTGTATCATGATACAAAAGTAGCATCATAATCACATATCATATAATAGTGATCTTTAAATATGAACAATTTATCCAGTGATATAGCATTTCTAGTCATCTATCACTCCTGTTTCTCTCCAGCATAAATCATAACTTCCCCAATCCTCAAAACCACTTGTTCATAAGAAACATATTTGGCTATTTCTCCCTGATTGGCTTTTAAGAACTTTGATCCCTTTGCTGCTAAATTTAATGCTTCCCTAATATATTTATTATTTCTATAAACTCTCTTAGTCTTCTCCAAAGTGTTCTTTGGAAACCACCTTGTTTTCTCAAGTTCTTTTGGCAATTCAAACTTTTGCTGTTAGTCTCCTTCTACTTGCTCGTAACAACTAAATGGCTGCTTAATTCAGATTATATAAAAATCCCTTATTCCAAATAGGATATTCTTATTCCCTTTCTGGGTGACTCACAGGAAAGAAGTAAAATATACTTCAATAGCCTTGATTACTTAAAAAAAAAAAAAGGCAGTGTTACCGTATATTCATTGTTTAACTGAAAAGAACTCATGGCTGACCTCTGCTGTAAATCAGTCCTGAGTCCTACTTGGGTTTTTGGAACACCTTGATTTTTTTTTTCCTCAGTTATCAATCCTGGATAAAATTCTAACAAAATATATTTGTAAAGCAGTCTTACATAATACATGAGATTTAATTGAATAGAGAAGTCTTGAATTTTTTAAATTCAAAATAATAAAAAGATTTTTTGGAGAAAAAATAAATTGCCTGAATTTTATCAGTCTGGCTCAAGTTGAAAACTAATTTATGAATAAATAGAAAATGATAAGTAATTATGTAGAGAAATAAGATAAAATAGACAAGGTAAAATAGTTCTTTATAGCAGAAGTGCTTGAGATTCTGATTTTCAATTTAAATTAAGACACCTTTAACCTTAAGAGGAACAAAGTCAGCAAATATACATATAGATTCGGGGTACCTGGGTGTCTCAATGGGTTGATCCTCTGCCTTCGGCTCTGGTCGTGATCTTGGGGTCCTGTGATGGAGCTCCGCATCAGCAGGGTCCTGCTCAGCAGGGTCCTGCTCCCCCCACCCCTCTCTCTGCCTGCTTGTGATCTCTGTCAAATAAATAAATAAAATCTTAAAAATATCTATCTATCTATATATATATGTGTGTATACACACACACACACACACACACACACACACACACACATATATATATATATATATATATATATATATATATATATATACAGATTCACACAACAGACTGATATGAGAGAACAATCCCTGGTGGCCACAGATGATAGGACCTATATTTTTAATATTTTCTTACTGGGCATATTTTTATAATGGAGGCTAAAATGGTATCACTTATTTTGATAACAAATGGAAGTAAATTCAAATGCCTTTGATCCAACAATATTTTTGTATTTTGAAATTATTAAATATATCAAAAGATCTAAAGACGATGGTGCTAATTTCTAGATTTAGGTGTATTTCTGGAAATTCCTGAGGACATCTTGGCCTTTATTAACAATACAAGATCTATGCAGTGATGCTGTCCTACAGTCATCTATCTGATGAAACATTCTATTTTTTCCAGTTCATCTGTCCCTCATCATCTTTGAAATAACCGATTTTTCAGGAAAATAGAGCTTTGGTAATCAGAAAAATAGCACTGTTTATAACATTATTCCATTTGTAAAAGCTGAAAGATACTTCTCAATTATGTAATTTGAGACATAAATTGAGGGAGATTAAAAAATGAGTGATAGGACATGAGAATACTTAAACTTTTGCTTTTGGGTTGGCTCCACTTTTTATTTTGGTGTGTTGTGATTATTAAATTTAGACAAAACAGATGAACATAGAAGAAGGGAAGGAAAAACCGATAAAAACAGAAAGGGAGGCCAGCCATTAACTCTAGAAAACAAACAGGTTGCTGGAGGGGAGGTGAGTGGGGGGATAGGGTAACTGGGTGATGGGCGTTAAGGAGGGCACTAGATATAATGAGCACTGCACATTATTTGCAACTTATGAATCATTAAATTCTACCCCTGAAACTAATAATACACTATACATTAACTAAATTGAATTTAAATAAAAATTTTTAAAAATTTAGAGACAATAGTAAATTAGAGGAAGATGTGACCTAAGTCAACTACATCCAGTACAGTAATTCTATGCAGAGACTCCAAACGAATTATTATTCCTATTTTAACAGTGGAGGTACCCGCATTTTCTCATCACATTTTTATTTGATAATGCCACCAACTACCAATTTACCTACTTCAGCTTAGGCTCTATTCTTAGGTTTAGACCTAGGGGCTGTACATAGGTAACTAATTGCTCTTGGAATTTCTGGTCCCATTATAAATATTTTGAAAGACAATAGTCTTTTCAGTTGTATTGCTTCCCACTTAAATTTAGGGAGTCAGTTGCCTCCCCACTCTTTTCCCCATAGATTATTAAAATCAACTGGTCATAAGGTAATTATTCAAAATGTGAACCAGTTTCCATATTAACTGCATATAGTCAAGACACACCAGGATCCCTTTGTTGAATTGTTTTCCCAATGATCAGTGGGGTTCAATTAATATATGTAATTACATAGGAGAAAGGAATAAAAAGAAAAATGCTCACAGATTTCTCTCAAAGTCTGGCTCTTTGCCTTCAATGCAGGGTTGAGTGAGAAATATGGCAGTAAGCCAAACTGTCCTTCTTCCAAAATCAGCCACAATAGAATCTGCTGGATTGAAATAGAACATTAGGAGTTTAGTTTGGCACTCAGTACTTTCGGCCAGTTCTATATTTGTGACATGATTTACTGGGCCAATCGCCCAAAGAAGCTCTGTGTCTGACTGCCCAGTTTTGAAATACAGAGAAGAGTTCATGACCACCATGCTTTGTAAACCTACATTTCTGAAAATTATGTTTCTTTATTTAAAAAGGCTGTGAGATAGCCAGATGTGTGTATTGGGGAAAATCAACCATTTTGTGAAAAGGCTTTTGTGCACAATTTCTAAAAACCATCAGTATCACTTGAATTGGTTACACATTGCTTTCTGGCAGAGTAATTTCTGTATTTATATAGTTGGCTAAAAATGATCAGCATTGAAATTTCATTCAAAGATTCTACAAATGTATCCTTCGTGATACTGTGTTTTATTAAATACGCTGTTAGGAAAACTAGGTGGCCCAGTGGAAAGAACATGAACTTTTTATCAGATATGAATCCAAATTTGTTCACACGCTTGCTATGAAAGTATGGACAAATTTATTAACTAAATTTCTCAAGATTTACTTTTCTAACCATTTGTAAAATTGACTCATTGGGTGGTGGTAAGATTACATGAGTTAACCTATGCAAACCCTGACTGCAATATCCTATAAGTTACTGTTACTTTACCCACTTTTAAATTAAGGAGATTAAAACTTGAGCAATTTTTTAATGGTCAGAAAGGAGACAGGTGGCCACACTCATGTTTAAATGTAGACAAGGTGACCCCCAAACCCAAAATATATCTAAACAAGTATTATCCCTTCTAATATCACCTTACTTATCTGTTCATCGACATCCTAATTACCATTTTAATGTCATTGGTATCATTTTCTCATAGTCATTGGATTCATTAAATTATCATGCAATTATCACTGTTGTCATCATTGTAAACATAAATTCTCAAAATGTAGAACACCATTCATTATATAGTTCTACAACCTCCTAGCCTCGTTAACTTCGGCAAATTACAACTTTTCTAAATATCATTTTTCTCATTTTCAAATAGGAAGTGTTATTTTTACCTTCATCACAGTGTCACTGTTAAGTTTAACTTAAAATATTTGAGTGACTATTTGGAGGAATAAATATATATGGTTATTGTAAAATGTGATTAGCAGTAAAAATTTGATTATCAATAGGATGAAGAATAACTCTTTTTTTTTTTTTTTTAAAGATTTTATTTATTTGACACACAGAGAGAGAAATCACAAGTAGGCAGAGAGGCAGGCAGAGAGAGAGGGGAAAGCAGGCTCTCCACTGAGCAGAGAGCCCGATGCGGGGCTTGATCCCAGGACCCTGAGATCATGACCTGAGCCAAAGGCAGAGGCTTAACCCACTGAGCCACTGAGGCACCCTGAAGAATAACTCTTAAAGAGTATTTGGCCTCAACAGGTGTTAAATAATGACAGTTTTTACTAAGTTCTTTTAGATTTGAATTTAAGTTCATTTTCAAGCCAAAATTCACCAAGTTTAAACCAGTATAGTATAATTTAAAAAGCACTAGATAGGCGTCAAAAAATTCTAAGTTGAGGTCTTAGCATTACCACTAACAAGTTACAGGATCATTTGTTAAAGCTGTAACCAGTCTGAACCTCATTTTCATCAAGATCTTTATATATGTAAGTAGAAACTTCCCTACTTACCTCCGAGAATGGTGGAAAGTATTATGCTAATAAAAATATAAACTGAAATCCAATATCGAGGTAACACTACTTGGGATATAAATTATTTCTAATAGACACTGTTCTAGTTTTTTGGGTGGAAGTAGGGAAGATGACTAGACATGTCTCTGGATCAAATCCTGTGAGTGATGAGTCTGATTAGTACACAAATTTTTACACAAATAGAAATAGAAATATGACCATAAATTATACCACAAATAGTAGTACTCTTGCAATTGTCACAAATCTAAAAGTAATCTAGAAGACTAGTAGTAGTTATCTCTGTATATGAATAAGTAAGGTATTAATAATTTTTATTAATTAGAATTCACAAAGCAAAACAAGCTAATGGGTAGATAATAAACTTCTCTTTTTAGTGTAAAAAAGTATTTAGTCTTCATTTATGCAAATGCTCCTAATGAGGACAGTGCTGATTGAGTATTTTGACCCTTTGTACATCACATTTTTCCAAGGCAAAACTCTACTTGCCCTCTTTCTCATTATACTTTTATTTAAAATTGATTCATACTCAGAACTGAAGGTGAAGAAACCTGGACATTCATTTAGATGATTAATTAGGAAGAAAAATTGTATTCAGTCTGAAAAAAGTGATGCACAACTGCAGCACCCATTCAACATTGGCTGAAAATGAGATGTGATTCCCAGAAGTATGATTTGTTTCCCCGGAAATGAAGGAATTACTATCATGCTTAGACTTCAGCTGACTGAGCTGACTTTATTGCACTGGCAAGACATCCCCAGTGTAGTTGTGACATTGGCTTATAAGAACCGGATTTACTTAAAGAACAACATTCAATTCAACATTGAAACTGATTTACTGACACCCTTATGTAAGTGAACAGATGGAATAAACTTTTTCTAAGAAAAGAATACTAATATATACCTGTCTCTTATTAGGGTTGAATATTTTATCTGCTTTAAAAGTTAACAGGCTAGGAGTATGTGCTAAGCGTAAGATTTTGGCTTGATTTTGGCTCAGGTCATGATCTCAGGGTCTTGTCACCAAGCCTCACATTGGGCTCTGTGCTCAGAGCAGAGTCTGCTTGTCCCGCCTCCTCCCCTGACATGCTCTCTCTCTCTCTTTCTTCAATAAATAGATAAATAAATAAATGAACAAATAAAAATAAGTAAGATCTTTAAAATGTAATAGACTAGATTTTAGAAATAGAAATTTCATAGATGTCCTTCATATTTTTCTACCTACAGATTGCCCATCTAATACATGTAATCCCTGTGATAGTTTTAAGTAATTAAGAAATCTACTTTCCGTGTCTTCCATTGAATTTAATAAATAAATAATATAACCCTACTTTGTGCTGCATTGGTAATACACAGAATTAGTATTTTCACTAGTGTTTACTTTTAGGCTTTATTTCCGGGTATATAGCTGTGAAACAATTAGGGAAGCAAGTCTTCGTTATGGTAGAAAAAGTAATAAGCTGTGATTGGATCATTTTAAGAAAGTTTCTCTAACAAAAATATATTGTTATAATAGTAAGGCAAGACTGCAGGAAGTTTGCCTAACAAATAACTGGAAACTTTAGAGCACTAAAATATGAAGGGAGTAAAAGGAAATAAATCACATTTATAGTTTGAGGATATTACAAACTGAGGTAAACCAACTTTGGTAATTACATTTACCACTTTCTTTTGTCAAGTGTCAAATTAAATAACGACAAGTGAAAGATAAAATTATCTTCCCTCCCCCTACCTAAATCTTCTATCAACTAGAAGCATATCGAGAATGAGCTTTTGACACACAATAACATGTATTTAGCAAGAAGGCAAAAACAAACAAAAACTACCGTATAACCTGTAATTTTGACAAAACCCCAACTCTGTCATGTTATCACACTGAAAAGCACCTTGTTTGGAAGATATATTTGAGATTATTAGGGCAATATTATAGATGCCAACTTAAGCTAACATTTTAATTTTTGTGAAAATCTTCTTACTGGATAACCATACAAGACTGGATGGGGGATCTAGGCCCAGGGTATTATTCTGAAGGGCCAGCTTCTGATTCTTAGAGTCTTTAAATATTATCCATGGAAGATAATAGTGCTTGAACAATATTTGCATTCAAACCACATACCTTGAACACTATTTAAATTGAGAAAAAACGTATAAGATGAATTATGTTAATTAAGAAATTCTAGACTGCTGGTCAGAGATACAGTTGAGCTGTGACTTACTCAGGTCTTTGAATCCCAAATAAAAATGCCTAGAATATATATTTTTTTCTTCAGTTTACTTCAGATATGAACTACTCAACTAAAGTTTGTACATGGAAACTAATTTAGTTCCATATATAACTATAGTTAATACTAACATTTCAAAAAGAAAATTTCAAACAATATAGTTTTAACCACCTAAATATTTCAGTATGATTCTCTAGAAAATTTAAACATCCTCTTATATGGTGAAGTTTACATTCTCACAAACTTAATGGTGATTTAGTAATAATTCATTACATATTCCAACTATAGTTTTCTCCCAAAATTATCTTTATAGCTCATTTTCTGTATTAAGATCTAATTTAGGATCAATCACATTTGATTGTTAGATATTTCCAGACTCTTTACATTTTTAATATTAGTTGTTGAAGGGAGCAGATGCATCCTACTGTCCTATTTTAGTGAAGATAGAATTACCCAATTCTCTATAATTCTTATAAATTGGGAAGCCAAAACAATGGACTTCATTAGATTCAAATTAACTTTTCCTAAAATTGTATTATTTAATTGCATATGTATGATATTTAATGCATAACTTTGCATTAAATGTTAAATTATATTTGGTCACCCCAATATGAGTGATGCTGAGATTGGGCAATTGATGCAATGATGACAGTTTGATTCCTTCTTCATGTATTGTTTTTCCTTTTGTTATCAAAACATACCTTAGCATCACATGAATATCCAACACCCTTTTCTCTCCCTACTCAACAATTGCCAGTGCCACTTGATGGCACTTGCCTAAGTTAATGATCATTTCAGGAGTTGAGATAAAGTGGTTTTAAAAAAAAAGATTTTATTTATTTATTTGAGAGAGAGAGAGATAGTGAGAAATAGCAGGAGTGGTGAGGAGAGAGAGAAGCAGAACCCCCGCTGAGCAGGGAGCCCTAGGCCCGGCTCAATTCCAGGACCCTGTAGGGCAAGGCAACCTACTTAACCAACTGAGCCACCCAAATACCCCGAGACATAGTGATATTTATTTATTTATTTATTTATTTATTTATTTATTTTAAAAGATTGTATTTATTTATTTGACAGAAAGATATCACAAGTAGACAGAGAGGCAGGCAGAGAGAAAGAGGGAAGCAGGCTCCCCACTGAGCAGAAAGCCTGATGTGGGGCTTGATCCCAGGACCCTGAGATCATGACCTTGGCCCGAAGGCAGAAGCTTAACCCACTGAGCCACCCAGGGCTCCCAACATAGTGATTTTTAAAAGAAATCTATAACTTAATCTATAGTGATTAACTTTTATCTCTAAAGTAGACTTCACTGGCTGTGCAGAACTATTCATTTATATGGGGATGCACTTTGTACCAAATAGGAATGATAATGATCAGTTCCTTACTTAGAGTTCCCCCAAAACTGTTACCTAGTAATCATAATTTTTTAACATATCTTCTTTATTTCTGCTTTGTGATAGACAATTTAGACTGCTCTCAAAATTATTTTAATTGTTAAAATGTCCATATTCCCCCAAATATCTATAGATTCAATGCAATCCCTATCAAAATACCAACAGAATTTTTCACAAAACTAGAACAAATATTCCTAAAATCTATATGGAACAGCTAAGGATCCCACATAGCCAAAGCAATCTGGAGAAAGAAAAACAAAACTGTAGGTATTACAATTCCAGGTTACAAGATATACTATAAAGCTGTAGTAATCAAAACAGTATCATACTGGCACAAAACTAGACAGATCATTAGAACAGAACAGAGAGCTCATAAATAGATCCATGATTATATGGTAAATTAATTTATGACAAAGGAGGAAAGAATATCCAATGGGGAAAAGACAGTCTTTTCAATATATGGTACTGGAAAAACTGGACAACTATAAATAAAAGAATGAAACTGTACCACTTATAAACACCATACATAAAAATAAGCTCAAAACAGATTAAAGACCTAAATGTGAGACCTATGAGACCTATGAGATTGAAGACCTAAATGTGAGACCTGTAAGAAACTATAAAAATCCTAGGAGAGAATACAAGCACCACATGTCTCTTAAGGCAAGGGAAACAAAAGCAAAAATCAACTTTCGGGACTGCATCAAAATAAAAAGTTGCTGCACAGCAAAGAAAATAATCAACAAAAGAAAAAGACAACCTACTAAATGAGAGATCTACTAACTCAAGTGCTTTTGTATCTAAAGGAGACAGTTTTCCTAACCTAGCATACTGGAAGTGCTGGTCTAACCTAATGTGGATAAGGAATCAGGAATATTTCATCACATAAATTTAGATTGACACACTGATTTTCCCAATATAAACCTGTTAATGGTGTCAGTAAGGTTTGACAAAGATCATTGCTCTGTAAAATTATGAAACTGATTACTGATATCCAACGTGAGGTCTTCTCTCGAACAGTTGATGTAATTCACGAAGTTTTAAAAACTGAACATGGTAGAAAATATATAAATACTGAACTATTCACACCATTTGGTGTTGTATAACAGTCCCAGAACACTGGGCAAATCCACATTCTACTAGGACAGGGATTCTATCACATGGCTTGACAAGAATATTACTTGCATCCTAAAATACAGTATTATCACATTTGTCTACAGTCAACTCTAAAAATATTTGTCAGAGTAGATAATTGTGTTGCATCAAACCTCCAAGATAAAGTTACATGATCATTTTTTGTATCAAACTGTCAAAGTCTGTTTTTATTTTTGTGATAGAATTTAATATTAGATTTGCTTTTATAATAATAGAACACCTGGTATCTAAGTTGTGAGGAAAAGGAACCATGCCCAAACCTACCTTTAATTATATGAGATTATTGATCTACCAAAAGAACACAACAGTAATGATCAAATTGGGTCTGATAAATTAGCAGCAGTGCACAGAAATATTAGTAATGCATAAGGCTGAACAGTATGAAAAGACTTCCTCTGAATTTTTAAAGATGTACTTAACTTTTTTAAAAGATTTTATTTATTTATTTGAGGATGAGAGAAAGAGAAAGCATGAGATGGGGAAGGTCAGAGAGAGAAGCAAACTGACCCTTGACCAGGAAGCCCGATGCGGGACTCTATCCCAGGACTTCAGGATCATTACCTGAGCTGAAGGCAGTTTACTCATCCAACTGAGTCACCCAGGCACCCAGAATGTACTAAATTAAAAGAATTAGATTATATCTGTGGAGGCCAAGAAAAACAAGGCTGTACCCACCTCGAGTCTAGCCCTAACATAAGTGCAGCCATCTTGATGTTCCAGATTATCACAAAGTATTTCTTGGGTTCTGACCTACTCAGGTTAGCACTTTAAACAGTCCCTCTCTCCTTTATGATTGATTTAAACCCCTGGACTCAGCTGCCTCTGTCTTTCATAACTCCCCTACACATTCCCCAACTGACCAGTGTTGACCCGAGTAGGTAGGGACAACTCTACTCCCCTCTTCAGCAGGAAGAAGTTACAGAAGATGAGACCTTCCACCTTCAACAACCTTAAAGATTTAAGGGTCAAAATTGTTCAGGGGGGAATGTGGAGGCCGAGAAAATTAGGGCCATCCCACCTCAAGTTTAGCTGATATGGGAAACAGAGGCAGAAGAAAATCATTAAAATTCCTTACCTACTGACAAGCCCTTGAAACAGACAGAATGGCTCTCCCCTGGGGACTTAACTGCCCTCACCTTGAGATTTGGACAATCCTAGCCTGACCAACCTCATAACCCAACAGGTCCGACCAGGATCCTGTATGTCTACTTTAACAATTCCTTTATCTCTAAACCTCCAAGATAGTGTCAAGAATCATTCCAAGTATATGACTCACTGATACACATCTAAAGGGTCTCACGAGAAGATTTTTATTATTGGTAATAAATAACCTTTCTCCCAACAACAGCTATCCCCTCAAGGTCCTGGAGACCTTACTTCCAAAAATCCTTGGAGACTTACATCATCCATAATCCCCTTTGTCCTCACCCACCGCCGAGTCCACCCCTACTCTGCCTTTAAAAACTCTGGCTGTAATCTGGTTCGGGGTCCAAGTCCCTACTCCGCTGTGTCGGGTATACTTGGGCCCAAGCTTCAGCTTGTCAAATAAACCCTCGTGTGATTGCATTGGTGCTTGGCTCCTTGGTGGTCTCTCGGATGTGAAAACTCGGGCATAACAATATCCAAATGCAATAGACTACTGGATGCTTAAAAAGTTCTACAGCCCTCTCATCTGACCAACAGAGTATCATATCAGAGCTAAAGCAATAATTTCGAGAAAAGTATTCAGACATTCTCAGTCACCATTTATTTGAAGCAATAATGGTAATTTCAAAGAGAATATATTCTTTTGTGCAGTATTTCAGTTTAGGTGAAAACCCAGAAATTACATCACTTATATTTCCAGAACATCTTTGATTCTGGCTCCTAAAATGACACTGTTTCACTGATAAAAGTGTAATATTTGTGATTTTATTTAGGCATACCTTATTAAACATATTTATTATCAGAAAGAAAACATTACAGAATCACATTACATTACTGTAAGGACCTTATTACCAGATTTAAGGATGTCAATATAACGTAATAAAATCACCTTTAAAATGATAAAAGGAATGAAACATTTTACTAGAAAGCTCATGAAGAGCATAAGAGGGAAGCACTAGAGATAAATAACGTATGCAATGATTTAATAAATGTTATATTTAATGTTATTAGTGGTAAGTTTCCAGTCATGCCCTGTTTTATTTAAAAGTTTATAAGCCAAGATAGCCAAAAGATAGCCAAGGATTTCTCAAATTTTATCCTTTATTGTATATATGCAGCAATATATAAAGGGGAAAAGAGTGTTACATATTCTCCTTTACAACTCTCACTATTTTTTGGAACAAGTTTAGAATACTATAGTTATAATATCTATCTATGAATATAAATCAGTATTAGAAACAGAAGCCATACGACTATCAATTTTCTTCAATGGAGAAACAAAATGGATAATTGCTTCATCTACCACATTTTATTAACTCTAAGACACATTTAATCATAAATGTTCCTTTCTATAAATTTACCGCAGTGTATGAGGATAATGCAAATGAAACTATAACCCAATTCTTTCTTTTTCTTCATGAATGCTGATTACAAGTTTGTCTTTTTTTTTTTTTTTTTTTTCCTGCTGTAATTCCAAGGCATAGACCCCAGGCTGTTGAGCATGGTTTGATATTCCTCAAACCAAGGGTATTGAGATTTCAATATATAACGGGACCTGTGCTGGACCTCCAGGGAAGATAGCAGAGTAGAAGCATCCCAAGCTCACCTTAACCCATAGATGTACTTAATACCTACGTCTGTATAATTAACCCAGAAAATGACCCACCCGAACACTGGCAGAACAGACTCCACAACCAAACATAAAGAGGAGGCCACATTGAAAACAGTAAGAAGGACAGAGATGTCAGTAACCTGCTGACTCAGGAGTCTGTCCCCAGGAGGAAGGGCCAATGCAAACACAGAGAAGAGTGAAGAGCAGACCTCATATTAAGCACCACAGGCATGGGGGACCTGCACTGGGAAGAGCAATCCCTGTAACATTGGCTATAAAATCCAAAAGTTTTAACTTTTTGAGTTCATATAATTTGTGGGGCTTACCACCTAGAAATGTAAAAATCAGCAGACTTGGTTCTGGGATAGACAGAGGGCAATAGGAAACTGAGTATCTGACCTTAAAAAGACAACATAACAAACAACCCCACTGTGATACAACATAGAAATAGCAGTTTGAAAGACACCTGGGGTATATGGCAAGGAGATTCATTTGCTAATGTCAGAACATGTGCAGGTGAGGCAGGGATCTTTAGATTTCTCTGAGAATAAAAGAGTTCTTTCCCTCTCCCAATCCCCAGCCTAGATACAATTGCTGGAACTAGTGTGAATACTCTCCAACCATCTTGCTAATAGTGCTCCATACCCTAGCATTTTCCTGCTAACATGCCATCTCAGTAGTTTTCCAAAACAGCTCCAGGTCTGCTCCTACAGCAGATCCATGCAACATTAACACAATGTGACCTGCCCCCATGCTTTCCTATAGAGCTACTCAATCCAAACTGCCTTTGACAGGAGTCCATGTAAAGCAGTACCACATACTTGCCATTGTGCAAAAAGCCACCACAAAGGCCAGAACCACTAAAAAGTGACTCCTGCCCATGGGAAAGGAAAGATAACCACACACACAGTCCAGCTGTAGCCCCAGCAGTGGGCTGGGAGCAGATATCAGGTCTGACTGCAGTCCTCACCAACCAAAAAAACAAACAAACAAACAAAAAAAAACACATAGGAAAGAACTAAGGGAAAGCATCCTGCTCTATGTGACCATGGCTCTGGAAAATGCCTGTTCTGACTCAACTCAAGCCCAACACAGCCCCAGACTGGTTCACTAAAAACACAGGGCCACCTTGGGCTTGAGTTGAATCAGACAAAACCTACCACAATAGGCAAAAAGAGCCATGGCAGGTGACTGGACTGAGGCAAGCATAGCTCAGTCAACACAGTAGGGCATGCGTAATACACATAAGAGACACCCCTGAAGCACCAGGTTTGGTTCTAGTGAACAGGAGACACTGCACTAGAGGACACTACAGGACTTTTTCTTCATTAAGCCACTACTTTCAAGAGCAAGAGATGTAGCTGACTTTCCTAACACATAGAAACAGACACAGAGACAAAATGAGACACAGGAAAATGTCCCAAAGGAAAAAACGAGATATAAATCACAGCAAGAGAACTAGGTTAGACAGAGATAGGTACCACCCTGATAGAGAATTTAAAGTAATGTTCATAAAGATACTCACTGGACTTGACAAAAGAGTGGAAGATCTCATTGAGACCCTCAAAAAAGAGATATAAAACATAAAGAAGAACCAATAAGAGATGAATAACTCAGTAACTGAAATTAAAAATTCATTAGAGGGAATGGATAGTAGACTAGAGGAAGGAGAAGAACCAATCAGTGACCTGGACAACAGAGTAATGGAAAGCAATCAAGCAATAAAAAGGATAAAGAAAAAAGAATAACAAAATATGAGAATAGTTTAGAGGAACTCAATGACACCACAAATTGCAGTAACATTTGCATTATAGGCAACTCAGTAGGAGTAGGAAGAGAAAAGTGTGTAGACAATTTATTTGAAAAAACAATAGTTGAAAACTTTCTGAATCTGGAATAAATCCAGATCCAAGATGCAAAGAGATCCCCCAATAAAATCTATCCAAGGAGGTCCACACCAAGATGCATAGTAATTAAAATGGAATGAAGAGGGGCGCCTGGGTGGCTCAGTGGGTTGGGCCACTGCCTTCGGCTCGGGTCGTGATCTCAGGGTCCTGGGATCGAGTCCCACATCGGGCTCTCTGCTCAGCAGGGAGCCTGCTTCCCTCTCTCTCTGCCTGCCTCTCTGCCTACTTGTGATCTCTCTCTGTCAAATAAATAAATAAAATCTTTAAAAAAAAATAAAAAAAAAATAAAATGGAATGAAGAACTAATAAAACAAAAATTTTAAGAGAAGCTAAAAAAACAAAGACAACAACAACAACAAATGGTTACATAAAAGGGAAACCTCCAAAGCCTATTGGCTGATTTTCTGCAGAAATTTTGTAGGCTGAAAGAGAGTGCCATGATATATTCAAAGTGTTGAAAGAAAAACAAACAAACCAAAAAACCCACCTGCAACCAAAACTACTTTATTCAGCAAGGCTATCATTCAGAATGCAAGGAGAGATAAAAAGTTTCCCAAATAAAAGTTAAAGGAGTCCATCACTACCAAGTCAGCCATACAAGAAGATGTTGGGGTTAATGTAGAGTATGAAACCATCCATACGTGGCTTGCTAAAATGTAACATGGAGGCTGCTGCGGGTGATGTAAGGTTTCAGAGAAGGGCATAGGCCTTTGGAGTGCCGAGGCTTGTGTGACCTCACTCTGCTGTAAGAATGTGATAGGTCCAATTCTCCAAAGCTTCCTTAGCCCAAATAGCTGCCCCGGTGATCTAAGAGATATATGCATCGTCCCTAAAACCATGTTTAGCAGAACTAATAGAACAAGCTGATCAGCACACTGTATCTTTTCAGTAATCAGACTTCTATTTTCTGTAAGGTTCCTTGCCACATCTCACTTGCTTGAGAAACAGAGTCATAAAGGTTTATGATTATCTGGAAGCATAAATAAAGGTGAGAGAAAGAAGAGCAAAGGGTCTTTGTGTCTGAGTATTAACCCCCTTGTGTTCTCCTCTCTTTCACTGCAAAATCTGGAGTAATCCTTCATGCATTGGTACAGGGATTGCTGGCCATTCATAGCAAGAAATCTTAAATGGGACTCTTTGAATGGAAAGGAAAGACAATAAGTAGGAGTAAGAAAAGTAGGAAGCACAAAAAGAGTAACATTAAGTATCTCTACAAAAATATACAAGGGATTCACAAAATAGAGATGTGAAGTATGATACCATATACCTAAAATGTGGGGGTGGGGAGAAGGACAGAGGAATAAAAATTTAGCGCTTTTAGAATGGGTTTGAACTTAAGTAACCATCAAATTAACACAGACTGATCTATGCATATGATATTATATATAAAATCAATGGTAACCACATATCAAAAACTGGTAAAATACACGCAAAAAAAAAAAAAAAAGGAATCTAAGTATATCGTTAAAGAAAGCCAGCAAACTATGAAAGAAAAGAGGAAAAAAAAACAAAAAAAGTACAAAAACCACTGTGAAACAAATAACAAAATGACAGTAAGAACATATCTATCCATAATTACTTTGAATGTAAATGGACTTAATTTTCCAATCAAAAGACATAGGGTAAAGGAATGGAAAAAAAATGCAAGACCCATTTATATGCTACCTACAAGAGACTCATCTCAGACCTAAGACACATGCAGATTGAAAGTGAGGGGATGGACATACACTTATCATGCAAGTATAAATGAAAAAAAGCTGGGGTAGCAATACTTGTATTGGACAAAATAGATATTAAAGACTGTAGCAAGAGACAAAAAAAGGACAATATAAAATCTTAAGAAGAATAATCCAACAATAAGATATAACAGTTGTAAATATTTATGCACACAACATAGGAGCACCCAAATACATAAATTAGCTATTAACAAACACAAAGGAAGTAATCAATAGTAATACAATAATAGTAGGGGACTTCAGCATCCCACTTATTTCAATGGATAGGTCATCCAAACAGAAAATCAACAAGAAAACTGTCTCTTTCAATGACACATTGGACCAGATGTTTCTATTAGATATGTTCAGGAAATTCCATCCCCAAACAGTGGAAAACACATTCTTTTCAAGTGCACGTGGAACATTTTTCAGAACAGAGCACATGTTAGGCCACAAAATGAATCTCAACAAATTCCAAAGGATCCAAGTCCTACCATGCTTCTTTTCTCACCAAAACACTATGAAACTAGAAATCAACCACAAGAAAATCTGAAAAGAACACAAATACATGGAGGTTAAATAACCTGCTCCTAAACAATGAATGGATCAACCAAGAAATCAAAGAGGAAACTAAAAAAAAATACATGGTACAAATGAAAATGAAAACACAATGGCAGCAAAAGCTATTCGAAGAGGGAAGTTTATAGCAATACAGGGTTAATGCAAGAAGCAAGAAAAATCTCAAAAAACCTAACCTTATAGCTATGGAAGCTGGAAAAACAAGAACTGAAAAAACACCCCCAAACCAGTAGAAAGAAGGAAATAATAAAGATTAGAGCAGAAATAAATGAAATAGAAACTTAAAAAAATACTAGAACAGATCAGCAAAACCAGGAACGGATTCTTTAAAAGATCAACAAAATTGATAAAGCTTTAGTTCGATTCATAAAAAAGAGGAAAAGAAAACAGAAAGAGGGAGAGACAGAGAGAGAGGACTCAAAATCAGAAATGAAAGAGTAGAAATAACCATTGACAGCACAGAAAAGAAAGGATTTAAGAGAATACTATGAAAAATTTATATGCTAACAAATTTAGACAACCTAGAAGAAATGGATAAATTTCTAGAAACATAAAGCCTTCAAAAACTGAATCAGGAGAAATAGGTTATTTGAACATATTGATTACCAGTAACTAATTTTAATCAGTAATCAATAAATTCCCAGCAAACAATAGTCCAAGACCAAATGGCTTCACAAGTGAATTCTACCAAACATTTAAAGAAGACCTAGTATCTATTCTTCTCAAACTATTCCAACAAGCAGAAGAGGAAGGAAAACAACCCAATTCATTCTATGAGGCCAGCATTACCCTGACACCAAAAACAGTTGAAAACAATTAAAAAAAAGAAAAGAAAAAGAGAGAGAATTACAGGCCAACATCTCTAAAGAACATTGATGCAAAAGTCCTCAACAAAATATTAGTAAACTGAATCCAAAAACATATTAAAAACATCATTCACCCCAATCAAGTGGAATTTATTCCTGGGTTGCAAGAGTGGCTCAATATTCACAAAACAATCAAATGTGATACATCACAGCAAAAGAGAAAGGATAAAAACCATATGATCATTTTAATAGATGCAGAAAAAGCATTTGACAAAGTACAACTTCCATTCATGATAAAAACCCTCAGCAAAGTAGGTTTAGAGTGAACATACCTCAGTATAATAAAGGCTATATATGAAAAACCCAAAACTAAACTAACATCACTCTCAATGGGGAAAAACTGATAGCTTTTCCCCTAAGGCCAGGAGCAAGATAAGGGTGCCCACTCTCACCATTTTTATTCATCAAAGCCTGGAAATCCTAGCCACAGCAATCAAACTACAAAAAGGAATAAAAAGCATCGATGCTGGTAAGGAAAAAGTAAAACTTTCACTATTTGCAGATGACATGACTGTATATAGAGAAAACCCTAAGGACCCCATCAAACACTACTAGAACTGATAAATGCATTCAGTAATATTGCAGGACATAAATTCAATATACAGAAATTTGTTGCATTTCTATACACTAATAATGAAATAGCAGAAAGAGAAATTAAGAAAATAGTCCCACTTGTAATTGCATTCAAAATCATAAAATACCTTGGAATAAAGTTAATGAAAAAGGTGAAATGCCTGTACTCTGAAAAGTATAAAACATCAAGGAAAGATATCAAAGACGACAAATGGAAAAATCTTGCATGTTTATGGATTGGAATAACAAATATTGTTAAAATTTCCATACTACCCAAAGAAATCAACACATTTAATGCAATCCCTATAAAAATACCAATAGCATTTTTCATAGAACTAGAACAAACAATCCTAAAATTTGTATGGAAACATTAAAGACCATGATAGTAGAAGCAATCTTGAAAAAGAAAAACAAAGCTGGGAGTTTCACAATTCCAGACTTCAAGTTATATTACAAAACTGTAGTAATCAAAACAGTATGGTACTGACACAAAAATAGACACACAGATTGGTAGAACAGAGCAGAAAGTCCAGAAATAAATCCACAACTATATGCTTAATTAACCTTCAACAAAGGAGGCAAGAATATGCAATGGGAAAAAAAGACAGTCTTTTCAGCAAATGGTGTGGGGAAAACTGGGCAGCTGTATGCAAAACAATAAAACTGGATGACTTTATTACATCATACACAAATATAAACTCAAAATGGATTTAAGGACCTACATATGAAACTGGACACAAGAAAAATCCTAGAGAGAACGCAGGCAGTAATTTCTCTGACATCGGCAGTAGCAGCATTTTTCTAGATATGTCTCCTAAGGCAAGGGAAATAAAGGCAAAAATATACTTTTGGACTACATAAAAATAGAAATCTTCTGCACAGCAAAGAAAGCAATTGACAAAACAAAAAGACCACTTACTGGGGCTCCTGGATGGCTCAGTCATTAAGCATCTGCCTTTGGCTCATGTCATATCCCAGGGTTCTGGGATTGAGCCCCACATCAGGCTCCCTGCTTGGGAAGCTTGTTTCTTCCTCTCCCACTCCCCCTGCTTGTGTTACTTCTCTCACTGACTCTATCTCTCTGTCAAAAAAAAAAAAAAAAAAAATCCTAAAAAAAAAAAAGAGTCTACTGAATAGGAGAAGATATTTGCAAATGACAGATCTGATAAAGGGTTAATATCTACAATATATAAAGAACTTATACAACTCATTACCAAAAAACAAAAATTACAATTTAAACATGAGGAGAAGACATAGACATTTTTTCCGAGACATTCAGATGGCCAACAGACACATGAAAAGATGCTCAACATCACTAATCATCATGCAAATGCAAATCAAAAGCACAATAAAATATCACCTTATACCTGTCAGAATGGCTAAAATCAGAAAGACAAGAAACAGCAAATGCTAGCAAAGATGTGAAGGAAAAGCAACCCTTGTGCACAATTGGTGGGAATGCAAACTGGTGTAGCCACTGTGGAAAACAGTATGAAGGTTCCTTGAAAAATTAAAAATAGAATTGTCACATGATCTATAAATTCTACTATTGGATATTTACCCAAAGAATAGGAAAACACTAATTTGCAACATTATTTATATGCCTATGTTCAATGCAGCATTGTTTAAAATAGTCAAAATATGGAAGCAACTCAAACGTCCATTATAGATGAATGAATAAACATATACACAAATGTGTGTATGTGCGGACCCCCCCCACACACATACAGGAATATTACTCAGCCAAAAGAAAAAAAAATTTATCATTTGCAATAACATGTATGGATATAGAGGGTATAATACTGAGTGAAATAAGTCGGTCAGAGAAAGACAAATACCATATAATTTCACTTATATGTGGAATTTAAGAAACAAAACAAATGAATAAAGAAAATAATGAGAGAAACAAAAACAAATTGAAATATAGAGAACTTTTGGTTACCAGAGGGGACATGGTGTTGGGGCTGGGAGAGGGATTGGTGAAATAGGTGAAGGGGTTTAAGACTATACTAATCACAAAGAGCACTGAGTATCATGCAGAACTGTCAAATTACTATACTGTACATCTGAAAATTGCATGACACTGTATATTAATTATACTGGAATAAAATATAATTTAAAAAACAAATATTGGAAAGCAAAAACAAAACGAAAGAACAGGACCTGTGTTATTGTATGTCATCTCTTACCAAATCCCATAATCTGCTTCTTTTAGGAGTAGGGCTGTTCTTCTTTATCTATACAGCCAAAATCACCAAAATCTGTCTTTCTTCTACACTCTGACATCTAGTTTCTCTAAATCACTGTGTTCTGCCCTAAAATACAGTGGGTCAAGAGAAGTCCATGTTTCTTGCACTGTTCCTGTTTCTGCAAATCTTCACAAATAAATGCTTCTTTAGGAGGGTAGTACATGTGTTTTATAAATTTTTACCTTAGTTTTGGATAGAAATATTATAATTATTGAATGAACAACTTTAAATTTCAAAGATTTTTTCATATACCAATTAGGACACATATAAATAAAAAATGCGTACATGAAAATGATTAAGAAATTGCTAAATATTCTCTCTCATTCATAGCCTAAATGTTCTATATTAATGTTTCTATTCATAGTCAACAATTTCATTTGTTTCCACACAATGCATTAGTCTTTGCCCTCAAGAACATTGGTTATCCAGCTTTTTCAGACAAGTACTTAATTTTTGTCTACAGAATTTATTTCTGAGCCACTGAAACCCATTTTTAAACTTAGATGTTGGCATTATATAAGTATGTTTTATTTTTACTATACTCATAATTTTTTTTTCCTGAGAAAATTACTTATTGCTGAAATTTAAGCCACTGGTATAAAACCAGTGGGATATTTTAACAAACTGATAACCTAAAGAATATATAATTTTTCACAGTAATCTCTGTCTCTCTCTTTTATTCAGATATTACTAGAAATTTGACAATTTCCTATTTCAATTTTTCCCACAGCCAGACACTGGAAATTCTTTTGCATATTTCAGAGTAAGAAGATAGCTTTCCTACTTGGGAGCATCTTCCTTTCTAAGTCCCAGAAAGTATTTGCTTGTTGCTTTCATGAAAATTTGAAATTGCAGCCACATTCCTCCAACGATGAATATTTGCTTCACTAATGTCTTATTTATGCCCTGCGGTTCTGCTTCTGTGCCTCTGCATACACAATAACATTTTGTGTTTCAATGCTGAGACATAGTTGAACATTTTAAAAGACATTTAAAATGGTAATCAAACTTGACATGTGTAGTTCCAATAATGCACATGATTCAATTGAAGTAATTACAATATGAATAGCTGAGACCAAGGTCATACATGGCAGGTAATGACAGCTCTGTCATAACTGCTAACAGTCTTATGGTGATTATAAGACTATAACAATTGTGACAACAATTGTCAGATGCATCCCACATTACTAAGACTAAAATGTGCAAAAATACATTTCTTAGTGTCAATGAAATATTTACTTAGAATCAATGAAATAAGTTTTTACATATTTTAGGTAAAGGTTTTATCCTAGAATACAGATATAATTGCTTCTACTCTTAATTTTTTCTACTAAATCATGGTACTTTTTGTTGAGAATACAGTTGCTACTAAGTATTATGTTTTTGAGATATATATGCATATATATATACATATATAGATATATATACACATTTATACTTCCATATTTGTCCCAACGAATCTCATGTATATTTTAGAGCCTAAAACTTCTCTTTGGATATATTTAATAAATAATTTAAATACAAGCTAGGGTTTTTTTTGTGATTTTGGAGAAATACCAACTTTTTTTTAAAAGATTGCATTTATTTGAGAGAGGAAGTGAGCATGAGCAACAGAAGGGACAGAGGAAGAAGAAGACTCCCCATTGAGCAGGGAGCCCAATGCGGGGCTCTATCCTAGGACCCTGAGATCATGACCTGAGCTGAAGGCAGATGCCTAACTAACTGAGTCACCAAAGTACCAACTCTTCATAAAACATACTCCCCATAAAACATACTCAGAACTAAACCTATTAATCCACTGATAAAAAGCCTTTGAAATATAAGGACAGATACGTCTATACTCATCTAGATATAAGAAGTTTTTGTACTATTTATTAAAACTTTGTATCCAATAAAACCCAATGAAAGGAAAAAAATTTTAAGTAGGCTTGACACCCATCATGGGGCTTGAACTCACGAACATGAGGTCAAGACTTGAGCGGAGGCCACGAGTTAGACACTCAACTGACTGAGCCAACCAGATGCCCCAAAAGGAGAATTTTATTTTTATTTATTTATTTATTTATTTATGAGAGTAAGTGAGTGACACAAGCAGGAGGAACAGAGAGAGAGGGAGAAGCAGGCTCCTCACTGAGCAAGGAGCCTGATGCCGGGCTGGATCCCAGGATCCCAGGACCCTGAAATAATGACCTGAGCTAAAGGCAAACATTTAACCGACTGAGCCACCCAGGTGCCCCCAAAAGGAGAATTTTAATTTAAAATGTGGGCTGAGAGATTTACCTTGAAAATGAGACATTGGAAGGACTATGAAATTCAGAAAGAAATGTACTTAATAGATATAATTGCAAGCCATTTTCACATGGCAGCCTGTGAAATGAAAAACAGCAACCATGACAGAATTTTTAGCTATGTGTATAACTATCAAAATTATAAATCATATTTAATATTAGTGAAAAGACTGAAAAGAAAACTTTTTTTGTTTTGTTTTCCTTTCTCATTTCCTTTATCCTTTGGTTCTCTCTCAGTTCCATTAATTGTCCCACTCTCAGTTCACAGCCATTCTCTTTCACATTCCCTTCATTCCATTTCTTTCTTGTATCCCACCTGTTTGGTCTTTCTTTTTGTCTCCTTTCCATTCATCACTTCTTATACTGAGTTTAAAAGAATAACAGAAGCAAATGGAAATTTTTTTTTTTTTTTGGAGATTTTTTCCTTTTCAGTGGAAAAGATTTCACCTCTCTCTTCTATGCATTTGAACTTCTTTCCTATAGCATTAAAGCACCATACTTTTCACAGAGGTAAGAGTAATTAGAGGGCAGGGTAGCATGTGTATCAGTGATCGAAGAAGACAGAGAAGGGAACAAAGGAACTAATATCTTTTTTAGGTCTATTTTATGGAAATGTAATTATAAAAAGTGAAAACATTGTACGGTTCAATTATTTTATTTCAAAATCAGCATCTGTATGAACACCACACAGAACCAGAAGTGAGATATCAACCAGCCCTCAATCCCTCAATCCCCATCCCCCCAGCCTCTCCTCTTCTCACTTCCCCAAGTTAGCTCTTAGCTGGACTTATGCCACTATTCATTAGTTTTGCCTGTTTTAACTTTACAATAATGGAATCATGAAGTACGTTTCCCTTTGTATTTGGCTTATTTTGCTTAGTATATGTAAGTTCATCTATTCTGTTGCATGTAACAGTTGCATTATAATATTCAGTTTTAAAAACAACACACATTATTATTTTTTTAAGATTTTATTTATTTATTTGACAGAGAGAGAGAGATCACAAGTAGGCAAAGAGGCAGGCAGAGAGAGAGAGGGAAGCAGGCTCCCTGCTGAGCAGAGAGCCCGACGTGGGGCTCGATCCCAGGACCCTGAGACCATGACCCGAGCCGAAGGCAGAGGCTTTAACCCATTGAGCCACCCAGGCGCCCCAACACACATTCTTATCCACACACAGTTGCAGTAGCTTTGAGTTGCATTTGGTTTGGGGCTGTTATAAATGAATATTTTTAAACATCTCTCTTTCTCTCTCTCTTTCTCACACACACACACTGTGGAAAGAGTTTTCCATTGTAGTATCAATTAAACTTCCAACAACAATCCTGGATCTTCCTAATGACTAAAGGTTGTGCTCCTTTCATGTATTTTGTCCGTATCATTTTTTGTGATGTTCCTTTAAATTTATTTTGTCAATTTTTATTTTGTATTGTTTACACATTTATTGTTGATTTTTTGATCACTTAATATTAGGTTGGAGATTAGAAAATAATTTTATTTTAGAAATGAATGGAAATAATTTTCATAGGTTCACTCTAATCTATTCTGGATAGAAATCGTTTGCAGATGGATGCAGTTGTAAATACCTTCCACAAATCTATGGCTTTTAGAAGCTACATATTTAGATATTTAATTAGTTGGAATAATATAGTTTTCTGTTTATAGAAATTTTCATTTTCTTTATTCACTTTTTTGGGTAAATCTTTCTGTGATTTTTTTCCTAACTAGTTGTGAAGTGTGCTTATATTATTAAATTTTCAGCCTTTCTTCTTTCCTAATACTTGAAGTTAAATCTAAAGATTTCTTTGTAAACACAGTTTTCACTGTCTTCCGCACTTTTGGTATGTTACAATTCATTTTTATGTAATTAAAAACATTTTATAATTCTCATTTTTGAATTGGCAGAGGTTATTATCCGAACTAAACAGATTTAATAATTTTTCTAGTTTCATGAGTTATTCCTTTGGAACTGGTAAGACTTTCCTTAGAGCCCACCTTTCATCAATTCTGGTAAAATTTCCTTAGGTACTATAAGGAATATTCTGTCAATACATGAACAAAAGAAGAAGTTCAACAAAGAAATACCAATCACAAGAAAAAAGAGAGAGAGAGAGAGAGAGAGAAAGAAAGAAAAACAAACAAACAAAAACAAAACAAAACAAAACAAAAAACCAACCAGAAATCCTAGAGATGAAAAATATGATAACTAAACTGAAGAATTCAGGGATGTTCCAATAGTAGACTCAACCATGCAGAAGAAGGAATCAGCACCCTGGAGGATGGGATATTGGAAATCAGAATGAAATAAGAAAAGTAAGTGAGACAGAGAAAAACAAATACTGTATGATCTCACTTATATGTGGAATTTAAAAAACAAACACCTCATAGAAAAAGAGACCAGGTTTGCAGTTCCAGAGGTAGAGGGTTGGATAAAAGGAGGAATTTGAGGAAAGTGGTCAAAAGGTACAAAATTCCAGTTATTAGATAGGGGGTTTGTGATGTGCAACATGACAACTATAGCTAACACTGCTGTATGATAATAGGAAAGTTCTTAAGCATTCTCATCACAAGAAAAAATTATTTTATTGTATTTATATGTAAATATGGGTATTATCTGAACCTATTGTGGTAATTATTTCATAATATGTATAATTCAAATCATCACGCTGTATGCCTTAAACTTATACAATGACATATATAAATTATTCATCAGTAAAACTGGGGAAAAGGGATTTTAGGAACCAAAAAGCAAAGTACATCCTGTGTAATGTCTAGAATTTATCTGAAATTCTATATAATGCAAATCAATCTATAGGAACATTAAGTAGATTAAGGACTGGTTACCAGGGAAAGATGAAGGGTTGGAGGAAAGTAGAGAGAGGCAGACAAGCTGGACTAAAAAAGGGTATAAGGAAACTTTTGAAACTCATGAATATGTTCTTTACCATTATGATGTTGGATTTATGGTTGTATACAGATATCAAAATATCAAATCATAAACTTTATTTAACTTACTGTATGTCAGTTATAACTCAAAAGACATAAAAATAAAAATTTAAAGTAAAAATAAAAAATAAAAAATATGGTTTCAACATGTGGGTTATTTAGTTATATTCTATTTTGCTTCTTTATTTTAAAAATGAGAACTAAAATTATGTAGATTTATTCTCTTTGTAATATGTGAACACACAAGTGATTTCTACTTAACATAGGTCACAGAGTGTCTGACAAGTGAAATAAATAACAAACGAGTATTTATGTCAGATTAACATTTATGTTAGCAGTTACTTGAAAGTTTAGCATGTTTGTTTAGCTTTTAATTCTTGATTCAAGCATATTTGCATAACATTTACTTAAAAACAACCTAAATGCCTGAAATTGCTTATTAATCATTGTAGTTAAGTAGTCTACCTGTATAATTTAGGTTTGTTATTCTGACACTACCGCATAAATTTGCATGGTTGCATAAAATGTCAGTTTTATAGTTGTTCATACACAATTGTTACTGAATTCCTATTGTATGCACATCATTAATACACCTTTGAATTTTTTTTTTTAATTTTATCCAGAGATGTTGCTAAGGTCTAGGGCTTTTTGTAGCTCTCTGTGAACCAAAACCCATATAGACTGTTCTGCTCAGATTTCTCTTTTCCAAAGGAACATTCTCCTTGTAATGAATATTGTGAATCAGAGGAGTCTACGTGGCTTACATCTGCATTTCTTTTTGCCTATATGAAAGCAATTTAGTAGTTTAAGCCTCAGTTGTTAAGGAGTAATGGCACATTGCCCAATAGCAGCACATATCCAAATGAGTGAAAATGGATATTCTGATGAGTAACAATACAGTGATTGATGTGAAATACTTTTCTATTTTAAAAGGTCACTAAACTTCAGAACAACATTAATCAGGTATTGGATTTGCAATTAGAGATACTATCACTTTTAAATCCATCAGACATGTGTATGGACAGGCATAATCAATCACACACTGATTGTTTTGCAAAAAAAAAAAAAGGCATTTTTATATCCATCCCATTGAGGTCTGCTAGAAGAAATAGTAATATAATTTTTCAAAGCACAATGCAGAAATTTTGATACATGAACTGTCTGAACTATAGTATTATGTGAGTCTGCTGGTGTTTATTTGAAAAAATTTGCTGCTTATTATCATAATTATCAATTCAACTTCATATTATTTTCAGGTTTTTGACTTCTGTGTCAATGAAGTAGTGTTTCCACTTTAATACCACATTTTTAAGAAGAGAGAGAGGAAAAAAGGGAACTGTATGGATTAAAAAAAGAACTTAGGAAAAGCTAGAGAGATTTAATAGTAAGATTTTGAAGTAATTTTTTAGGATTGATTATTGAGCTTTTAAATTTGACAATTATACTTACTTAATTAATTAATTATACTTACTTAACTGGTAATCTTAAATATAGCCATTTTGCTATTAATTTCTCTTTTCCCTTTGCTTGTCTGAAAACATTAACATTTGCTTTACTTTTATGTGCATGACTATTTACATATTGACTATTTTAACACATGCTTTGGTTAGTAAAATGCCATGAAGTACATTTGACTTAATATACTGAAAAATTTAAGTTAACAAAAATGATTCAATATTCTTCCTGATTTCATGAGCTAGACCAGTAGGTTTAAATGCTGTCAAAAGAGACATTCACCTCTTATAATTTAATTATTTCAATAGCAGCCTTTTCATCAGATGATTCCAACCTTGAAAAATGATAATTTAATGCTATTAACATTGTATTTTCAACCCATTATTTTTCTATCCCTTGAACCATGTATGTATGTCATAAGCTTTGCTCCACATTCTGTTTGTGGAAGCCTGTTCATTTGCACATAGGCACAGTAAAAACATGGTTTGAATAAGAACTAGGTTTCTACTTGCATCAAGTAGACTGAGTATATACATCTATCACTCCTCTATTTCAGGTTATTATTGAAATTAAAAGAAATATGAAAGAAAGTTTTATGAAACTTTTTTATGAAAGAAACCATAATATTGTAGAATTAAATTCACCATGGATATTACAGGAAGAAACAAGGGAATTAAATTTATGAAGAGAATAGTAAAAGTTGTCATTCAAAATACATGAAATATAATCTTTCTCTGAGGACAATTAAGACATGGTCCTGGCTCTGGGTCTGCACATCCAGAGTAATGGGTGGGACAGTCATTGAGAGAAAAAAATGAAAAGAAAGCAATTGGTACTGGAGAATTCATCAGGATCCCCCATGTCATGTGTCCCACCCTTCCCAGCCATCCCACTCCTTCTTTCTCACCATGAACTTTTCATCAGTCCTATATAGGTCATATACATGGTACAGCAAAGGTATGTGATTTATGGAAAAAACCCAAGAACTCTATATAAATATACTCCTAAAAGCTTCTGATGTGAATATATAACAATCTGAATGAAGACTTGAATCAATTTTATGGAAGTTCTCTACCACTTCAATCCATTTGAGATGGTAAAAAGCAAAAAGAAAAAGAAAAGGCAAAGCGACTCTATTTTACACAAGTGATATACATAAAAGAAAAAATAATTACTAAAGATAAAAGATATTAAATTTAATCAACATAAATGCTTTTACAAATTAATGTTTGACTGGCATCTTGAGATCAATTCTTTTTTTTTCTTTTTCTTTTTATTTTTCTTTTTTTTTTTTTTTTGTCCTAACAACTCTGTATTATTGAGATATGATTTAGGATGTATACCATACTCCTTCTAGTTTTTAGGACATCTTTTCCCCCACTACCATATACATACATAATCCTTTCAACATGATTGGCTGGGTGCATACTTAAAGATATAACTTAAACCATGCCTCTCCTCCACTCAAAAAATCTTCCAGTATTTTATTGTCTAACTTAAAGTAAAATCTGAAATCCTTACAAAGACCAATAAGGTCATAATGGATCTTCTCCAACCCTCCTTTACCTCTGACTAAATTTCCACTGTCCTTACGTTAGCCTCCTTATTTTTTCATTGAATATAGCAAGTACACTTCTTTCCTATAGACTATGAGTTTTATATGCCTCTGCAGAGGAGACTCTTCTTCCACATATGTTTATGGCCACTGTCTTCATATCTCTGTTTCATTCTCATCTTAATAGTGGCTTCTCACAAACCCACCCTACCATGTACTCTCCATTTACCATACCATACTTTTTTTTTTTTTTTTTTTTTTTTTTTTGAGAGGGAGCTAGTGAGTGAGGCAAGAGGGGCAGAAGGGGATGGAGAAAGAGAGTTTTAAGTAGGTTCCATGCACAGCACAGAACCTGATGTGGGGCTTGATCTCACAACCCTGAGATCATGACCTGAGCTGAAATCAGAGCCAGAAGCTTAATTGACTGAGCCACCCAGGCACTCTTATTTTTATTCTTTTAATTGTAAATTGTGTGAATAAGAGGGATTTATTTTATTGGTAGTTCTATCTTTAGTACCAAAATTAATGCCCAGATATATTAGGCACCCATAAATATTTTTAGTGAATTAAAAGAAGTAGATATTGCATGAATTTCCTTAAAGATACATTTTGATCCTTATTCTAAAATTTCATAACTTTTTTTGATGACTTGTTTAATGGTTTGGTATTTGTAACATGCTAACAGAAAATATGTGTGCATATTTTTTATAGAGTTTGGGTAGAGAAGGCATATTAAAGAATGAGATAGATCTGATTATCTTTCTTCAAAATGATAGATTTGACTACTTAAATACTTTAAATATTTATAAATAAAAACCACAATACCAAAGTCATGGTCCATGAAAGAAATAATAGATAAACTTTACTTCATTAATGATATCTAAAAGTTCTTCCCTGCAAAAGATATTGTCAAGAGAATGAGAAGACTAGCCACAGATTGAGAGACAAATATTTGCAAAAGACACATCTGACAAAGGACTGTTGTCTGAAATATACAAAGAACTCCTAAAACTGAGTGATAAGAAAAGGAACAGTTCAATTTTTAAAAAATGGGCAAAAGACCTGGACACCTCATCAAAAAAGATATACAGCTTACAAGAAGATGCTCAACATCCTAGGTCATTAGGGGATTATAAATTAAAACAACAGTAAAATACTACTATATACCCACTAGAATGGCCCAAAACAAAAACACTGACAACATGAAGTTCTGGTGAGGATATGAAACAAAAACTCTCATCTGTTGTTGGTAGAAATGCAAAAATGGTAACAGCTACTTTGGAAGACAGTTTAGTAGTTTCTTGCAAAACTAAACATATTCCTTTTTTTTAAAGTTTTTAATTTTTTTATTAACATATCACAGCACTCACCATAGCACATACTTCCCCAATGTCCATAACCAAAACTAAACATATTGTTGCCACATGATCCAGGAATCATGCTCTTTGGGATTTACCCAAAGAAGTTAACAACACGTCCACACAAAAACCTGAACATTAATGTTTATAGTAGCTTTTTTCATAATCCCCAAAACTTGGAATCCAAATTTTCCTTCAGTAGGCGAACTGGTAAGCAAACAATGGTATATCTGGGAAAATATAATATTATTCAACATTAAAAATAAATGAGCTATCAGGCACCTGGATAGCTCTGTCTGTTAATTATCTGCCTTCAACTCAGGTCATGATTCTAGCATCCTAGGATCAAATTCTGCCTCAGGCTCCCTGCCTACTATGTTCTCTCTCTGCACCACCACCCCCACCCCCACTCGTGTCTCTCTGTCTTACAAAAATAAATAAATAATAGCACTTAAAAAATAATAAATCAGCCATCAATTCATGAAAAGATGTGGAAGTAACCTTGAATGATTATTACTGAATCAAAGAAGCCATGCTAAAAAGACTACACATTGTATGATTCCAACTACATCACACTCTGACAAAAGCAAAACCATGGAGTGGTTGCAGGGGTTAGATGGAAGGAGGTAAAAATAAGCAAAGCATAGAGTATTCTTAGGACACTGACATTATACCGTATAACATTACAGTGGTGAATACATGTCATTATACATTTGTCCAGATCCACAGAATGTGTAACCCCAAGAGTAAACCCTACTGTAAACTCTGGATTTGGGATAATAATGAAGTGTCAGTGTAGATTCATTGATTGTAATAAATGAACTACTCTGGTGTGGAGTTTCAATAGTAGGGAGAACGGATATATGTGGGGACAGATGGTGTATGGGAACTCCCTGTACTTTCCTCACAATTTTGCTGTGAACCTAAAACTGTTCTAAAAAAAACCCCAAAAAACTCTAAAAAACACAATTAAAGTAAGAAAAGAAAAATAATAAGCTTAATAATGATCTACACACACACACACACACACACACACACACACCCCAATATGCAAACATCTTCTAAAAACCAAAGAAATAAGAAAACAATGAACAAGCTTATGTAAAAATGTACATAAAATTGTACCAAAGGAGAAAAATATTTTAAGTCCAGAAGTGCAAAACAAAAGTTATATGATATTGATCTTGGAAAGAATTTTGATAATTCGTTACCAACTTTTGCCTCTTTCCCCAATTCCTTGTATTTTTACAATAATACTATGCGTCATTAGCAGCAAGTTTCCAGAAGAACCAAAGTGATTCCCTATAATGTACATTTTCATTAAATCCAAGCTTGCCTTTTAGCCTAATTTCCTGCTGGCCTTTGAGATTGTCTTTTCTTTCTTCAATCCTCATCGGTAAAGAAAGTAAATGCTGCCATTAGAGGAAGCTGTCAATGATTGGCTAGATGGCTCTATTGGGGATAGAATTGGTGAGGAGTCTGGTATATTAATTTCTTGAGATTGAGATTTCTAGAGATTTGGCTCTGTGGTCAGCTCTAGCATGTGCCTGGTCTGATTGGCAGTTCACACTGTACATCTTGGATGTCTGTCCATTTGACTATCAATGCCAATGGCTTGGGTTTTTTTTAATCACCTCTGTAGTCTATTATGATTCAGAATGGATAGTAAGGAGTTCTACATTGGAGTTATTCTTTATAAAAACTCTGAATCAGGGGCATCTGCGTGGCTCAGTTGGTTGGGCATCTGCTTTTGGCTCAGGTCATGATCCCCTGGGTCCTAGGATGGAGCCCCTCATCCCTCTCCCTTCCCCCACACTTCCCTGCTTGTTCTTGCTCACTCTCTTTCTCTTTTTGTCTCAAATAAATAAACAAAATCTTAAAAAAAAAATCCAAAACTCTTAATAATTTGTGCATGTATGGTTTTCAAAGTAGTACCATCTTATTTTAAGAAAAGTAAACAAAAGTAAACAACTGACAGCTTGAAAAAAATAAAAAGAAAGAGAAGAAAGAAATGTGAAACCAAAATATGTATTACTTCCAGTCCTCCCAGGGATTAGGGAAAAGAGGTGGTCCCATACAATCTTAGAAGACATGTAAATTAAAACTACTTTTTTTGGAGTACATTCTGACAATAGGGATCAAAATTTGAGTCACTAGCTCCACTTGTGAAATTTATCCCATGAAAATAATAATCAAGTATGCTAAGATATAAAGATGTTTAATATAGTATTTCCCATATTGGAAAACTATGGAGCCAACAATTTTGTATTGATTAAATTAATAAAGAAGACCTACAAAATGGAGTTTTGTGAAGCTATTAACAAAAGATCAATTATATCTGTATATAAAGTTGATACTAGAAATATTTAGTAGCTGGTACAGCATGTGGGCCTATAGAAATATTATAAATAAACATTTGGCTGTCTGATGCATTTGGGGTGACTTTCAGCACTGGGCTTAACCTTTGACATAAAAGTATATGTAAGACACATTGTTAAATGAAGGGAGAAGATTTGGTTTCAGAACAAAATAAGTCTATTTGGTCATTTTAGAGTTTTAACCTATCTTTTATCTGTGATTCCAATTTTGTAAAACTTGATGCTACCTAAAATTCCAGCCAGCCCTGGTCAAAACATTATATATTGATAAAATTACCCCTGTATTTCCCTATGCCCAATACCAGCTGCCGGGAATGGCCAGCAGTCCCTTTACTGACCAATGAAAGATTACTCCAAACTTCACTGTGAAAGAGAGAAAGCAACAGGGTCAATGGTCAGAGGTGAAGACCCTTTGCCCTTCTTTGCTTCTGCTTTTATTGGTCCTTCAGGATAATTACAAATCCTTATCACTGTTTCTCAAGCACGTGATGTGTGGCAAGGTGTCTTACTGAAACTAGGAGGATCTGTTTATGGGAAAGATATGATATCCTAGTCTGCCTGGTCTACTAAACATAGCCTAAGGGACAATGCTTATACTTCTTAGATCACAGGGTGGCTGTTTGGGCTAAGAAAGCTTCAGGGAAGGCAACTCCCATGGCATTCCTAGAGCAGAGTGGTCATGCAGGTCTTGGCATTCCAAGGGCCACGCCCTTCTCCAAAACTTTCCCTCACCCCCGGCGGCCTCTGTGTTACATTTTAGCAAGCCAGTTATTATGGCTGAGTTCATGTTCTATGTAAACCCCAACAACCAACCTCACCCTCTCTATTCTGCATCCTTTTTCCTCAATGATTTAGCATAGAGTGTCTCCTGTTTTCTTACAATAAGATGTAAGAGCTTGAGTAAACTTTAATTTCTTGGGCCCCCTGAACCCTTGCTTTCTAAAAGAAGTTAAAACCTGAAGCTAAAAAAATGAAGATTTGTCCTTGAAAGCCAGCCTCCATGTCAAGTGTATAGAAGCCTTTTCATAAAGTCATCAGGGCCTTGATGGCTCTGAAACATCATGAAATTCAACCAAAATTTATGGGATAGGAGGTCAGAGAAGATAAATGGATAGGAAGAGCTGCGTGGATATTTTTAGTGATGATGCCCAACCAATTTTACTAGTTTGTTTCAGGAAAAAAATATGTATACATACATACATACATACATACATACATGTGTATAATATATAATATTTTACATCTTTACAAAAGTCAAATATACATGATAAAACATTATGTGGGTAATTTCTTCTCTGGCCATTCAACTACTTTTCTTTGATGATCAAGTTAATCTCATTTTAGTAGCTAAAGTTATAGAAGTTAAGTTGTACTTTCCCATGAAAATAGCCAAGTGAGAAACACATAAGTGATGGACAGGTCCCTTCCCCTCTTCAGCTCTGTAGCTTTCACCACAGTCAAGCTGGATCTTGCCTGCTATTTGAATAATCACCAGATGTCTTTTACGTATAATCCTTTAGAGTCTACATCAAGAATACTAACCATGTGACTTCAACAATAATCAGGTCAAAAGACATAAGCTGCAGTGGTTTTCACAGTATTCTTCAATCAGAAATGAGGAAATCTGTAACACAATTTCCCCTGAAGGATCTAGATTAATCTGGGCATCTGTAGAACACAGGAGGCCTACAGAGATTCAGTGAGAGAACAGATTTGGTGGCTATATATCACTGAATTGAGAGTCTACTAATTAAATCTCCCATAAAAGAAAAACTATTAGACTTTTGAAGAGTGCTATCATTTATAAGAAGTTGCCATTTGGGTGTAATAAAAAAGTACATCAATAATTTATTATCTATAAATTTTAGACACATATATTTTGAATTAAATTTAACATGATTTTTTAAACACAAAAATAAATTTAACTGCATTTGAAATGTCATTTCAATATCTACTAGATATTTTATTAAAAATAAAAAAATTAAACACACACAATAATTCATCTATTCACTAAGATCTTACAATTGTATGCATCTAAAAAATATGCAAAATACTTGAAGTAATTTATCTGAAAAATTAAAGCACAGGCACTTTAGGTCCTTTTTCTATGAAAATACTAGAGTATGCATTGCTATCTAAATTGATATACGCTGATTAGCCATAGGATAGTTAATGAATAACTGTTACAAGGGTCTCCTTCCTTTGCCTACATTTGCATTATTTTCAACATGGTGTCACAGGACCATAGAAAATAACCAAAGACAAAGTATATAGCTCCTCATTTAATATCAGCTTATTTTCGTGTGTCCTCTATTCCATCTATAATGAAAAAGATGCAGGGAATGCAATCACCTAAAAATCAGATATACCTAATTTAAAATTGGACATTTTTTTTTTTTTTTAATGGTGGTGTAATTTGAAAGATTGCTGGGTGCTCTCTCTGTCTTCTTTCTTAGCCATAGAAGCTGGCAACTTGAAGGACAGAACCTTTTTAAAATACTTGAAGGAAATCTTATTTCTTTGCTTTGAATCCGTGTCATTTTGAGTTGCCTCAGGGGGGGAAAAATGTGGTGTCTCTGTTTATAGAGAGTAGAGCACAGGACAGCAGTGATTTTTTTTTTTTTAACTTTGATAACATTCTGTATGCTATGCAGAGAATTTTGATTTTCTGTATCATCATTCAGAATATGTTACAGTTTTTAGATATACTGAGTATATACACATAAAATGAATGAGAGAATACTGTCATACTGTCATTTTTTGAAAGGGAAAGCAAATAGGAACTTCTGAATGGGATGCATTATATTCTATTTTAAATTGGAACATTACCTTCCTTATCAAGTGCTATATACTAAGTATCCACATTATATGTTTTGTCCGTACCTGGCTAAAGGAACTAAACAGAAATTCTACTTCTGTCAGTTGATAATGTAAACTAAATAATAGAGATATTGAAAGGCATATAAAGCTACATATTCAGAACAAATTGTGCAAAACCTAAGAGATAATTGACTGCATAGTTTGATATTTTGTATCCTTTACGTAAAATGAACAAGAAAATAAAGGACAAGACAAAGTTTCATTGTTACTTTTCTATACATATTTTGTGCCTGTGTTGAAAGTCTAAATTGTCTCAATGGGCATGAGTTGCATGCTGCTTTAATATTTTTAAACTTTCTTTTCTTTCATACACACAAAAATACTATCATTCTCTCTTACTTTGTACTATACATTTCAAAGTCTATATTTTACAAGGAGTGCATTGTGTGATACCAAATTTGACAAATTACTCCATCTTGTAGGCAAGTTAAAATAATGTTATACTTTATGTCTAATTTGTCAAATACATTCAGTTACCTGGGAGAACAAAGATGTCATTATGACTAAACAAGTTGTGTATGTTCTTCAAAGAAATCAGAAACAAGGGATCTTTCTTTCTTATACCCTATGTGTTTATACAATGCCTAAATAGTTCTTGAATTTAATTTGCAAACTCCTAAAGCCAAAAGAGAGAAGTATCTCAGTGTTTTGGAATTTTGAACTTATTTCTAGGCAAGAAGAGGGTTTTCTTATTATGTACATTTAAATGCTGCTGTCTACATTTTTCTGTGTTTCATAGATTTGAAACAGATTTATGATCAATTTAATGTCATTCATATAATTATTTGAAATATTTTGACAATGTCATGATCTTAAAATTTAAGTTTTACAGCTAGTATCATTCTTCCTAAATTTATATGCCACTGTTTAGGAATCCCCATTCCTGATTTTTGTGTTTCAGTTTAAAGGGTATAGAACTAAGAAAGCATCAAGAGATGGAATCCTGCTATAAAAAGTACCCTCTACTTTTCATTAGAGAATTATATTTAGGGAAATACTTAATAATGTAATAATACTAATTCTTTTTGTCCATCTTTAACTTTTTCTTTTTTTTTTTTTTTAAGATTTATTTATTTATTTGACAGACAGAGATCACAAGCAGGCAGAGAGGCAGGCAGAGAAAGAGGAAGGGAAGCAGGCTCCCTGCTGAGCAGAGAGCCTGACGCGGGGCTCGATCCCAGGATCCTGGGATCATGACCTGAGCCGAAGGCAGAGGCTTTAACCCACTGAGCCACCCAGGCGCCCCATCTTTAACTTTTTCTCCTGAAAAAAATAATTTAGGGGTTCCTGGATTGCTCAGTCCCTTAAATGTCTGCCTTCTGCTCAGGTCATGATCCCAGGATCCTGGGATCAAGCTCCACATCAGCCTAGAGTCTGCTTCTCCCTCTCCCTCTGCTGCTCCCCCTGCTTGTGTACTTACTCTCTCTCTCTCTGTCAAATAAATAAATAAAATCTTTTTTAAAAAAGCAAAAAAAAAAAAAAGCAAAAAATAATTTATCCTGACTTTTTCTCCTATGTCAACATGTTCTAAACCAAAGTTTTGCAGAAGAGATAATAACACAGAAAGTCAGGGAAAATACAAAGTATTAGAATAGGATAACTGATTTGATTGTTGCATTCATCAGGACAAGCACATTTTGACTACGTGGCCTTCCTGCTCTGAATAATAGTTATCTATCATCAAGCCAGTCAATTCTTGGTTCTTCTCAATATTTGGTTCCCTACATGGAATTTCTTAAAAGAGAAGAAGCTCAGTTAGAAATAAATGCTGAGCCTTTACAACTTACACCCCCATTTGTTGATTATTTTAACAATTAATTTGTTTCTTCTTTTTCTGGAATACAACTGAATGTGACATACTTTTCCACATTTTTAAATCGACAACAGGCATCTTTGAAAGTAACATACTTTCAGCTGTTTTGGAGAAGCTTCCTGTGTCCTTCCCCAAAGTGGATTGTATTTATGTCTTTGGACCTACACTGTATCTAAATCATATTCCAAATATGATGAACATCTTCCTGGCACTTTCATATGATTTGGCAACAGGAAAATAATAATTATGTTCATGTAGAAAGAGGGGGAAGAACAAAGGCAGAGAAATAGTAGTGCTCAGTATCAACAGAAGAAATATTTTTATATAGCTTCTTTACTCTCAATAAAAAAGTTGTTGGTCATGAACACTGTAGATAATATCTTAGAGCCTTCTTATCCCTACTTCTGGTAGTAAACTGTGACTTAATTATTGAGCAACGTTACTGTCATTATTGCATTTCTACTTGTTTTTTTCTCCCTCATTAGTCCTACTTGTGATGTAGTGTGATTATTGTTCCAGGGATCAAATACATTGAAAATAAAGAAGATAATTTTAAATTGATTTTGTTTTTCACTCAAATTTTCTCTCTGTGAGAATAGACACAAGCAATATTTCCATAAATACATGTTTTATATAAAGTACTATATTGTATATATAATTTTTTTCTGAGGGAATGCATGCTTGTGTATCTTTTTCAAGTAAAATATATTTTAGGTCTTCTAAGAAGTCCTTCCAAAATGTATATTTTTATTTAGTAAATCTATGTTAGTTGTATTATTTTTTTCAGTTTAATAACAATACAGAATAATAACACAGTGGATAATTTATCCATTCTTTACCCTCTTCCACTCACATAGAGTTAAATATGCTCAAAGGACTAAAAAGATAATCTGGTACTTGAAAATGGGCAGAAGATATAGTATATTTGAATTTATGAGTCATGACATTTGTAATATAAATCATTTGCTCTATTTTGTAAGATCTAACTATATCCTGAGAGTCTTCCAAAGCTTTTTCCCTGACAATATTTTTGAAAGAAAAATAAGTCACACACATAGGCAAACTTGCATTAGACATGCTTAGAATGGTATGGGTTATAAGCTAAGCAAAATATTTTAAAATATTGATTCAGACACATGTCTTCTGCTGTAGCACTCACTGCCTTTATTTTCAGATTATGTTCATAATTTTATTAACAATTAAATTTATGTTGGTCTGATTAACTCTTGGCTAGAGATTCAACTGTTATTTTCCTAATGAATTTGTAATGTTTTCTCGGAGCATACCCATAATGGAATATTCTTATTGTGGTGGTTAACTTTATATGTCAATGTGACTGGATCATGAACTACCTAGATATTTGGTCAAACATTATTCAGGGAGTTACACCATTGGATGTCCTGGGTCTTTTGCTTGTTGACTGCAGGGATTGCAGACCTTGGGGCTGGCCAGCCTCCACAATCATAGGAACCAATTCTTATATATTTTTTCAAATACATTACTAAAGAGTAAAATATGGGAAAATAGCAACCATGGAGGATATGTTCTAAAAATGAAGTATTCTGAAAAGATGTAAATATCCAATAGGAGGCAGAAATAAAAGGATTTATTATATCTGGCTTTATATTTTGAAGGGACACATATCAAATGTAACAGCAAACCTATTTCTTCCAGACCATGAACAATCTGATATTTGAATCAATCAATTAATATATGTCAGGCCCCTTCTATTTGTAATACTGTGCCAAAGGCTACAGAGGATAACATCACATTCTGTACCCTCATATAATTTAAAAGTACATTGGCAAACATAATGTTGGTAAATGTCAAGGCATCTATTATATTCCAAAAATATTGCTGTGACATATGAAGATAGAGACAGGAAATTTCTTCTAATTTATTCGAGACAATTATTTGATGACACATTGTAGCATGATGACAACTTGAAAGAAGAAATCCACAGGTTTTAAAAAAAACGAGTATATCAGCTGGAAGTTTGGTGGTACTGGACAAGAAAGTAACTTAATATATGTTTATGCATTGAAACTGATGTAAGAAGGATATGGAATAGATAGTGCTTTTTGCTATTTTTTTTTTTTTATTCCCAACTCACTGCACCTGGTGAGGGGCCATGCCCTTTAGTAGAGGCAGGATCCCTTGAAGGTCTCAAAAGCTCACCATTTTATCTCTATTGATCTAAGTCAGTTGGGGGTAGGCTTAACTCTCTCATCAAGTGATTGATTCAGTCAGAGACATACACTACAATTCTGGCCATTGAGATTTGAGAGAAAGGCTTTTGGATGCTTCCTAGAAGTTTTCTTTCACTCTCATTTCACATAAACCAGTGATGATCCTTTTTGCTACTTTTTCCCCATCCTATAAGGAAGGACCCCTGGGAACATCATGAAATAGAGGAAAAGGCAGGAGACAAGTTCAACTGAAACTAGGACTTTGGACTTACTATTATATGTAATAATATATCTCATTATTTTATTCAATCTGCTTGCTTTCTCTTATGTTAGGCAAATACAGTAATTGAATTGTTAAGTAATGGCGCCATGATGCTTTTCAGTGTATAATTTGTTTCTTGATCATTGTGTTGGCTTCAAGAAAACAGTGAGAGAGGGAAAAAAGGCTTCACTGTATCTACAGTAGAAGAAACAATCTGACAGCTTATGGGCTAAATCCTACACAAAATTTCAGCCAGTATTATCCATAGGAAATTTCACATAAAAAGCTGAATTTCTCTCTTCTTTTAAAAAATGAGCTCCAGTTTCACTGAATAACTTCCTCTATGGCAACTTGGAAGAAAATAGCTAACATTGGATCTCTAAATTCCTTCCTTCATCCTTTGGGAGGAAGTACATAATCATCCCAGCACCTGATCAGAAAGACTGCCTGCTTCTGTGCGGGCATTGCCATCTGAATCTGTGTTTTTGTTTTGTTTTGTTTTCTGTTTTTATTTTTCCTGGGCTTTTTTTTTTTTTTTTTTTTTTTTTTTTTTTTTTTTTTGCATAGGTATAAATTAGAATCTGGAGATAAAAAATTCAGAACCAATAATGCAGCATTTGTGATAGGAGAACACAAACAAAACCTGGTTGTCTGGGCCTGTGGTGACAAGGAACCACAGCTGGCTTTGGGCCTTGTCTTCCTTTCAGCTCCATCCCCTAGGAGCCCATTTGGAGCTCATCCCTGTTCGTAGAACACCTGCCTGCACAGTAGTCCCCTACCTTTTGACTCCCAACCAGAGCCCTTTGCAAACATGCTAAGGAGATTTTAAGTTCTTCTCTAAGTTTTTATAGAACTTGATTGTTTACTACATATGAAGCCATGGTTTGAATTTATGGGATGCATCTGGATTAACAATGAAAATTAATCAAATGATTGGTATAGGTGAGTCACATAGGCCCTTTAGCTACATGACAGTCTGAAAAGAACCCTAAACTAAGTGGTTTCCTCATATTCAGCTGTACTACATGCACTTGGCATCTGTCACTTTGAAATAAAACGATATCTCAGAGTCCCAAAAGAGACTTTTGGAAATCTAAAACTTCTAAAGGATAATGATAAGCTTGTGGCTACTTCTTGTTTGTTTTCATTCTTTATTAATCATTAGCAAATATCAGTGTTGGGGAAAACCCCTGACTTACTGGATCTGTTTTGATAACTCAACCATTTTTGGTGATGCATTAACAATTGATTAGAAATAACCGACTGAATGTAACTTTTCAGTGCAGAACTCATGTTCTTGGCAGTTGCATATTTAATTCTAAACTGAAGCACCTTTTGCTGCCTGTAAAATATTACTACAAACCAGGTGCCTAGGTGGCTCAGTTGATGAAATGTCCAACTTTTGATTTCAGCTCAGGTGATGACCTTGGGGTTGTGAGATCGCCCCACATCCAGTGAGATTCTTTCTCTCCCTTTCTTTCTGCTCCTCCCACTGCACACACACACTCTCTCTCTAAAATAAATAAATATAATTTAAAAAAATAATATATTACTGCAATGTTAGAGGACAGTTTTATAGGAAAGTACTATAATTCATGATATCCACAAAAACATTGATGTAACTAGCAGACTTTTAGTAATATTGCCATCATAGTCATAACACTGAAATATCTTATTCCAGTGTTTTGAGGAGAATCTTAAAGTATTCAATGAACACTGTCAACTTATGTAAGCGTTAATAATAGCAGGGCTCTTGCAATGGACAGTACTAACACTAGACACATTCCAACCATAACAAAAACAAAACAACAACAATAATGGTGACTAACATGACAAGATTTTATCAGCAATGTTGTACAAATACATAAAATTTAAGTTAGTTAATTTCATGATGTACTATGACTTTAATATTCTTTTATTGTTTGACTCACACATAATCAATGCAAGAATTGATTAATAATAAAAAATGAAAAACAAAATATGTTGTTTGTAGCAAATTCATTTTGGTTTCTAAAAAATCAGATATATAAGAATAAACCAAAAAACAGTTTTGAAGAATTACAAGTATGTAAAGGGTAAAAGAAATAAAAAAGACATACTGAAATACTGAGATATGTTCCTAAATGAAGAACCATATTTGTCAAGATGATAATTTATCATCTGAATAAAACATTAATTGCATTTAAACTTTAAATGCCTCTTTAGAAGTTACATTCACAGAACTTAAGAACACTTGCAAAATTTAAATAAAATATTGTTCATCATAGCATTATCATCATCATCATTGTATTTTTTTTAACCTAGAGGGCATCTTCATTGTATTAATCTGCCAAGGCTGCCATAACAGAATACCACAGGTGAGATGGATTGAACAACAGAAAATCTTTTCTTACATTTTGTGGAGACCGGAAATCTAAGATCAGGATCCTGGCACACTTGGTTTCTGGTAAGGCCACTCTCCCTGACTGGCCTACCAATGCTTTCTTACTGTGCCCTCATAGGCCTTTTACTCAGTCTATGCACTCTCCTGGCATCTCTTCCTCTTCTTGTAAGGACACCAGTTCTTATGGTGTCTGAATCTTTTGGATTCAAGTTCTACCCTTATACGATGTCATTTAGCCTTACACTGCCTTAAATGATCTATCTCCAAATACAGTCAAATTGGGGCTTAGGGCTTCAATTTATCAATGCTGGGGGGGAGGGTGGCAGGGGGCAACATTTTAGTGCATAACAATCATCAACAAAAAAAATTACGGTCTTGTGAATGTCTTTTTTCTTATTCTAAAATAGCATATAATCATTACGAAATGTTAAAAGATATGTAAAAAGAACAACCTCCATGTTATATCATTCCTCAAAGTCAGCAGTACCTATTTGATATTTACTCTCACATATCCTTCTCTTTAAATTAATGGTTCCATAATTTGATTTGTTATAAATGTTTCATTTTTTACCAGAATTATCTTTTCTAGATAGTAAATATTGATATATAGATATAAATGATACTCACCACATATATAGCTATAGATATTATACATAGATATATAGATAAATATAATAATAGAGATGGGAGACAGATAGATAATTAAAAATTTCCACAATATTCCATTGTGAAATAGTACAAAAATTTATTTAACATATTTTAACTAAAAAAATGGGCATTGTTACACATTGGGTTACCCTGAACACTCTGAGGTCCAGATGCATATGCACAATGTTTATAGGTTTAGACTTTTTCAGTCAGTACCTACAGAATGTAAGAGGATGGGGCAGAACTAGGGGAGGGAGACGCTTAGTCCTGAGCACTTTAAATGAAGTTCTCACCTAAACCCACAGAGACTTGGAGATTGAATGGCACTTTGAATAGTCCTGACCTGGAGTTAGAGAGCAGGACTTTAACTGCCACATTTATCAGTTATTGAATGTAGGTTGCCCCTTGAAAGGAGGGGTGACTTTGGGATAATTTTCTTTAGTCCAATAAATCTCTATAAAGGTTAAAGACAGTCATTTCTAGAGGGTAATATAGGTGGCAAATCACAGTTTACACCAGTTTATACCCCTTGTCACATTTACTCCATATTAGTCTAAGTGGCAGTAGCTCCAAGACATAAAAGGCAACCATGCAAGAGCTAAGACATTCACATGTTTATAGAACCTTAAAAAGTATTAAAAAAGTGATTCCTTTGAAAACAAGTTACTTTTCTTTAGAAGTTAAAAAAAAATGTTGCAGTCACAGAAATATGCTTCAACTACACATAGTAAAGACATTGTTTTGAAGTCTAATATTTAGAATTTCACACTAATATTTGAATTTTTAAAATAATTTTCACTAAGTGGCTTCAGAAAAGGAAACAGACACCAAATATTAAAGCAGTGTAGAAAAGGATAATGAATGCTAATCCATTCATTCAATAACAATTAAGCATCGGTTATGAATCTAACAATTTCCCAGTTTCTGAGAACACAATAGTGAAAAAAATGTCATTTCTCTATAAATTTATAATCCAATGATAGGAAATAGATAAAGATCAGGAATACTTGGACTAAAGAAACAAATTATTGTCTATAACTTAAGAATAGTAGTTCCCTAATCACAAATAGGTTACACTCATTAACAATACGGACAGAATATTTTCAGAAAAGAAGGTGTTTACTTTTGCCAGTTATGGTCATAAACTGACATAATAGCCTCCAAGCTACAAAAATCAAATGGTAAAGGGAAAAATAAGACTGATGAAGAGACCTTATCAAAACTTCTGACAGTAAGTGTCTTGTGTTGGTTGAGGGACAACCTGAAGAAATTCAGTCTAACAAATAATTTTAAATAAATAAATAAATAAATAAATAAATAAATAAATGAAAAAGAAAGCAAGGAAGAAAGGAGAAAATAACTTTAGTAGAATATTAAAGGCTATACGATGCAGAGGGAAATAGATTTCACAGAATTAGATTATCCAAATAACTAAACAAATAAAGAAAATATTGGGTAGAGCCCCACATCCTTGAAGGAAAATGACAGAGATGTGAGCTGGAGGCAAGGATGGGTGATAAATGGGTTACATATTAGAATCCTGGGAGCACAACATCCTGACCCTGTGGCTTCCAAGACCTTGGGGCTGACAGATCAAGAACCACCAGTGTGGAACATGCTATTCTCCTCTTCTACTTCTGTCCCAGGGTAAGAGGTAGGCTCATTATAATGCATTTGCATTGCAGGTATAGCCTCCCACCCATGCCCCAACCACAACCCACCCCCACAGAAAAAGGCTGCCATGATAATTCTGGTACAAACCTTCTAGGGTCAAAAACTACCCCTCCCAACTGGTGGGAAGAGTTCCCCAAATGATTGGAAGTAGCTTTCATTAGAGGGCACCCCACTGAACTGTCACAGCTCCTCCCAGCTCAGAGTGATGCAACAAATATCCAATCCCCAAACAACATAGGGGCCATTCTTCCTCCTGGAACCTGCCCCTCTACCACCTGGAGAGTGTGCTTTTGCTTTCCTAAACTGCTTTGTGCTTGCTACTTTCCTTCTGCCTTTATTCCAATGCCCACCCTCACCTAAAACTTCTCCTGGGGAATCCAAGCACTGACATCTCCATCTGCACAAGGCAGACTCTCCCACAGGTAACAAAATGACCAGGTAAAACTATTATACACAGTTACTATAATTATTATCAAAATGCCCAGTGTTTAATTAAAGTTATAAGACTATAAGATATGTATAGGTAAGGAAAAGTGTGATTCTTTTTTTTTTTTTTTTAAGGTTTTATTTATTTGACAGAGAGAGATCACAAGTAGGCAGAGCAGCAGGCAGAGAGAGGGGGAAAGGAGGCTCCCTGCTGAGCAGAGAGCCTGATGTGGGTCTCCATTCCAGGACCCTGAGATCATGAGCTGAGTCCATGGCAGAGGCTTAACCCACTGAGCCATCCAGGTGCCCTGAAAAGTGTGATTCTTATACAAGAAGAAAACAGACATTAGAAACTATCTTTGAAGAAGCCCAGATGGTGAACTTAGCCAACAGGCTGTAAGGCAGATTTTGTAAATATGTTCAAAGAACTGAAGGTAACAACTATCCCTAAAATATTAAAGAAAGGTATTATGACAATGTTTCATTAAACAAATAATCTATAAAGAAATATAAATTATTAAAATAATCAAATAGATATTCTGGAGTTGAAAAATACAATTCCAGAAATGAAAAATTCACAACAGTACTTTTAGGATCATAGAAGAGAGATACAGCAAGCCTGAAAATATATCAAAACATGCTATGCAATCAGAAGAACAGAGAAATAAATGAATGAGGAAAAATGAACAGAACTTTCAGAAAAATGTGGGACCCCCTAAGTACTCCAATATATACATAATGGAAGTTCAGGAGGAGAGAAAGCAGAAGAAAATTATTTGAAGCTACAATTACTGAGCACTTTCCCAAACAGTTAAAAGCATTAATCTATACATCCAAGAAGCCACCACAAAGTCCAAGTAGGATAGATGCAGACAGACCCATACTCAGACACATCATGGTCAACAAACTGAAAACCAAACACAAAACCTTAAAAGAAGCAAAAGAAAAAATGACTTAGGTACAAAAAGAATCACAATAAAATCAACAGCTGACTTCTCTGAAAACAACAGAATCATGAAGCAGTGGGGCAGAATACTCAGTGTTGAAAGCAAAAAGTGAAACAAACTCCCAAACAAACAAATAAACAAAAAACTATCAATCAATAATCTTATATTCAACAAAAGTGCCTTTCAAAAGAAAGTAAAATAAATACATTTTCATATTTTAAAAAAAAGGCTGAAATAATTTGCTGCAGATAGAATAAACTTATGAAACATAATAAAGGATGTCTTATGAAATTTCTATGTCTAAGTTTACTTTTTTACACGAGGATGGCCAAGTGTTATAGCACCATTTGTTGAAAATGCTGGCCTTTCCCCACTTAACTTAAAGATGCTTTTGCCTCTTTTTTTAAAAAATATTTTATTTATTTATTTGAGAGAGAGACAGTGAGAGAGAGCATGAGCGAGGAGAAGGTCAGAGGGAGAAGCAGACTCCCCATGGAGCTGGGAGCCTGATGCGGGACTCGATCCCAGGACTCCAGGATCATGACCTGAGCCGAAGGCAGTCTCTTAAACAACTGAGCCACCCAGGCATCCCGATGCTTTTGCATCTTTAAAAGATCAGATGACTATGTGGGTCAGTTTCTGCTTTCTCTGTATCAGATATGTATTTTGCAAATAATCTTTCTGTGAGAGCAGAGTTGGATAGATCGAGTGCAATTTGTCATCGGAATATCTTCAGTAGTGAACATTATGCTGAACATAAGCACTGAACCGTAGTTGATAAAGTTGTTTCCACAGGGGTATGGTTTTTGGTTAACAATTTTGATACTACTATACATGTGTACTGGAATTAAACAATTTATTAAATGGATGACAGATGGTGGGAGCCAAGTTTCTCACTATTACAGTTGGTGTATATAAATAATAAGAGGAGGGAGCTCAATAATAAGAGGAATAGGCTAGAATGATCCACAAATTAAAGGGTCAGAGTGAAGACACCAGGTTAATTCGGATTTTGCTTAATGCTGATACAGACTGTTACAGATAGAAATATTCATAGATATGTATATACATATGGGTTAGTATGCTCACATATATTTCCTTGGTAAATCAGCTGACTATGCTAAAGCAAAAACATTCTGGTAGGAACAAGCATACCTACTACCATAGTACCCAGGTATTGGTTTATAATATCATTCTTGAGTAGAAGAAACTGGGGCTCCCTGGAAAAATGGTTTATTCTAGGATAGAAAGCAAGGAATAAACACGATGACCCTGGAACATTTTGTGGTGTCCTAAAATAAGGAGGTACTCAATGCACACCCACCCACACACACAAATGATAGGGATATTTTAAATGGGATACAGGAGCCAATGGAAGAGTTCAAGATAGCCAACGTTGGAATAATTTGAGCAACCAAATAAACAAAGAAGTATTGCTTTATTTTCTAAAATATAAAATAAACATCCATGAGTCTATATTGATAGAAACAAGTGAATTAATACACAAAATGAGGATTCTAGAAAAATCTCCTGTGCAGAAGAATTTCAAATAATTTATGCAAATATTCATTCCTCAAGGAGGGGAAATATAACTCCCCACTGTTTGAGTATAGAATGCACATAATAACTTCCTTTAAAAAAGTGCAATACTGGAAGGGTGAAAAAGGAGTAATGTTACAGTGGAAAAGTCTTGTAAACACCACCTCAGCCAGGTCATCAAGGTCAACATGAACAGTGGTGAGTTATGCTGATAGTATGTACACTTGATGTGATGTAATAATAATGGCATATTACTGCCCAGAACACAGACTACCTGTCGAATCATGAGAAATACATCAGATAGATCTTAATTAAGGAATAGTCTAAAAAAGATAACTATAAACAGTCTAAAAAAGAGAACTATAAAACTCATCAGAAACAAGGAGGATCTGAGAAACTGTCACAGATATAGGAGCATAAGGAAATACGCTGATTAAATGTAATGCAGTATTCCAGATGGGATTCCAGAAGAGAAAAAGATAACAAGTAAAAACTAAGAAAACCTGAGCAAAGTAAGGAGTTTGGTTAATAATAATATATAATTGGGGTGCCTGGGTGGCTCAGTTGTTAAGTGTCTGCCTTTGGCTCAGGTCATGATCTCAGGGTCCTGGGATCAAGCCCCACATCAGGCTCAATGCTCAGCGGAGAGCCTGCTTTTCCCTCTCCCAACTCCCCCGCTTGTGTTCCCTCTCTCTCTGACTCTGTCAAATAAATAAATAAATTCTTTAAAAATATATGTATATATTTATATGTGTATATACGCATATACATGTATAATTATAGGTTCATTATTATAAAAATGTACCATACTAATGTACAATGTTAATGTTAGTGGAAATTAGGTGTACATTGCTTGAGGAACTATGTACTATCTTCAAAATTGTTCTGTAAATTAATATGCTAAACTAAATTTATTAAAAATAAATATACAATATAAACATCAAATGGTGTACTGTTATGGGGATTTGTGGTTTATGAAGTTAAGAAATAGATTTTCAAAATAGGCTTGACAGCATGGCACACTGACATGAATTTATAAATAATTCAGTCAGAGGTCCCGTGTTTGAATCCTATTTGTCCATTTAGAACTTTGCAACTCTCATTTGTAAATGGTCTTCCTTTCTTTTTTGAGCTATTTCATCTAATAACCCATCATCTCTCTTGGAAATTTATTTACTTATTTATTTTTTAAAAAATTTATTTATTTTAGAAAGAGAGAGAGCATGTGTATACACCAGCAGGGGTAGGGGCAGAGGGAAAGAATCTCAAGCAAACTCCCCACTGAGCAAAAAGCCAGGAATGGGGCTTGATCTCATCTCCCTGAGATCATGACCTAAGGTGAAAGCAAGAGTCTTCTTAGCCAGCTGAACCAGCCAGGTACTCCTGAAATTTGTTTTTTATTTTTATTCTTAGGCAACAAACACTGTGTAGTCACATCAAAGTCTAATAATGCATTCTCAAAACCAAGTCCAAATCTGCCAATACCTAGCACTTGACATTGGGCAATCAATTAACTTCTTTGGTTCACATATTTAATCTTTTAAGAAAATGTGCTAATGGCTGAGGCTCTTGACATCAGTTTATGTTTTACTTGTCATCAATTATTTTTTAAACGAATATCCCACAGTAGAAAATGTCAAATACCAAAATACTATGTCAATAAAGTTATATTATTAAGACAACCAGATACCTTTCAAGAGTCAGCTATTAAGTCACCTTTCAGGTTTTTTAAAATATATTTTTCCCATGCAACTAGGGGTTAATTGTTTCTCCTATGTGCAAACCACAGCACATTAAGCACAAAACATTTAGTTTACCATATTACAATTGTTTCTTTCCTTTCCTCTCTTCCCCTACTAGAATGTATACCAAATTCAAGAATATTTACTGAAAGGACACCTGGGTGACTTGGTCGATTAAGCATCTGCCTTCAGCTCAGGTCATGATCCCAGGATCCTGGGATTGAGCCCTGCATCAGCCCTGCAGAGCAGGGAGCCTACTTCTCCCTCTCCCTCTGCCTGCCCTCCTGCCTACTTGTTATCTCTCTCTTTCTGGCAAATAAATAAATAAAAGTTTTAAAAAAAAAGAATATTTACTGAATATAAAAAATATATTTTAAAAGGCTGTTCTCAATCAGAGGAATGACTGGACAAATCAAGCCAACCAACCTATGCAAGATCATGTTTTCATTAAAATTTCCAGGGGGAAAATTTTAGCCCCATATATCTTAGAACTTATAAGGGATATATTTATGATTGATCAGGATGTGGCATAAAGAGAGACAGCCATAAAGAAATAAAGCCAATGAAAATAGAAAGAAGAAAAAAATAGTAACATAAAAAGACAAATTAATGCAATAGAACTTAAGGAAAATAATGGAGGAATAAACCAAATCCAACAAAAAGTATGCATTTTTGAAAGAAAATATTAGACTACTGCTTAGCTGAGACCATGTGGCCCTTGTCTGTAGTACTTCAGAGGTTGATAAGGGATAAGTAAGTTTATAAGATATAAACACCATCCAGCTAAGTATATGCTCTGATGATATGCCTGTGTAAGTAAGATATGTGTAAAGGTCAATAGACTAAATATGTAGTTTAATCAGCAAATTATGTAAATTAGCACAAATAAAATACATTCTACAACTTATGATCAGTAAAGCATGCAATTCCATTAGCCAAAGTAGGTACATTTAAGAGAGTTAAATATGCTCTTAAATCAGTCAAGATTTTTAAAAAAGGAGGAAACTACAGAACTTCAGATTCGGAGCCTGTGCTTCACCTTGAATCCTGAAGGTGTTGGCAAACAGGCTCCTGATTCTAAAGAAACCGCTTTTACTTGACTAGTTCACTCAGATAGCAACTAGAAACCAAAAAAAAAAAAAAAAAAAAAAAAAAAAAAAAAATTAAAAAGAAAACTCAGAAACAAGAGGTACTTAAAGGCAATGGAAGGCAATCCAAATCAGTAGAAAATGGCCAAAGTGAAGGCACTGAGTGAGGTTTTTTGTTTGTTTGTTTTATTTATTTTTTTTTTTAAATGGCTTTTCCCTGACTGGAGGTGTCAGTTGATACCATGAGCACTAAAATGTAGGAAGAAACTTACAGTCTTACTGTCGAAGCAGAACGCAGAGTTCAGGGCTCCCAGACTCTAGACAGTGGGAGGAAAAACATCAAAGAAATGAGCTAAGAAAGGGAGTTGAATATCTGTGTAAAGACAGAATATAAACTGTGTATAGACCCAAATATCTGGCTGAATCTGGACCCTCCTGTGTGGACAGTAGACTCTAAGCAGCCCAGCTGTGGGTCTTAAGAATTATGTAAGAGTTATACAGAAATTTCAGCTGCTAGCAATTAAAAGACAGAGTTTGGAGTTTGAATTCAGACAATCTCTATTTTCTCATTCTTATTTTGTCCACATTTCTAGTTTATTTAAACCACACAACAATAATTTTACAGAGTCTCATTTACTACTGTATATGTTTAACATTCACATGTCTATATATATTTCTATCCCTATTCAGAAAAGACCTAAAATAACTACTAAATAGATATAAGAATCTGCATAAAACAAAAATATGTTAATGTGTTGACTTGCCAGGTGGCAGAGGGTAAAAAATAGTTTTCAATTTTTACGTCTAGTAATATAGTGCTCTTCATTGTTAAACTTGGATTAAAAAGTTGCTTTCCTAAAAGACTTGTCTGTGTGTTAAAAAAAATACCAAAATCTTCAGAAACCAAAAATTACAGCAGAAAAATTGTAAGTTTTTATCTAATTCAATAAACCACATGTAAGTACAACATAATTATTTTTCTTATCTAGGTCTATATTTACACATAATATGTGCAAAAGTCCAAGGGATTCTGGGTCCTAAATAATCTGACAAAAATCACCTATCTTAACACACAGGAAAATGATTCATAATAAAAAGATGTCAAAGAGTTGGTTACTCACTAGCACTGCCTATAATAGTAAAAGGAAGAGGGGTGCCTGAGTGGTGCAGTTGGTTGACGTCTGATTCTAGGTTTCCACTTGGGCAGCGGTCTCAGGGCCCTGGTCTCAGGTTAGGGACGGAATCCCGAGACCAGCTCCATGCTCAGCACGGAATCTGGTTGAGACCATCTCTCCCTCTCCCTTGGCCCCTCCCCAGCCTGCTCGATCTCTCTTTCTCTAATAAATAAATAAAAGGAGCAACAAACTGATAAATTATTTTGTGTGTATAATAAATATAAGTCACAGTTTCTTCTCTTTATATTTTCTTCTTAAATACATACAGAAAGGATGTACATGGGTTCGTTTGTTAGCGTTTTGTTATATTGCATCCTTAAACAATAGTATTGTTTTTTAAAGAAAAAGACTATTTGAAATAGACTATTTCTATTCTGAATTGAATTATAATAGATTTTAATATATAAATAATATACATATTTATATTAATACAAATGTAAATAATATAAATATAATAGATATAATAGATTTTATTAAACCAATACCAGTGGTTCTCAACCAAGTACAATTTTGTCTGTAGATATTGTTGGTTGTCACAACTGGGGGTAGGGTGCTCCTGGCATCTAGTGGGTAGTTGCTAAATATGCTGCTAAACATCCTATGATGCAGATCCCCAACCCTGAACAAAATGTTTGATCTAAAATGTCAATAGTGCTTTGGTTAGAAAACTTACTACATCTTGTCACACTTTGGAGAAATGATCTAAATGTTATAAGCTTCTTTTTCCTTCCTTATAAAGTGGGATACCAGAGCAGAATCTCTCTCATAGTTTGAGGTAAGAATGTTTTACCTGAAGTAGGTTGTAAGTATTGATTGTGGTGAAGCTGCCATGAACCCAGGATTTATATTGAACTGCAAATCTGCATGGACATCCTGTGGTCTTGATTCTTATCATAACATTTTTTAACAATTGTCTTCAGGACATTTTATTAAAAGAAGTCTTTCTTATCATGATCTAATTAAATATGCTTCAAACTCCTACCTGTTTAAAATATTCATTTATTATAGTTTCAGTTTGGGATGCATAGATAGAGAATCCACTTACCTACCTGCAGTTACATGGTAGCTATCCAAAAACATTGAATGTTTGCCTCAGGCTAGAAGTACCACACAGTGGTGGTTTTGGATCAACATCCTACATACAACTTTGAGTACTATCTCTTTAATAAGATGTTCTTATGAGATGGCAAGGAAGCAGTAACAGGAGATCTAAATGAGAGTACTGACTGTGACATGTCAAGAACATTTGGTCCTCAAAGAAAGGAAGGCACAAGTATTCTGGGTGTCTCTGGAAGCCAGTGAGACAAGCAGTGGTGTCCACTGGGACCCATTAGGTCCAAGAAAATCATAGTGGAGAGCAATTTCTGTAGGCAACTTGTAGGAAAGGTTATCTAGTCCAGGAACAGGATTGAAAAAAGAACTATCATTATCAATTTGGGAAGAGATGTAATTAGCCATTCAACTGGAGTTGAATTGATATACTGAAAAAATACTTTTATAATGTGGAAAATCAGAAAAATAAGCAAACTATGAGGTTATGAATATTGCCTGCCTATTAAGATATTTCTAGTTATTTTTGACAGTTTCCTTGACACTGCACTTGGCATTGCTTGTAAATCAAGTTTAACATTGAATCCTCACAATTCATATCTTAAAACAATTGGCTGGCTTCACAGCATTACTGATACAGAATAAGAATGTTGTTTGATTCAATATTGATTAATAAAATATGTTTTTAACCTTTTTTAAGATTCAGCTAAGTGCTATATATGCTGTGTACAGGTTCCTTTTCCTTTTCTTCTCCCTTTTTAAATCCGTAGTAGGGTCTGTTGGTCAGGTTTTGATTCTGGGCTCTTCAGTTTCCTTAACTTGAGACATTGAAGAAGTCACTGTAAGTGACCTGGAGCACATTTGTCAGAGATTCAATCATCTTATATATAAAAAGTGGATAATCTAATCTGTGTTAAACCTCACATGATGATAAGTACTGAATTAAAATATTGGAAGAACATTATAAATATAAAATATATATGACCATTAGATTGTCATAAAACTTGTGCTCATAATAATGCCATTGTCACTATTAGCACTAATAGTAAAGGCTCAACTTCAGACAAGCGCCTCATAAAGATAATCGTATCAAATTCATATAGCACAAAGTGGTTGTTTTACTATCACCTCTCTTTAAAGAAGAAATAGTTAAATTTATAGTGTTGAATTAAAATGTCCATGATCACAAAATTAATATGACATTTAATATTTAATATGACATCTCCATATCTGTGATGTCTAATTCCATAATATGATAATGAAATTGAATATTTATCTATAAATATGTACAATAAATATTTTGTTGAATATCTATGGATTGCAGAGATCAGCAGTTATCAACTTTCAATTACAATATCCAAGTACAACATTGGGGCAGTCATTATTGCTATTTGCCAAGTACCCTTAATTTTCCTTGGGTCATATAATAAAATTGCACTTCCTGGTCTCTTAGTGGGTGAATGGAGTCATGTCCCAGTAGTTGTGAAAACCAGTCCTTTCCAGGCTACAGTATTTAAGTGCCATTGTAAGCTACTCTTTGCAGACAAGACTGACAATATTCAAGATGGTACTTTCTTCATCAGCCCATGTTTCATAGGGACTGCAATGGAAAAGAAACTTCTCTAAACCTCATAAGGCATTAGTGTGAGTTAGAAAAAAATCTTATTATAAGCTACTAATATTTTTTAGGTTTTTTTCCTGTAGTCTATTTTGATATTAGAAACACAGCCCATTTACACATCCAATTCCATACATTTAAAAGTACTAGCTACAATTCTACCACTTCCTTTCATGTTCAAAAACAAATTCTGAATCCATGTGAGGAAGAGGAATATTCCAACAGAGGAAATCCAGACCCTAATCTCATTTTTTTTTAGAAATAGATTATTCAAAATTGTTATTCTTTAATAATACCAACATATTGTGACAAACTTCAAAACTGATTAGACAAACCAAGATATTGCAATTGAGAAAAGTTGATATAAATACAGTTCTATGTAGAACTTGTACTTTTGCTTTGATTTTCAGCAACTCTTATGTACAGATAACACATATATTGTCATCAAGCTATACATAATAATTCAAAGCAAAAAATGAAGTTCCTCCTTGATTTCCTTTCTACTCCTCTTCTTCCTTCTAGTCCTCTGTGTATACACACACACACACACGCACATATTAAAGGTGCTTACTATTATTCTTCCTTATATAAATGCTGTCATTCTGCCTGCGCTGTTCTTGGACTTTCTATTATCTCTTAAAAATATGCCTGAAGTTGTTTCATGTTATTATTTATAGGTCTCTATCATTCTGTTAAACCTTGTCATAGTTTTCCATAGTTTGGACATACCATATTTTATTTAACCACTGTCATATTGATGAGATTTAAGGAGCTTTTATTTTTAACATTATAAACAAAGCAATGCTGGGTTGCACATCCTCTAAATAAATCTTTGTCTGGTTTTGTTCTGAGTTATTTTAACCTCATGAACCTCATGAGTTTTAAAGTTTCTGTTATGCCTTTCCTCTGAAACTTTTTTTTAATATAACATTGAGTCTGAGTCGCTTAGAGATTTGCCATATGCCCTTAAACACTCTGGACCTCTTGACTTAAAAAACAATAACAAAAACAAAAACAAAAACAACTAGGTTGATTATTTTTAATTTCTTTTATGGTTTTTGAATTATTCACATTTTCTTCTCCCTAGTTGAAAGAAACTTAGTAAAGTATTTTTTTTAATTTTTTTTATTTTTTTTAACTTCATCTCTATCAGTGGTATATCCTTATTATCATTATAATTTTTCATGTTCTTTCTTATATTCTCATTTTTTAATATTCAAATATAGTTTGTGCACAAACCCTTGGGTTTTTATTGATGTTGTAATTCAACTGCTTTTATTTTGACCTTTGAACTGTGGTTGGATGCATTTAACTCAGAATGTTAAACAATTCTGACATCTATGTTTTTATAAATATTCTTCATACATAAATGAAAACTGTACTCTCAGAGTAGCTTGGAATCAGATATATATATTTTTTTAATTTCACAATTCTTTAGCTACTGCAACATTAACTTTCTGGTGTTCAGATTGTCAGAGAAAAAAAAATGTGCTGATATTATTTTTGTCCCTGTGTAGGGTCTTATTTTTTTCTACATAAAGTACATGTATTTTTATCTCTTCATTTAAAGGAATATGGTGCTTATTTAATCACTTTTACCTGAAAACATCAATTCTTTTAATGCACAAATTCAGGATGTTTTCCAGCTCAGGTACAATTTAATAGATTTTGATCTGGATTATTTTCTCTGCTCTAATGTCTTAATTTCAACTACAAAAGGATCTTATTTTTCTGGCTTAGATTTTAAAATTTTTATCATCCATATATGTCTTACATCTACTAATCCATTGTAATTACTTCTGTTTGTGTTTTGCTTTCTTTCTTCTCTGGGAGAGTAACTCAAGTTAAACCATCATAACAATTATTTGATTTTCTCTTTTACTGGTTCTACTCTTCTCTAATGAAAACACCAATTTCCCTTCTATTTAACCACTTAAATTTCTTTAGACTTTATACTTTTCTGATTCAATTTTCTTTTCATTTCTCTCTGTTTTTCTAGTATTCATTCTTGGAACTCAATTTTCTTCTTTTTATAGAGACTGTGAAATACTCTTGCTAATCTTTTATTCCATTTTCTATAGCAAATAAATTCCATAGATCTACCTCTTTGAGACTTTAGTAAAATGTTCATTGTATACAAGGACAACCAGCCACCTTTCTTACAATTATACAAAACATTAGAATCTATTATGATATGGCATTATAATGTCAAAAGATTTTCAAAGTGATTATACAATCTAATTTTTATTCTGTTAAATATTTTTATGATATAGCCCCATTTAATCAAGAACTATAAAAAGCATTCATGGATAATTATATTTAATGCTAATAAGAGTGGAAAAGTATTTTCTTCATAATTTACAGACAGGGGAACTATGGCTCGGAAAGTTAAAGTGACTTGGTCAAGATCTCTTAGCCAGCTTAAGGAAAAAGTTCAGATTCATAAAACATAACCTTGTCTTTATTCTTTCTTTATATCTCATGAAGTTTCTCAGTAAAAGTGATTTTATAGATTATTTTGAACAAAAATGGCGAATACAAAGTGAAATATTTTCTTCGTTTTTTCAAGATAATCATATTAGCATTTATATAATGTTTAAATTAGAATTTTATTTCTAACTTTTAAAAAGTTGGTCATTATTACTTTTATTATTATCTTTACTATTATATATTTAAATGAAAATACTGGTATTATGTATTTAAATGAAAATGTAAGGTGATAAATAATTTTCTTTGACCAGAATTCATGGAATTGAACAAAATGTTACCAAGGCATTGGGTTTTGATATTTTAAAATTAACACTTCAATATTCATGGTGATTTAAAATTTTAAAATAAATGCTTAAAGGAAAAACCAATGTAGAATAGTTTAAATTAAAACCATGAAAAGCGGGACACCTGGGAGGCTCAGTTGGTCAAGTGGCTGCCTTCAGTTCAGGTCATGATCCCAAGGTGGTGGGATCCAGTCCTCATTGGCCTCCTTGCTGGGTAGGGAGCCTGCTTCTCCCTCTCCCTCTGCCTGCCTGCAGCTCCCCCTGCTTGTGCTGTCTCTCACTATCTCTCTCTGTGCATCAAATAAATAAATAAATCTTAAAAAAAAAAATGAAAAGCCAATTTTTTGTATGAAGAAAATTGTGTTCACAATCAAAGTTGTGCCAATTGCTTTATTTTTAGAATGCTTTAAAGATTAATGCTCAAAATTATAAAGCGAGTTAAGTGTTAAGTATAATTCTAACATTATAGTAAACCAAAATACCTTCAACATGTTTACATACCAAACAAATGGCCTTCAGATATTTTAGTGCATAGTCTTTCTGGTTTTTATTTTTCTCATCTCCAAAATAATAATAATTGCTACTTCATAATGTATTGTGACAATTAAGTTAGTAGTTAACAAGTTTATGATATTATGAATTTCATTAGGACAACTAGAATACATATTTAAAAATTAATTCTTAATTTATCAGTAAGTAGCATAAAAAAGCTTTAAATATAGGCTAGAACATTGTACACTAAAATACTAAAGGGTAAGTATGGTATGTGTTTATTTTTCATGTTTTTATTTAGAAGTGAATCAGATAATGAATAAGAATAAACTGTTAGCTTTTAGAATATTAGATTGGTAGACTTTTCTTATTCTTACATATAATGCAAACCAGGAGCAAATTATACCTTTAAGTTACTATACATTAAAATACTTCTACCTTAACATAATAAAAATAATCAATTAAAATCACTTACATATACATTATACTTATTGATTGATTATATAAATAAAAACTATCTGAAGGTCATGGTGAGAGTCAAAATAAATATAATATAACCTTTACAACAATTAGTTATTAAGGATTTCAAAATATACTGGTGAAATATGTTGACAATTTGTTATGATATGTTATTGCCTTTAAATGGCAGAACAGATGCTTTAGAAAACTTTTTCCTTGAATGACATATGACACTGTCAGGGAGAAAAGGTGAAATCTGCCTTCAGAACTGAGGGGCAAAACATTTTGCATGGAGTGAAAAAGATAAAATCATTTGAATGTATAAGTGGTCAAGGTTAAATCTGAAAAGCCAATTCTCCAAAGAGCTAAACTTAGGTCAATCTAATTTTTTATGTATAAAGGTGATGAAAAAATTATATGATATCTTCAAATGACTTTAAGCCATTACAAAATCAAAACATTCCTCTACCTTCCCCAAGTAGTGCATGCCCTGGAGATATATTGCAAAGGCATTGCTGAAGTGGGCCATTTTGAAAAGCAGAACACAATTCTCCAGAATGGTTTCTATCTGGGAGAATACTAAATGATACCCTAATAGGCCAGGAAAGAATTTAAATCTGTGTTCATAGACGCTGTTCTACTGCATATGCATTGTCTGCAGCAGTTAGAAAATTTAAAATTTCTTGAATTTGAGTTACTGTTAGACCACCACTATTTGCTCTAGTGCGTTTTGTAATAAATTGACAGTGTGTTAAGTCAGTGTTTTTTAAGAGGTCATGAAGCTTATTCCTTGGTTTAAAATAAACATATTACCTAAAGAATTCTAGGCAGAACAAAATCTATCTGTTGGTTTGCAAGTTCTTTAGGAGCCTCCCAGGTATAATTTGAAATCAGCCCCTGTAGGTGGGGAGACAAGAAGGAGATTGTTAGGTGGCAGATATAATAACCAACAAAACATATATACGAGGTTTGCTAGGGTGGCCACAAGATGATTAGGTCTCCTGCTCATCTACGTAATCTTAAAAGTTTATACTGTGGCTTTAACTGGGTTCAGTCATGTATATCGTCTGGTTGGTCTCAAGGTCTCAAGTGATGCAATACCACATCATTATCTGAAGGCCATGTCCTTGGAGCAGCCTTGGAGCAGGGAAGGCAAGTAGAATTCATTTTCAATGATGGGGTCTAGCTCCTGGGTCAACCTGTAGTCACACTGTCTTGATGATCTCCCCAACACTATCTTATTTTACTAACTTTCAAGGTTTATTATGAGAAGGGAAGTCAATTGAATATTTTGAACACAACATATAATTTAGTGAGTATATCTGTTATCTATGGCTACATAATAAATCATGCCTAAACTTAGTGACTTAAATTGGCAGTGACTATTTTTTATGATTCTGTGAGCTGACTGAGCTCAGGCTGGCTGATTTTCTGCTGCACTTTGTGAAAGGTGAGATCACTTTGATTGACTTAGCTAGATTTCCAGCTGAGACTGGAATGTCCACCTTGCTCCATGTGACCTCTAACAGTTTAGTCCTGGCAGGGGCTTTCTCATTGCATGATGCCTAGCTTCCAAGGCAGAGGAACAGAAGCTAACAATTCTCTTAAAACTTGAACTCAGCTATTCCAAAACATCACTTTTGTTTCATTTTATTGAACATAAGGCTGGCTCAGACTCTGCCACTTGATGTAAGTGGTGACATGCGTTTACAGAATTGGGAGGAATTACAGGTTACCCTGTTACAAGAATTCCTACTACTGAGCAGGTGCAAAAACAAAGAAGGAAGTTGCTATCTTGGGCTTAGTTATTTTCAAATTATTTTTCTTTGGAGAACTGACATGAAACATGAGGAAAACAAAATATAATTAAGATCACCTTTATTTTTGAAATAATCTTACTAATTATTATGATTTCAAAATAATACCATCTAATGGAAAAAATCTAATTAAAAAATGAAAAAAGTATAAAGAAGAAATTTTATCTGTAGTTCCATCATCTAATGGTAATCTGTTAATTAGCATTTTATTAAATGCCATTCTAGAAATGGTAGTTACAATATTTTCAATTATAGAATTATAATATGATTAAAATTAAATATAAAGATATATATAATTAGATATTTTCTACTTTGCTGCCTCTAATTGTAATCATATTTAAGAATTTCACCTTGTTACATAAGCCACCATAGAAAAGAAATAAAAGTTTTGTATTCATCTATTATGTATGATGAGGAAATTACCACCTTCATAGAAACTTTAGTGTAATTTCATGCTTTTTCCCTTAAAAGCCTTATTAGCTGGACTGTGATTCTATTCCATTTTTAGCTTTTAAAAAAATCTAATTCTTATTATCATTATTATTATTTCTGAGAGAGATAGAGAAAGTGCACATGCTTGGGGGGGGGCGTATACAGAGGGATAGGAAGAGAGAAAATCCCAAGTAGGCTCCATGCCCAGCATGGAGTCCGACATGGGGCTCAATCTTACAACCCTGAAATCATGATCTAAGGGGAAATCAAGAGTCTGGTGGCTCAAAGGATTGAACCACCCAGGTACTCCCTAATTATTATTTTTAAATATGCATGTTCAAATATTGCCATTCTTATCTTTAATTTTAATTTTTCAAGTTTGCTTATGGGTTGCTTATAAAAATTGAAAATCAGTAGTGGGATTTATGATATTTTTGCAAAAACAAGTCAATTGTTTGGACCAATAGGAAGCAAATTCAATGTTAGACACTATTTTACATAGGATAAAAAAATGATCTACTCAACAATTTTGTGTGATCATTTTGCTATAATTCTAGATAAGCATATATGTACAAGAGAGAGAAACACATTTCTCAGGGACTGAGCTTATACTGTTTGAGGAGAACAAAGCAAAAATTAGTATTTAAAGTCTCTAATGATGCAGCTTGTGTCACTCCAAGAAAAGGAACTGAAAAAAGTTAATGGCTCAAAGTAAACTCCAGCCACTTGGGAACCATTCTTCTCTCAACTTCAGCAAGCTAACTTTTTTTTTTTTTTAAGATTTTATTTATTTATTTGACAGAGAGATATAGAGAGCACAACTAGGCAGAGCAGCAGGCAGAGGGAGAAGGAGAAGCAGGCTTTTCGCCCGAGCAGGGAGCCTTATGAGGAGCTCGATTCCAGGACCCTGGGATCATGACCTGAGCTAAAGGCAGTCACTTAACCTACTGAGCCACCCAGGTGCCCCAACAGCAAGCTAATTTTAATCATAGGTCAATGATATGTTAGTACTATGAACTCATTTCTTGACAGTGGAGGAAGAGTTAAACACAAAATATTAGCTTATAATATGAAAGTATCACAAACACGTGGTAAAATTATGACATAATATAATATACATTATGGAATGATGTTTAAAAAGGCATTTTTCTAGTAGTTGTACAAGCCCAGTTCAGACCATCTGAGGGAATATGGGAATATGGGATAAGACAGTGATTGGAGGGATGTGGTCTTGAAAAGGGCTTCTGTTCTCATTACAGTTTATCAGATTTCCATTTAAATCGTGGTTAAAGAAATATTTTCCTGTCAACAAAGTTTAAAATAATTTGAAGTAGTGATGAATAAACAAGTATTGCATTTAAGTTATACAGAGTCACATAATGTAGGTTTAAAAATTGCAGAGGAACCATCTGCCAACAAAGGCACTACAGTGGGAAAAATCTTTTCCTATATGGCTGGAGCATAGCGAGCATGGGGTTGAGGATTATGAGATGAGGGTTGTGAGATAATGAAGGTCCAAATTCCGAGAACACTGTTTACCCTAACCTTACTGGTTAGCAGGTCTAAGTTCCAAGGGATGGATTTGAACACGGGGAGTAACATGATGTGACTGACAGTTCAAAAAGAGCAGTCCAACTTCCGCACAGAGTGTGGACAACTGACACAAACAAGCACAAAAATTAGTTAAGAGGGTATTCTGTCTCTCAATGGAGAGATAGCAATGGTTTGGATCAACGACGTCAAGTTTCCTTAAGAGTGTGGAGTGAATGCCCCCTTGATATTAAGGCAGAGCTCTCAGGAAAAATCACAGTGCCCAGGATAAATGATGCCAGGACAAAGGAGAAAACCCTTTAAAAAATAAGAGGAAGTGAAAAACTGGTTATATATACTAAAGAAGTGAAGAATGTGAAGAAGAAGTGATAGAAATATAAAATAGAGAAATCAGACAGGTTTTATTTCCCCTGTGAATTATCAAGGAAGGAGCAGAGTAGAATATTCACTTGACATGAGAGATACTGTGCTCTGTGGATACAAGACTATGATGGCTCCTCATTGGCAGGTTTCCTGAGGAGAAACTGGAGGTCACACAACTGAGAGGCGAAACTTCCCTCAAACCAAAGATGATAAGCTACTGGTAGGTCATCATCAATAAAAATATTGTAAAACAAAACAATATAAAATAAAATACAAAGTCTTCATTGTGTTTTGAATACATGAAGTGATGAATTTTAAACACATATCTGGTAATATCTAGCTAAATGTAAAAGATTACTTTTCCCTCAACCACATTCAACGCTATCCTGCCCATCCAGCCCCAACATTAGCTTTGAACAACAGCAAAAGCATTCTGATAGATGTTACTCAGGACCAGTTGGACAAAGACAGACAACTACACATTCCTTGCTCATCTGCTTCTGTTACAAACTTCCTGAAGGAACACTGTCTGCAATATGATTTTATTCATTGAATAAATTTACCTGAGGTACTCACTTTGTTGTCCTTTTAACCTTCCCATTATTTCTCTATCTTGCCCTCAGGATAATAGTGAGCCAAAAACTTACTTAATTATGTCTGATAAGTATAAGAGTAGTATGAACAAAAGCAGTATACTCAGAAAGAAGAAGACTCACAGATTATCAAGTAAAATTGAACATAATAATCAATCTATAAAATTTTTGTTAGTTTAAAGCCTTTTTTGAGAATATTTTCTAAAACATCCATCCACTCCCTTTTCTTACAAATCTCTTTTTTTACTCAAACATTAACACTCAGGATATATTAATAATCTATTTCTGCTTTAATTCAGTAAATTATGCTTGCTCTAGAAATAACTGAAGGTAAATAATCAATACCACTTCTTGCAACAACTATATTTTAATAGTTTAATTTACTATATTAAAAAACACAAATATCTATTTTAGGTGTATAATAACTTCATTTACAAAACTACCCTTCATATATATTACTGTTTCTATGGAAACCTGCATACACAAACTATACCAAATGATTTTACAATATGCTATTTTTATTTTTCTCTGTCATTCTACTTTTATTTTTATTTCTATACATTCAATATAGAAAATTGTTATGCTGCATGTTTGGTCTCCTAGTGATACAATTTTCCATGAGACAGTAGGAGCTTAACTTCACAGTAGAAGAGGAACAGAGCAACATATGGTCCAACACTTTCATGCTGGGAAAGGACAGCTTCACCCTGTGAGGAAAAGAATGGATGGAGAGCTTGAACCACGGTTTAGTGTAGAGTTTTCAAAGGTGAAAAGAGAGATTCACTGAATACAAATATAGAGAAGCAATAGATTCAGTTTGAGTAGAGGAAATCCACCATTTTAGTTGTTTGTTAGTCAGATTTTTTTCCATTGTTTCAGTTAATTTCCTAGAGTAAGTCAGGACTTTTAGAAGCACATCAATTTCTCCCATGCACTGTCATTATATCAGAAACTATTTGAGAATGCTTTAGTAATTATGCTGAGATTTTTTTTGTGGTTGTATCCTTCTTGGGAGATAATGTAGGTACTGGGTAATAACTTGAACAGCAATTAGTATATTTAATTAAAATATTAAAAATATCTCAGGAGTGCCTGGGTGGCAAAGTTGGTTGAGTGTGGGACTCTCAGTTTCCACTCAGGTTATGATCTCGGGGTCCTGAGATCAAGCCCCACATCAGCCTCCATGCTTATTGGGGAGTCTGCTTGAGATTCTGTCTCTCCCTCTGCCCTGACCCCTGCTCATGTACTCTCTCAAAAAAAACAAAACAAAACAACAGAAAAAAAACCCAAAAAATGAAAAAGAAACTGATCTTTCCATTCTTTCTATGAACTCACTTCCTCCAACCTTTAAAAAAGAAAAAGAAAAATATCTCATATTAGCTTTTTTCTTATAATAGGAATAAATGACAATGTATACTATAAAATATTATATAACTGTCAAAGTTGCAAATATATATATGCTCGTTGAAAAAAATATACCATTTTATAATGGGCAAGGCTTAAGTAATTAGGTAAACAAGGGTTAACTTATTCATCAAGCACATATGGAGTAGGCTCTGTACATATTTTGCATTTAATTATCATATTTAATCCCATGAGTAATCCCAAAGGTACATATTAATCATACTTTTTTGTAAGAAAACTGTGGCTAAATGAAGCTAAATGTCTTATTCCAAGTCAAAGAGCAACTAAATGGAGGAGACAGTTTAGAACTATCTGAATTCAAAGTTCATTGAATCCCTTTTTTACGACACTGCTTAGTGAGTCACTGTGATACCTAACAGGAAGCCCCCATGACATTTTTTTGAAGGTGATAGCTCTAAAATAATTCACATATATATAATGTGCATGTATATACACACATATATGGATCAGGGCTATGAATGTACATTTATGTATATATGTCACTTCATAAACTATATGTTTCTTACAAAGATATTAGGAATTACTCTTACTGTAATTTTATTTTATAGCATGTGATGATTATTATGATAAAGTTCTTTGGTGAACAGAAGTCCTAATTGTACTATATTCTTCATCTTGATTGTATCTGACTTCACATAATAAATAATAGGCAATAAGACAACAGCATGATGATAATGGTGTATAGAATTATATATTTGAATATTTAAATCAATTACCTTTATATAATTAGTGGCAACTTATTTATATAAATAAATCATAATCAATATCTTGCCACAGGGAAATCTAATAACACTCCTGACATGTGACCTCTGTTCAAGAAAAAGAATATGGTCTTGGTCATTGTTTTCTAATCTTTTTCTCTCTAAACACATTGTAAAATAAAGTGAGCATAATTAATTAATTGCCCCTAGAAATCATTTGTAAGTAAAAAGTTTGTATCTGGATAATTAATTTGACAGTGAAGCCTATTTTCCTTAGAGTGAGAATAATTTCCTCCTTTACATTCGCAAGTGATTTGACAAAGACTGGCAGACGAACAATGGGATAGACCAGAAAATTATCCCATTTTTCTCTACCTCATATGCAAACACTTGAGAAGCCTATTTAAAATCTCCACCTAAAGACAGAAACAATGTCAATTGAAATGAATGGGAACACTGAGATCTTTACTTCAAAAAGATTAAGAATCTGTCAAAGGTAATTCTGATAGTTCACATTGGTAGAGAGTTGCTTAGAATGCAATATATTTCCACAGGGTAGGAAAAGAGGGACATAAAGACTGCATTAAAGAATCACGAAGCAACTACAAAGGATGGGTGGGCTGCGTCAGCATTTAGCCCCTCTCCTGGCCTCTAACAGAATTCGAAGGAAGCCTTGTCATTCTTGAAGAGTAGCAGACAGACAGAACTTGTGGCTCAGAAGCCTAGTCAGCAGCAGGTTGTTCGACAGAGCTGTGCCCTGATGGGACACTGATGAGAGCTGGCAGAGAAAGCAGCAGGCAGTGTAGATAAGCAGATTAGAACAGCCTGGCTTAGAACAATTACCAGAGATGTGTTAATCACTCCCTCTTCATTCTCCCTCAGCATCCTGTGCAGTCCACAGAAATTAATACACCAGTATTAGGAGACATAATCTAGTTTCCGAAATACCTAATTTACAACTAGCCTGTGGGAGACTTTGCCTTACCACTTCACTCCATTCTCCACCTTTTCTTATGAGGTATTCATATTATCACTGACACAGTGGAAGAAACTGCGGCTAAAGGAGGTGCCATGCTCAATTAATAAACAAAATCGAATCTCTATTGTCTGCCTTATTAAATATCATCAGAATGATGCTGATTTATCCTAAAATGAAAATTTTCCTTCTACCTCAGGGCACAATTTTTTTTTCCCCCTAATAAGACAAATATCCAGAACTATGTCCAAAGAGTCATGGTGTATAAAATAGCTCTCCTTTCTCTGACCATGTCCCCAAAACGATCTAATTCCCTTAGGTGATTACTCAGATAATTACCAATTGCTACAGCTTTTTTAAAAGCAGATGTTATTTATTTATTTGAAAGAGAGAGAGAGAGAGAAGGAGCAATAGGGAGAGGCAGAGGGGGGAGCGAGAGAGAGAAAGAGAAAGAGAGAGAGAGGGAACCTGGGTGGTTCAGTGGGTTAAAGCCTCTGCTTTCGGCTCAGGTCATGATCCCAGGGTCCTGGGATCGAGTCCCGCATCGGGCTCTTTGCTCAGCGGGGAGCCTGCTTCCTCCTCTCTCTCTCTGCCTGCCTCTCTGCCTACCTGTGATCTCTGTCTGTCAAATAAATAAATAAAATCTTTAAAAAAAAAAAAAAGAGAGAGAGAGAGAGAGTGAAGCAGTAATTGCTACAACTTTTTGAGGAATTTCTCTTCCCTATAAAAAACAGTTAACGTTTGGAGTTTGTTACATGTTGTTTTAAATTGTATTTTAACTCATGTCATCTCCACAAGGACCTTATGACTCCTGGATTACAGGTGAGAAATCTGAGGGCCAGAGTAGCATGCCTGAAATGACATAGAGAGTAAACGAGGGACTCTGACTCAAAGTCAGGCCCTTTGGAATCTAAAGTACGTTATCTTAATCCCTGTATCATGCCAACTGTATGTTTGTCTTTGAGAGTTTGTACAGGTTTTGTCAGTGCTAAAAGGCTCTTCGTTATTCCCCTCATGCTTGCCCTGCCCATGCTATGTATGTTAAATTGATTCCAAAGAGATAACCGATTTTATAGTCCTCTCCAAAATTTAAATTTATACCCAGGTTGTGCTTAAGAAGTTGGTCTATAATTAATCCTGTGAGTTACTATTAAGTCATGCCTGGATATCCCCTCCTCAATGTGGCCACCAGCACTTCCCAATTCTGGCAATCCAGTATTCCCCTTTAATCAGTGTATTTATTTTGAGAGCTGCCATAACAAATTACCACAGATGTGGTGGCTTAAAAATAACAGAAACTGGGGTCCTGGGTGGCTCGGTGGGTTAAAGCCTCTGCCTTCTGCTGGGGTCATGATCCCAGGGTCCTAGGATCTAGCCCCGCATAGAGCTGATGAGGGAACTGAAGGATGGCTGAGGACAAAGCAAAAGGCTGACACTTTGCAACCTCCCCCACCCCCACTCCTGGATGGGACATATGTGACTTTCTTTAGGAATCTCCCACCCATCTTAATGTTAATACCTTGCTAAAGGGCAAAAGGACCTTGGCAATGGCAAGGCCTCTGGTATCTGGTATCTTGTAGGTCCTCCTTAGCATATGAAAGTTCTATTGAAACCTCCCTTTTCCTTCCCCCACCCCATGGTACATAACCTGCCACCCCTCACAACCCGGGCAGCAGCTCTTCCTGCCCACAGGTCCTGTCCCCGTGCTTTAATAAACCACCATTTTGCACCAAAGATGTCTCAAGAATTCTTTCTTGGTCATTGGCTCCAGACCTCACCCCACTGAACCTCACCTATATTCTAGAACTTCATCAGGGCTCTCTGCTCATCAGGGAGCCTGCTTCTTCCTCTCTCCCCCCCTGCCTCTCTGCCTACTTTTGATCTCTGTCAGGTAAATAAAATCTTTAAAGAAAACAAAACAAAATAACCCAAAAAACCCCAGAAATTTAAATAGTCAGAGGAGTCAGTAAATAGTCATTTAGCATATGAAAGTTCTTAAAAAAAAAAAAAAAAGTGTATGGGGGGTATGGTCCTTTTGGAGGTTGCAGGAAATACCCTTCTCTGGCTCTTCCTTTATAGGGACTCCAGGGAGGTACTGGCTTATGCATAGCACATAGCACCAATCCCTGTGTCTATCTTCACATGGTTTTCTTCTCTCTGTATCTCTTGGTCTCAAATCTCCCTCTTCATTTCTCATATAAGGACACCTGTTATTGTTAGGGCCATCCTAAGTCCCGGACAATTTTATCCTGAGATCCTTAACTTAATTACATCTAAAAGACTCTTTTTGCAAAGAAGGTCAAGGTCACGGGTTCCTGCATTTGGATTGGGATATAACATTTTGGGGCCACTATTCAACTCACTATACTTACCTTGTCTTTTCTATTATCAAATCACTTATTACTTTTTATTAAAACTCATACTTGTTAGATTTATTGATTATTGTTTGTTTTTCCTTGATAGCATATAAACCACCTAAGTCAATAATCTTTGTTTATACTGTGTATAAAGAAGATAAAATCCAAGTTCCTAGAATAAAATATATATTAATACATATTCAGAAAACATATTTTAGAGCTAGGTTTCAAAATGCAAGCATACTAAATCTCAATAAAAATCTATTCTTCGTATCAAGTTTCTTCCTTCCCCCAGCTTTTCCACAGCTTCAGCAGATCTGTATATTCATAACAGAATGACAAAACCTCTAGTATGCATTGTGTACCCCCTCAAGCCTGGACATTCGTGGACATTCAATCATGGAACAAGAGCTTAACAATGGTTACATGTACCATTTAAACCTTTTCTAAGACAGACATGATGAGGGAACAGAAGGCTGGCTGAGGACAAAGCAAAAGCTGACACCCTGTACCTTTCCCCCACCCCTGCTCCTGGGAGGGACATATGTGACATTCTTTAGGACTCTCCTAACTATCTTAATGTTAACACCTTGCTGGAGGGAAAAACCTTGACAACTGACAAGGCCTCAAGGGGCTTTGGTATCTTGTAGGTCCTCTTTAGCATATGAAAGTTCTTTTGAAACCTCCCTTTTTCCCTCCCTCCCCAAACCCATCCTATATAACCTGGCACCCCTCACAACCCCAGTGCAGCAGTTTTTTCTGCCCATGGGGCCTGTCCCCATGCTTTAATAAACCACCATTTTGCACCAAAAGATGTCTCAAGAATTCTTTCTTGGTCGTGGGCTCCGGACCTCACCCCACCGAACCTCACTTTTATTCTAAAACTTAGTCAGAGATACCATGTTTACTGATTCTAGAAATATTATGGAGCATCTTCGATAAAGTAAATCTTGTGCATGGGTCTAAGACTAGTCAGAAGAAGATGGGCAGATCAACAGACAGTTGTATATCCTTGAAGACACAGCAATTACATGGAGAATTTCAAAGCAGTTAACAAAAAGGATTTTGTCTAATGATCAGCAAAAGTAAATCCAAGAACCCTGGCTAGAGGCCTGGAAGAGCTCTGGTCCCTCCTGCTAGGGTTATTCTTAATTCTACCATGAACGTATGAATTAAAAAGCTGAGATCTAAGGAGTTGTGCTGCTTTCATAACCACCTAAGGACAGCTTCAGAGTTAAAACATAACTTCTTTTCCATATTCTTTGAGAAGCCATCAGCAAAAACCAGAGTCTGCTGAAAGCTCTAGCATCTTCTGAGAATTCAGCCTACTCTAATATTTAATCTTGAAACACTTAAATTACATGCAGTCCATCTATTCATTCGAAAGTATTTGTTGAGCACTTATTATGTATCACGTATTTTTCCAAAATGCCAGGTATAGAGCAGAGAACAAAATAGATAACAATCATTGCTTTAAATGATCTGATGTCTACATGATAAAGAAGACAAGAAATAAGATAAATAAAATGTGGAGAATCATAAATTGTGATAAATGCCGAGGAATAATAAACAGAGAAAGGACAGGAAGTGTGAACATAAGGGGGAAATGTTATAAACTTAGAGCTGACAGTGAAGTCCCTGTTTTCTTTTAAAATCCCTTTAAGATATGAAATATAAAGAATTTTCACTGATTTTATTTAATAATAATGACACTTTAATATGCTACTTAAAGGCTATAGGAATAAAATAATCCAAGCATAATTATGGATCCCATACAAAGGCCTAAATAGGGGGAAGCTGCTTAGGTTGAAAATATCATTCTGCGACATTACCATGACAAAACAAATATTTTCAAAATGTTGTTGCAGTATGTTTCTGAGTAAGTCACTGGAATCAAGATAGCTCATGCTAGCTCCTTGAAATGATAAACATGCAATTTCATTTGTATTAATTCACAGATGAGAAGCAATTTTAGAGGCAGATGAACTTATTTCAAGGTTATTTTACATTACATCCTCTTTTGACAAGAATGGAAATCTCTCTTAGAAGAAATACAAGATGCATGTGCAAAACAAGGATTTGTAGTCTCCAATTTCATCCATTTGCAATACTTAAGAGGCATTTGTTGAGAATTTAAATCAAAAGAGTAACCAAAAGGGCGCCTGGGTGGCTCAGTGGGTTAAGGCCGCTGCCTTCGGCTCAGGTCATGATCCCAGCGTCCTGGGATCGAGCCCCGCATCGGGCTCTCTGCTCAGCAGGGAGCCTGCTTCCTCCCTTCTCCTCTGCCTGCCTCTCTGCCTACTTGTGATCTGTCTGTCAAATAAATAAATAAAATCTTTAAAAAAAAAAAAGAGTAACCAAAAGAGATGTAGGCCAGTATTCTTTTTCCAAGCAGAAACTGGCAATTATATTATAAGTGTTTATTTTCTAAGTTTATCACAATAATTTACAATTATTTGCTTAAAAAGCAACAAACCTGTGATTTTCAAGACCCCATTCATATGCAATAGTAAAATGTACTAAATAAACATTCACTGAGAACTAAGTTTAAGAGTTCCCACTGACAATTTGGAGATAGACATGGAATAGAAAATGATGTATCTTTTGTTTCAGTAAACATCTAATCTAGGGTAAGTATCAAAAAATACGTTCATGCCTAATTTTTATTTAAATTTAATTTAATTTAAAAATTTAATTTTTAAAACTTTTTACTGATGTCAAATAACCATACAAAAAAGTACACCTATTGTAAGTATGTAATTACATTAATTATCACCAACTGAAGACACTCAGATCATCAGCATGTGTATGAAGAGTTACCGCCCCCCAGGAGTCATCTTCATGTCCCTTTCCATTCATTAATTCCTGAAGACATTAAATGTCATTTATCACTGTCTATTATTTGCCTGAATATGTTATGTAAATAGAATTATGCACCATATATTCTTTTATACCTGGAGTCATTACTTCAACACACAGTTTATGAGATTAGATATATCATTTCATTCAGATCTAGATTTTTCAGTCTCAGTGTTGTATAGTGTTCCCTTGCAATGACTACACCCAAACTTATGTTTCTCATCTATTTTTTGACATTTGTGTTATTCCCAGTTTGAGATACTGCAAAGGATACCACTAAAATCATTCTAGCACACATCCTGGATGAGCATATTAACAAATTTCTCATAAGTTTATACCTAAGGAGGATTTGCTGTCCATGTTATGGATGGATGTAGCTTCAGTAGATACTGTCAGTTCTCCTAATATAGTTAACAGTGATTTACGCCGGCACCTGTATTGTATCAGAGTCAGTTGTTCCATGCCCCTGCCAGTACCTGGTAATTTCCTGTCTTTTTAAATCTTACCATTTTATTAATAACACATTGGATATTAATTTGCATTATCTAAGACATCATGTTTGAGTAGTGTTCTTTCTAGCCATTCTTCAAGCCCCCTTCAGATTGCCTGAGGGAATATGGGATAAGGGAGTGACTAGGGCTCGGCTGTAGGAAAGGGTTCACTGAGCTGTCTTTCCTTAGCTTCTGATTTAAGTAATTATTAGGGAATTTTTTCCATATCTAATGCAAATATAAACACCAGTGATTTAGAGAATGAAGAAGAAACGAGTTTTTATTTCAAGCAATACAAAGTCAGATAATAGTATCCTTCCTTTTCTTGATTTTTTCTTGGCTTATGGGATATAATTTCCTCCTAGTTTTTATGCTTATGCCTTTAGCCTCTCCTTTGTATCTATTTCAGTTTTTTTTTTTTTTTTCCTATTTGGTATTCAAAGGCCAGTTCACCTTCAAGTAACACGCTTATCTACTTTTGTTTCTTATTCTGTGTATTCTATGTTTTCTCTCTTTCTCCACAGTGCCTTCTCTGGTATCTGTCACAGGACTTGAAATGTATGATGCAATGAATGGCATAATATATTCATGGCATGAATGAATAAACGAAGAGAAGAGAATGAATGAGTGATAGCACGCTCACCTAGCTTCACTTACCACCTGCAACCTGATGCCTAAAGTTCGATTTCTAGACTGGACTTCTGGACATGGAAATGCCATGTAATGTTAGTCTCCATTTTAATGTCAAAGTCTTTTCCAGCTTTAAAATAGTTCTTTTTTTTCCCCCCATTTAAAAAATCATATGTTCCCAATTTAGATATCTTAAAATAAACTGAAATATGAGACTTTTTTTTTCCAATTAAAAAGTAACAGGCTCATTTTGCAAATTTAGTGAATGGAAGAAAATGAAAAGAAGGAGCTTAATATGCTCAAATTGGGAGACATCACTCTCTTCTCTTTCACTGTGTCATTTGTTGCTCTTCTCCATCAGTGAAGATGGTTCCACCAATTCTTTGAATTAATGAAGTAAGAAACGTGAGGCTTTTCTGGGCCTTTCCTCTCACTTAATCAGCATCCTAAGAGATAAGCATATTCTCTCAACACTCCTTCCCAAGTGTGACATTCCATCCCTTCTCTATCACAGATTTAAAGTTCAGTCTTTCATTGTTTTTCTCCAGTGTCACTGTAGGTAAGACATCTAACATTATCTTCTCAAAGTTGTCTCGTTCTGATTATGTTCTTCATTGGTAGCTGCTAAGATCTGAACCTTTGTGTCTCCTCCAAATTCATATGCTGAAATTCCAATGTATAGGATGATCATATTTGAAGGTGGGGGCCTTTGAGAAATGATTAGGTCATGAGAGTAGAGCCTTCATTAATGAGATTAGTGCCCTTATAAAGGAGCTCCAGAGAAAGCCCTCATTTCTTGGTCATATGAGGACACAGCACAAAGGTGCTTTCTATCAACCAGGAAGTAGGCTCTCACCAGGTACTAAATCTACCAGTGTTTGGATCTTGTGCTTCTCAGCCTCAAGAACTGAGAAATAAATTTCTGTTGTTTATAAGCCACCTAGTCATTTTGTTATTTTGTTAAAGCAGCCTGGATGGGCTAAGGCAGGTAGCTGAGTTCTTTCTTAACTTTTTAACACTTTGATATGTGAAGTCCTATCATGTTGCAATTTTTTCTCCAGGATCAAATTTCACATCCTTCTCATTGGATTTTTTTGTTTGTTTGTTTTTGTTTTGTTTTGTTTTGTTTTTTAAACCACTCCTCCTATATTTATAGATAAAAACTACTTCTAGAGCCTATCAGAGAACTGATGAAACATGATTTCTAGGTCTGTCTGTGAGAGTGTTTCCAGAAGAGGTTGACCTTTGAATTAGCAGACTTAGTAAAATCTGCCCTCAGCAGTGTGAGGAGGCATTATCTAATCTATGGAAGACCTGAGAAGAACAAAAATAGAGCAGAAGGGCAAATTCCTTTTTTCTCTCTCTCTTTCTAAACTTGGACATCATTTTCTCCTGCCTCTGAATATCAGAACTCCCAGTTCTCAGGTCTTAAGAATCTGGGGCTTACACCATGGGACCCTTGATTATCAGGCTTTTGGGCTTGGACTGAATTATATCTCCAGCTTCCCTGGTTCTCTAGCTTTCAGGTAGCAGATTGTGTGATTTATTTGCCTATGTAACTATGTGAGCCAATTCTTATAATAACTCCTCATGTATATATCTATTTATCCTACGGGTTCTGTTTCTATGGAGAACCCTCATACAGAGATTGTTACAACCAACACCAGTTTTATTTTAGAGAGATGGTAGAGCTTGTAGATTCAAATTATCTACAAGCACCAAGAATTACTTGCTCATTTCCACTCTAAATTTACCTGGATCAGCTTGTCCTGAGACAGAGACTGAATTTGAGGGGTAGGGAAAGAAGTGAGGGATTCTGGATCAGCACTGATCCAAGAATATTCAGGCAACCAAAAGAAAAGACAAAGACAAATCTCACATAATATTGCTCTGTACTAAATTTGGAGTTTAGTCAAGTTTTGCTATGTAAATTTATGGTTTACAATACTAGCTTAGAGGTAGGATATGAGGAAGGGGGAGAAACTATGATTAAAAAAAAATTTACAGCTGCTAATGTCTGACAACTATATGTAATGAGCCTTTGCTTGTGTGTGTGTGTGTGTGTTTTTTTTTAAAGATTTTATTTATTCATTTGACAGAGATCAGAAGTAGGTAGAGAGAGAAGAGGAAGCAGGGCTCCCCGCTGAGCAGAGAGCCCAATGCGGGACTCAATCCCAGGACTCTGGGATCATGACCTGAGCAGAAGGCAGGGGCTTTAACCCACTGAGCCACCCAGGCACCCAGAGCCTTTGCTCATTTGAAGCAGATCTCCCTTTGCTCTACAATGAACTTTGGTCATGCTAATCCCATTGCTTATGTCTGGGTTTACTAAATCCCAGGGGCCTAACTCATTAAAGAAAAGCACGTATTTGTCCAAGTGGTATACGGATTGTGAATGCCCGTCTTTATGTATATGTTCAATAGGCATCTTGAAAGTGCTAAAATGCTTTGGCAGTGTTAGGACTTGTTCAAGTCTGCTGGGGGCTCTGCAACCAAATTGTTACCCTTATTCTGACAGCCAGACTGACTCAGCAGTCACTATCCAGAAGAGAAACTGTGACAAAGCAATGGCTCTCACAACTTCCACTGAGAAATGACATTTTACTCGTATCTCATTAACAAAATAAAACAGAAACTGAAACTAAGATAGTAGGAGAAACACATGAAGACGTATTAAAATGTATGTAAATACAAATAATTAGCAACAGATGAAAATTGGAATTTTTAGTTCTTTTTGGTATTTCATAGCACTTTTTAAATCTTAGAATACACAGAAATGGCTTAGTATGTGTTCCATCTCCAGTATGATATTTTTTTTCCTGGTGATACTATGAAAATATGCTCTTCCCACTCCTTTCTTTACCTTTGATATCTGTATTCCAATGACAGTGAACTTTCAAGAATTTTCAAAAATCTCTGCACTTCCTTTTGCCTCTAAACATTAATACTTGCTATTCGCATAGATTGGAACATCCTGTTTAAACATTCATCTAATCAATGATACTCAAGATGGTATTTAAACTGTCTCTACATCAGAAAAAAAAAATGCATGCAAATTTGTAATTCTACTGAAACGCCTTCTACTTCATAATTAGATTATAGAAACAAGTGCTGGTTGGAGGGAGTCCTCTGGTGACAGAAAGAGAATGGTAAGAAGAAGAGAGAGAAAAAAAAATCCAGAGAGGAAAGTAAATGCTGAAGTTGAGACTATAAACTATATAGTGACTAAAATGAGCTATACATTTTAGATTGAAATACCCACAAATCATAGGGTTTACAGATCAATTTTACTAGCACATAGATGAAGAAAAATCAACATTAACAAAAATACAGAAGCAACCCTGTATCCCCTTCCAGTCTTTCCACACTCCCAAGAGTCACTATCCTTATGACTTAGACTGTCATTATTGCACATAGTTTGCTTTTTCAGAACATTACATAATTAGAATCACACAGTATGTAATTTTTTATGTCTGGTCGCCTCTGTGTTACATTTTGTGTATGTGTGAAAGTCATCATATTGATTTGCAGAGTTGTAGATTTTTTTTCTTTGCAATATAATATCTGATTACATGAGCATCTCATAATTTACATAGCTATTTAATGACAGATACTTAGATTGTTTTCATTTCGTGTTACTATGGAAGTACTTGGATGAACATTTTTGTGAGACTCATCTCGGATATCTGACCTCGAGACTGAAAGATAGTAAGTTTGTGTTGTTTTAAGCTCCTAAGCTTATAATCATTTGCTATAGGAGCATTAAGAGACTAATATCCTTGAAGTGACCAGACAACTTTATACTGAAAGTAACTAGAAGTCATTAAAGATGCCTGAGATTTTATATATAAAATGGGTTAAAAAAAAAAAGCCATTTTCTGCTTGCACCTATGAAGTTCCACAGAACAGTGACATTATGTATCCTTAAATGTTGTTTCAGAAATTTTATCTGAAAAATGGTAATAATTTCAGGCTATTTTATGTCAGGTGGGGATCAAATGGGATATTTTACATAATGTATTTTGTGTTACTAAACATAAATTATGTTTTACTATGAGTTAAATATGAATTTAATGTATTTATTTTATACTTTCTAACTGGTATGCATTATGTTTAGCACTCATTGTTTTTAACAAGATGCCTTTCATTAAGAATTCAGTCTTTCTTGTAGAAGAATCATTTTATATTACATAATAATGCAGAATTTTATAAACATTTAAATTACAGACTACACAAAAGGAAAAACTCATAACTGCAAATGAGGGTTTCTAGGAGAACTTCATTAGGGAAGATATTCTTGAACTACAATATATGATGGATGCCCTTCACCTTATTAAAAAGTTAATATAGTGGTTTTTTTAAACCATTAGAAGACTACCAATAAAATAAGGGAAGATTATATTTGTTACAGGTGTATTCAATTTATTAAAGATCAATTTAAAAAAACCTTGAATAAAGTGGTTGAAAAAACTGAGGACTTAGAAGATGATGCAAACAACTGTAGTATAGAGAGAAAAAATGTCTTATAACCTTCACAATTGCTGGGGAATCATTCTTTTCTATATCTATGTGTCCTTATGGTTACATTGTTATTATTCCAAATTTTTCTAACTAAACTGTGTCACTGGATTTATCATATGATCAATTTGCAACTTAAAAAAAAAACAAAACAAAAACACTGATGTTTTCTAAAGAGTATATGCCAACAGGAAAGAATTACTTAAACAAGCACTATCTTCTCAGTTTAATTAATCAAGCCTTTCACTTAGTCTTTGGAGTATAATTAAATCAGAATGGACTGCTTGCTTGTGCTGCTTAGAAAATATGCTTAACCTCAACAATTTTGCCCATCTTTCAGCTCAAGGGTTTTGATTAACAGCCCAACTAAGTTTCTAGATTTTAATAAAAAACTTTGCTCATGAGAACCTGGGGTATTAGGCAAGAGATTGAACAGTCTTCCTAGATCTATTTTCATTTGTCATTGATAACTTTTTAGCCATTATTCAAAATTATCCAGATTTGTAAAATAAACTTAAAATTCCAAATAATTTAAAAATATTCAATAATTTCTAACAGTGGGTATTTGGCAAGCAAACAAGTCATTGACAAGAAAGCAAATCAATATTCCCAAAAGAAAACTCACCACACACACACACACACACACACACAGAAACACACACCACCCACATCCACCAAATATTTCGTTTTTAAACATACATGTAAGTTGGATCTCAGTTTTTTCTAGACTTAATTAGATTTTCTTTCTTATTGCTTAATATAGCTTTGTTATAAATTGATGGCTATATTATATGCTTATAGAAGCTTTATCAAGTTTATTCCAGAATTTTAGTTTCAATAATTTTAGTTGTTCTGTTATTTTTTCCCAATATTTTCATGGCATTTTTTGTTTTTTACTTTAGTGTACTTTATGAATCATATTGACTTTAAGACATTCCCCTGCATTTGGCATTTTCTTACTCACCAGACAGCACTGTCTTATTTTCCCCAAAAGTTTACATGAATGTATAATAACTGGTATAAAAACAGTAATCTCTGGAATGAGATCAGTTATTCCTTCACATAAAGAAAAATAATCAACATCCAAAATCATGATCTTATTAACGTCCTATCCAAAATCAACAGTGGTACTCTATTTATGAATGTAATTTGTCTTGAAAAATGTGTGGCTTTATGTTCCATTGACACCTAAGCTGAATATTTGTTTCGGTCTGAGAAACTGCAGGTGGGACTCCTTATAGTAACTAAGAACATGCAAGATCTAGTTGTTATTAGGAGAAATAAGATTTTCGGGTTTTTTTATACACTCCTTTTGTTCCTAAGTGGCAAGGTCACTTTTGGTTGAAATCCATTGGTCAATTTTTCCTCTGGCTTGGAAAAGTCAGAATTAATTGGGCAGGAAGGAGTGTCTTAACACATTGGATCTCCACAACATATGGCATGAAATAGTCATAGAAAAATTCTTCATTTTCAGTTCTAATAACTTAGTAGTCGTCCTTCATACTTTTATTTTATTTTTTTTAATATTTTTATTGATTTACTTGACAGAGAGATAGAGAGAGGGCACAAGCAGGGGGAGCAGCAGAGGGAGAGGGTGAAACAGGCTCCCCCTGAACAGGGAGCCTGATGCAGAACTCGATCCCAGGACTTGGGGATCGTGACCTGAGCTGAAGGCAGGCACTTAACCAACTGAGCCACCCAGGTGCCCCTTCATACTTTCAATCAGACCGAGTTTCTCTCTTTCCTTACAAACAAGAAATCATGTAAAAATATTTTATCAAACCACTAATATAGGATAAAATGCCAAATTTCATGCCTTTGTCTTACAATAAATAATAATAACTTTTAGATTAAAAGTTGATCAATATTTCCAATGTTCCTTGGGAAATATATGCTTTAAGAAAGGGAAATATTCACACCGAGTACATTCAGAAGACATATCCTCAGAAAAATTTCATATTATCATCATTCTTATATTGGAGCCCCAGGAAACCACTCTTTTTTTCTAATCAGGAGTAACAGATCCAAGAAGCATTTGTAAAAAGTTATTGGGAAATTTTATTTGTAAATTGTATATTATTTTACCTCTAGCATAACATTGTAATGATGTAGTTTAATTAATGGAGTCTATTATTAGTGGATCCTGATGATGCAGGTAAATGATTTTCGTTAGTAAGTCAAGAAATAGAGAAAGGTCACCATGCTTCTACAGGATGTTTAGAACCCTGGATGCCAGGCCAAACTGAAGGAAATGAGAAGGTTAAAATTTCAAAGCAGGACAGTGGGAACTGATACCTGGAAACTTAGATAACAGGACAATTATGGCAGGTATTCCGTATGTGCACACAGGGCTCAGTATCCAGAGATTAAGATCAGATCGAATGACACAGCTATACAGACACCATTTTGCAGTTACTGCTTACTCTAGCACCAGTTCACTTCAGTTCTTTCTAGAGTATCTTCTTGTCTCCAGTTCTTTTATAAGTGTACTGTTTATACTTAGAAAATACTCTATACGAGTTTTTAGGTTTTGTCTTTATAATATTCATACTTCATAAAATTAAATTATGTTTTTAAAAGATTTTATTTATTTGGCAGAGAGAGAGGGAACACAAGCAGGGGGAGTGGGAGAGGGAGAGGGAGAAGCAGACTTCCTGCCAAGCAGGGAGCCTGATGTGGGGCTCGATCGCAGGGTATTGGGATCATGACCTGAGCTGAAGGCAGATGCTTAATGACTGAACCACCCAGGTACCCCATAAAATTATATTATTTGCAGCAGAAAAATTTATGTCAGTTCATAAAGTTCTGTAACCATACTTGTAGACCCTAAGATTCTCCATCAGTACAAATATTTTTGTTATGAAAATATATAAAAACAATTAATAGTTTCTTTTAGTATGTAATAAAAATGTGTACAGTATCAAAATGCTTTTTAAGTAAAGCCATTATACAACAATGGGAATTCTCATCAGTCACCTTAGCGCTGATATAATAAACACTAGCCTAATTTTCATATATTTAGGATGAAGAACACACCAATATTAGAATATTTAATAAGTAGGTCATTAGTTTGAAAGACATATGGTCATAACCAGTAGCTCCCAATTTTCTAAGGTTGGTAACTAAATGGATCGTAGTGATATCAACTGAGGCAGAGAATACTGCAGGAAGAAAAAGTCCTAAAGGATAGATAGTAAATTTTGAAATACTGGCACTGAAATTCTTGTGGGATATCAATATATTAGTTTATGGGAATAATTTGAATAATAATTAGGAGAGTAGATACAGATCTGAGCCTGCTTAATCTATGGAACTGACCAACTATGAGAGTGTATAAAATCAGTTAAGATGATTTTGTAAAAATAATGAGTTGTATATAAACATTTGAGATATGTGAGGGAACACCAATTTTTTAAGAATCAAAGAAATAAAGAGTGGTCTAGACATAGGACTCGAAAAAAAAAAATCACAGATTTTATGGAGAATCAAGAAGGTATGGTATTACAGAAGCCAAGGAAAAAGAGTTTGGTAATAATGAAGTTGGGAATCATAATGCCAGACTCAGAAGTTATGTAAAAACTTAAAGATATATCTCTGGAGGCAAGGGAAAGAAAAGCAAAGTGAACTACTGGGACTTCATCAAGATAAAAAGTTTCTGCAGAGCAAAGGAAACAATCAACAAAATTAAAGTTCAGCCTATGGAAAGGGAAATGATATTTGTAAATGACATATCTGATAAAGGGTTAGTATACAAAACCTATAAATAATTCTCAAATTCAATACCCCCAAACCAAATAATCCAGTTAAGAAATGGACAGAAGACATGAATTGACATTTTTCCAAAGAGGACATCCAGATGGTTAACAGACACATGAAGATGCTCAACATCATTCATCATCAGGGAAATACAAATCAAAACCACAATGAGATATCACCTCACACCTGTCAGAATGGCTAAAATTAACAATACAGGAAACAAGAGATGTTGACAAGGATGTGGAGAAAGGGGAACCCTTTCACACTGTTGGTGGGAATGCAAACTGGAGCAGACATTCTGGAAAACAGTATGGACGTTCCTCAAAAACTTAAAAATAGAACCACCCTAAAACCCAGCAATTGTACTACCAGGTAGTTATCCAAAGGCTACAAAAATACATATTCTAAGGGGCACATGAACTCTGATGTTCATAGCAACATTATCAGGAATAACAAAATTATGGAAAAAACTCAAATGTTCATGGACTGATAAATGGCTAAAGAAGATGTGGTATACATATAAAATGGAATATTACTCAGGCATCAGAAAGGCTAAAATCTTGCCATTTGCAACAGTGTGGATGGAGCTAGAGAGTATTATGGTAAGTGAAATAAATCAGTCAGAGAAAGAAAAATACCATATGATTTCACTCATATGTGGAGTTTAAGAAACAAAACAGATGAACATAGAGGAAGGGAAGGAAAAAAAAGAAAAAAAAAAAAAAAGAAGAAGAGACAGATCGAGAAACTAACCATACAAGACTCTGACCTATAGAGAACAAACTGAGGGTTGCTGGAGGGGGAGGGGGTGGGCAGGGAAAGGGTAAATGGGTAGTGGGGATTAAGGAGGGCATTTGTTGTGTTGAGTACTGGGTGTTATATGTAAGTGATGAATCACTAAATTCTACTCCTGAAACTGATATTGCACTATGTTAACTAACTAGAATTTAAATAAAATTTGAAAAATAAGTAAACAAGACTTGATGTACCTGTACTGTTTCATAAAATGAAGTAATTCCTTTTTTTTTTAAGACAGTAACTCTTGATGACCTTAGTAAAAGCAACTATAATAACATAAAGATATTAGATAAAGACTCAATTTCTGTAAATTCATGAGTGAATAAAAAATAAGAGTGAATAGGAAGGGAAGGAGAAACAGCAGATGCTGACAAAGGATAAAGACAATATCAGAAGAAAGTCTATTATTGTTGCGGAGACAAAAATGTACTGGTTAAAGGTGAAAAGTCATTAGAGGAAGAAGATGGCTCATAAAGCAAGATCCAAGAAAAGATAAAAATGAGTGGCTGACACAGCCAGAAAATACAGACATGTTAAATAAGAGATATCTTTTCCTCTGAAACTAGGCAGAAGAAATTAAGATAGATATCTAGGTAGTGAGAAGGGTGTCAGGAAGTTTTAGGAAACCAAGTAAAATAAGCTCTATTCTGCAATTAAGCAGGCTTCCAAACTAGGGGGCAAAATGAGAAAAAGTGGGCAAAGGTTTGTGGCACTGGATCATTTTCTATTTGAAAAAGTTTATAAAAGTAGCCAAGATTTAAAATCAGTTTATAGAGCCCTAATCTGAATATTTATATTATTTTCTCACAGTACTCAATGCATGTGTTTAAAAGAAACCAAAGTGAAATAGCACAGACAAAAGACTGACATAATCTCTGGTGAGCATGGTGAAAGGAGAGCGGTGTAAGAGATTAGCAGTTTGGTTTCAGTATAATTTTGATCTAGAGAATTAGACAATAGTATTGCAGAATAAGAACTGATAAACTGAGGGATACTGAAATGTGAGAGCATTAGGGATAACTAGGGAGCCAGGAGAGGATAGCATTTAAGAATATTACTTGATATCAGTTCTCCCATTCTATGTCTGCCACTTACCATAGAATATTTGGTTTATTTTCATTAACCAAATGGGATGAATAATAAAATGTACTTCATTGAATTGAGATGATTAAATTTTTGTAAAATGCTTAGTATAATACCTTGCAGAAAGTAGATGCTCAAAAGCTCTCTACTATGATTATTACTATGATTTTCCTTTCACAAATTCTGCCAAATTGATTACTTCCTTTGAGCACTGTTGCTCCTGTGTGGTTCATTAGCTCCCAGCTAGACTGCAGCCATTCTCACAGGTTAACCTCATTCTTATTAGTCTCTCCCCACTAAAATTTTACGCTTCTGCAGCTATTTTAATCTTCTAAAAAAGACCTGAACTTCTGCTACACGTATTTCACTTTGTTCTACTGACCAAAGAATATCCGAATTCCTTAATTAAATGCTAGTACAATCATATCATTAGTTCGTAAGCCATCTAAAAGTCTAGTCTGTAAAAAAGTAAGTGCCTCAACTAATTCAGTAGTTTCTATATATATATATATATATATTTTTTTTTAAGATTTTATTCATTTATTTGACACAGAGAGAGAGAAAGAGAGAGGACACAAGCAGGGGGAGTGGGAGAGGAAGAAGCAAGCTTCCCGCTGAGCAGGAAGTGTGACGCAGGGCTCAATCTCAGGAGCCTCGAATTATGACCTGAGCTGAAGGCAGATGCTTACTAACTGAGGCAATATATGCTATATTTGTCCTTTATATATATATATATGTATATATATAATTATTAATTATATATATAAATATTAATTATATATTTAATATTATGTATATAATTATATATAATTTATATATATTAATTATATATAATTATATATATAATTAATAAGAACATTTAACATGCAGTCTACCCTTTTCACATTTTTTCAAGTGCATAATGCAGTATTACTAATTATAGCCACAATGTTGAACAGATCACTAGAACTTTTTCATCTTGCCTAAATGAAATTTTGTATCTATTGAACAACAACTGTCCATTCCTCTGTCCACCCCCACCCCCAGCCCTGGCAACCAACGTCTTAATCTCTGCTTCTATGAGTCTGGCTATTTGAGATAATTCATGTAAGTGGAATGATACAGTATTTGTCCTTCTGTGACAGGTTTGTTTCACTTCCCATATTGTGCTCCAGGTTCATACATGTTGCCATATATCACAGGATTTACTTCTTTTTTTTTTTTTAAGATTTTATTTATTTATTTGACAGAGAGAAAGATCACAAGTAGGCAGAGAGGCAGGCAGAGAGAGAGGGGGAAGCAGGCTCCCTGCTGAGCAGAGAGCCCAATGCGGGGCTTGATTCCAGGACCCTGAGATCATGACCTGAGCCGAAAGCAGAGGCTTAACCCACTGAGCAACCCAGGTGCCCCAACAGGATTTACTTCTTTCTGAAGCTGAATAATGTTGCATTCTATGTTTATGCTACATTTTTATTTTCCATTCATCTTTTGATGGACATATAAGTTATTTTCAAATCTTAGCTTTTGTGAATAATGTTGCAATGAACCTGGAAGCACATATATCTCCTTGAGATCTTGATTTCCAAGATTTTGGATAAAAAAAAAAAAAAAAAAATAGAGCCAGCATAGGATCTAGAAATCCCACTAGATCCTATGCTGGCTCTATTTTTTTTTTTTAACTTAAATTCAAGTTAGTTAATATATAGTGTATTATTTGTTTCAGGGTAGAGTTTACAACAAACCCATATAACATCCAGTGCTCACTACATCAAATGCCCTCCTTAAGGCCCATCATCAAATTACCCCATCCTTCTCACCCACCTCCCCTCTAGCAACCTTCAGTTTATTCCCTATACTTAAGAATCTCTTACAGTTTGCCTTGCTGTTTTTATTTTATTTTATTTTTCATTCCCTTCCTCTGTTTTGTTTCCTAAATCCCACGTATGTGTGAAATCATATGGTATTTGCCTTTCAGACTTCTTTGTCTTAGCATAATGCACTCTAGTTCCATCCACATCACTGCAAATGGCAATTTCCTTCTTTTTGATGGCTGAATCCATTGAATTCAATATCCATTGAATGAATATATATATGCACCACATCTTCTTTTTTTGAAATTATTATTATTTTTTAATTTTATTTATTTATTTGACAGAGAGAGATCACAAGTAGGCAGAGAGGCAGGCAGAGAGAGAGAGAGAAGTAGGCTCCCCACTGAGCAGAGAGCCCAATGTGGGGCTCGATCCCAGGACCCTGAGATCATGACCTGAGCCGAAGGCAGAGGCTTAACCCACTGAGCCACCCAGGTGCCCCACACCACATCTTCTTTACCCATCCATCTGTCAGTGGTCATCTGGGCTCTTTTCATATTTTAGCGATGTTGCTACTATAAACATTGGTGTGTATGTTCCCTTTTAAATCATTATTTTTGTATCCTTTGGGTAACTTTGAGTAAATACCTACTAGTACAATTGCTGGGTGTTAGGGTAGTTCTATTTTTAACTTTTTGAGGAACCTCCATACTGTTTTCCAGAGTAGCTGCATCAGTATGCATTCCCTATCATGGTTCTATTTTTAATTTTTTGAGGCACCCTTGTACTGTTTTCCTTGGGGCTGTACTATTTTACATTCTTACCAAGAGTGTACAAGAGTTCCAATTTCTTCACATTTTGGCCAACACTTGTTATTTTTTGTTATTTAAATAATAATCATCCTAACAGATGTGAAGTAATATCTTATGGTTTTGATTTGAATGTCCATGATAGGGAGCATCTTTTCATATACTTGCTGGACACTTCTGAGTCTTCTTTTAAGAAATATCTATTCAAGTCCTTTGCCTTTTTTTTAAAATTGGGTTATCTGTTTTTGTATTGAAGTGAAGCAATTTCTTATAAATTTGGATATTAATGCCTTATCAGATACAAAGTTTGCAATATTTTCTTGCATTCCATGGACTGTCTTTCACTTGTCTGTCTGTTGCTGTGCAGAAAGTTTTTAGTTGACGTAATTCCATTTGTTTATTTTTGCTTTTCTTGTCTGCATGCTATTGGTGTTAAGTATAAGAATTAATTGCTAAGGCCAATGTCATAAATATTTCTTCCTAGGTTTTTACCTAAAAGTTTTATAGTTTCATACCTAATGTTTAAGTCCTTAATCCATGTTGAGTTGTCTTTTGTGTCTTTGGTGTAAAATAAAGGTCCAATTTCATTATTTTGCCTGAGAAGACCCAGTTTTTTCCAACATCTTTTGTTGAAGAGACTATCTTCTTAGTACCCTTGTCAAAGATCAGCTAACTCTATCTGTATAGGTTTATTCCCGGGCTCTCTAGTCTGTTGAATTGGTTTATATATCTGTCTTTATACTACTACAATACTGGTTTAATTACTAATTGCTATAACTTTGCAAAATATTTCCAAATCAGAAGCATATATTACCTCCAGCTTTTTAAATTTTTTTTTCTTCTTCCATGATTTGGCTATTTGGGGTCTTTTGTAGTTTTACATGAATTTTAGAATTCCTTTTTCTTTTTGTATAAAACATGCTATTGAAATTTTGATAGAGATTCTATTGAGTCATAGATTGCCCTATGAAGTGTGGACATTTTAACAATATTAACTCTTCTAATCAGTGAATATGGAATGATCTTCCATTTACTTGTGCCTTGCTTAATTTCCTTTAAAATAGTTTTGTGGTTTTCAGTGTGTAAGTCTTTCACCTTAGTTTATTCTGAAGTATGTTATTTTTTTTTTAAGGATTTTATTTGTTTATGTATTTGTCAGAGACAGAGAGAGCACAAGCAGGCAGAGGCAGAGAGAGAAGCAGAGGCTCCCCACTGAGCAAGGAGCCTGATGTGGGACTTGATCCCGGGACCCTGGGATCATGACCTGAGCTGAAGGCAGTGGCTTAACCAACTGAGCCACCCAGGCATTCCTGAAGTATGTTACTACTTTTGATGTTATTGTAAAGGAAATTGATTTTTAAACTTTCTTTCTAGATAGTTAATTTTTAGTGCTTAGTAGCACAGTTGATTTTTTTTTTTTTAAGATTTTACTTATTTTAGAAGAGAGCAAGAGAGAGGGAGAGTGCATGTAGGGGGAGCTGCAGAGGGAGAGGGGGAAGCAGGCTTCCTTCTGATCAGGGAGCCTGACACAGGACTTGATCCCAGGACCCCAGGATCATGATCGGAGCTAAAGGCAGACACTTAACCAACTAAGCCACCAAAGGCCCCTGGTTGATTTTTGTATGACAACTTTTTATCCTGAAATTTTAATAATTTATTAGCTATAATTTTTTTAAATATGGAGTCTTTGGATTTTTCATATATAATTAATGACATCTAAAATTGAAAATAAATTTATTTCTATTCTGATTTGAATGCAAATTTGACTTTTTTCTTTTTTCTTTATAGTCTTTATAGTTCTTGACTTTTTTCTAATAGTTTCGAGTATGACTTTTACTACTGTGTTGAATAGAAGTAGCAAGAATGGTTATTCTTACTTTTTCCCTGATCTTTGAGGAAAAACTTTCAGTTGTTCATTGATGAGAAATTTGTTGTCTGTGGGCTTTTCATTTATGGCTTTTATTATGTTGTGGTGATTTTCTTCTATTGGTAGTCTGTTGAAATGTTTTTTCACAAAAGGGTGTTGAATTTTGTTAATTGTTTTTGCTGTATCTATTGAGGTGATCATATTTTTTTCCTTTATTTTGTTAAAATGAAGCATAACATTATTTTTATAAGTTGAACCATTCTTATTTTGTAGGAATAAATGCCACTGGGCATGTTTATGATGCTTTTATTATAGTATTCGATTTGGTGTACTAGTATTTTGTTGACTATATTTGCATCTATGTTCATCCAGGTTATTGGACTTTATTTTCTGTTTTGTTTTTAGTAGTGTCTTTGTCTGGCTTTTGATCAGGGTAATGCTGACTTTAGAAAAAAATGAGTTTGGAGACTTCTGGGGAAGATGGTGGGGTATAAGGATCCTAAGAACACCTCACCCCACGGATACATCTATGCAAAACATACATCAGAATAAATAACCCAGAAAACAACCCAAAGACTGGTAGAACAGACTCTCCAGAGAAAATGTAGGGAAAATTAAGTATATTATTAAAAAATGTCAAGAAGGGGCCCCTGGGTGCTCAGTCAGTTAAGCATCTGCCTTCGGCTCAGGTCTGACCCCAGGGTCCTGGGATAGAGCCAGCACTGGGCTCCCTGCTCAGTGGAGAATCTGCTTCTCCCTCTCCCTCTGCCATTCCTCTTGCTTGTGCTTGCTTTCTTTCTGCCAAATAAATAAATAAAATCTTAAAAAAATTAGACAAGGAATTCACAAAAGGACATAAAGTATGACATCATACACCTAAAATGTGGTCAGGAGAAGAATAAAAGTTTAGTGCTTTTAGAATATGTTCAAATTTAAGAGACCATCAACTGAATACAGGTAGGGATATGCATAAGATGTTATATATAAACGTAATGTTAAACGTAATGGTTAATGGTAACCATAAATCAAAAATCTGTTATGGATATGCAAAAAATAAAGGGGAAGGGATCCAAGTATATCCAAGAATATAAATATGCAAAAAATAAAGGGAAAGGGAAGCAAGTAAATTAAACCATGAAAGAGAGCAAGAGAAGAGAGAACACAGGAAAAAATAATAAAGATTAGAGCAGAAATAACTGAAATAGAAACTAAAAAAACCCAATAGAACAGATCAATGAAACAAGGACTTTTTTTTAAAGATCAACAAAATTGATAAACGTTTAGTCGAGCTCATCAAAAAAAGAAGAGGACTCAAATAATCAAAATCAGAAATGAAAGAGGAGAAATACCAACTGACACCACAAATATACAAAGGATTGTAAGAGAATATTATAAAGAAATACATGCCAATGAATTGGACAACCTAGAAAAAAAAGGATAAATTTCTAGAAACATATACCTCCCAGAACTGAATCAGGAAGAAAGTCATTTGAACAGAACAATTACCAGTAATGAAACTGAATCATTAATTTAAAAAAATTCCCAGAAAACAAAAGTCCAGGATCAGATAGCTTCTACTAAAGAGATGAATTCTGTCAAATATTTAGAGAAGACTTAATACCTATTCTTCTCAGACTATTCCAAAAAATAGAAGAGGAGGGAAATTTCCCAATTCATTATATGAGACCAGCCTATCCCAATATCAAAATCAGGTGAAGACATTAGAAAAAAAGAAAGAGAACTATAGGCTAATATTCCTGATGCAAATAATGTAAAAATCCTCAACAAATTATTAGTAAACCAAATCCAATAATACATTTTTAAAAAATCACTCACCATGATCAAGTAGGACTTATTCTTGGCATAAGGAATGACCCGATATTTGTCAATCAATTAATATGATACATCACTTCTACAAGAGGAACTTTAAAAACCATATGATAATTTTAATAAAGAAAAAGTACTTGGCTAAGTACAGCATCCATTCATGATAAAAACCCTCAAAAAAATAGAGTTAGAAGGAACATACCTTAGCATTAAGAAAGGATATATATGAAAAACCCACAGCTAACATAATACTCAATGGGGAAAAACTGACAGTTTTCCCCTAAGAGCAGGAGCAAAACAAGAATGTCCATGTTCACCACTTTTATTCAATGTAATACAAAAGTTGAAATCCACAATGATCAGACAAGAAAAAGAAATAAAATGTATTTAATTGGTAAGGAAGAAATGAAGCTTTCACTATTTGTAGATGACAGAATATCATATATGTAGAAAAGCTTAAAGATGCCATCAAAAAACTACTAGAACTGATAAATGAATTCAGTAAGGTCACAGGATATGCAATGAATATACAGAAATCTATTGCATTTCTATCCACTAACAATGAAGTAGCAGAAAGAGAAATTAAGACAAAATTCAATTTATAATTACACCAAAAATCATAAATTCCTAGGATTAAACCTAACCATGGAAGTGAAAGAACTGTACTCTGAAAACTATAAAACACTGATGGAAGAAATTGAAGATGGCACAGAAAATGGAATGATACTGGATGCTCAAGGATTGGGAGAACATATATTTTTTTTAAATGTCCATACTACTCAAACCAATCTACAGATATGAGGCAATTCCTATGAAAATACCAACAACATTTTTCACAGAACTGAACAAATAACCTTAAAATTTTTATGGACCTACAAAAGATCCCAAATTGCCAAAGCAATCTTGAAAAGAACAAAACTAGAGGTATCACAATCCCAGATTTTAAGATAGACTACAAAGCTGTAGTAATCAAAATAGTAAGATATTGGCAACAATACCACCAACAAAAAAGACACAGATCAAATGAAAGAGTTCAGAGAGGCCAGAAAAAAACCCATGATTTTATGGCCAGTTAATCTATGACAAAAGAGCCAAGAATATGCAATGAAAAAAGTCAGTCTCTTTAACAAATTGGCAAAACTGGACAGCTACACACAAAAGAATAGACTGGATCATTTTCTTACACTATATGCAAATGCAAACTCAAAATGGATTAAGGATCTAAATGTGAGACCTGAAACTATAAGAATTAGAAGAGAACACAAGCAGTGATTTCTCTGAGGTTGGCCATAACAACATTTTCCTAGATTTTCAAAGCAAGGGAAATAAAAGCAAAAATAAACTTTTGGGATTACAGCAAAATAAAAATCTTCTGCACAGCAAAGAAAACAATCAACAAATGAAAAAGACAGCCCATAGAATGGGAGAAAATATTTGTAAATGATATATCTGATAAGGAGTTAGTACCCAAACTATATAAAGAACTCACACACACACACACATATATATAAACTTAAATAAAGAACTTGCACAATTTAACACCAAAACAAACAAAACAAAACCAAAAACCCAGTACAGAAAACAAAACCTGCCAAATAATCCAATTAAAAATGTGCAGAAGCAATGAACAGATATTTCTCCAAAGAAGACATAAAGATGGACAGTAGACACAAAGAAGCTCAACAATTAATCACCAGGGAAAACCAATTCAAAACCATAATGAGATACCACCTCACACCTCTCAGAATGGCTAAAACAAAAACCCAAGAAACAAATGTTGGTGAGGATGTGGAGTAAAAGGAGTCCTTGTACACTGGTGGTGGGAATGCAAACAGATGCAGACATTGTAGAAAATAGTATGGGTTCCTCAAGGAACCAAAAACAGGATTACTATATGATCCAGTAATCATGCTATTGGGTATTTACCCAAAGAATACAAAAATGCTAATTCAAAAAGATATATGTACCCCTATAGTTTATTACAGAATTATTTATAATAGCCAAATTATGAAAACAACTCAAGTGCCCATCAATAGATGAATGGACAGAGAATAGGCAGTAGATGGATAGTTAGATAAATAGATATAGATAGATATAGATATAGATATAGATATAGATATAGACTAGATATAGATATAGCCACTCTGGAAAACAATGTGGAGGTTCTTCGAGATGCTAAAAATAGAGCTACCCTACGATTCAGCAATTGCATTATTAGATATTTACTCCAAAGATACAGAAGTAGTGAAAAGAAGGGGCATATGCACCCCAATGTTCATAGCAGCAATGTTCACAATAGCCAAACGGTGGAAGGAGCCGAGATGCCCTTCAACAGATGAACGGATAAAGAGAATGTGGTTCATAATTTGCATCTCTTAAACTCAGATTGGGTCTTTTTTTTTTTTTTTTCCTGCTTAATGTTTTGAACTTATAAACTACTGTTTTGTGAAATATTTTAATGTCCTTCAAAAAATGAGTTTGGAAGTGTTTCCTCTTCTTCAGTTTTTGGAAGAATTTGAGGAGGATTGGTGTTATTTCTTAAATGTTTGATAGAATTCACCAATGAAGCCATTTTGTCCTGGGATTTTCTTTATGAGACGTTTTTATTACTGATACAGTTACCTTCCTGGTTTTAGGGGTGTTCAGATTTTCTATATTTTTATGATCCGGTTTGGTAGTTTATCCACATTTTCTAGGTGATCCTGTTTGTTTGAATATAAATGTTCAAAGTAGTCTCTTATATTTACTTTTGTAGCATCAAATATAAAACCTCTTCTTTCTTTCTGATTTTATTTGAGTTTTCTCTCTCTCCTATATTCTTAGTTGAGCTATAGTTTTGTCAATTTTGTTTCTCTTTTAAGAAAACCATCTTTTAATTTTACTTTCTTCTATTTTTAATTCTGTTTTATTTTTGCTTAATCTTTGTCAATTCCTTCCTACTACTATCTTTAGTATTAGTTTATTTTTTTCTATTTCCTTGAGGTGTGAAATTAGATTGTTTATTTTAGATATATATATATTTTTAATGCAGGCATGCATTACTATAACCTATCCTCTTAGTATTGTTTTTCACTGTATCCCATAGGTTTTGATATACTGTGATTCATTTTCACTTGTATAAATGTAATTTATAATTTCCCTTTCAATTTCTTCTTTGACCTACTAGTCATTTAGGAGTCTGTTTTTAAATTTTCACATAATTGTGTATTTTCAAATTTTCATTCTGCTATTATTTTTAGTTTCTTTCCCCATCCTCACATTTTATAGCACTTACTTATATTATGATAATAAAGATTATATTATTTGGGGGAATAGTAGGAATAATATAAAAAAATTGATTCCTCTATCCAGAAATAACAAGTGGTATCAGTGTGAATGTGTGTGTGTGTGTGTGTGAAAAAAGTGCAATTGCATTATCCTTACTCCTTTGCAATGTGTTTCATAAACTTAGTGTACAGTGAACATCTTTCACACATTTATTTAAATATGATATGAATAGTTTTTTTGGATGTTTATGATTTTAACATTATCATACATCTTATTTTTGTACATTTTCATTCCTGAAGGTTAATCTTTTGGAATTGTGTGCCAGAATGAGTACATGAGTCAAAAGTAAAAAAATGGGTAATACCGAGTCAAGATGGCGGAGAAGTAGCAGGCTGAGACGACATCGGGTAGCAGGAGATCAGCTAGATAGCTTATCTAACCATTGTGAACACCTATAAATCCAACGGGAAATCGAAGAGAAGAAGAGCAACAATCCCAGAAACAGAAAATCGATCACTTTCTGAAAGGTAGGACCTGCGGAGAAGTGAATCCAAAGCGACGGGAAGATAGACCCCGGGGGGAGGGGCCGGCACCCGGCAAGCGGCGGAGCGACGGAGCACAAAATCGGGACTTTTAAAAGTCGGCTCCACTGGGAGACATCGCTCCAGAGGCTAAACTGGGGGGAAACCCAGGCGGGGTCAGCATAACCCCAGGACCCGCGGGGTCACAGAAGGACTGGGGATGTCTGAGTGCCGCAGAGCTCGCAGGTATTAGAGTGGGGAAGCCGGCTATAGCGACAAAGCCGAGGAGTGAGCTCTAAGCCCGGGGTTACCTTGTGCCGGTCGCAGGCTGGGTGGGCTCGGAGCACGGCCGGAGGCCACGGAGACAAAAGCGACCCGGCGCTTTTCTCCAGCTCCAACAATTGACTGCTTTCCTCGAGGCGCGACCGCAAGCCAGGGAGGCGGGGCTATTGGGCGCTTTGCTCTGAGAGTGCACTGAGGAGCGGAACCCCAAGCTCTCGGCTCCTCCGGGCCGAGAGATTGGGAGGCCGCCATCTTCATTCCCGTCCTCCGGAACTCTACGGAAAGCGCTCAGGGAACAAAAGCTCCCGAAAGCAAACCCGAGCGGATTCCTTAGCCCGGCCCCTGGCAAGGGCGGTGCAATTCCGCCTGCGGCAAAGACACTTGAGAATCACTACAACAGGCCCCTCCCCCAGAAGATCAACAAGAAACCATCCAAAACCAACTTCAGTCACCAAGAACAGCGGAATTCCACAGCAGGAGAAAGCAAATCCTACCTGGACAAAATGACAAGGCGGAAAAACTCACCTCAAAAAAAAGAACAAGAGGCCGTACCGAAGGCTGGAGACCTAATCAATACAGACATAGGTAGCATGACAGATCTAGAGTTCAGAATGACAATTCTCAAGGTTCTAGCCGGGCTCGAAAAAGGCATAGAAGATATTAGAGAAACCCTCTCCGGAGAGATAAAAGCCCTTTCTGGAGAAATAAAAGAACTAAAATCTAACCAAGTTGAAATCAAAAAAGCTATTCATGAGGTGCAATCAAAAATGGAAGCTCTCACTGCCAGGATAAATGAGGCAGAAGAAAGAATTAGTGACATAGAAGACCAAATGACAGAGAATAAAGAAGCTGAGCAAAAGAGAGACAAACAACTACTGGAACACGAGGAGAGGATTCGAGAGATAAGCGACACCATAAGACGACACAACATTAGAATAATTGGGATTCCAGAAGAAGAAGAAAGAGAGAGGGGAGCAGAAGGTATATTGGAGACAATTATTGGAGAGAATTTCCCTAATATGGCAAAGGGAACAAACATCAAAATCCAGGAGATGCTAAGAACGCCCCTCAAAATCAATAAAAATAGGTCCACACCTCGTCACCTGATAGTAAAATTTACAAGTCTTAGCGACAAAGAGAAAATCCTGAAAGCAGCCCGGGAAAAGAAGTCTGTAACATACAAGGGTAAAAATATTAGATTGGCAGCGGACCTATCCATAGAGACCTGGCAGGCCAGAAAAAACTGGCATGATATATTCAGAGCACTAAACGAGAAAAACATGCAGCCAAGAATACTATATCCGGCTAGGCTATCATTGAAAATAGAAGGAGAGATAAAGAGCTTCCAGGACAAACAAAAGCTGAAAGAATTTGCAAACACCAAACCAGCTCTACAGGAAATATTGAAAGGGGTCCTCTAAGCAAAGAGAGACCCTAAAAGTAGTAGATCAGAAAGAAACAGAAACAATATACAGTAACAATCATCTTACAGGCAATACAATGGCACTAAATTCATATCTCTCAATAGTTACCCTGAATGTTAATGGGCTAAATGCCACAATCAAAAGACACAGGGTATCAGAATGGATAAAAAAACAAAACCCATCCATATGCTGCCTACAAGAAACTCATTTTAGACCCGAAGACACCTCCAGATTTAAAGTGAGGGGGTGGAAAACAATGTACCATGCTAATGGACATCAGAAGAAAGCTGGGGTGGCAATCCTTATATCAGATCAATTAGATTTTAAGCCAAAGACTATAATAAGAGATGAGGAAGGACACTATATCATACTCAAAGGGTCTGTCCAACAAGAAGATCTAACAATCTTAAATATCTATGCCCCTAACATGGGAGCAGCCAACTATATAAACCAATTAATAACAAAATCAAAGAAATACATCGACAGTAATACAATAATAGCAGGGGACTTTAACACTCCCCTCACTGAAATGGACAGATCATCTAAGCAAAAGATCAACAAGGAAATAAAGGCCTTAAATGACACACTGGACCAGATGGACATCACAGATATATTCAGAACATTCCATCCCAAAGCAACAGAATATACATTCTTCTCTAGTGCACATGGAACATTCTCCAGAATAGACCACATCCTGGGTCATAAATCAGGTCTCAATCGGTACCAAAAGATCGAGATCATTCCCTGCATATTTTCAGACCACAATGCTCTGAAGCTCGAACTCAATCACAAGAGGAAATTTGGAAAGAACGCAAATACATGGAGACTAAACAGCATCCTTCTAAAAAATGAATGGGTCAACCAGGAAATTAAAGAAGAATTGAAAAAATTCATGGAAACAAATGATAATGAAAACACAACAGTTCAAAATCTGTGGGACACAACAAAGGCAGTCCTGAGAGGAAAATATATAGCAGTGCAAGCCTTTCTCAAGAAACAAGAAAGGTCTCAAATACACAACCTAACCCTACACCTAAAGGAGCTGGAGAGAGAACAACAAAGAAAGCCTAAACCCAGCAGGAGAAGAGAAATCATAAAGATCAGAGCAGAAATCAATGAAATAGAAACTAAAAAAACAATAGAACAAATCAACAAAACTAGGAGCTGGTTCTTTGAAAGAATTAATAAGATTGATAAGCCCCTGGCTAGACTTATCAAAAAGAAAAGAGAAAGGACGCAAATAAATAAAATCATGAATGAAAGAGGAGAGATCACAACCAACACCAAAGAAATACAAACAATTATAAGAACATACTACGAGCAACTCTATGGCAACAAATTTGACAACCTGGAAGAAATGGATACATTTCTAGAGATGTATAAACTACCACAACTGAACCAGGAAGAAATAGATAACCTGAACAGACCCATAACCAGTAAGGAGATTGAAACAGTCATCAAAAATCTCCAAACAAACAAAAGTCCAGGACCAGACGGCTTCCCAGGGGAATTCTACCAAACATTTAAAGAAGAATTAATTCCTATTCTCCTGAAACTGTTCCAAAAAATAGAAATGGAAGGAAAACTTCCAAACTCATTCTATGAGGCCAGCATCACCTTGATCCCAAAACCAGACAAGGATCCCACCAAAAAAGAGAATTACAGACTAATATCCTTGATGAACACAGATGCGAAAATTCTCACCAAAATACTGGCCAATAGGATCCAACAGTACATTAAAAGGATTATTCACCACGACCAAGTGGGATTTATTCCAGGGCTGCAAGGTTGGTTCAACATCTGCAAATCCATCAATGTGATACAATACATTAATAAAAGAAAGAGTAAGAACCATATGATACTCTCAATAGATGCTGAAAAAGCATTTGACAAAGTGCAGCATCCCTTCCTGATTAAAACTCTTCAAGGTGTAGGGATAGAAGGCACATACCTCAATATTATCAAAGCCATCTATGAAAAACCCACCGCAAATATCATTCTCAATGGAGAAAAACTGAAAGCTTTTCCGCTAAGGTCAGGAACACGGCAGGGATGTCCGTTATCACCACTGCTGTTCAACATAGTACTAGAAGTCCTAGCCTCAGCAATCAGACAACAAAAAGAAATTAAAGGCATCCAAATCGGCAAAGAAGAAGTCAAACTATCACTCTTTGCAGATGATATGATACTATATGTGGAAAACCCAAAAGGCTCCACTCCAAAACTGATAGAACTTATACAGGAATTCAGTAAAGTGTCAGGATATAAAGTCAATGCACAGAAATCAGTCGCATTTCTTTACACTAACAACAAGACAGAAGAAAGAGAAATTGAGGAGTCAGTCCCATTTACAATCATACCCAAAACCATAAGATACCTAGGAATAAATCTAACCAAAGAGGCAAAGAATCTATACTCAGAAAACTATAAAGTACTCATGAAAGAAATTGAGGAAGACACAAAGAAATGGAAAAATATTCCATGCTCATGGATTGGAAGAACAAATATTGTGAAAATGTCTATTTTACCTAAAGCAATCTACACATTTAATGCAATCCCTATCAAAATCCCATCCATTTTTTTTAAAGAAATAGAACAAATAATCCTAAAATTTATATGGAACCAGAAAAGACCTCGAATAGCCAAAGGAATATTGAAAAAGAAAGCCAAAGTCGGTGGTATCACAATTCCAGACTTCAAGCTCTATTACAAAGCTGTCATCATCAAGACAGTATGGTACTGGCACAAAAACAGACATATAGACCAATGGAACAGAATAGAGAGCCCAGAAATAGACCCTCAACTCTATGGTCAACTAATCTTCGACAAAGCAGGAAAGAATATCCAATGGAAAAAAGACAGCCTCTTCAACAAATGGTGCTGGGAAAATTGGACAGCCACATGCAGAAAAATGAAATTGGACTATTTCCTTACACCACACACGAAAATAGACTCAAAGTGGATGAAGGACCTCAATGTGCGAAAGGAATCTATCAAAATCCTTGAGGAGAATGCAGGCAGCAACTTCTTTGACCTCCACCGCAGCAACTTCTTCCTAGGAACATCGCCAAAGGCAACAGAAGCAAGGGCAAAAATGAACTATTGGGATTTCATCAAGATCAAAAGCTTTTGCACAGCAAAGGAAACAGTTAACAAAACCAAAAGACAACTGACAGAATGGGAGAAGATATTTGCAAACGACATATCAGATAAAGGGCTCGTATCCAAAATCTATAAAGAGCTTATCAATCTCAATACCCAAAGAACAAATAATCCAGTCAAGAAATGGGCAGAGGACATGAACAGACATTTCTGCAAGGAAGACATCCAGATGGCCAACAGACACATGAAAAAATGCTCCACATCACTCGGCATCAGGGAAATACAAATCAAAACCACAATGAGATACCACCTCACACCAGTCAGAATGGCTAAAATTAACAAGTCAAGAAATGACAGATGCTGGCGAGGATGCGGAGAGAGGGGAACCCTCCTACACTGTTGGTGGGAATGCAAGCTGGTGCAACCACTCTGGAAAACAGTGTGGAGGTTCCTCAAAAAACTGAAAATAGAGCTATCCTACGACCCAGCAATTGCACTCCTGGGTATATATCCTAAAGATACAAACGTGGTGCTCCGAAGGGGCACGTGCACCCGAATGTTTATAGCAGCAATGTCCACAATAGCCAAACTGTGGAAAGCGCCTAGATGTCCATCAACAGATGAATGGATAAAGAAGATGTGGTATATATACACAATGGAATACTATGCAGCCATCAAAAGACATGAAATCTTGCCATTTGCGACGACGTGGATGGAACTAGAGGGTATCATGCTTAGCGAAATAAGTCAATCGGAGAAATATAACTATCATATGATCTCTTTGATATGAGGAAGTGGAGATGCAAGGTGGGGGGGGTTGGGGGAAGGTAGGAAAAGAAAAAATGAAAAGATGGGATTGGGAGGGAGACAAACCATAAAAGACTCAATCTCAAGAAACAGACTGAGGGTTGCGGGGGGGAAGGGGGATGGGAGAGGGTGGTGGGGAAATGGACATTGGGGAGGGTATGTGCTATGATGAGTGCTGTGAAATGTGTAAACCAGACGATTCACAGACCTGTACCCCTGGGGATAAAAATACATTATATGTTTATTAAAATAAAAAAATTAAAAAAAAATGGGTAATACCAAGCAAAGTCTTCAGAAATATATTATTAGCATAAAATGAAATAAACAAGAGAAAAAGAATTAAATGGGAAGATCACATTATCTTAGTTATTTTTTTAAAAAGTATGAATTCACTTTGAAGATATAATGGAAGTAATATTTACTAAGTAACAAAAATGTTCATTAAAGTTGTTATAATTACAACATACTATTGAAGACTCTATTATCATCACCTTTTACATTTTTTCAGCCTGTACATTTATTTTACTTTTTACTGTATTAATTTGGTTCTTTCTTATGGTTATTTTGTTTCATTTCTGCTGCAGTAATATAAGTCTATACGTATTTTCCTCTTTAATATGTCTAGTCCATTTATATTTGTTTGTCAAATATATATCCTTTTATGCATCTTTTTTCCTTATTTGTATTCAACTTGAGAGCATCCACTAAATGCTATCTAAAAAATGTTTTATTTGGCAATCTATTAATAAAAGTATATTTTCTTCCCTCTTAAATATTGTTTTTCTCAATTTCTTTTTGTAAATGTTCAGAAAACTCAATAAAACCCCCTGCACAAGTAAAATTTGGCGTGAGTGTAAGGGTCATTCTCTTCATTATAAAATTACTTATTCTGATCAGCCAACATTAAGACAATTCTGAAATGGACAAATTTTGTATACGATTTTGTAGAAATTGAACATTTTCTTTTCAAATAAAGATACAAAGAAAATAAAATATGAAACCGTTCCATTTGTAATACTGGAAAGGAATAAGAAAGACATATGTAAAGCTAAAATTAGTTAATATACACATCATGGCAGTATGGTATGGTGGGAAATGACCAAGGTTTGTGGTAAGAAATCCTTGGACTTATTTTTACTTTGTCCCTAAGTAGGTATAGAAACTTGTCAAATAATTTTACCTCTAACTGTCATCTTCCTCTGAATCTAAGAAGTAAAGACTGTGAACTAGTATATATTTATGGCAGTTCCTAAAGTTTCTATGACTTTGGCAATGTAAGCTTCTGTGTACTAATCATTCTACCTTGAAGACTTGTGTCTATTTCACAGAGATTTGAGCAAATGAAATGCCTTGCTGGATACTTTAGTAGATTCTTTCAAATAAGTGAACTATCACTTATCAAAACTTCATTAAGCTAGATAGGCCATTCAAGTGGCTACTGACATTACCAGTGAGATGAACTGGCTTGAAGGGAATCAGAAGCACAGTAATATAAAAAGTGTGACATGCGGAAAACAGCATCCATTTTGCATTGTTGGACCTTGACTGGATATTCTAGTACTATTAGTTATTGACAGGATCTCTCTTATCTCTGCATTACAGGAAGCTTTTTCAATGGTATAATCAACATCATTGCTAAATATGTTGCAACAGGGTAGTTAAAATATAATAATGTATAATTTTTCATTTGAAGAAAAATAATGCAAAGTGTTTGAAGATTTCTGCCACGTTGATATATAGTGTGTGCACTTTTTAATCTATTCTCACTTTCTTTTATGCAATACTCAAAGACACAAAATAGTGTTCCTTTGGTTAAACAGCCTTTCAAATATGTGTTACATATCATTCTTCCTTTGCTTGATTTTACTGTATGAATTAATTTTGCTTCTTTCTGATACTTTTATTACCTCTTCTCACTTTCTTTATTCAAAATGGACTTTATACATTTTAAATGTTAACTGGTTTGTCCTTGGTAATTCCCTTTACATCAAAGCTTATCTGCACTATGCCAGACATTTCATCTGACACATGCCTTTTACAATACTTTATTAACACACACTAGGCTTTTGATGACCACAGCCTAAATTTTTGGTTTTAAGGGAAAATAGGATATTAAAATAGTCTGATTTGAGCTTATGTTGTACTAATCAAATCTTGAGGTCCTACAGAAATAATTTAGATTCCCTGCTTGGTATAAAACCACTTAATAATGAAAACAAGGGCTCTGATTAAAATTAAAATTTACATTTTCTGCATTGTCTAAAACCATTTTTTCCCTATCCTAAGCTAAAATATCTGTACTTTTTTTTATTGGAATTACACTCTGTTTTCACAATTAACATTTTATTCCATAGACGTTACAGAATGAATTCAAAATACAAATAGGTAAATTAGGAGTCTGATGGGATAACAGAAAACTGTTAAAATTGTTTTTACAACATATTGTGGGACATGTTCCTATGTGTGCATCATTTATTCAAGTGAAAGAAAAGTAATGCTAGTTATTATAAGGCAGATAGCCAGGTAGGTCAAATAAGAAGAGGTGTATATCCCGTGTTATTGCCAAATTGTCCCTTACAAAATTTTCACCAATCATTCATGACTGGATTTACATACATTTAAATTTAATATCATTGCTCCAAAGAGAGAACTTTTTTGTATATATTATAAAATATATTTTTAAAAAATTTAATCATATAATCACACCTACAAATTGTTTCCATTTTTATTAGCATAAAAGTAATGATTTATTAGGAGCATGTCATGCACATTTCACATCTGAAAACATATTATGGCACTTTTTTCCTTGATAGTCAAAGTCACTTATGATAAAGAGATAAAAGATTCATTAAGGATTATTAAAAGGATATTGTTAAAATGTCCCTACTTCCCAAAGAAATCTATATATTGAAGGCAATCCTTATCTGAATTCAAATGACATTTTCTGCATAAATAGAACAAACAATCATAAAATTTGTGTGGAACCACAAAAGATCCAAAGTTGCCAAACCAACCTTAAGAAAGGAAAACAAAGCTGGAGGTATCAGTTTCTGATTTCAAACTATGTTACAAAGCTATAGTAAGCACACAGTATTATATTGGCATAAAAAGAGATGACTACATAAATGGAACAAAACAGAAAGCCCAGAAATAAATCCATGCATATATAACCAGTTAATTTACAACAAAAGAGTCAAGAATATACAATGGGGAAAGTTTTTTCAAAAATGCTGTTGGGAAAACTGGACAGCTACATGTACAATAATGAAACTGGACCCCTCTATTACACTATATGGGAGACTCAACTTACAATGGACTTGAATGTAAGACCTGAAACCATAAAACTCCTAGAAGAAAACATAGGCAATAAATTCTTTGACACTGTCTTAGCAATGATTTTTTTATTTTAAATTGACCCAAAAGCAAAGGCAACAAAAACAACAAAAAATCAACAAGTGGGACTAAATAAAACTAAAATCTTTTGCACAGTAAAGAAAACTATCAATAAAATGAAAGGACAGTTTACTGAATGGGTGAATATATTTTCAAAGTGTACATCTGATAAGGGGTTAATATCTAAGGTATCCAAGAAACTTATAACTCAACAGCAAGAAGAAGAATGAGGAGAAGGAGAAAAAGAAGAGGGAGTAGAGATGGAGAGAAGGAAGGAGGTAGAAAGGCAGGCAGTAAGGAAGAAATCTAAATTGGCATGGGAACTGAATAGACATTTTTCCAAAGTAGACATACAGATGGTCAACAAGTACATGAAAAGGTGCTTTATATCACTACTCCTGAGGCAAATTAAAATTACAACTACAGCAAAGCATTACTTCACATCTGTTAGAATATCTATTATCAAAAACACAAATATTAGCAAATATGGGTGAGGATGTAAAGAAAAGGGAACCCCTGAGCATTGTTGCTGGGAATGCAAATGATTCAGCCAGTATGGAAAACAGCATGGTGGCTCCTGAAAAAATTAAAAATACAACTACCATATGTTCCATATGTTCCAGTAATCCCACTTCTGTATATATCCAAAGGGAATGAAAACAGGTTATTGAAGAGATAGCTTTACTCCCATGTTCATTGCAGCACTACTCACAATAGCTAGATATGGAAATAATCTAAATGTCAATCGATGGATGAATAGATAAAGAAGATATGACATTAATATATATAAAGGAATATTATTCAGATACGAAAAGGAAGGAAAATCTACTTTTTATGACAACACTGATGGACCTTGAGAGCATTATATAAAGTGAAATAAGCCATACAGAGAAAGACAAATACCGTATGCTACAGCTGAGAATCTTAAAAAAAAAAAGTCAAACTCATAGAAACAGAGATAGGAAAATGGCTGCTGGGTCTAGGGTCTAGTGGGTGGGAGAAATAGGGAGAGGCTGGGAAAGGGTACAAACTTACAACTATAAGATGAATAAGGTCTAAGGATCTAATGTAAAGCATGGTGAGTAGAGTTGATAACAGTATGCATGTACAATTGAAATTATCTAAGAGAACAGAACTTAGATATTCTCACATGAATAAATAAACAAATAAATAAAATAAATAAAGGTGATGGACGTGCAGATGTGTTAATTTACTAGATGAGGGGAATTCTTTCATAATATCTTTATATTCAAATCACCATAATGTACATTTTAATATTCAAATCACCATAATGTACATTTTAAATATCTCACAACTTTGTCAATTATGTATCAATAAAGTTGAAGTTAAAAAATTATTTGTTTGTAATATTAGAAATTTTAGAAATACCACTATATTAACTGCTAAGATAAAACTTTTAAGATTTTATTTATTTATTTGACAGAGAGAGAGAGAGATCACAAGTAGGCAGAGAAGCAGGCAGAGAGAGAGGGGGAAGCAAGTTCCCTGCTGAGCAGAGAGCCTGATGTGGGGCTCGATCCCAGGACCCCGAGATCATGACCTGAGCCGAAGGCAGAGGCTTAACCCACTGAGGCACCCAGGTGAAAACTTTAAACAACTCTAATGAGTGGTGCCTGGGTGGCTTAGTTGGTTAAGCATCTGCCTTTGGCTCTGGTCATGATCCTGGGGTCCTGGGACCAAGTCCCACATCAGGCTCCTTGCTAAGTAAGGAGCATGCTTCTCCCTCTCCCTCTGCCTGCTGCTCCCCCTGCTTGTGCTTTCTCTTTCTGTCAAATAAATAAATAAAATCTTAAAATAAATACCTCTAATGGTTAAATACGGTTCTAAATATAAGTCAGTGAGCATGTTATTGATGATAAACTACTCAAAACAATATAACATCATATGTAAGAGTATTAATTTGTATTATGTAACATGAGAAATTATTTGGTAAAATATTGATTTAAACTTACTGGGTTGAAAAATAAAATAAAATAAAATAAAACAAGATGAAACTAGAGGGGGAGACAGACCATAAGAGATTCTTTTTTTTTTTTTTTTTAATTTTATTTATTTATTTGACAGACAGATCACAAGTAGGCAGAGAGGCAGGCAGAGAGAGAGAGGGGAGGAAGCAGGCTCCCTGCTGAGCACAGAGCCTGATGCGGGGCTCGATGCGGGGCTCGATGCAGGGCTCAATCTCAGGACCCTGAGATCATGACCTGAGCCGAAAGCAGAGGCTTTAACCCACTGAGCCACCCAGGCGCCCCGAGATTCCTAATCGTAGGAAATGAACTGAGGGTTGCTGGAGGGGAAGGGGGTGGGAGGATGGGTAACAGGGATGGACATTAAAGAGGACAATATAATGAGAACTGGGTATTATATAAGACTGATGAATCACAGACCTATACCTCTGAAATCAATAAACATTAATATGTTAATTAATTGAATTAAAATAATTAATTAATAAATAATAAATTAAATAATTAAATACTTAATACTGAATTAAATTAAAATGATTTAAAAATAAAAAAAAATCTTACTTGGTTGACTGAATTTCCTAAGTGCTAGAATCCTAACATTGTTTGCTTTTGCTTCTCTCTTTTTAAAAAAGACTTTATTTATTTATTTCAGAGAGAGAAAGAGAGAATGAGCAGAGTAGAGGGATCTGCAGAGGAAGAGGGAGAAGCAGGTTCCCTGCCGAGCAGGGAGCTGGATTTGGGCAGGAACCTAGGACCCTGGGATCATGACCCTCACCGAAGGCAGACACCTAACAGACTGAACCACCTAAGCACCCCTTTTGCTGCTCTTTTTGAGTAACTCTCCATGCTCATTCCTCTCTGAATCCACCACATGATAGTAATTGAGTCCATTTTTCTAAATATGAGGATTCCCCCTGAAAATATTTTTCTTACTCTAGTTTTGATACAAATGTTCAAACACCCCTAGACACTTGGTGTCTCAAAGACTCCCAAAACTCCTTGTCTGCTTTAAAGCTTGATTTTCTTTCTTTTGAAAACTCAAAACAAATTTTACATGTTGATAGTGCATTTCAATTTTTTTTAATGCAAAGCCAAAAATCAAGGTAGCTATCAATCAGGTGGAAATGATTCCATAGCTTTAATTATTATAATGTTTCACTGGCCTAGGAAAGAGATTTGTTCTCAGGGGAGAGTACTGATATTTTGGAGATAGATCTAAGTATGAAATTCATCCAAACATGTTCATTAATTCATGTTTACTCCACAAGCATATTATTCAGTGTTTGCAATGTTCAATTTGCCTGGGAACACTTAAGTCTTTGAGATGTGATCTTCCTCCAGGCAGTTTAGAGTCTAGTAGGAATGATACACATACACAACAAAAAAATGAAATAGAGTATGAGGACTGGAAGTATATAGGACATTAATGGTTTACAGGCATGCTGTTGGTTTAGACAAACAAAACAAAACAAAACAAAAACCCCACACTACCTATTGTCTTTCTCTTCTAGATCCTGCCAATCTATTGTTATATGCATTGCTGCAGCCTCAAATCGGGCAAGAAGTACAAATGAAGGAATAGGACCAGTACAGAGATTGAAGTCAATTATTGAAAAACCAGAAATGTAAACATAGATTTTAAGGTCAGCAGACACTGGAACTACAGGCACTCATCTCTAAGCAATCTTATCTGAATGAAATGGGAAGAATTTACTCTGCTACAAACCAGGTAATATTTGATGTCAAGAAAATACATGAATTGGTACCTTTAAAAATGACAGAACCTTAACAAAACAATAGCAAACTGAATTTAGAAGTTTTAACTAAAAGGATTATACACCATAATCAAGTAGGATCTATCCCTGGGATGCAAGGTTGGATAAGCATACATAAATCAATTACTGTAGTACACCATTTTATAACAATGAAAGAAATCATATGATCATATCAATAGGCACAGAAAAATCATTTGACAAAATTCAACACATTTTCAAGGTAAAAACTTGATCAATAAGGTATAGATAGGGGTGCCTGGGTGGTTCAGTGGGTTAAAGCCTCTGCCTTCGGCTCAGGTCATGATCCTAGGATCCTCGGATCGAGCCCTGCATCAGGCTCTCTGCTCGTCGGGGAGCCTGCTTCCCACCCCTCTCTGCCTATTTGTGATCTCTGTCAAATAAATAAAATAAAATCTTAAGAAAAAATAAGGTATAGATAGAATGTGTCACAACATAATAAAGGTCGTATGTGACAAACCCACAGCTAATATCATACTCAATGGTGAAAAACTGAAAACTTTTCTTCTAATATCAGGAACAAGACAATACCACTCTTGTCACCTCTATTCAATATAGTACTAAAAGTCCCATATTGATGGAGCAGTTTGGCAGGAAAAATAAGTAAAAGGCATCCAAATCAGAAAGGATGACAGAAAATTATCTCTTTTTGCAGATAACATGATTGTAAAGATCCCACCAAAAGCTGAGCCCAGTGAAGGTGTAGGATACAAAATCAACATATAAAAATCAGTTGCATTTCTACACAGTAACAATGAACTATCCCAAAACAAAATTAAGACATTTCTTTTACAATAGCATTAGGAAAAAAAAAATAAAAAAGATAGGGATAAATTTAAACAGGGAGGAACAAATCCACATATTAGAAACTATAAAACATTAATGGAATTAAGGAGACACAAATAAAAGGAAAGAAATCCTATATTCAAGGATTGGAAGAATTAATATTAAAATGTCCATACTGGGGTGCCTAGGTGGCTCAGTTGGTTAAGTGTCTGCCTTCAGGGGCACCTAGGGGGTTCAGTCATTAAGCATCTGCCTTCAACTCAGGTCATGATCCCAGCGTCCTGGGACTGAGCCCTGCATCTGGCTCCCTGCTCTGTGGGAAGCCTGCTTCTCCTCCCTCCCACTCCCCCTGCCTGATCTCTCTTGATGTCTCTTTCTCTCTGTCAAGTAAAGAAAATATTAAAAAAAAAAAAAAAAAAAGGTGTCTGCCTTCAGCTCAGGTCATGACTTCAGGGTCCTGGGATCAAGCCCTGCATGGGGCTCTGCTCAGTGCAGAGCCTACTTTCCTTTTCCTTCTGCATACCTCTCCCCCAGCTTGTGCTCTCTCTCTCAGTCAAATAAATAAATAAAAGCTTTAAAATAAAATAAAATGTCCATACTGTTCAAAATATTCTACAGATATGAAGCAGTCCCTATCAAAAACCCAATATTCTATTTCACAGAAATAGGAAAAAATAATCTTAACTTTGTCTGTCATGACAAAAGACCAAGGAAGAAAAGCCAAAGCAATCCTGTGCCTTAAGAAAAAAGATGGAGGCAACACACTACCTGGCTTCAAAATACTACAAAGCTATGGTAATTCAAACAGCATGGTACTGGCATAAAAATGGGCATATAGACCAATAGATTAGAATAGAGAGAGCCCAGAAATGAATGCACACATTTACAGTCAACTAATCTTCAACACAGTTGCCAGGAATACATGATGAGGAAAGGATAGTGTCTTCAATAAAACACTGAGAAAACTGAATATATCTATATAAGGATACTATTCATCCTTTAAATAGAGAAAATGCTATCGTTTCTGAAACATGAATGAACTTGGAGGACATTATCTTCAGTGAAATAAGCCAGACACAGAAAGACAGAGACTGCATGATTTTATATGGAATCTAAAAAATTATAACTCATGTAAGTAGAGAGTAGAATGGTGGTTGCTAGGGACTGAGAGGTGGAGGAAATAGGAAAATATTGGTCAAAGGAAGGGTGCCTGGGTGGCTCAGTGGGTTAAAGCCTTTGCCTTCGGCTCAGGTCATGATTCCAGGGTCCTGGGATCGAGCCCCACATCAGGCTCTCTGCTCTGCAGGGAGTCTATTTCCTCCTCTCTCTCTGCCTGCCTCTCTGCCTACTTGTGATCTCTGTCTGTCAAATAAATAAATAAAATCTTAAAAAAAAATATTGGTCAAAGGATACAATGTCTCAGCTATGCAGCTTTAACAAATTCTGGGGTTCATATTATTACTGTATTGCATACCTGAAATTAACTAAAAGAGTAGATCTCAGATATTCTTTCAACATATGCACAAAAGGTAACTATGTAAGGTGATGGACATGTTAAGTAGCTTGATGTGATAACCATTTTACAGAATATATGTATATCAAAACATCATGTTGTACGTCATGAATGTATGAAATCTTTGTCAATTATAACTAAATAAAACTGGGGAAATTTTTAAAAAGGAAAAAAGCAAAGAAAAATGACAGAACCAGGGGAGGAATATTAAGAAATAATTTTGTTTAAGCCTCTGACTGACAGGGACTTAGAACAATTGATTTTTACTCTATTATAGCTCTGAAGTCTTCTGAAGGTAAAAATAATGCATGCAATTATTCCTTTTACACATATCTTTTTTTATTTAACTGATATCTTGGTTTAATTTTCTGATTCATATCTCTCAAGGCTAAAACAAAAGACTTTGGAACATTGTTTGACTCCCTCCAGTAATGATGTTCTCCTAAAACTCTTTTCTTTTATGTCCTCTGTACTAGGAACACTTACTCTTTCAAACTAGAAAAAGACTTTCATTATTCTAATTCACAACATGAACAGGTTAATTTAATAACTGCAACACTCCATATGCCAACAGAATTTTATTGTCTCCTAAAATAAGCTGACTTAATGACATTTTATTTTGCATAAGAGTCAATGTGTTATTATGTTTTTAAATATTTTTTATCAAAGCATAATGTTTAGTTCATCTTTCTTAAAGGCAAAATAGTTATGATTTTATGACCTCTTATTCTATTTTAACATGAGTAAATAAATGTTGCCTCATTAGATTGTTTGCATAGTCTCTGTGAGATACAATCAGTGTCACAGGCCAGAGTGTGGTACTATAAAGAATAAATAACATAAACAAATAAGGAGTAAAATCCACAAATGTCAAATAACAGATGTTAGAATGTTTGTATCTAAAATAAAAATGTCCCCTCTCATTCCTATAGCAATTACTTTAAGCCCTAAAGCATGAGCTAGGACTATCCCCATATTAAAAGTTATAATGATATTAGTGGCTATAAATGCATTGAATTATATATTTCTTAAAGACTTTTTAAAGAGAGAGAGAGTACAGAAGCAGGGGGAGTGGCAGGCAGAGGGAGAAGCAGCCTCCCACCTCAAGCAAGGAGCCCGATGTGGGACTTGATCCTAGGACCCGGGGACCATGACCTGAGCCGAAAGCAGACACTTAACTAAGCCACCTGGGTGTCCCTGAATTCTATTTTTTAAATAGCTTTTCACTATATAGCCTTTCACAGCAGTCAACTGCATGGCAAGATACTCTATAGTTGTTTTTTTGTTTTTTTTTTAATCCTTCCTAAAATCTCTACTTCACCTGGGTAAAGAAAATCAAGTGAAATTATTTCTTTTTAGAATTTTCAAAGATTTAAACTTTTTTGAATAAAAATGTTTATATACCTTTTTACTTTGAAAAAAATTAAGTTTTTATGGGAAAATATAAAATTTATTGGGAAGGATTAAAAAAAAATCAGACCTTGAACTGAAACCTCCAAGAATCTTTAAAAGTCAAATTCAAACAAATATGAGCTCAAAGATAGTAAAATTTTTCTGTAAACTGAATGTTGGCATGGGAACATGATTGAAATATAATTTTTTTAATTTATAAATTCACTCTTAAGACTGGATTGAAAGGGGGCATATGTTACCACAAATTTCTTTCCCTGACTTTAACTTGGATAGAATGTTAATTATAGCAGGATGACCTTATAGATTTTTTTTTTTCATACACTTTAGTGAGGGAAGCATTGTAACCACCCTTATAACACATTCTAGTGGCTTAGGACACTTAGTCAGGAAGTGCTTACTTTTTCCTGCAATTAATCTTATTCTTTCTTGTCCTCTATTCAATGAATAGAGAGAAAAACTACTCACTGTGACTGTACAAGATGTTTTTCATATAACCTAAAACTAAGCTTTTTCTTTCCAAGCTTTTTCTTTCTTATTATTGAATAAACTCACTTCTGTTTACTTATTCTCTATTATACATTTCAAATAAAGTTTAATTATTTTTCTTCTCATGTAGGACTTCTCTAATTTCTTTAGATCAGTTATCAACTTTCATTCATGTTTTTAGTTATAGGGCATAACACTTGAACTTTCTTTGCCAACGGATACATTTCTCTACCTTAGAGGTTGAGCTATTTTTGAAACGGCAAGAGTAACTGAGTAACTGAAAGGAGACAACTCTGTAATTTACTATAATCTGTTCATGTTAATTAAATTTGGATTATCAGAGGAGAATAATATTTCTTTAAACTACTTTGAGATGACAGAAAGCAGAACGGTATATAGTATCTTTGTGACACTCTTTCAATAGAACCATTTCAGTAGCACACTAAACTGTCCTCAGATAGTGCTTCAATCCAAAGGACAATCTTTGAGAGTTTGCAATGGAAAATTGTTTTTATATCTATTATCACAGAGATTATTCATGCATCAACGCATAAAAAGACATACATAGATTATTCAGTGAATATTTTGTTCACACCTAAGGGATTAAATTAACTTTGGGTCTCGTGGTTTAATACGTAATAGCATAATAAAGGAAATAAAGTTTATAAAAAATGCTAACATGGATGCATCATACAGGCACTATATAATTGCTATTGTCATTCTTAAGTGAGGAAATGGCATTCAGAGTACACTAAAGAAAGTTTTTTAAAAGTTTGAGTTATTAAATATAATTAAGTTCTTACCTCCCACAGGTAAAATAGGAATGCATGATATAAAAGAGCATTATAATAGAGGTTTATAGCATAGACACAGAAAGGCTAGACTCTTCTGAAGTTCCAGGACCCTGGTATTATGACCTGAGCTGAAGGCAGGTGCTTAATGACTGAACTACCCAGGTGCTTCACAACTATGAAAGTTCTAAGAGCATTTTTTCACAGAAACAGAACAAGCAGTTCTAAAATTTGTATGGAGATACACAAGACTCAAGGAGCCAAAGCAATCTTGGGAAAAACAAACAAAGGCGGAGGCAACACATTTCCTGATTTCAATCTATATTACAGAGCTATAGTAGTAAAAACAATATGGTATTGACACAAAAACATAGGTCAATGGAACAGAATAGAGAACCAGAAATAAACCCATATATAGATGGTCAATTAATTTATAACATAGGAGCCAACAATATACAATGGAAAAAGGACAGTCTCATCAATAAATGGTGCTGGGAAATCAGGATGACCACATGCAAAAGGGTGAAACTGGACCATTATCTTATACCATACACAAAAATTAACTTAGAATTGATTAAATGCTTAACCATAAGACATGAAACCACAAAACTCCTAGAAGAAAATAAGCAGTAAGGTCTTTGACATAAGTTTTGGCAATGATTTTTTATTTTTTTGGATCTGCCACCAACAGCAAAGGAAACAAAAGCCAAAATAAACAAATGGGATGACATCAAACTAAAAAGCATCCACATGGCAAAGGAAACATTCAGTAATGGGAAAGGCAACCTATAGAATGGGAGAAAAATTACAATAAATATAATAAAATAAAAACATAATAAAACTTATTTATTAAAATATAATAAATGAAGAAATATATCTGATAAGGAATTAATATTTCATATATATGAAGAACTCATAATTCAGTAACAAAAAAACAAACAATCCAATTAAAAAGCAGTTGGGAGGGGGGCGCCTGGGTGGCTCAGTGGGTTAAAGCCTCTGCCTTCGGCTCAAGTCATGATCCCAGCGTCCTGGGATCGAGCCCCGCATCGGGCTCTCTGCTCAGTGGGGAGCCTGCTTCCTCCTCTCTCTCGGCCTGCCTCTCTGCCTACTTGTGATCTCTGTCTCTCAAATAAATAAAATCTTTAAAAAAAAAAGCAGTCAGGGGAGCTGAATAGATATTTATGCAAAGAATACACAGTTGAACAATAGGCATGTGCAAAAATGTTCAACACTACTAATCATTAGGGAAATGCAAGTTAAAATCATAATAAGATTATCACCTCAGACCTATTAGAATGGCTATTATCAAAAAGATAAGTGTTGGCAAGGATACAAAGAAAAGGGAACCCTTAAGCACTGTGGGTGGGGATATAAATTGGCACAACCACTATGCAAAATGTGTGGAGATTCCTCAAAAATTAAAAACTGTACTACTGTATGATCCAGCAATTCCATTCCTCGGTATTTATCTGAAGGAAATGAAAGCATTACTTCAAAAAGATATCTGCACCAGATATTTTTTTTAATTTATTGCAGCATTATTTACAAAAGCTGAGACATGGAAACAACCTAAGTATCCATGGACAAATAAGTGAATAAAGAAAATGTAGTGTGTTTGTATATATACAGATACATATATATGTATACACACACACACACACACACACACACACACACACACACTGAATATCATTTAGCCATAAAAACAACAACAACAAGAAGGAAATCTTGACATTTGTGACAACTTGAGTCGAACTTCAGGGCATTATGCTATGTGAAATTAGTCACACAAAGACAAATACCACATCATCTCACTTTTATGTGTCACCTTAAAAAAAAAAAGAAAGAAAGAAAAATTATAGTTACAGAAAACAGGTTGGTGCTTTCCAGAGGTGGGTAGCAGAGGGTGGGTGGCGTAGGTGAAGTTAGACAAAATGTACAAACTTACTCATTACAAAATTAATGTCATGGGGATGTAATATACAGCATGACAACTGTAGTTGTGTATTCAAAAATATGTATTTGAAAGCTACCAAAAGTAAATCTTAAAAGTTTCCATCACAAGGAAAGAAATATAACTATATGTGGAGATGGATGTTGACTAGACTTACTGTGGTGGTCATCTTGCAATATTTACATATATCGGGTCATTATGTTGTAAACCTGAAACTAATATGTTACATGTCAATTATATCTCAATTAAAAAAAACAGATAATTGAAATTCAGAGATTAAATGACTCTCATATTTCGAAAGATAAGTAATGGTAAAGATTGAAGCCTCCCAAATTCTGATTTCTTGCTCTTTTCTCTGTTGCAATATTCACATTTACCATTAAATTGTGCATGCAATTGTCACTGTGTGCCCTTCTTTTCAAAAAGATTTGGGGTTGTATTAGTCTTCTATAACCATGCAACAAATTATAAAACTTTAGTATCTTGAAAGAACAAATATTTATTATAATTTTTATAGATTAGAAGCCAGGCTCAGCTAGGGTGAATTCTGTGATTATGGCAATTAATCAGTGTGTCAACTGGATTCTACTCTCATCTGAAGAATCCACTTTCAAGTTTACTTAGTTTCGTGGGCCGAATTCATTACCTTGTGATTATAGAGCTGAGGGTACCAACTTTCTACTGACTCTCAGCTGGAGGCAACTGTCAGTTCCTAGAGACAACTGTCACTTGCTCTATGAGCCTCCCCACGTGGTCACTTACTTCTTCAAGGACAGAGGAAGTTATCTTGAGTGAGTCTGTCAGAAGGACAGAAGCTTAGGTAATATAATTGTGGGGTGACATAGTTCATTACCTTTGCCATATTGTATTGGTGACAAGCACATCACAGGTACTGTAAACCCTCAAATGGAGGAAATTATGCAGACATGAGTCCTATGCAGTAGGTAAGAGGAGTAGCATAGGGTTTATCGACTGTGGATATACTCCTTCTGGTAAGATAAATAGATTATGATTATTAATATATTGATGTTACTAGAAATTATTTTGTATACCAATAGGCCAAAGGAGCTATTAAATTTAATTAAATCTAGTCTCCAATCTCATCATAATACATGGATTAAGAAATACTTTTTTTAAAAATACTATTCATTCAAGCCATGAAATGCTAGGTATATGAGATTCTCTGATCATGTACTATAATGTTAATAGCATCCTTTCTTTCTGGACAGTCTGAAAGGATGGAAAATTTTTTAATCTCCTGTGTTAAGGAAGTCAATAACCTTAACAATTCAGTGGGATGTTTGGCAGAAATTAAGTTGTCTTATAGATTACTATAGTTTTTATATAATTCCCATTTCAACTACAAAACAATAAAAAATGCATACTGACCCATATCCAGGTATATTTTAAAGCTCCCTAACTAAAACAAAAGAAAAAAAAAAGCTCCAATCATCTTTATTTTCCTTGATGGTTTGTTTGCTTCATTTCATAAGAGTGCACATGACTTAATATTTTTCTTCTCTTCTTGCCTACAAATCTTAGTACCATTTTTTTAATTTTCTTTTATATTTACAATATAACAATGACTTTTGGTTTTCAAATTATTTTTTGACAGGGTGGATGGGATCATTCAGTTCTAGGATGTATTTCTAAGTCATATTTAATTTTGTATGAAGCCATTGTAGAAAACATAGGAAAAAGAAGTATATTGAAGGTGTTCAAATACTCCCTACAATATCCCTATAAATGGAAAAAAGAAATGTTTAAAAAATTGCAGGAAAAGCATTCCTTGTGAAATTTTCTTGCCATTGCATGAACTAATACATTTTCTATTAGGAAATTGAGAGCATTAAATAGTTTAAAATATAATTTGATTATTTTAGTTAAGGTTATAGAAACTTGTATTTAAATTATATTTTATGAATATTTTATTGAATCAAATATGCTAAAATATATAATGTGTTTTTATTTTCTTTGATAATAAAAAGAATCAACAGAAGTACATTTACTCATCTAGAATATGCAATATTCAAAAATGATTCCAACTAACACAAAATCAAAATATGTTTTATCCAATAAAAAACATAGGCATGGAAATTAATGTTAAAATGGACCGGCCTAATAACCTCTTCACAAGTGTTTTTGTTTTTTTTTTACAAGTGTTTTAATGAAGTAAAAATGAGAATGTTTTAACATGTTTTTATAAAAATTTACACTCCATAATTCAAAATGTGGTAGAATGTATTTGGCAACCAGTCTCAAATATGCATTAATATGACTTGGGGGAATTTGAGTATAGTAGAGGAAATTAATATACTTAAGCCCTCTCCATTGATTTTAATATATTTTCCAATCAATAAAGGAGATCAATAACTAAAATATTATAAAAATTGTAAGGTTTTTTTTGTTTGTTTGTTTGTTTTGTTGTTGTTGTTGTTTTAGAGAGAGGGAGAGAGAGGATTTTAAGTAGGCTCCATGCCCAGTGGAGCCTAACATAGGCTCGATCTCACCACCCTGAGATTATGACCTGAGCTGAAGTCAAGAGTTGGATGCTTAACTGACTGAGGCACTCAGGTACCCCTAATAAGATATTTTTAACAGCACATCTTTTCCCATCCTTTCCATTCAATTTCATTTCCTTCCAGCAGGAAGACTCAGCAAACATGGAAGTACTCCCCTTTTCACCCCTCACAGTATATAAGGAATTACCAGGGATCAAAAAATTGAAATTCTCCTCTAGACCACTTCAATATTCCTGCTCTAATAACTTCTGGCAATATTAACCAGTTCACCTCCCTGCCCCCCACTGACATATTTCAGTAATAACTGCTCCTTTCTTCTGAAATAGTACTCATTTTATTAGTCATGGAACTGCAGGTATGGTCCCAGCCATCTTTTCTGCTTTACTCCCACCATGCTCTCAATTGCACCTTATCACCCTTCAACTTCTAAATGCATTTTCTTTTTATATTATGCCCTGTGTTTCCAAGGGTTCATGTTCTTGAACCTCTGTTTCCTCTGCTTTCTCTGGTCCTTGTTTGGAATTGCAACATCTATTCATCTTTTAGAGATCAGCACAAGACTGGTTGGTCCTCTGTGGGTGTCTTTCCATGACCTAAGGGCAGAGATAGGTGGTTCTTCTCTTTGCTATTTTAAAAATTTACTCTTTGTATTTTATAAAACTTACATATATTTTCCCACTAAACTTTAATGTTGTAAAGGACATTAACTACCTCTGTATTGTACTGATTTTATATACTAAGATCTTGCTAATAACTCCTACCATTTTAAATCCCTGATGAAGAACAAAATAATTTAGTAGAAAGCAAATTAGATATATAAAAACAAAGAGATAGACTACAAAACTTCCATGACATTGTTTTCCTTGTGACAAATGGAAATGAAGGTAATGGCTTTGCCAAGGAGTTACCCAGTATAGTCTATGCAATTAAAAAAAAAAAAAAGCAAAATACAAAATCAGTTACTAGCATATATAAAAAAATCTCAAAATGTCTTAATTCTTTTTCCTTTTATATATTATAAATGGGCAATATTGGTTATGTTGTCTAATTCTTCTATAAAATGCTATTTGTATTAAAAGTACAGATTCTCTTACCTATACTAGTTCTTAATACAATGTTCATAATAAACTAAAAAAATGGATTAAATGAATGAATGGACAAAAACTCTTGCATGTGAACCATGTACAACAGACACAGTCTAAGCTAAACCAAACAAGGATCTTTCATGCCTTATAATTTCTAATGCTATTTTCCCCAGAAAAACATTTAACAAGCTAAAAATTGAGGAGATCCCAATATAAGTTTCTTATCCAAAGTTTTAAAATTATAACTTTATAAGGTGAATCTTGAGACATGAGACAAAAATGAAAAGACCCCCATTAAATGAGTTTAAAACACTCCTTGATATATTTCATTTTGTACTATGTTTCATATTTAGCACACTGCATTTTCTGATCCCACATATATTATATCATATCAAAATAGTTTTCCTCCTTTCTTTATTTTTCAGAACTTGTATCCTTCTCTACCTGTCTTTCTTGTTGATGTGGGAAACTTCTACTTATCCTTCAAGATTTGGTTAATAATATTGTCTATATTTTCATTTTGTGTTCCATCTATGCCCTCCAAAATAATTATAGTAGACTGTACTGTATTTCTAATTCTTAATTTAATGATTTATATCTAAAATTGAGATATAAATTCTTTCGAAGGACATATTATTTCCTATTTATATTTGTTTAATGTCTATCACATGTTCCTAAAACAAGTTGTTTACCAAGAGTATGTGATGAATGAATAAATTAATATATAGATAGAAAATATATAGAAACCTCCTATTACTTTATTTTTTGAAGATTTTATTTATTTATTTGACAGAGAGAGACACAGCAAGAGAGGGAACACAAGTAGGGGGAATGGGAGATGGAGAAGCTGGCTCCCCGCTGAGCAGGGAGCCTAATGTGGGGGTCAACCCCAGGACTCATGACCTGAGCTGAAGGCAGAGGCTTAATGACTGAGCCACCCAGGTGCCCCCTATTACCTTATTTTTAACTATATCTGTTTGTTTTTGGTTTTGGTTTCAGAACATGGCTGAATGTTTTCAACTTAAGGGCATATATACTATCATCTAGTTTGAAAAAGTTACGTGGAAAATGATATCATTTACATTTCAAGTTCTCAATGAATACTCACTCAATCAACAGTCTTTTTTTCATTTCTTATTACATGCCAGATATTGTTGATAGTGCTGATACAGTGCAGAAAAATTTGAATTAATCTGTTGCCTTGACAGCTCATAACTTTTGAGCTAGAGGAAGGACACGTGTGTATGTGTGTGTGTAAAAATAAGGTATATGTAGGGCACCTGGGTGACTCAGTTGGTTGGGTATCTGCCCTCCACTCAGGTCATGATCCCAGGGTCCTAGGAGAGAGCCCTCCATTAGGCTCTCTGCTCAGCGGGGAGCCTGCTTCTCTTTCTGCCTCTGCCTCTTCCTTCTGCTAGTGCTCTCTCTCTCTAATAAGTAAATAAAAAATCTTAAAGAAAAAAAAAAAATGTCTGTTAAGACCTCTTTGAAGTTCAATGGAGTCCAAATTTTAAGGCATTGATTGAGAGAAACTTACGGAAATTTGCATTAAAAGCATTAAAAACAGGGTATCAGAAAAAATAGATTCTGTGGTGCAAACATGTTTCATATGTTTGGATAACAGCAAGCAGTTTACTGTGGCTAAAATAGAGCAAACTGGAAATAAAATAGAAGATATAGTGGAGTTGTAGGAATAGTTTAAGAGTAGTAGGACCCTGGAAGTACTAGAAGATGCAATGTAGGATTTAGTACACAATAAAAATGCTTTGTCTTCTGCTTTGAGTGAGATAGGAAAACTTTGGAAGCTGAAGATCTAAGAATTGAAGTGATATGATCTCCATTTTTTAAAGACTCCTCTCATTGCTTTGTTGAGTAATGACTGTAAAGGGATAGGGCCAGAAACCTAGAAACCATTTGGAAACAGCCTTCATTAATCCATAGAGTGACAACAGTTGATGGACTGAGGTCGTGCCAGTATATTTGGTGACAAGTGACCAGCTTCTGGGAATATTTTGAAGATAAAGCCAGCAAGAATTATAAATGAGTTGAATTTGAATAATGAAATAGAAAGTCATCAAGAGTAGGGGCGTCTGGGTGGCTCAGTGGGTTAAAGCCTCTGCCTTTGGCTCAGGTCATGATCCCAGAGTCCTGGGATCGAGCCCCACATCGGGCTCTCTGCTCAGCAGGGAGCCTGCTTCCTCCTCTCTCTCTCTCTCTCTCTGTCTGCTTCCCTGCCTACTTGTGATCTCCACCTGTCAAGTAAATAAATAAAATCTTTAAACAAAACAAAACAAAACAAAAAGAAAAGTCATCAAGAGGGACTGTAAATACCATAGCACTAATCCAACAATATTGAAATCCAAGGTTTTGAAGATACATTTAATTAATGCCTATGTGCTGTACTTCAAGTAAACATCAAAAGTGTAACATAGAGGTGACATTAAAGGGAAGGTATAATTTTAATTTCTTGAGGTAAAAATCAAATTATACTAGGGTCCTTTAGTACAAGTTTTATAATATTATTTCCTGTGTACACTTACAGAATTTAAAGGCAAGATTTTGGAGGGAAATTGAAGTCGATTTTTGGAATGCTATTTAACCCAATTCATGCCTAGCTCTTCCTTATTTTTCAAGCTTTAACTTATTGTCATTTAATCAAGATAACCACAGAATAAAGCACCTTGTTATGTGCTCCCAAAGCAACTCACAACTTACCCTATTGTGCTCCTCAACACATTGCATGGTTATTATTTGCCTGTATTCTTTTTAGACAGGGAACAACAGAAGTAAAGGTATTCTATCCTTTTTACCATTAACTGCTCAATATCTAACACATTAGTAAGCAGACAGAAGATACTCAAAATTATTTGTGAAGGCATTTATGTGATTAATTCCACAGATATTTGTTGAGTCACTACTATAACCTAGGCATGATGCTTACATGCTGATGATTCAAACTGAAAAAGACTCCATCTTGCTTACCCTTTACACAAGGAGACAGATACTCAATGACAGCAACATATGTAAGGCACAAAAAACATAAAAGAGGAGATAACCCTACATATGACAGAATTTTAAGGAAATTGTGATAAAATAGGTAAAATCTGTGCTGATTCTAAAATGACTAAATACATATATATTTTTTTTTTCTTGATGTGACCTTGTGGAACATATCTTTGTGTGTATATATGTGTCTGTATGTATACATGTATATATGAACATACAGAATATATGCTGAATAGTCATATATATGAATATATATTTGAGCATGTACATATTGATAATACAAGTCTACAAAGATCTCCTAGATTCACTCTTACTATTTCAATGTTTTTGTTGCTTTTTTTTGTTTTAACTAGTAATATCTTAAACTACAAGTATATTCATATCTGTTTTTTTACAAAATCATTAACTTTCTGTCTCCTCCTTTTCCTTATCTTGCATTTCCCTCCCCCCCTTCCTATACCTCTTTTTTTGCCTCTTCTTCTTTTCCTCCTATTTCACATTTTCTGCCATCCTTCTATATCTTTTTGTATTTTTAATAGAATTGAATATTTCCCATAGAATCACCTAAACTATTGTCATGTGCAATTATTTGTACTTTCCAAATGGTAAAAATGTATTTCAAATATATTAATCTAATAATTTAGTGAATAGCAATCCCAAATCCAAAAACACAGCTGAGATTGTTGCTTTATCAGAGCAAATAATCCTTTAGCCTATACTTTTCAGTCAACACAGTCCTGAATACATAAGAAAAATCAACAATAGATCAACACACAATATTATACAAAAATTAGTTGGAAACAATCAAATAGTAATAATGTGTTTCATATTTCTATATCTCAATTCTTTTTTTTTCTTAAGAACCTAATAAGCCACTGTGCCTGGGTGGCTCAGTGGGTTAAAGCCTCTGCCTTCGGCTCAGGTCATGATCCCGGGGTCCTGGGATCGAGCCCCACATCAGGCTCTCTGCTCAGCGGGAAGCCTGCTTCCTCCTCTCTCTCTCTGTCTGCCTCTCTGCCTACTTGTGATCTCTGTCAAATAAATAAATAAAATCTTTAAAAAAAAAAAAAAAAAAGAACCTAATAAGAGCTACTACCTAGCTGTGTTGGCTTGAATGATCAATATAAAAGATGCAGAAAGGAATCCTCTGCCAATTTCCCCCCACAAAGCCTGAATATCAGTTTCTATGTTTTATAAAGTTTTTCTGAGTTGCTATTTGCAAAATCATTTGGACAAACTTGAATGAAAGCATGGAATATATTATAGAAAGTTGCTGGGAAAAAAAATACAAGTTTCAGAGCATTTCTTTGGAACTCAAAAAGTACACCTCTTGGTAATATCTACTTTACATGACATCATTCTCTTAACTTCTCCACTTAGTGGTCACATTCCTATTAAAATATACAAGAAGACATTAGAGAATGTTCTCTACTATAGTCAGATAATGTGTTGACAAGGTGTTAATTGTCTCACCGAGCATTAAGGATCTACTGAAGTGTTATTCAATGGAATACTCAATGGAAAAAAAAAAAAAACTTTCAATTTTTTTCAATAGCATTTTTTCAATGGGGGAAAATTTTAAACATAAATATAGCCAAATAACTCTTCAAAAATAAGCTTAGTCTAGGTGGAAATGCCCAACACTGCATTTTTGAAGTTGATTTCCTTTGTGGCATGAAGAGGGATAGTATGCTAGATTAGGTCCATAATGACCACTGTCAATAACTGAATTGTCTAGTAGTTTATCCTACTTAAAACTAACGAGTGTGCTTGCCAAAACTTCAAAGATGTTGCCACAAGACATAACACTCCTGTGTCAAAGGCAAAAGACTCAACTCAGGCAAGCAGGCAGACAGAACTTCATGTTTTCACTAATTCCCCTGGTGATGCAGAGGTGTGTGAGATGGATGCTGTAAAGTAATTAAGTTTGTATTACGGCTGAAAACCCCTAATTTAAGAAAGCTGCAAATGTCTAAGGAAGCTACTAGCAAATCTGCTCAACATTTGCCCCATTAATGGAACATTATTATCCTTATTCTGGACTGCTAATAAATCTACATTTGCCCTGGAGAGAGACACAATCTCCATCTTTCAGGGCTGCTTACATACAAAAATTCGTGAAAAAATAATCTGGAAAAAAAAAGCTGTCACGTGGTGCCTGGGTGGCTCAGCGGGTTAAAGCCTCTGCCTTTGGCTTAGGTCACAATCCCGGCGTGCTGGGATCGAGCCCCGCATCGGACTTTCTGCTTGGCGGGGAGCCTGCTTCCCCCTCTCTCTCTGCCTGTCTCTCTGCCTGCTTGTGATCTTTCTGTCAAATAAATAAATAAATAAATCTTTAAAAAAAAAAAGGCTGTCACGAGACAGGTGGAAATACAAGAGACCCATAGAGAATTGGCTTCAATGATAATCACCACTACCATCACCACACACATCTATCCGTCTGGCTTGCACTCAATAAGGTATACATCTAATATAATCACACTTCTGCCCATTCATGGATGTGGTACTCTCATATCCTAAAATGCCCCCCTCCCCAAATTTCATTACTTTATTTGGGAAAAATCAAATTTTTTTAAAAGATTTTATTTATTTATGACAGAGAGAGAGAAAGGGAGAGAGGGAACACAAGTAGGGTAGCAGCAGGCAGAGGGAGAAGCAGGTTTCCTGCTGAGGGAGCCCGATATAGGGCTCCATCCCAGGACAATGGGATCATGACCTGAACTGAAGGCAGATGCTTCTCAACTGAGCCACCCTAGAGCCCCAAGCAAAATCCAATTTAATAAGGCCCAAAGTTTGAAATAAAATGTCAGGAAAATTGGATGGCAGAATTTGAGCCTCGAATTTTTAGAGCTTGAACTAATAAATCAACACTAATAAGATAAATTTTAATAAGAAAACCTTAAGTTCTACAAGAAGCACTTGATAGGAAAGTATGACTTTGCATCATAGTATACAGTGAAAGATTAGCAATGTGAACATGTAGTTGGCAGATGAAGCAACTCAATCTTCAGCTGTATTTATTAAAATAAAATGCATAGATTGAGAAAGTTGGTTGTTTCACTGCCCTTTACTTTGCAAAATATTGTTTATTTGTTTTTAACTAAAGGCATTTCCAATGTTACATGTTTATGTTTATGCACTCTTAGAGATATTTCCTACTTCTTTCTGGAGAGAGAGCCTTCTTATTACAGTGTCATATAGTTTTAGATAATATGTAAATCAACATTTTATATTATTAGTTTTCTCTTGATAACATCTTATAATTGTGACAGAAAAATATATTAGTAGTCTCATCATTGAAATAAATTATCAATAAGCATCACTTGATGAAATTTAATTAAACCTAAATAAATAATTATTCTAAGGATACTTACTGCAGAATTTCTAATCAACAATGATTTTACTTCTCTCTAAAACTACCCTTATAAACAAATGTTAGTCTAACATATCTAAGAGCATATGGGTATTTCACAAATTTAATCTTTTATCTTAATATATAATACATATGAACATCACAATGACTACTATAATACATTGACATCAGGCTATCAATGAGCTATTGAAAGTGAGACAAATCAAGCCAGTTGATATGAGATACTGATCCTATGTTAATGATACCCCAAAACTCCAAAGATAGATACTCATCAGTCTTGTGATATATTTAGCTCATATCCACTAATTGTGCCAATGAAAAATCATTGTTTTAGAAATTCATATTTCAGTATATTAATAGCATTGTCTAATTTTATAACTTTAAATCTACATCAAAATTTTGAAACTACATAAAAAGACAGAATTTAGAAAGTAGGGAAAGTGTTCATAGTTAAGCCAAAATACAAATCCTGAGAGAAATGGATGCGAAATATAAATGAAGTGCAGGTACTGTCAAAAGGCGAAAAGTAAGCATATAAAGTTTTGCTATCTACATTTTATTACATAAAATTTGAAACTATCTTAGTTAAAAACAATTAAATAATATTTACATTTTAATTATAAAATATTTAAGAAAATTATAGAAAAATATGGAAGTACATATATTCTCACTATGTTTATCATCTATAATATTTGTTGCAACTGTTTGTTTATAGGTCTCCATATTCACTGGCTTTGATGACACTGTGCCACTGGGCATATTTCAGTTTCTTATATTTATATTCATTCTCTAATATGATACCCTAAGCTCCTTCTCTCTTGTTCTTGTTCTTGCTGTGTGTGTCTGTGTGTGTGTGTGCATGTGCACATGTGCCTACATGTCTATATATAGGCCATTTATAGATATGTAATTTTTCTCTTTTAACACATATATTTATATGTATTTATTTACATATACATAAATACAGAGAGATTACATATAGACAGATATAGATAATAGGTAGATGAACTGGCATGCATATTCATTCTCATACTGTGAGCCTATAAAGATTAAATGAGCAGAGGATTTAAAATATGACTTTATGCATTTCAAAAATATTGTCCAAATACCTCTACTGAGGAAGTTCATTTATAAGCTGATTTATTTTTGCTGTTGTTTTCTATTACATCATTTGCTTCAAAGGTAATTTTCAAAATATCCAGAAAATAATTATGTGCTCAAAGGGAGACCTAGAAATCTGTTTCTTTCTTTATTTTTTTTTAAAGATTTTCTTTATTTATTTGACAGAGAAAGACACAGCAAGAGAGGGAACACAAGCAGGGGGAGGGGGAGAGGGAGAAGCAAGCTTCCCACTGAGCAGGGAGCCCGATGTGGGGGTCAATCCCAGGACCCTGGGATCATGACCTGAGCAGAAGGCAGATGCTTAAGGACTGAGCCACCCAGGTGCCCCAAGAAATCTGTTTCAACACTTAAATTGCTTTTAGAGATGTATATACTCAGTCAGCCACTCATCAATTGCATTCAATATATTCACATTATAGCTTAAGAGTATTTGAGTTCTTTCTGATTTATGCTACAAGAACACCCAGAAAGCTAACAGATGGGCCCCTGGGTGGCTCAGTCCTTAAGTGTCTGCCTTTGGCTCAGGTCATGATCCCGAAATCCCAGGATTGAGCCCCACATTGAGCCTGCTTCTCCCTCTCCCTCTCCCATTGCTTGTGTTCCCTCTCTTGCTGTATCTCTCTCTGTCAAGTAAATAAAATCTTTAAAAAAAAAAAAAAAAAGCTAACAGCTGCGTTATATGGAGAATTGAATTGTGAGTTGTCTCTTTTTATTAAAACCAGGTTTGGATACAGTGTAGATATTGTTCCCACTTTTCCTCACCAAAGTCATAGAGATAACTTTAGCGAAGGCATTAAGAGTACCTATGGAATTCCATCATGAAAAGAGAATATTACATGAGAGAATATATATAACAAATTTATATACACTTATATGGTATCATGCATATAACTGTATATATTATACATCATAAATATATATATAATCCATGATAGGTTGTTAAGTGTTAGTATCAAAAAAGAGAGATATATAACAACCCCAAAACTAAATAAAGCTTTATGGCTAGGGAAAATATCTATTATATTCACACAATTTTGCATAACAGTTGATTATGGATCACTACATTTAAATGATATTCCGTTACAAGAATTATTTTATCTTGTTTTACGTTGAAAAATTTATCAAAACATTAACTTTGATATGCTGATTAATAAAAACAAGGGCAAAAAACACAAAATCTCCTGACATTAATCTAGGACTAAATTTATGTAGAGGGAGAATCTATTAACATCTCTCTAGTCTGACTCTTAATGATTTACAATTATACCTTCACATATAAACCATTTTACATACCTAAAACACTTAGCTGGGGAAATATCTTTATATGCTACAATGATATGTATAAATCAAGAAATTGTTCTTAGGGATTTAGTTCCTTATAGGAAATTATTTGACAAGGGGGTTAGAAAAAGTAGTTTCCTTAGGGTGCCTGGGTGGCTTAGTGGGTTAAGCATCTGCCCTTGACTTAGGTCGTGATCCCAGAGTCCTGGGATAGAGCTCTGTGTCGGGTTCCCTGCTCAGCAGAGAGTCTACCTCTGCCCCTCCCACCCACCTGTGCTCTCTCTCTCAAATAAGTAAATAAAATCTTAAAAAGAAAAAAAAATAGAAGTAGTTTTCCTTGGAATTTTTTCTGGAATGTGTGCATTATATGCCTTTTCTTTATATCTGTTTCTTTTAACAGTTCAAAAAAACAGAAGTGATAAGTGAATTAAGAGAGCAATTAAATGGATAGAAGTAACACAAAACAGCAGTTAGGCACATCATAGATGTGGTAAAAGCAGAAAGAAATTATGGACAAATTTCACAGTTTATAAAAAGAGGACCGTTCATATTTTCTTTTTAGTGTCTTCTATGTGATGGGCACTTTGCACAAATAATTTATACATGTATATGTATGCATATATGTGTATAATACACATGTGTATACACACAAATATTCAAATATTTCAATGGAAATGTGGAGGCTTTGAGTAACTTCATGACTTTGCCAAATTACACACAGCTGTCAAACAAATACATTTGGCAGCAAATTTCAAATCCCACTTATAACCCCATGCTGTCTCACAAGGTTCTTGTCACTTATAATAATTCCTTAATTTTCAAAACAACTTTGCAGAATTAACTCTTATATATTACTATTTTATTCAAAAATGATATACATATATAGAATTGATATAAAAAATACAACTGTGAACTGTGAACTTCAGAGTCAATAATTTTTCCACTACTACAAAACAGAATACAACAACCTCCACTGCATTCTATTGCAGAATACAGCAAACTCCCCTGTGATTTAAGCAATCCCTATATGCACTTATAGATCAATCCCCTGCAACTTTTTAAACAATTAATATATAGATTGTAGTGAGATTAGCTGATAGATGTTCCTTTTCCCTTAACAGTTTACACTCATAATGTTAGGGTCCATGATTGTATGTCTATGGATGCCCAAAATCTATCAAACAACTTGGCAGTTACTCAATAAGTACTGTTTTAAAGAAATTATACAATTCAGCAGTTGTCAGGCTTGGCTAAAAGTAGAACAAGTCTGATCATCAGCTGGACTGGTGTGATGTGGACTGCAATTAATAATAATTTTCACATTAATGAATATATGAGTCATTTTCATTTAGCTAGAAATTTTTATTGTGCTAACTACAATAGCAAAAAGTTGATGGTTATCTGAATAATGAATTGTACAGTAATTCTGTCATAGTTCAACTGGAGTGAAATTGAAACACTTAATTGTGATTGACCTGTATGTATAAGAAACCAAGACTATCTGACACTGTGAGTCTTGATAAGAATATATGAGCCTAATAAGAGTTTTAATAAAAGGACATATATCTGCACGGATAATGCTAGTATTTGGAATTAGGAAAACAGTGAACTCAAATTTCTTGTTCTAAAAAACAGTCATGACTCCTAAAATTGTGTCTTACTCATCATAGTAGTGAATAATTTAATTCATTTTACATTAAATTAATTAATCTATTAAGAATGTCTCTCAATTCCTGTTATGATTGAAAACATCTCTTTTATTTATAAAATTACTGATCCCATACGCATTAAAGATTCCCCCCCACAAACTGATAGAAATACAACATTATGTGGGAATTGTGAGAATTTCTTGTCAATCACAGTAATAGTACTAGGATAGTTAACCATTGTGAGTATAATAATCTTGGCCTGAAAAGATGTGTGCAGGTGCTGCTGATATAGAAATGGATAACTAATTTAATAAAAATTTTGTGTAGGAAGCTGTTGTGGAGTGGATATTTACCTTATCCTTTCTTCAGTTAGATGTTAAAGGTCTAATTTAATTTGGCTGTCACGATGTGGCTGCCATGTTTCATAAGAACACAATGCTATAGAAGGAATGGCACAATGTTTTTCTAGGACTTAGCTTCAGCTCGATCACATAGTATATTTTGACAAGTTTAATTTTTGAGGACTTAGTCTCCTTAATGCAGTACTTTGATCTGAACTCTGCTGGTGATACCCAGATACTTTTTTTTAAAGTACATTCTCTTTCCCTCTCTCTCTCTCTCTTTTTTTTAAGATTTTATTTATTTATTTGACAGACAGAGATCACAACAGGCAGAGAGGCAGGCAGAGAGAGAGGAGGGAGCAGGCTCGCTGCTGAGCAGAGAGCCGGATGCAGGGCTTGATCTCAGGACCCTGAGATCATGACCTGAGCTGAAGGCAGAGGCTTTAACCCACTGAGCCACCCTGGCGCCCCACCCAGAGGAATGTCTTTAAAAGAAAAAAATATATATATAAGTGCCAAGACATTTATTTAGCAAGTATTTAATGACCATCTACTATGTACCAAGTCCAAGTTAGATGCTTAAAACATCTCTTCCTTCGTTTCCTTTAAGTTTTAAGTTTAAAGCTTTCTTTCCAAATTGTTAAAAAAAATAAATAAAAGAGATGAGAATATACCAAATATGTAATCATTGAGCTTGCAGTAGAGTGGCTGACTTGGCCAAAAATTAAAGGGTTATAAAGGTATTCTTTTGCTAATGGAAATTTAAATTAAATTACATTGTGCCGCATCACTAATAAAAGAAGTAAAGGAGTTAATCATTAATATGCATTATCTAATTAATGCATATTAATGTATTAATCATTAGTATGCATTATCATTAATTAGGCACAGCTAAATTGATGTACATATATATTTGAAATTAGCACTCAAGGTGTTCGCTAAATTAAACAGAATTTATTTATTTATTAAAATTATTTATTTATTTATTTATTTGACAGAGAGAGAGAGAGATCACAAGTAGGCAGAGAGACAGGTAGAGAGAGGGGGGAAGCAGGCTCCCTGCAGAGCAGAAACCCCAATTCGGGGCTCGACCCCAGGACCCTGAGGCCATGACCTGAGCAGAAGGCAGAGGCTTAACCCACTGAGCCATCCAGGCGCCCCAATTAAACAAAATTTAAAGGCCCAAAAGAAAAAGCAATACTTTTTAAAAATGAAGCTACATATGTCTATTTATATAACTCTTGGCATATTTATAAAATTTACATGAATAAAGTGGATTTATTAATCTAAAAATATAGATAAATCATTTTAGGTCATTATTTACATGAGAATTAAACCAATCCTCATATTAATGATATTATTTTAACAGAAAAGCATAGATCCAACTTATGGTATTAATCACATCTTTCTTTATACCTTTGTACTATGAGAAAAAAGGCGTACATTAAGGAAGTGCTTTCACTATGCTTGCACCATTATTTTGCTAAAAATACATTAATAATCATTAAGCCACCTCTACTAGGTGAATATAGCTTATGAATAAGATTTGAATAAGATAGGAAGTATTGCTGTGATAACTTCTCTAGTGATGTTTGTTTTACCCTCAAAGTAAAAGAAATCATTACATACAAAGTTACAAGCAGAATACAAATACATCCTATTAAATAACAAATGATAGGTTCAAATTACTCACAAGTGTGTTTATATTCAAAATTAGAAATAGAGTGTTCTTTTAAGACAGACTATCTGTACTTTAACATAAAGAAAATACAGAGCATGCTTTGTTTAATTATTTGCAAAGACTGGCTCTTTGGATATATATATATGTGTGTGTATGTGTGTGTATATACACACACATACACACACTCTATATATATACATGTATATACACATATATACATGCATGTATATATATACATACATGTATATACACACACTCTATATATATACATGTATATACACACACATACACACACTCTCTATAGAAACACAATAATTACTATAAGTTGGCTTGAGACATGACAGAAGAGAAGCATGAGCATACAAAAACATTAATATTTCCAAATGGTAAACCTATTATGATTTAAAAAAAAGATGCAACCCCACAATCAGAATTCTGTTAGGATAAAGAAGACCTGTGCATAGTACTTTACCAGTAGTACATGATTTTTAGATAAAATTTTACTAATGTGGTTGGTTTCACAAACCCAACAAGAAAGAAACACAATTTGATGATATAACTGCATTGCTATTGTTTTATTTGTGAATACGTGAAATGTCTTTTTCATGATCAGATTGAGTATGCACTATCTAAAATATTTCACACCATCCAGGAAAGAAAAAAGAAAAACACCCTTTTTGTCTTTCCATAGCAATTATATAAATTTCTATTATATCACCTCTCACATCTTCCAAATTAATTATTTAGTGTTTCATTATTCCATTCTCCATACCTTGTCCAACAGAATTCTACCAATGTCCCCTTTTATCTTTGTGAATCAAATTGATTGGCTAAAAGGCATCTCAAAATAACAGTCCAAACCTCATTCTTTTCATTCAAACCTGTTCCTAACACAGTTTCCTAATCTCAGTTAATGTCCTCAAGGTTGAGGAACTTTTATTCTTTATGTTTATATTTATATATTTAAGTGTATTCAATAATTCAGGAAATCCTTCCAATTAAATCTCAAATCTATCACCATCAGCTTCTTTATCACTATCACCCTAGTTCAAGACATCATTTTCTGTTACCCAATAGATTATAAGGGCCTCCTATCCATTTTCCCTGCTTCTATTCTTGGAATCTTTTTTTTTTTTCTTAAGATTTTATGTATTTATTTGAAGAAAGAGAGTGTGCACAAGAGAGAGTGAGCACAAGCGATGGGGGTGGGGAGGGAGAGAGGGAGAAGCTGACTCCCCACTGAGTGGGGAGCCCAGTGCAGGGCTCGATTCCATAACCCTGAGATAATGACATGAGCTGAAGGCAGACACCTGACCCACTGAGCCACCCAGGTGCCCCTCTACTCTTGCAGTCTTATTCTGTGTTTTCATCATAGCAGCGACAGTGATCCTGTTCATGTTTACTCATACAATGTCACTTTAGTTTCAACCTCAGCTCCCTCCATGGCACCACATGTCATAAAGGTCCTATAAAATTTAGTCCTTTCTTAATTCTCTAACTTTACCCCCTACTCCTTAGCCTTTGCTGATTCTACTCAGCCTCCTTGCTCTCTCTGAACACTCCAAAGACCTCAAGGGCTTTACCTTATTTCCTTTCTCTGGAGTTTTCTTATGAAATCAGCCTGGCTCACTTCCTCAAATTCTTCAATTTTACAAAATTGTAAATGTAACCCTTTCACTGAGACCCTGTTTGACTGTCATACTTAGAATTGTAACTACTTTCTCCAGCACACTCTATACTACCCTTCCTTTCTACTTTTTTTTTAATTTTGTTTTGCTTTTTGTTTTTACTCAAAGCACTTTATAACTTTGTAACTTACTGCATGATTTACTTATTTATTTGGTTTAGTCTGTCTCCCTCCAATTGAGAAGAGATATCTTTGGTTTTGCTGGTATTGTGTTGTTCCTGATATATCCTCAGATAGTGTCTGGCATATAGGCACTTAATTGATCAAATAAATGAATTCACTTAAATATATCCCTTAATTTCCTAGACCTTGGACCATTCCTTTCAACCATGTCTCCATATGGAACAACTGGGTCATCAGATATCACAATGATATCGTATTAATTAGTTTTACCAAATGGATGATACATAAGATTCATGAGTCTGACCATGGAGTTATCAGTGTCAATGCTTACAGTGGTTTTGGGCAGCAGACAATCAAGTATTTTTTCTATGGGTTTATCATAATGATGTTATTCTTACTATAAGTCCTTGAACATCATTTTGGAAACAATTTTTATATTCCTGAGTGGGTATACAGTTGATAAAAAACAGTGGTGTAAAAAGTTCTTTTATATGTATCTGTTTCCAGGTTCAAACATAATTAAACTTTTTGGGTATTTTTAGTTTGATAAGTTAAAAAGTTTCCCAAAATTCTGAGAGAGAAATCTATTATTAATCCACAGTTTTCTTACAACCTCTTCAAAATAGTGTATGTGATAGATGGGATAAGGCACGCACTATTTGCTGCCTTGCTTCACTCCTTTGGAGATAAATAATGGCTTTTGCACAGCACTTCTAACTTATCTAATTCAGTCTGATTTGATACTTCCATTGGGAAGTATAGATCATTCTGAATTGATTGCTTTGGGAAGTCTCAACAGATATTTCATATTCAGTGGATTAACATAAATAGCAGGCTGTGGTTTTACATCTTGTTCTAAAGGCCGACTATTATTTGGACCCAATGCTGCCCTATTTACCAGCAGAATGTAAAGCAGGATAATCTGTAGAACACTATGAAAACATAGGTAATAGGCTACACTTATGAAAATTGTGATTTTATAGGTATGGATATACACATCAAATTTAAAAGAAAACTAAAACTTTTTTTTTTAAAGATTTTATTTATTCATTCAACAGAGAGAGAGATCACAAGTAGGCAGAGAGGCAGGCAGAAAGAGAGAGGAGGAAGCAGGCTCCCCGCTGAGCAGAGATGCAGGGCTCCATGACAGGACCCAGAGATCATGACCTGAGCTATAGGCAGAGGTTTAACCCACTGAACCACCAAGGCGTGCTGAAAACTAAAAATTCTTAGGTAATTAATTATAACCTATATTCTCAATGAGGGTCATAGAAGTAAGGTAGGAATAAAAATTTGGGAAAAAATAATTTTATATTGTTTGGCTCATTTCTATTTTTTCCTCCATCTACTTCTTGTTCCCCACTAGGGAAATATCTGAAAGTTAAAAATCTGTCCATGTTTGATTACGTAGAGTGAAATGGCAATCCTAGATCATGACAATTTAACTGAAAAAAAAAGATATTCTTATATAGAATTTCTTAGGATAAATTTATTAGGCAGCCCACAGGGAATTGTTCTTATTTATATTATTTTATTTAATGAATATTTATAGGTTATATACCATGTTTCAGGCTTTGTATTAAACTTGATGGATGAACAAGGAGGTCAGTTACTAATTTCAGTGACAGTAATGGTAGAATGTGGTGGGTTAACTTATAGAAGTTAAAGAAGGACTTTCTGAAGAGGTAATACATGTAGTCTTAATTGCTTTATATTTTTAAATACATTTTACCCATGAGTTGGAAATAGATTTTTGGGCCCAATAGGAAAAAGATGGAGAGTGAGTAGAAGGCATCTTCACTAGTTGAGTAGGAAACACAAATCAGAGGGATAGGCATACATTCCTGACTTACCACAATACATAAATATGACAGGAACAACAGGAACTTACCACAATAGTATGTAAGCCCCTTGAGACAAGTAATAGCAAGTGCTAACAGACCCAAAAACAATCATAAATGCTATACTTTACAATTCATCTAATCCACTATATTCTTATTGTATAGATACTCTTTTTCTCATTTTATACATTAGAACATTATTGCACAGAGTTTACCATTGAAAATTATATATCTAGTAACACAGCATAGATATGAGTCCAGAAATTTCATTTCTAGGTCTAAGCTGTTAATGATGATTAAAACATCCATGATGTTTTAATAATTAGCTACAGGAGACTAGCTAATTACAAGGTATTTTGATCAAACTTTGCTTCATAGTGGACCCAACCTTGGAGTGATCTATAATTATCTTCCCAGTTTCTGAGTATTTGCTGCGTATCACCAATTCTGAAGTTGAAATGGAGAAGAAAAAGACCCAGTTTAGCCAACTCTGTTGTGAAGGAGAAGAACAAAGTAAGAGGACTGACATTATTTCAGGAATTACTATAGAGTTACAGTAATCAAGACAGCATGATATTAGCAAAAGAACAAATCAATGGGATGTAATAAAGATCCCAGAAATAGACTCCCACAAATACAAACCAGTGATCTTTGACAAAAGGGTAAAGACAATAAAATGGAGCAAGGATAGACTCTTCCACAAATGGTGCTGAACAACTGGACATCAACATACAAAAAAGTGAATCTAGACACAGACTTCACACCTCACAAAAATTAACTCAAAATGAATCATAGACTTAAATGTATAATACATAATTATAAAACTCCTATAAGATAACATAGGAGAAAACCTAAATGACCACAGATATGGTGATGTCCTCTTAGACACAATGTAAAAGATTCCATCCACAAAAATAAATAAACAAATAATAAATAAATAAATAAATAAATAAAAAGCTCAACTTCAATAAAATTAAACTGTTCAGTAAAAGACAATGTCAAGAGAATGAAAAGATAAGTGTCAGAATTGAAGAAAATATCTGCAAAAGACATGTCTAATAAAACACTACTATAAAATACACAAAGAACTCTTAAAACTCTATAAGAAAATGAACTTAATGAAAAAAAGGGTAAAAACCTTAACAGACATCTCACCAAAAAGGATATACAAATGACAAATAATCATATAAAAATGTGCTCAACATCTTATCTCATTAGGCACTTCCAAATTTAAGAAATAAGTAAGTAACTAAATAAATACACAAAATAAAAAACTACTACTACACACCAATCAGAATAGTCAAAATCTGCAACTAATGATACCAAATGCTAGCAAGGATGTGGAGCAACAGGAAGTCTCATTCATTGCTGGATTTCTGGTAGGTATGTAAATTGGCACAATCACCTTATAAGACAATTTGGCAGTTTTTACGCAAGTAAAAATGTGCTTACCATATGATCTAGCAATTATACTGTTGGATTTTACCCAAGTGAACTGAAATTGATGTCCATCCAATCGCTTCTCGGCCTTTTGGCTAAGATCCTGTGTGAAATTGATGTCCATCCAAAAACCTGAACATGAGTGCTTACAGAAATTTTATTCATAATTGCCAAAACTTAGAAGCAACCAAGATGTCCTTCATTAGGTAGCTGGATAAAGTTTGGTACATCCAGACAACGAAATACTACTCAGTACTGAAAAAGTGGGAGCTATCAAGTCATGAAAAGACATGGAGAAAGCTTCAATACTTATGATTCCAAATATGGCATTCTGGAAAAAGCAAAAGTATGAGTACAATAAAAATATCAATGGTTGCTAGAGGTTAGTTGGAGGTAGGGATGGAATACAGAGAAGTAAAACTATTCAGTATGATATTACTATGGTAGATACATGTTCACCAAACATTTTTTGGAAACAAAAATGTTTCTAAACATTTTTTGGAATGTACAACACCAAGAGTGAACCCTAACCAAACTGTGGATTTGGGTGAAAATGTGTCAATGTAGGTTCATTGATTGTAACAAATGTACCACCTTAATTTTGGGTGTCAGTAGGGGAAGCTGTATATGCTTGGGACCCCTGGGGTATGTGGGAAGACTACTTTTGGCTTGGTTTTGCTGTGACCTAGGACTACTCTAAAAAATAAAATTAGTTTTTTTTTTTAATTGTTCTGAATCGAATTTAACCACCAGTGATTTGATACATCACATGGACATATAGTGCTTCATTATAACTGTCCAGATGGTATAAATTTTTATTATCCTTAGAACAAACGTTTATAAAAGTATTCTGGCTTCATCTTCTTTTCCTTTTTGGTTAAACCCATATCTACTTTTTTTTTTTTTTAACTAAATTACAAAGTATTTGAATAGTTTCTCTTAAAAATCGGTTGGAAAAAACCAACAGATGTTTGTACCATCTCATTTTCACATTGTATGACATAGTTCAATCACACCCAACTCTGTGACTTTTAGCAATGTATTGAGACATTTGGTATTTTTACCACCCTCAATATCACTGCATGGTTAGTGATAAATAAGTAATTAATGATATATGTTTTTGGATAATTAGGGTGCAGGTATTCTTTTTTTTATTATTTCTGGTTTTTAAATAAACTTCCTTTTTAAAAATATTATTTTCACTAAACAACAAACGATTTGTGGAAGTTTTCTCTCTAGCAAGTAACTTTTACTTTGCGTAGAATAAATTTAATTTGAAAAGATCTGTCTCTGCGCTCCTCAGAACACACACTTTGTGCTGCAATGTCATATGAAAGCAGAGATTTTTTTCGACTTAGTGACATGTAGAACAAGTTGCAGTTAACTTCTTGACCTCATGTAGTGATATCAGTACAGATAACTAATGTGACAAACGAACAAAAAAGTTGAAGATGTACAAGGTTTGATTTTATAGTTATAACAATTAATATAACTCAACTGTTCAGAAATCTTTTTTTTTTTTTTTGAACAAGGTAATTTCTGAATCTAAACCTTAGGTTTGCTGATGGCAAGGGTTTTTTATTAATTCAAAACTAGTTTCCTACCCAAATCCATTAATTTCTCAGCAAATTTGGCTCCATTATTTCAACATAAATTTAAGTTTTTCGCTAATATTGCCCATCTTTACATTGATGCGGTGGGAATAGATATTTCTATGAGTCTATCTGTACTGATAGGCAAACCCCTTCAGCAATAGATAATTGAGTTAAGTCTCTGAGTTAAATACTAGTAGGCCAAATAATACATAATCTCCCTGATTTACTCTCCCCAGTTCTGTTGATCCAATGAGATTCAGCCATTTTTTCCCTCAGATGAAGTTTATCGTATCATTCTGGTAATATGCATCTTGGCACTCAGCAGACACTCACAATCTCAATTTTTTCTAACTTTTCTATATCAAAAATGCCAGAAAAACCTTTGTTGCATCCCCACCTTATCTTTTGGGCTCTGAGGGAAGCTTTCTTAATGTAAACATATTATAATGCCCACCTTTCTCATAGATTGGAGGTGGAAAGAGAACGGTTTTTATATCATTTCTAATTCTCTTTCACCAGAACATTTATTTTCCTTGAATCTTGGAGTTGTTTTCTTCTTCCCTCAGGCTACAAAGATAATAAAAGCATGATGCAGGATGTTGTTTTACTAACCACATTTTTTTCTTTTTTGCATAAAATTTTAAGACAACTTGACAAAAATCATTTCAAACAAAAACTATACTGACTCTCATTAATCTATTAATATCTATTCATCTACTAATATTGTCTATTAATATCTCATTAATAGATAGTAAAAAGATGATTAAAAGCAGAAGAAAATTCTGCTTTTAATCATCTAGAAGACTAGATTGCAAGAAGGAATAAGCAAACAAAATGATAAATATAAAGCATAAATGGTGATTATAAAAAATAATTTATTTTGAGTTTCAAAAGTTTTCAAACTAAAACAAATAATACATAGGAGGGAGATGATGAGAGTCAATTTGTTAAAACCTCTGTATTACTTGGAAATGAGAAAATAGATACTGATTAACTTCAAATATTGAGAACAAAGATGGGCATTTAAAAATTTCTACAGTAATTTTTTTTTTAAGATTTTATTTATTTATTTGAGAGAGAATGAGTGAGAGAGCGCATGAGAGAGGAGAAGGGCAGAGAGAGAAGCAGACTCCCCAAGGAGCTGGGAGCCCGATGCGGGACTCGATCCTGGAAGTCCGGGATCATGACCTGAGCCAAAGGCAGTCGTTCAACCACTGAGACACCCAGGTGCCCCTCTACAGTAAATATTTTTAAATGGGATTATAGTGTTCAACTTTCAGGGGACTTGGAAAAAATAGGTACAAAAATTTAATGCAAAAAAAATAAAAAAGAAAAAAAAGGGAAAATATATATGGAAAACCAGAGGGTGGGGAAGTACAAATAAGATGGTAGAAAAATAAGAAGACAAATGCAGTCAAAGAAATATAAATACATTTGTGTAAATATAAATAAATAGGTCAAAGAAGAAGCTATAACATATGTTAGAAAATATTATAAACTGAGTGAAAATCTATAACCGGTGGATCAATGTAATTCACTCTGTTAACAAAAGAGAAAAGAACACACAATCATCTCAACAGATGCAGAATATACATTGAAAAAAAAAGTCAACATTCATGCATGGCTAAAATAAATCTCAACAAACTAGGAATAGAAAGAATTTTTTTAATTCTGATAACATATCAGTGAAGGTCTATTAATAAAAGATTGAGTTACTTTTACGTGGTTGAGAAATTAAGGATGCATAATATCACTTCAATACTTTCCTTGAGGTTCTAGCTAGTATATTAAGCTAACAAAGATCATTAAGAGACAGAAGAACCCTAAATGAATAAAATTATCTTTCAAAAATAATTTGATTATATTTTATTAAAATTAACTAAAATTACCTAAGTGAATGGAGAACTATGCCATACCCTAGTTATAGGATCCAATATCATAAACATATCAGTTCTCTCAACATTTATCAATAGGTTCTGAAAATCTAATGAAAATAGCACAGGTTTATGAAAATCTTAAAAAATGATTCTCAGTTTATATGGCAGAACATTGGCTGGGAATAATCAAGACATTTTAAAAGATAAAGAACAAGTTGCAGTAAGAAAAATAGTTTACCAGATATCAGACATTATCATAAAACTACATTGAGTTAGACAACATCTTATGGGTGTAGGGATAAATGATTTGATGAATGCATCAAAGATAGACCCATGTAATTAAATTCCTGACTTATGACAAAGCAGCAGATCAGAGTGAAAAATATGTGACAAGATTCACTACATTGAAATTAAGTATATCTGGCTATACAGAAGACATTTCAATACATACAGATAATAAAGGATAAAGAACTCCTAAACCAATAAAGAAAAAACACAAGCCTCCTAATATAAAGTGGGAAGATATTTTGAAAGGAATATCCCAAAAGAAGAAGCCTGTATGTACTGTAAACCTGAAACTGCTCGACATTATTTATTAAGGAAATACAAAGCAAACCCCACTAGAAATACACCAGCCTGGCATTTTAGAAATTCAGTAATTTTAAGTGTTGGTGACAATATGGAGAAACAGTAAATATTCACTGTATAAAGTGCTGAAATTTCATAAATCCACTTTGGAAACCATTCTTGCATTGTCTAGTTATTTTAAAAATTAAATACTTTATATAAATGTATTTAATTATGTAACCACATTTATTCCAGAGAATGACTTCTACATATGCACCAGAAAAAAAGAAAAAAGAAACAAAGAAAGTATTAACCAAAGCATCCATCAACAGCCATATAGAAAATAGCTTGCAATACAGTCATATATGGGATACCATATAGAATGAATTATTGCTTCATGAGACATTATTGATAAATCACAGGAACATACTATTAACTAAGAAGAAAGTCTCAGAGAGCATATACACTCTAATTCTATTTATCTAAATTTCAAAGGAATGAAAAATTAAATATTCTGTTGTTAAGGATATAAGTATATGTGGCAAAATCATAAAGAATAATACAATGGCAAACACAAAAGAATGGTTTGCTCTGAGAAGGCAGAGAATGGGCCAAATCCAGTATAGTACATAGGGTTTCCAATATGATTAAAATATAAATTTTCTTAGGCTAGGTCATGGAAACACTACTATGTTTTGTATCTTTTTACTCTAATATCTGATTCAGCAAATAAATGCATATAATACAATATTAAATATTAGATATATATTTAGTAACTATTCAATATTTAATAAAATATGAAGAACAATTCATTTTAAAAAAAATTAGTCAGAAAATTTGGCAGTGATAATCCAGGTTTAAAAAAAAATAATAATGTTTTTTTTTTTTTTTTTTTCCGAGAGAGCACACACCCTGAGTGCACAGGGTGGGGTGAGGTATGAGAGAAAGGGTGGTGGGAGAGGGAGAGCAGAAATCTTAAGGAGACTCCGGCCAGCACAGAGCCTAAGGTTGGGCTCCATCTCACAACCCTCATGACCTGAGCTGAAATCAAGAGTCAGATGCTTAACCAGATGCTTAACTGAGCCACTGAGGTACCCACAGCCTACGTCTAATGGCAAGATTCAATATTTTGTTTTGGTTACATTGGTTAGAGTGAAGAATCTCTAATAGGAGATAAAGAAGGATGATACAAGATCAACACAGTGTGCCAGATTGTATTATGCTCAGACATTAAGGCTGGGAACTATGACTTTGAGTCTATCCATGTTTGGAAACTATATATTTTTCATCTATAAGGCTAATGTGTTACTAATGTATAATTTCTATTCAAAATACATAGTTATGCTTAATCTTTTCAGTGTTGATAAAAATGTTTAATAAGAAAAATTGCCTAGCAGGGAAAAGAAGACTTTGTGGAATTGGAGATTGACTAGAAATTCTTGGATTAGGAGGGTATGTGCTATGGTGAGTGTTTTGAACTGTGTAAGACTGATGATTCACAGACCTGTACCACTGAAACAAATACCTGATATGTTAATAAAAATAATAATAAAAAATTTTTAAAAAGAAATTCTTGGATTAAATTCTCAGCAATTCTTTTAAGTCTTGCAAAATTGAACTCCAACCCCCCAATATCTCACAATTTCCATTGTGAGTAATCTTTGTTTTAGCAAGATTAGATAAGAAAAATATACTGATGATGTTCAGTTACAGTGTAGATTTTCCTTGAATTACAGTGTCTGTTTGTGGTCTTTTACCAAAGAGGAAATGGATAGCAATTCCCTCAGGCCAATGTATAATACCCTCCCAAGTAGTATTCTCTAAGGTACTCACATACACATAATAAAGATTACAGTGCCTTGCCCTTAGCAAGAGGTTAATTCATTATTATTAAAATATATGTTATATCCTCTACTGAACATTCAAGGATAAAATACACTATAGGCAATTAATAATCATTATTGATTATGTAATGAATGGGAAAACTAGAGTCATAATAAATTACCCATCATCAACTTCAGGAATTTATGATCTAAGAAATGTATTATTTCAAAAATAATTTTAATGATGTATATAATATTGAGGAACTATATAATCTAAATAATGAATATAATTGCCCAGTTTATAGGTCCTCTTCTTAGATTCCTCAGCCAAACTATGGGGATCATACACCCCAATTCAGAAGAGAAATAACAAAACCGTTGACTCCAATAACCTTGAAGAATGAAAATGCCAGTAAAATTCTTCAGATACAAACAATAGAATAGAAAAGAAAATCTCATCCTGCTTAAACAGTAACTACAATAAAAGAATTCCTTAAAGAACCCTTCAGAAACACTAAAGTACAAATATTCCTCTTTCAGTTCTTTAGTATTCTGGTCCTGACCAAGGACAAATAAAAACCAGAGCATATTACCAACTGCTTTGTTAAAAGCCAAATCCCTCCCTTTTCTTTTGCCTGCCACAGTGCAGTTAGTTTCCTGAATGATAAACAAGTTTTTTTCACATGTGATCTGAATATATTTTAAGAGAAATAAAAAAATAGAAGTGTACTATTTGAAAAAAATCCTGGAGATCATATTGCAGAAAAGTGTTATTTGTGATACTGTCTTGTTCGACATTGTAGGCATTAGAAATTAATTTTTTAAGCTTTTGCTTCCGTTTAATTAATCAGAGAAAAAATTCCTACTTAATATTTAAACAAACTGTTTAAACATTAAACACCAAGTCTTCTTCTTCTTCTTCTTCTTTTTTTTCAAATATATAAGTGATAAAAAAGCCCTCTGGGAATTATTTTCAGTTCTTCTGTTCAATGTTCACATTGCCAATGCAGGAAGATGTAAAAATAATTCGTCAGCATATGCCACTGCTAATTGGTATAGGTAAAATCAATTGTAAATAACTCTTCATTTGCGTATATTTTAAAATAGTATTGTCTCCAAATAAATAAAACCACACACACATATACACACACACAAAATAATAATAGCAGAAACAGAAACGGTGACAGTTAATTTTCCTACAGGGAATGCGTTGCCAGATCTTCTTCTGGCCGCCTTCTGGTCTAGAAACTGACACTATATTCATATTCCTATTATACTAATCAGAGGTATCATCTTCTGGTTTTAGAAGCTACGTATCTATGATTCACTCACCAGATCTGGCCCCACCATAGCTGAGCAGCATACTAGAATCTGAGCAGCTAGAAATTTTACTTTCTCCAGAGATCCTGCATAGAAATAATGTCTTTTTAGGTTTTAATTTTCTCTTCTTCAAAAATTAGAAATTTTGTGTTTGTTAGATTTCCCAAATAACACTATAAAATTTTCATGAAGCCACATTCTACTTGTATTAGTGTAGCTCCATGGGAAAGAAGGGAGACTTTTTACAAATCTCTTACTGACCTCACTAATTGATAGTAGAAAGAACTTTCTCAGGCCAGTAGTTGAAAGAAATGGTTAAAATGAGGTCTTTATGAGGACACCTGCGTGGCTCAGTTGGTTAAGCATCTGCCTTCAGCTCCGGTCATGATCCCCCACTCCTGGGATCAGGTACTGCACTGGGCTTGGTGGAGAGCCTGCTTCTCCCTCGCCTGCAGCTCCCCCTGCTTGTGCATGCACTCTCTCTCTAACAAATAATAAAAATAAAATATTTTTAAAAATGAGGTCTTTATGGTATACAGTATACGTTAAGTGTCACTGATATGCCAATTCACAGCTGTTTGGGATAATGCAGAACTATCTACATGTTTTTTAGAACAAGAACATATTTGAGGAATGGAAATTTTTTTATCACATCATCCACAAAATGCTATTTACTTAGTATTCATAATTGTAAACAGTCAATATTATAAAACTATAAACAAAATTTCTATCCTAAGAAAAAAGGAAATTTTTTTTGTTAAATCTTGTCTTTTTTATCTTTTGATGCTTAGATTTTTAACTATGCGTTTGATTGAAGTTAAAAGCATTTAAAATAAATTAAAGATTTAGCATTTCCTCCTCTAAACTATGTAAGTCTGAAGCAAAATCACATGGATTGCCAGAGTTTCAAAGTTTTATTTTTGAGAAATTCAAAAGCATTTGTTAGGCACATGAAAATTAAAGTTGACAAGATATATTTTGTCTCTAATCAGAGTTTATCAGTTAAATATTGGATAAGGTGCTGATTCTCAAATAAGGAAGGGATGAAGTAGGACTCTGCCTCCATGAGATGAACATAGTGAGAACTGATCACTTAAAGCTAATTTAAAGTATCATTTCTAATTCAATAAATATATGGAACAAACGATAACAAAGTGGGAGCAGGGAAAAGAAAAGAGGTCAAAATGCTAATACAATAATAAAAACGAAACAGTAAAACAAATAAAGGAACAGAGAACAAATAGCTAGTTATCTCTGATTCTTTAATGAGCTGTCAATGATAGCTTCTTATATCTACTATCTGGAGGATATTTGTTTTATGTATGAAACATAATAATGATAATTTTTCAACATTGCTATTACTAAATTCTCAACATTGACTAACACTACAAAACTGAGAAAAAGTTGAAGCTTAAATTTAAACATAAACAAAACCCCATAGATTGGTACTAACAATTGGAGCATACAAAAAGTGGACATTCTTTAAACTAAACCTTAGTGACTTTAAATATTGTTCATATCAGATCTATGTTAAATAATAAATGGGCTTTCTGTTGAGTGAAAAAGAAATACACGCGCGTCTACCTTTCTTCAAAAGTACTGCTAGGAAATTTTCCATTTTATGGTAGAAAAGGATTCATATTGTGTAAAGAAGGCACTGGTGTAAGTTAACTAAGTATTAGAATTTGACTCCAAATAGATAGTCTTAGCATTTACAGCCAGATATGAAAATACGGCAATAACACAAATCTAGAAATAACACCAAAATCCATAAAAATTAGGCTTCACTACAAAAGTAAGTCAAGTGCATTTAAAGAAGTCAAATTTTCCTTTGGTAAGTGCAATAATTTCATGTAATATGATTTATTAAAAATAATCATGTGAGGGGCGCCTGGGTGGCTCAGTGGTTTAAGCCTCTGCCTTCAGCTCAGGTCATGATCTCAGGGTCCTGGGATCGAGCCCCGCATCAGGCTCTCTGCTCAGCAGGAGCCTGCTTCCCCCTCTCTCTGTCTGCCTCTCTGCCTAGCTCTGATTTCTCTCTGTCAAATAAATAAAAAAAATCTTAAAAAAAAAATAATAATCATGTGAATAAGCACACTTTACTACTGACCTATGTAACTAAACTGAAATGATCAATGGGGTTTAATAATATTGCAAAAACCATAAATCAAAAAAAGTAAATTAGGTGTCTTTAGTCTTTGGCTAGATGTAGCATAAATGGAAAACACTGGGATGTTACCATAGAAGTAGAAAGACAAAATGAAGGTATAGGTCAATGAAAAAGAAAAATCCCACGTCTTAGAAAGTAACATAATAACATAATAAAAATAATTTTTAAAAATTCATTTAATAAGAATCAGCATTATGTAGAATTGGGTGACTCATTTCTTTTACAAGAGTCTGTTAAGTTGCCTGTATTTGTAAATTTTCCAGTTTCTTTCTGTTATTAATTTTTAGTTTCATTCCATTGTATTTAAAAACATATATTTGGTATGACTTCAACTTTCTTAAATTTATTAAGAATTGTTTTGTGTCCTAACATGTGATCTATCCTGAAGAAGATTCTGTGTGTCTTTTAGAAGATGTATATTTTGTTGTTTTTTAATGGAATATCATATATGTATGTTAGGTCCATTTGTTCTACAGTGTTGTTCAAATCCACTTTTTCCTTATCAATTTTCTCTCTGAATGTTCCATTATTGAAAGTATGATACTAAATTATCTTATTATTATTGAATTGTTGTCTCTTTCCACTTTCAGTTCTGTCAATGTTCACTTTACATCTCTGGTTGTCCCGATGTTTCATGCATATATATTTAGAATTGTTATATCTTCCTGGTGATCTGAACTTTATCATTATATAATGTCCTTTTGCATCTTTCAACAGTTTTTTGACCTAAAGTCTATTCTTCTAATTTAATTATAGCCACCCCTGCTTTGTTTTGGTTACCATTTGCATGGGATATATATATATATATACACACATACACACACACATACATACACACACACACACACACAAAAGCATATATATAAAATATATTATATGTTATGTATAATAACATATATAATGTATAATATAATATATATATATTATATTCTATGTTATATCCTCTACTGGATATCTAGAGGATATATACACACACACACACACACACACACACACACATCTAGATATATCTATATCTATATATATCGATATATATTATATATATTATATATTATACATTATATATATCAATATATATCTATAGATACATATAGATAAATAGATATATATCCTCTCTCTCTCTCTATATATATATATAGACAGATAGATAGATAGATATATCCCATGCAAATGATGACCAAATATCCATATATATAGGGGTATAAGCAGATAGGACAATAAAGACTATAGAGCAGCATTTAATATGACATTCAGGCATGATCACAGAGCAGAAGATATAGACCAGCAGAAGCAAATCCAAAACATCTCTTGAGAATTCAAACTTAAGAAAATTCTTTTTTTAACTAAAGCATGATTCCTGCCCCCCCGCCCCCCCAGCTTTATAGTAAAGTTCTTAACTTTAAGACCACAAACTTCCATCTCATCTCTAGATGTTCTCAGAGATGGCAAGACCTACATTAGTATTTACTTCATGTTTAGGATTTTTTTTTTTAATTATGACATGATATAAAATGGTATTAGCATGGCTGGGGATTTGTTGTGTATTATGTGCTCTACAGCTTTGATAAAGGATGTATTTTTGTGTGTGCTGATACCATAGTGTTTTGACTAGTCTTATAAATATTCTGATACCAACAAGAGCAGAGGTCAGCAGACTTGTTTTGTAAAGTGCTATATCCTCCACATCTTGGGCTTCTTTGAGCCATTTCATCTTTGTTTCCACTACTCAACTCTGTCATTTCAAAGTGAAAGCACCCATAGATATTCTCAGTAGTGTTATTTCTAGTGAGGCAATTATTAGTAATAATCAGTAAATTATCAGTAATATATTAGCAAATAATTAACAAGTATATAATATATAGCATATGTGAATTAACAGAACATGGTAGAGCAAGTAAATCCATCAGAGAAGGGAGAAAATATATGGATAGAAGGTCCATAATAGGAAACACACAAAAAGCTAATAGTCATGTAATATAATATTCAACTTTACTAATAATCAGAAAAATACAAATTCAAATTAAAGTAACACTGACGTAGCTCTTTTCACTAAATTTATTTTTTTCTTTTCACTAAATTTAAAGATCAGCTCTGCTCCCCAAATTGTATAATATTGGACAAAAAGGATTATCATATACTTACTGTATTATATGAAATTGAAATAACTTGTTTAGATGGCATTGCTAAAATAATACAAGTCTACTTAAGAATCTCATCCCAAGAAAAAAATTACTCATATATGGCAGCATACACACATAACATCACACTAACAACATGACAACAAAAACCCCCAATACCTATAATGTTTATCTATATTAGTTTTCTAGGGCTTCCATAACAAAGTACCACAAGACTGCATGATTTAAAGCAACAGAAATCCATAATTTCACAGTTTTGAAGGTTAGAAGTCCAAAATTAGGGCACCAGCACAGCTATGATCCCTCTCAAGCCTATATAGGAATATCATTTCCTCATCCCAGCTTCTCATGATGTCTGCCATTCTTTGGCATTCTTGACATACATCACTTTAATCTCTGCCTCTGTTGTCAAATGTTTCCCCATGTGTTTCTCTTCACCTCATCTTTCTTTTTCCTGTAAGGACACCAATCATATTGGAGTAAAAGCCCACCCTATGCCAGTATGAATTCATCTTAATATCTGCAATGACCCTATTTAAACAAGTTCATATTCTGAGGTAGTGGGGATTAGGACTTCTTTATCTTGGGGGGGGAACACAGCTTAACCCATAACACCATCACTTACATATATTTGATATATCTATAAGTGGAATATTATACAACTAATAAAGTATGAGCCAAAGCCAACATATGCTAAAATGGAACAATGTCACTAATATATTCCTAATTTAGAAAGAAAGAATTCATAGATCATTATGTATCATTTGATAACTTTTCTTTAAAAATAAGCATATGCATATACTTTCACTTATGGATTATAGATAATTATGCATTGTATGTATATAAAATTTAAAATATATATCATATCTATATAAACCTATTTATATATATGAAAGAAGATGCAATTTTTAAAATGCTTGAATATTATGCAACATACTCTATTCAGTGTTTTATGAGTTAGAGAATGGGAGATCAAGTGAAAGAGAACTTTCATTTTCAACTTTACACGGATTGGGTTGTTCAGTTAAAATAAGCAAAAGGAAGAGTGGCTTACTTGATAATTTGAAACCTCGAGCAATGAAAAAAGTAAATGTAACACCTATTATCAAATGAGGCAATGTGTAGGTTAATTTCTTCCCCTCCCTCCAAAAAAAAAAAAAAAAAAAAGGAAAAAAAGGAAAGGAAGAAAGAAAGAAAGAAAACAGATAGCAATAAAAACATTGACAAAACAGTGGATTTCAATAGTAGCCAATGGTAGATTCCATTTATGTTTAAGAAACACTGATGTATTTGTTTAGACAAAATAGGAAGAAGAGCTCATGTTTAATATTTTAAGAGTATAAATTGTGAAAAAAAATTTAGATTCACATAAATCATCAAAAGCCAACCACTATTGATATCTTTTTACCTGTAATCTGATCCTTTGAGTCAGTTTCCTGACTCAGTGATATATGTAAAAATTGTATGTCTATTGAAATTCATAGCAACATATAATTATGTTGGTATGTAACATAGTGAACATAGCAAATGGTGGTTGAAATATATAATCATTAAAATATTTTTCTGGATATATATTTTTTTCTGGTAATTTACATGATATATTTTAAGTGAAAAAATGATTTGGGAAAGTTTTATATTCAGCAACATATGCAATACATGTAGCAATACAACATATGCAGTACAAATATAGCATGTTCAAACAATCTATCCATGTCAGAAAAAATAGAAGACATAAAATATTAGCAATAATTACTTGAGGGGATGGAAAATTTCTATTTTGTGGTTTGTTTTTTGTGCAAACTACCCTTTCATTGCTCATTTTTTAAAAGCATGAAATACTCACTAGTTAACATGAAAAAATAAACACTACTTTTATAGAAGAGCAAACTTGAAATGTTTTATTGATGTCTACCCCATATAGATTTTTGCCAGTGTATTTTTGTCTTTACTGCCATGTTCACCACTTATAAAAATAAATCAAGGTCCTATTGTTTGAGTATCTTTTGATTTTGAGAGTCTATAACCTGGAAGTCAGTGCAGTTCTTATTAAAATAGGTACTGCTGGAAGGGAAGAGCCGACTTAAGCAAAGCCAGGTCATGTTTTAATATGCATCAGGTTTCTCTCATCAATTCATTTTCTCATTAGTGAGTAAACATTTCTCTTTTCACATATTCTGCCAGATAACCTTTTAAGATTCATTGGCCATTTTATTTGTGTAATGAAGTTTCTCTACTGAATCATAAACTGCTTAGTTATAGATACTTTGCTTTCTCCTAAAATTAAGAAGTTTAATAAATATTTAAGTATTAAAACTCTAGTACTGTCCTCTGCATATTTGTGCCTTTGGCAGTCTCTGTTGAGAATGAACATTTTTGCTCACAGCTTTCTGGGCTTATTTAATTTCTCTAGTTTTACATTTTACATTTCCTAAATTTTATTTAGATGTAGAGTGCTCTCTACTTCCGTTTTTTTGTGCTTAAGTATCTTCTCCTAGTAATTGAGCAAATTTTCATTATGTTCTGAGGCTCATTTATGTAAGCATATTGATTGGATATGTTGATAACAGATTTTAACCCATTTCCTAATTATGATCGAAAGTACTTGCATGGAAGAGTTCTATATACTTTAAAAACATTTCAATTTGTTTTTCTATTGTTTATATGATAGAAAATATAGACAGATGTGTAGAGATAAGATATATTTAAAAGTTTCCTTCCATTAATCCTTTGTTTTTATCTACTTCCATTGAAGATCCAAGAATCCTTTATCAAGATTTATTTACATGCACTATAGGGCCTTTTAAGAGGACAAATACTTGAGGTCACAGAGCTCATACTTTATCAGGCAGTGTATTTTCCTATGTTAGACGAAGAGTCTTGTCTAGACCAGCTTTAAATGAGACAGTGGGTACAAGCAATTCCCCAGGGAAATTATTTCATGAACTAGCAGGTCTCACTAGCAGGAGGCACACGGCAAAGAATGATTCTGATATTAATCTGTAGAAGAATTTATCTTGGTGAAGTAAGGAAAGATCCTTGGCTTAAGTCATGTGAAAGCTCTCTAGAAAAAAAATTTTAATCTATTTTAGGGGCCAATCCAAAAGTTCTCAAAGAACAAATAAAATATCTTCAGAAGCTTTTCTGTCTCTGGTGTCCATAACTTTAGCAGGAGAATTACCACCTATGCTAGAGTTAAATTTACTTTTTACCTGTTTTATCTTTGCAAACTTGATTTTTCTGTAAACCTTTCTTTGAATACCTTGAGTAATTTTCCGAGAACCATTTTACATATAAACAGAGATGATAAATGTTTCATTTTGGGCAAATTATGTCCAAAGACTGAGATTTTGCCAATAATCTATTTAACACAGGTTCACTGTGAGAATTATAATACATTTCATAAGCCATTAACACACTGGATAATGCCTCTTACTAGGCCAATAAAGAAATAACATACTTCAAACCAATGATATATTAATTAAATTATTCTAGGCAAAAGGTAGATGAAAAAAAGATAGTCTAAATTTAGTTGAGGTATACCTTTCTATGAATTGGTTCTTGGTGGACTCGGTCCTTTCAATTAAAAGCTAGGTTATTAGCTGGGGGCTTAGGTCCCTCACTGGTGGGGCATGTCGCTGGTAGGTGACAGCTCTGGTATTAGCAAGCAAAGTGGGCTGCCCTGAAGGTTATTACTCCATGGACAATTACATGGCTTGCACCACAGTCTATAGGGAGTAACCTTGTCAAGGCAGAAACAGATGCTCCTTCTCTTCCTAGACTGCCATGCAGTTTAATTACCTCTGTTAACCAAGAGTAGCCTGGCCACAGTCGGAGCAAGTGTCCCAGTATCGCTGGAGAAAAGATTAAAAAAAAAAAAAAAAAAAAAAAAAGAGTAGCCTTGCATAGACTGACCCCTTGATTTGCTGGTTAAGGTTTTGGCTTTATATAATTTGAAGGTCTGCCAATGATGTTACTATGATGTCGATGACACAAGGTACTTCTCTACTCCAGGTGCAAGAGTTCAGTAAGAGAGCCCTCATACCCAACTTCAATGCAATTTCATCAAAACAGGTTTAACTTGCAAACAACTTGGTCCAAAACAAGTTTTCAAAACATGGATTTTAAATTGTAACAAGTCAGTACACAACCGTAAAAATGTCTTCACCAAGTTAAATGTTTGTTTGTGTGCTCTTAAGAAACCAGGACAATCATGGTTGCCAATAATCTAGTTTTGTTTTTCTGTCCTCACTGCAAATTTGTCTTGCTACCTCTTTGTGATGGGTGGAAACGGATTTTCCTCAGTGTGGCACTTGAATATTTCACTATGCCAATTGTTGGAGCCTGAAAGTGTGAAGTAACAGCCACGCAGGGAGAAGCTGTTTTTAGGGCATTAGGAGACACATTGTCAAGAGCATCAGCAGAAGCCGACTCTGTGGCAGCTGTTCTCCTACATTATATAAGAGGATACCCATATTTTAACTCTTGGCTGTCACAAGCAATTAACAAGGAATGAAGAAAATAACTTCAAATATTCATAAATAACTAAGAACTTTCACACACTTTGAAATAGGCAATTATATACTTCAAGTTTTCCTATCAAAATATTCAAAACTTTATACCCTTTCAAGCAGTGTTTTTCAGACAATTTCTTTTTGTTTATTTTTTCCTAGTACATTTCTATATCTATGAAATATACTAGTGATTATTTTATTAGGAAATAAATGTTTGTATTATTATAATATTTGATATACTGAGATATTTGTAATAATTCCTCCATTGACAAGTAGCAGAAATAAGGAAGTGGCTGTATAAAAAAGGTATTCAATCTTGAAAAAATATTGTTTATTAGCTTTTACATTACTCATCAAATATAACCGATAATGTTAGTGCGAAGTTCTTACTAGGGTCAAGAGTTGATATCTGTAGGAAGCTGTGAAAGCTGCAAATCTAGTTTGTTGAGAAGGATATAATAGCATTTCAGTCAATGCATTAAAATTTAAACTTGTATGTTTTGCAAAGCAAGCCACAAGACTTTTCAAGAATACAAGCAGGTGATATTCATTAGTACTCAAAGAGAAGGTTTCAACCATATACGTTACTGTAATTCATAAGTATCTAAGATTTTAGAAAAATTTTCTAAAATTACAGAAAAATAACTAAGCATTTTGTAATAATCCATGGATTTTTATTTTATTACTTAATTTTATTTTAGTTTAATGGCTGAGTATTGATTATACAGTTCTCCACATTCTAAAGATGTAAATACAACTATTGATTTTCATTATTTCTTAGACTTAAAAATTGCAAAGAGCAAAAATAATTTATCATTTTCATAACAACTCATTTTGTATGTATTTTTATAGACATAATGAAATATTTTAAAACACATAATATCTCTTCTCTAGGTTTTGCTAGAGATCACAAACACAAGTGAAAATATGTATAGCCACTCATACTGCAAAGTGTCATTTCGTAAAAGGAAAATTGATTTGATCCATTTTTTTTCAGGTTTAACATATTCAAGCTACTTCTGACTAGTATGGTAATATAAATTTACATGAATTTCACAGTTAAAAAAAGAACATTAGAAAAAGTCAAAACCTCTATTTTAATAGTGAAATAAGTATAAGTAGACTTAGAAGAATATTTTCCAGGGATAAAATAATGTATGAATGAATAAAGTGTATCAAAGAAGAAATATTAGATGATCAGTTGATCTGAGATAAAGTAGGAAAATAATTTTTAAAAACTGATTGGACTGTACCTGGGTGGCTCAGATGGTTAAGTGTCTGCCTTCCTCTCAGGTCATAATCTCAGGGTTCTGGGATTAAGTCCTGCATTGGGCTCCCTGCTTAGCGGGGTGCTTGCTTCTCTTTCTGCCTCTGCCCCTCCCCTACTTGTGCATTCTCTCTTTTTCTCTCTCAAATAAAGAAATAAAATTTCTGATATTTTGATATTATATTAAGGAAAGTTTAGGGTGCTGATAGTGGAGTTTTTTGGAAAGTAGGGTGTAAGTTGCCTTAAAGAACACAGAAAACATTTTAGAGTGTTTACAGTCTAGTCCATAACTAAGTTTCCCATTTATATGTCATTAGCCAAGAAAAAAGATCTGAAATTTTAGACGTTTCTAAGAATGCCTTGGGAGAATATAAAATGGGTTAGATCTTTATTTTATTTTTTATTTATTTTTAAAAGATTTTATTTATTTGACAGAGACAGAGAGGGAACACTTTACTTTAAAATTAGTTTCAGGGGGCATCTGGGTGGCTCAGTGGGTTAAGCCTCTGCCTTTGGCTCAGGTCATGATCTCAGGGTCCTGGGATCAAGCCTCACATGGGGTTCCCTGCTTGGTGGGGAACCTGCTTCCTTCTCGCCTTCTGCTGCTCCCCCTGCTTACACTCGCTCTCTCTCTCTATCTCTCAAAGAAATAAAATCTTAAAATAAAATAAAATAAAAAAGTATTAGACTAGTGAAAAAGTTTGGCACAGTGGTTACGATTGATTTTTTTTTTTTTTGATTCATGTTATGGGTGTTTATATATATGTCTTTGTGTCCTTTGTGTTTTCCACAGACTTTTTTTTTTATGGCTCATCTATTATTTCTTAAATAATCTGTTTTTTATAACTAAAGCTGAGGTTATTTTTAGAGCATTTCTTTCATAAGAAGTTGTATTTGCCAATTCTTTCCTTTTATAAAAGCCTTTATTCTTTGGTTTGGACTAAGTGTGATGCCTTCTACACTAACACAGGACTTAAATACTATTATGAACCAGTAATCAATAAATACTAGATTCTACAGAATTTCTTGTAAACTATAGGAAATGCTCCTAGACATTACTATGTTAAAGTTTCTTAGTATTTAAAATTGTTTTTGAATTTCAAAGATGGTCCTGTAGTACCTACTAAGTTTTAAATCCTCTGTAAAGGAACAGTTATATTATGTCCTACTGAGAAGTATTATTAAAGTCAGAATGCTTTCATACAAACTCTTTAAAGCAATGTGATTCCTTATTTCAGAAAATATATCATGGACTCTAAGGGCAATAGAAGTCCAGTCATGAGTTACTATGACATTTGTATATGTAATCATCTCTCTTGATGGAAAGAGTTGGAAAAAGACACTTAACTTAAACTTCTTCTGCATCCCAACACAAAAATCCTCACATTTATTTAAACAGAATCAGTAAATTAATGTCATATTTTAAAACATAACATGTTACATAGATTATTTGAGGACAACTTTAATAAAAGGGAAGTTTATGGAAGATGAAGAAGATTCAGGAATTGATTTTTTTTCTTATGAAACTCATTTTCTCTCTCTCTCATGATATTTCTGCCTCATTTTGGGAGTGTGCCCAATTTGCCATCTCTACTTTTTATATTCTATGTAAATTTTCTCTGTACTATATCTTCTTTTAACTCATAATTTCTACTCTCTTATAATTTAGAGTTTCCAAGAGACCTCATAATTACAACTCTACACCAATTCCCTCTGACCCACACTACTTTCATGACTCTTCTAATAGCCAATCCATTTTTGCTTTTGATATTAACAGTTGCCTTACTTCAGTAGTTTCTTTATATAACTCTTCAGGAAGATGGAGTGATTGACCCAATTCATTTTTTTTTTTTTCAAGATACTGTTCAACACAAAGCATGTTGTCCCTGGCTTAAGTATTCCATATTAGTTAGTTTTGGAATCAAGGAAGACATTGCATAATATAAAACATAGCAATCTGTAGTGTGGAAGAAATCATCTTTACCTTAAAGAGGTTTGTCATAATATTTAGTGCTGTAATCAACATGTTTTTCAATCCACATTTAATTCTAAGTGGAATAATGAAATAGAAATGGTCAAAAATCAAACTTATGGCAACAGACAAAAGCACATGAACTCTCAACAACCATTTACAGAGTAATGCTGGCAATATATAAGATGTTTTTCTTATCTGTGTATTGGAATGGCTGAAGTACTTACAGGAGTGTCTGCGGAAGAATCAAGTAATGAATCAAATATAAGCACAATTAGCAGAATGCTTCCTTTAACTTTCTGCCCTTTGGAACTTGATAAATATTCCTGAAAGATGACTAACTCCTTTCTTCAGATACTCTGTTCATTCTTCAGATCTTATCTTACATTTGGCCTCATTTAGGAAGTTTTGCTGAGACTTTTAAGGTTATGTTAGCCAAAAATCATATGGAATGCCATTTCATAAACCTGAAGCATAGACTGAAGTTACTGAGGTCTGGAGATTTGTGAATTCTCCCTATCAGAGATAACCTCCATCCCTAAGAAACAGGAATGACAATCACTTACCCTTTTTTAAAAAATATATATTTTATTTCTTTATTTGACAGAGAGATAGAGAGAGAGCACAAGTAAGCAGAGCAGCAGGCAGAGCAAGAGAGAGAGAAGCAGGCTCTCCGCTGATCAGGGAGCCTGATGAGGGGCTCAATCCCAGGACCCTGGAATCATGACCCAAGCTGAAGGCAGCTGCCCAACGAACTGAGCCACCCAGGTGCCCCTTATCTTCTTTTTCAAAAGAAATAAAAATAATCCATGTGTCTACCGTTAAGGAAAAATTAACAAGAACAGGGAAGAGAAATGTCTCACTTTTCTTAACACGTTTATTATGTGGCATATGTATGAGAGAATAAACTGTACTTATTCTTAAAGAAGTGCCTTTCTGTCAGTCATTTAAACAGTAAAGATGCAAATATTCATTCTTTAATGTGCATTCATGTATTTTTAAGATCCTAACTTGATAATGTTAAAGGAATTATTTGTGAAGAAATTTTTAAGTCTCTGATTCACTGACATGATTTCCAATAATGAAAGTAATCAACCCTTCATGTAATATATAACATGAATCTTTTTTTCTTAAAATATGAAATTTCAAAGTGCTGTTTCATTGTCTTTTATGCTTAATGAATTGAATTAGATCTTTTTATAAGTATAACATCAAGAATAAATAAATACTCAAATTATTCTAGAGAATAACTAGGCAGGAAAAATTAAACAGTTGATGAAAGTTTAATTTTTCATCTACAATATAGCTGAAAAAAACTTATCAGGGGAATAAATATACTTCCTAAAACAGAAAAACCCTTTTTCAAAAACAGCAGCAATGATTCATTCAAGTATGAGGCAAGAGGTATGTTCAATATCAGCGTTCCACAAAAATGCTACAGTAAATAAGGATTTGGCAGGAAGAGGAAAAGTGAGGAAAGACATTACCATGTTGAAGAAATGTGGGAAACAGTATAAAGAGTTGAGGGAAGTGTGAAATGAAATATTCCTGGAAATGGAGGAACTCTAAAGAAAGATTGAGATTTTGGGAAACATCTGAATTTTGATAAATCTCTTCTGACTGTTACGGAATTCTTCCACAATGGAGAACTATAAAAACTGGAAAGGCACTGCAAATATACCAAGATGCTCATGGCTTTAGGCACAAAGATCTTGAATAAAAATCTGTTGAAGGGAGTCCCACTTTCACTTTTGCCTTCCCCCCAGCCCCACCTTCTCCCAATGAAGGCATTTGATTCACAGTGTGGATATGGAGGTCTGACAAAAAACACCAATCTAAAAATTATAGTCATCTCACTAGACAAGGATGGGAAAATGCTTATGTCAAGGCTACTGAGTTAGCCAAAATTTAAGAGATTAGGTTCTTGAGAAAAGAGGCCTCAGAAATATGCATTAGACATCAATGCAATTGGTTTTCAAAGTTTTTGCTGAGATCTAAGCTGCCAGCTATCAAGTTAGAGTCAGAAACACAATATCAAAAGCAATTGTTAAGGTACTAAAAAAGTAAGTTAAAATTTTGGAAGTCCCATAGTCACAGAAGTCAAAACAGAAATACAGGCATGCCAAAGAGTGAGGTTTTAGTGAAAATACAGACTTTGCAATGTTACTGCTATAGTTCCATGTCTGGGACACCTGGATGGCTCAGTCGGTCAAAAGTCTGCTTTTAGTTCATGATCTCAGGGTCCTGGGATGGAGACCCGGGTCAGTGGGGAGTCTGCTTCTACCTCTCCCTCTCCCTGCTTCCTGCTCAAGCTCTCTCTTGCTATCTTTCTCTCTCTTAAATAAATAAAATCTTAAAAAAAAAAAAAAGAGTTCCATGTCAAAAGAATTAAGGCAAACCAGATATAATGTGACTTTCCAAGCTCTGAAATCCAGAGTTGATTGGATCAAACTTATTTGTCTGTACTTTAACCTACCTGACAAAGAAAAATTAAAGGAGAAAAATATCATCTTCCAAAACTCTAAGTTTTCATACATCATACTAACATAGAATTAGTTCAGTCATGCCAAGGTCATATGACTAAAATCTAGTAGAAGAAAAGATACAATAGAAATAGACCTAGAAGCATTCATATGTTGTAATTTTAAGACACAGATTTAAAAATAGCTAGTATTAAAATACTGAATAAAATCAGTATTAGAGAAGAATTTTCAGAAAAGCAGAATCAAGGGGAAATTATGAAACTGAAAAAAATACAATAATTGAAATCCATAAATTAGGACTTAAGTTTGAAAGACTATTTGAAATAGAGGAAGAGAAGATAACAAACCTAGACAATGGCCAATAGAGAATATCCAGTTTGAAATACAAGAGAAAATAAAAGAAAATACAGAAGAGAGGCTAAGTGATTATAAAAAGCTCTACTATGCTAATTACTACGTAGGCCCACTTTGTTTCTGATTTAAGTGACACATCCTAGTCTCTATAGTATGTATAGTATGTATAGTATGTATAGTCTCTATAGTATGTAGTCTCTATTTCTATTACTAATACTATTACTACTATACTATAACCATTGCAATGACCACATTGAGTCCAAACTCTTAATGATACCTCCTACCACCAACCTAGCCCACAGAGCTGAGGCACCATGAGAACTTCTCACTGCTGGGGCCTCTTCAGCAACACATTGCTGTTGATTTGTTAAGTTATAGGTATATCACCTCAGGAATAAGGTCATCTGGTGGGTTTGCTGGTTTTACAGAATCCAGTCAGCATGCCCATTTCTCTAAGACTTTCGATCCCTTCTAATATCTTCCACAGTCATTTTTAATGTTTACCTCAATTGTGCCTTGTTTCTTCCATGATTCTTTACTTTATCCTGTGGCATAGTTATATAGTTTTCCTTGCTACAGCATGATTATAAGGAAATAGGTGTATATATGATAAGTTCTTGATTATCTAAATTATGTTCCAACCCTCTAGGTCCGCACAGTTAGACTATAGACCCATACAGCCCAACAAAGGACTCAGATAAACCTATAGGGAGCTCTGGAGTTTAAACAACCCTTGAGAGCTGTCCCCAGTTGTCATGATGCAGTATGCCCCTGTGAATAGCAGCGTTGTATGCAAATAATGAATCTTTGAACACTACATCAAATATTAATGATATATGTTGGCTAACTGAACATTAAAAAAAAAAAAAGATAGAAACAACCCAAATGTCCATCAACAGAAGAATGGACAAGCACAATGTGTTGTATCCATACAACGGCATGTTATTCAGCCTTAAAAAGGCTGACACATGCTACAACATGGATGAACCTTGAGGACATTATGCTCAGTGAAAAGGGGCCAGCTGCAAAAGGACAAATATTGTATGGTCCTCTTCCAGGGTGTCCCCAGAGTAGTCAAAATCCCAGAGACAGAAAATAGAATGGTGGTTGCCAGTGCCTGGAGGGAGGGAATAATGGAGAGATGTTTAATGGGAACAGAGTTTCAGTTTTACAGGATGAGAAAGTTTGGGAGGTCAGCTGCATACAAGTGTGAATATAGTTAGCACTGTACTTAAAATGGTTTAGATGGTCAATTTTATGTGTATTTTGCCACAATTAAACATGGTAAAATAAATATAAACAAAGACTTTACAGTCTTTACACGTAACAAAGTAAAATTATAAAATGTAATGTGATTATTAGATCTTAAAAGGGCATTGTCATAGTTAGTTGGTTTCAAATCTTACATGATGTTTAAATAAAGAATAAATATTTCCCATTAGAAAGACAGCTTAAATTATATAATATCTCAACAGCTAAAGACTTGAAAATAGCACAGAAATACAGGCTATCTTTTCTTTTTCTCTAAGCTCAGCTATAATACATGCATGCTGATATGTAGCATTGATGTTTTTCCTTATGTATGGCTATATTAATTTTCAAAGTTCACACAGACAAATGTGCATAGAAACAGCAAAATGAGTAAGATCTTGTGTAGAAAGGTCCATTACACTCTTTTCATTAGTAAATTTCTGCATTTTTAAAAAGCATCGATTTTTGCACTTCCTAATATGTTTACTTCCCTACATAGTTTTGTAATATTTGAAATATTTAAATGTACAACTTGTGTAAGCTCTATAACTCAAATTTAATTCAAGATGAAAAAATTTATTTCTCCAAGTCACATTTTATGGTCAGAATACCTGTTAGCAATCATACTTTTTATGTCACTTTTTTTTCCTGAAAATCTAAAACATAAACAGCCAGCAGCATCAGGCTTGATTATTTATCTCTAAAGCCACTATGTAGTGTTAATTCTCAATGTTACCAAAAGCAATAAAATATAAATTATTCAACTGATTTGGAACTCTTCTTCTTAGTATTTAAAATGTTCCTGAACAAATTCCTTGAAGATTCAACATGCATAACTTCTTGAGTATTGCCTGGTACATTTCTTGGAAATTTTCACTTGGTCTTCTATCAAGAAGCTAAATTGGCTACTAGCTTAAAACCTATATGTAAAGCACACATTCTATTACCAGTGTGCACAGTCTCTGTCAATTGTATATTATAGATTTTTACTTTGCCAGCCCAGTTCATCTTACTTGAGTGACTTTTCCATTCTAACCAATTTTAAAATAATAATAATAATAATAGTACCCTGCAAAATTCAAACAGAAAACAATCACTCCAGTTAATTAGTATTTGAGTTCACTTTTCTCCAATTTTTTTATGTGCTCTTTCTCTACATTTCATAACACCCAACCTTCTTTGGACATCATAATCTGTGGAAATTTACTTCATGAATTTTAAAAGATTTTATTAATTCATGATGGTGTAAACATAGGGAATATAAGCCAGAAAATATTTTAAGCCTAGTTTCTAGAAGCATATTTTAGTTAAACCCTCCTCACATTGCAATTTCTTTTCCCAGTGTGGTAGATAGAGGGATACTCTGACCACATCCCCTTTAAACGGAGAGTTGATGCCCAACTACAGGGAATATGATCAGAACTTAAATTCCATTTTCAGCCCTTTCATGGTCTAACTCATCTTTAGAAACTAATGGACTCACCTGAGGTTATTTCCTGAGGCTAACTGCCTGAACTTCTCAGCTCAACACAGAAACCTATTTGGTCCAAAGGACCTTAATAATTTGGTCAAAGTTTTGTAAAGCCTAGATGGTAGAGTAACCATTCCTGTCTCTTTCACACATGAATCTTAGAAGATTTTATTAAAGTTTTCATCTTTACATCTTGATGGTAGAGCCTAATAACAAGTATAAGACTAAGCCCAGGATGAAGGCTGAGTGGCTGAACATTATTTATGGTTAAATGTCTAAAGAAAGAAGCTTTTTTTTTTTTTTTGTGGTAAGTTCAAGATTCTAATTGGAAAAAAATAAACAAACAAATGAAAACAAAACAAAACACTGGTTCCCATAGCCCTAGGACTATGTAGTACTATAACAACTATAGACATATAGCTCAATGGAACAGATTAGGAGTCCAGAAGTAAACCTGTAAGTTTATGGTCAATGATTTTTGACAAGGGTGCCAAGAAAATTCAGTGGGGAAAAAATATCTTTCAACAAATGGTCTGGAACAAATGGATATATGCATGCAAAGGCCTGAAATTAGAGTCTACCTCACACTATACACAAAAATTAATGAGGGTTGCATGGGTGGCTCAGTCAGTTAAGCATTTGCCTTTAACTCCAGTCATGATCCCAGAGTCCTGGGACCAAGCCCTACATCAGGATCCCTGCTTAGCAGGGAGTTGCTTCTCCCTCTCCTTCTGCCTGTTGCTCTCCCTGCTTGTTCTCTCTCACTCATGCTTTCTCTCTAATAAACAAATAAAACCTTAAAAAATTAACTCAAAATGTACCAGCGATCTAAAAGCAAGAGTGAAAACTATAGAATTTTTGACATTTACATAAGAATAATTCTTCATGATTTTGGAATTTTTTTTTCAAGATCTGACAAACCGTATGAAACAAACAAAATAAATCATACTTCATCAAAATTAAAACCAAAACATTTGTATTCCAATAGAATACTATCAATAAAATGAAAAGATATCTAAAGAATGGGAAATATATTTGCAATCATATAATTTATATGGGTATAGAATCCAGAACATATAAAGAGGTCTTATAAGTGAACCATAAAAAGTGGGAGAATTTTGAATTGATATTTCTTCAAAGAAGATATACAAATAGCCAATAAGCACATGAAAAGATGCTCAATATTATTAATTACTAGATAATTATCTACTAGATAATTATAATGTATCAAAATCATAGCGAGATACTACTTCAAAATGTGGTACAAATGGATATACACTTGATATCAGTTGGCTGCAAAATAAATGGGGCATGGTACATGCTTTATATACAGCACGGATGAACCTTGAAAACATCATCCTAAGTGAAATAAGACAGATATAAAAGGCCATATGTTGTGTGATTCCATTTAGTTGAAATGCCCAGAATATGCAAATCTATAGAGTACAGAAACTTTATTAGTGATTGCCTAGTAATCCCAGGGGTATTGAGGGATGATAGTTATAGCATGTGGGCTTTCTTTTTGTAGTAATAAAGTATTCTAGTTAGATAGTAGTGATGGTGGCATAGTCTTATGTACTATAAATCACTAAATCATATGTTTTATAAGTGTTTATGATATATGAGTTATATCTTAATTTAAAAATAATTCAACAATAAGAAGACAACCAACCTGATAATTAATGGAGACAATTTCTATACACACTTAACCACAGAAGACTTTTGGATGGTAAACTAGGAAATCATGAATATTACTAGTAACTAAAGAAAGCAAATAAAGCCATAATAAGTTAGTAATACCCACATATATTAAAACTGTAAAAACATTTTAAAAATGAAAGATGAAAAAAAATCCAAATGCTGGTGAAAATGAGAGAGAATTTTAACTCTCTTATATTCCTGGAGAGAATGGTGTAGCACCTCTGGAAAAGGCTTCAGTAGTTTCTCAATTTACACCTACATTTATCAAATGACCAGTAGTGCCACTTCTGGATATTTCCCCAGGAGAGATAAATTGCAACTGAAAATATTCAGAATTACTTAGTAAGTTAAGAGGCAAAGAAAAATAACATCTAAAAAGACTCAGTAAATAAAAGGAGAGAATAAATTTTTCAAAAATAAACAAAAAATGAATTAAAGGATGAAGAGAACTCCAAAATGTTGACCAATCACTTACAAATTTATGTAGTCAGCAAATGTTTTATAGAGCAGTGCACTCTTCCAGGTGCTGGACAGAAATTCCTGAGCAAAAAAAAAAAAAAAAAAAAAAATTAAAATTCAGCTTCTGGCTTCTGTAGATTGTGCTCTAACAATTTAATATTCTAGGTAATTTATTCAATGATCTGGAAAATTAATTTATGGAGTTCTCAAAAAATGGAGGAGATAAATGATTGTGTGAGACAATAATAAATATGGAAGAGAGAATGAAAATAAAATAACAAATGGCATTTTTTCATGCATAGACTAGAATTAGAACAAAAAGCAGTATTAAAGGTGATAAATGTTTAACATTTTTCTGAGCTGCAGAAAGATTTATATATTCAAAAACATAGGAGTATCTATAATTCAAGAACATGTTAGAACTTTACTTTCTCTCCTTTCATTTTCTCGCTAAAATTACATCAATGACAATTATAGGAGGATTCCATTTGAAAATGAAAAATTTCAGCATAGTTTTTAAACGATGGTGAAGGAGAGGTAATCAGTAAAACACAGATGAGAAAATGTACTTGGACATAGTGAAGAGGTATCTGAGAAGCTGAGTTGTACAGCAGAAATCCTAAGAAGCTTGAGGTTAGTAAAAACAGGGGAGGTGAACCATGAGAGACTATGGACTCTGAAAAACAACCTGAGGGTTTTGAAGGGGCGGGGGTTGGGAGGTTGGGGGAACCAGGTGGTGAGTATTAGGGAGGGCACAGATTGCATGGAGCACTGGGTGTAGTGAAAAAACAATAAATACTGTTATGCTGAAAATAAATAAAAAATTAAAAAAAATAAAACAAAAATTAAAAAAAAAAAAAAACAGGGGATAGTAAATGAGTGGATCAGTTAAGAGAGAACTGGATAAAATTCTGGATAGTAAACACCCATGAACAAAACAAACATCCCTTCCTTGGAATCTCAGATTTTGTAATAGACAGGATTTTATCCTCATTAATGGCACTTTTAGCCTAATGGTATTTAGACTTTTAGGTTTTTGCCCAAATGATTTTTTTTAAATTATTATTTTTGTTTGGTCCACTGCATCCCTTGTTATTCAGCCATCTCCTATTGATTTTGGTTACTTTCCAGACCTCCAAATACAGGTGCATTTGTCTATGAAGTTATGTGTATGGGATAAAAACCAAACTGTGTTTTCCTGGACTTTTGGAAATAAAGACATTATTTAAAAAATTAGAGCACAATAAATTATTTTGCATGTCAATTCAGAAGCAGAGCATATATGTCCAAATCTATAGAGTGACAACATAACAGATGATGTATCCAAAGTATTTTTTTCTATTTTAATTCCATAAAAATTACCTGACTTCAGATGTCATACTGGTATCAGAAGGTTTTAAAACACAAAACTATATTGAATGACTGACTGAATGATTGCATTTACAACACAAAGTTTATTGTAATTAGAATAACTAAAGAGACAAAGTCCACATTTGTCCACAAATTAATTTACTTTCTCTTTATTGAAACTTGTTTTATTTGTGATTTTTTTTTAAATTAGTTGTCACTGCGAAGTTGCATAACCCATTTTTTGCTTATAAATAATTTTAAATGTAACAGATGGTGTAGTTACGATACTTAATGTGCAGTGATATACCCAAATATTCTGGAGTAACCCTATTCATCTGGCATTTGATTCTGGACTTGAATTCCAAAATTAATGACCTCAAATATCTGCTGATATAACATGTTATTATTAGCATTCAGCACCTGTCATAGTTTGAAAGAAAATGAAGAGCAAATTAGAATAAGATATTAATGAGGAGAAAAATATGTTGTTTGCCTATTGGGCTACACATTTTCATTTTTGAAATATTCTTCTTTCAAAGCTCAAGTAACTAATACTCATTTTGATCTGAAATTAGCTAAAATATTGATTTTATATATATATATATATATATATATATATATATACATACAGCTGTAAAGTGCTAATAGAAATATGCTAAGGAGGTGCCAATGGAGTGCTAACAAGTAACTCAGGCAAAATGAGTATTCAGGTATTCAAGGAAAAAGTGATAATGAGGATCTTGTTAATGAGGCTTCATTAAATAGGTGTTAGAATTCATAAGATCTTTTTTCCTTTCATTTTAATAAGATAGGGAAATGTGTATTTTTTGAATGGAAAGGAATATAATACTTGTGATGGGCACAATAATGCTTAACCTGAGGTGTCCACATCCTAATCTCTGGAATTTGTGAATATTTTTCTTTGAATAGCAAAAAGGATGTTGTAGATGTGATTAAGTTAAGGATCTCCAGGTAGGAGATTATTCTGAATTATTCTGGGGGTTGGCCCAATTTATCACCAGTGTCCTTAAAAGTGTTATAAAAAGAGATGTGAAAACTAAAGCAAAGTCAGAGAGAAATTTGAAAACACTTTTTCTGACTTTGAAGATGGAAGAGGACACAGTTCAAGAAATTCAGGCAGCCTCTAGAATCTGTCAAGGCAAGGGAATGGATTTTCTCCCAGAGTCTCTAGAAGGAATGTAGTCATGCCATCACCTTGATTTTAGTCCAGTGAAATCCATTTTGTACTTCTTACTTAAAGAACACAATAAAATTTCTTTGCTTAAAGTAACTAAATTTGTTGCAATTTGTTACAACAGCAATAGTAATCAATAAAATACTATGCTACTTTTGTGAAAATGTGCCAATTTGCAATTCATCTCTAATCTGGAAACTGAATAGACATGAATGACACTTGCCTCTTCTTTTACATACAATAAATGAGGGTAAAGAGTCATACCACAAGCCAAGTTGTTACTTTTTTTCTCCTTTAAGAAACATCCAAGATTGCCTTCAATAGAATAGCCAGATCTCCACTTTTTTTTTTTTTTTTTTTTTAAAGAAAGAGAGTGAGAGAGCATGCATGCACATGTACACGTGTTGGGGTGCAGGTTTTAGGGCAGAAGGAGAGAGAGAGGGAGAGAAAGAATCTTAAGTGGGCTCCCTAGCTAGCTCAATGCAAGGCTCAATCTCACAACCCTGAGATCAGGACCTGGCCTGAAATCAAGAGTCAAACCCTTAACCCACTGAGCAAGGGGGTGCCGCAAAGACCTCTACTTCTGATAGCTACCATCCTTGCATGTACTAAAATTATTAAATAAAACGTATAGTTTTCATACATCATATTAATAGGCTAGAATATTATTTTGTATCTCTTTAGATAGCTTTTTTATCTATTTTTGTTTAAGGTAACTTCTCTTCCTTCAGTACAATGAACTAAGCTAGATGTTAAGCTAGATGTTAAGTATTTCTATAGATATAAGAGAGGGAGAATGTGCAGAGTTGTAAAAGATATTCACTGACCTTCTGTTTCCAAGACACCATTTCATTAATCTTCACCATCAGATATAAATAGGATTCATTCATTATACTAAGTCTCCACCGGAACCAAAAGTATAAAATGTCAAGCAGGTTTTAACCTCAGAAACACGAGTAAGGACTTTCAGTTCCTGAGTCCATGCTATCCAAATTCTTTATAATCTCTACCTCCTCTTAAGAAAGACCTATGTAAAGTTCTCATGGACCAGTAAGACTAACAAGACACAAGCTTCTGGAAGTTCTTATTTTATTTCCCTATAAATAGTAAATAATAATTTTAACTTTGACAGTCCAGATTTGTATCTAGGTCTATTTATTTCCCCAACTTTTGGGACTTTTTGTTCCAGTTATGATCCTATATCCCTATACACCTGAGCCAATGGCTCATATTATATTAACAATTTATATTATTCCAAGGTTGGAGCTCCTCATAAATCTGAATATCCCCTAAGCTCAGAAACTTGAATCTTGTTTTGAAATTTAGGTTGGTGGCAAGGTCTCTACTATTTGCTGTGAGGTAGCAACTCTTCTCCCAGCCTTTGTCACAATTCTGCCATGGTCCAATTCATCCCCATTACTCTATTGGATTTTCTATATGCCACACATTTTCACAGGTAAACCACTTTTAATCTGGATTTATAAGCTTCAGATATTATATTCTATTATCTGGTTAGACATTTTTGTAGTTAAAAAAAATTCTATCAAATTAAATGGTCAGTTGGCATATATGCAGTGTGACAGCAAGCCCAGACTAGCTTATCCAAACAGCATGTCCCTCACCATATCTCCTTCCCCTGTATCCTATCTAGGTCAACTCTTCTGTTCCTTGACACAATCAGGAATAGAAATACATTCTTAACATTCTGATAGTATATTTTATTATGCAGAATCTGCCTTGATTTTCCCCCAGGAAAATTAATTCCTAATTTTTATTTGAAAGGAGAAAATAGTAGGATACAATCTAGGTAAAAATGGAGTGATATTCAATACTAAGGTAAAGATGGAGTGATATTCAATACTAAGGAAAAATTACACACAACTGATATCAAAGAATATTAGAAATTAAACTTGTCCACAAATGATTTAAAAAAAAAATCAATGCCTGTTATGTACTTCACAAATAAATACATAATACAAGATATTATTAGATTTAAGAGCTACTTCAAAAATTAAAAATTTAATTTGTGTGCAGGTATATGTATGTGCATTTGTGTGCATGAATACACACACACACATACATACACACATATTCACATTTATATTTACTTATATAAATGTGTATATCAGCTTTGGGGAAATGCCACCTAAAACTTCATATTATAGGAACATAGCCAATAAACATGTGATTAAAAAACCAAAATTCTAAACAAAGACTAGTTAGGTACTGAGAGTACCTAATGGATCATTCAGTGTTCTGATATCTTATCAATTTTCCATAAAATGCTAAGTTTTTCCAAGAAATAACATCTCCTCCTGGATATGCTACTTATAATATAAATTGTATTAAGAATAGTACAAGTCATGTTACATTGACTTGTTTAATATGAGTTGCTAAAGCTAATAGTTAAATGCATATTTTACTGGTAGGAAAAAAAAAATAATGTGGTTTTAAGTAAAACCTGACAAGTCAGAGTTACTGATTTGATTTTCCAACTCCCTAAAACTTTTTTCCCAGCACTTCTCATATGTGATCTACAACATCTATTCTAATGTTTAATCTTTGAAAATTACTATCTTAATTTTAGAAAGTTATTTCTAAAATAAGAAATTTCTATTTATTTATTATTTCTAAAATAAGAAAACATTATTAGAAAATGTCTAATCTATAGTATTTTCTTGGATTTAAACTTTCTTTAATACTGTTCTTCCATTCAACCCTTCCAGGATAGTTCTCTCTATTTCATCATCTTCCATTCACTCATCCGTCTACTCTGAAATGGCTTTCCCTCTGCCACCTTCTCAAAAAGCCTCATATAAATGTTTTAGTTGACTGTCATGTCTCTAAAGCCAATAGATATTTTTCCTCTCCATTTATTTATTTATTGTGGTTAGAACACTGGATGTGTTATCAACCCCCTCAATAAACCTTTAAGTGTACGATATTATTAACTATAAGTGCAATATTGTAGAACAGAACTCTAGAATGTATTCATCTTGCATAACTGAAAACTATAACCACTGGATAACAACTCCCTATTAACCCCCTCCTACCTAGTCCTAGCAACCATGATTCTATTATTTGATCCCATAAGTTTGTCTATTTTAGGTACACGTTATAAGACATAATTCTCATTTAATTTATCTATCTGTGAAACAAACACTATTGACTCCATTCCTTCTTGAAATATTGTATTCCTTTGGCTTCTGTACCACAAAACTCTACTGGCCTGCTCTTGCCCTCTTGGCCTCTCTCTCTTCCTTTCATCCTCCTCCCCATAGTGTTCCCTTAAGTCTTGGCATTAGGATTATTTCTCCTTTCTCCACATATTTTTGAGGCCCAGAGTTTCAATATTATCTTTGTAAAGATGATTCACAAATTTATCGAAAAGTTCTCCACTGAACTTTGGACTCTTACTCATTGTTTAATTTCACATTTCTTTTTAGATATTTTAAGGGGAAATAAAACATCAAATGTACAACACCAAATTGTTGACTTTCTTCATTTCCTTTCCCAAAGAACTCTCCACCTGTCTACTCCAAAAGATAAACCTCGATTGGAAGATGACTCTTCCAATATTATTTATCTCAGTGAATTTACTTAATCATATGAGCCAGAAACCTCGGAATCTTATTTGACCTTTCTTTCTACATAAGACATTCACCAAATTCATCACTAAGTTCTGATTTTTTTTTTTTTTTTAATCTCTCTTCACCACTGCCTCCTTCACAAGATGTCATCTCACATTGCCATCCCAGGTACACTGCCTCTCTTTAACTCTCTCAAGCCAGAGTGTCCTTGCCATTGTTCTATCTGAATGTAGTGCTGTTTCCCTTTCTCTTAGATAATGATTTATTAAGTAATAAACTTATTTTTAGATTTCCAATATCAGTTCAAATGTATCTTTCTAAAGGAAACATAATTGACTTCTCTAATAAGATAAATCTCCTATGAAATGTTCTAATGGAAGTATGTACCACTGAGTAAAAGTACATATTCTGACTTTACCTTTTTGTTGATGCCATGAATATTTGATAAATGCCTGTCTTTTCCAATTGGCTTTAATTATTGTGAATGCAGGGTTCTAGTCTGATTTTTCATCATCCAATACATCCCCCAAACCTCAACTAAGTAGATGGTCAGTAAACATTTAATAAATAAAACACCATGTTGTATGCCTTAAATACATACAATTTCATTTATAAATAAAGCTAAAAAATAAACATGAGGTCCATTGACCAGAGCCTTTATATTTCCTCATACATCACACTCCTCATTCATAAAAATTATAATAAATAAAATGAATTAGTCATATATTTGATATAAGAATTCTATGTAATTTGGTATTCAAATAGAAAAATTTAGACAGAGCACGAGGTTTTTCTTACTAATTGTGAATCAATAATTAAAGGAGGGAAAGGGTAGAGAGAACAGTGACCAATGAATCAAAATTTGACAATATATCAATTTTCAAGGGTTCTGAGACAAAACAAAAATAATAATAACATAATTTATTACTGGTAATAATTTCTTGCAACCCACTGTTACTGAATTCTGGATTCCTCCTGCCACCCCAGGAAAACAGAGCAAAGGAATACCTAAATTGGAAAGGTAAAGTTGTAAGAATATGAAAATATGCTATTTTTCATATTTATTATTGGTACTTAAAATTCCATGTATATTGAATTGACTACTGTTATATTTTATAATTCCATGTAAAAAGGTTTCTTTATTATTTTCTTTTTATTCCATATGAGAGAGCAAAGGAATTTGTCATCAATTAATTGGAGGTCTAATTGAAATTATAAAGAAGTAAGGTTATGGGTTTTCTATCTTATGAAAACAGCTAGAACAAATTATTTTAATTGCATAGTTGCATAAAATCAGCCTGTCATTTACCTATTTCTCAATATTACTCAGAGATGCACCACTTATGAATATTTAAAAGAAAATACTGCTTTAATTGGTACTATTGTAGATAAAAATAAATAAAAAAATTTCACTTGCAAATATTCTTCTAAATCATTTTAGAGAATCATCTTTTTAAAGGCAAATCTGTGACAGCTCTTAAACGTGCATAAAGTTTAAGATCAATATACTACATAATTAGAAACTGAAATTTAAAACATATCCTTCAAAGTAATTTTCTTTTGATGATTGATTACATAATATGGCTTATGGAGTTGTATCTGGTAATTGATTATCAAATTCATATTGTAAACCATCATTTTCAATTATACTAAAGAATGTACTGTGCATGCTAGAATTTTCAACTCCAGGGAAGCAATAGAGAAGACTATAAGTATATTTATATTTAACATATCAACTATGTGTAACATATGTTGAGGCTTTTATTTTGTAGTAAAGTAATACTGAATTTATGTAAACTAATTTTGGTTATGTCCAGAAGTATGTTTCATTTGTATTGACCTTCCATTTTATGAAAAGTGTATTTTACATTGTTCTATTTTCTTAGAAGAAAGAAAAAAGAAATAAATGCAATATTTGTTGTATTTCAAGACACACAATTGAACACATATAATAGGAGTGAAATTGAAACTCGGAATTTGTTGTTTGGTATGCTGAATCTCAGGTAAATTAGAAGTTTAACCATGAAACAACTTTGCTCCAGAAATGTAATAGAATTTTTTGCTGATCTGGAATCAAAAAAGAAAATGATGTGAAACCAATCTTTCAATTTCTCTTATTCTTAAAGAAGTTTCTCAACCATTTAGAAAATACTATAAAGTGCCCTTATTTAATCTGTAATTCACATCTAAATTTAATATTTTAAATTGGCTAATATGGATAAGGCTACCCATTAAACAATTGAACAAATGAAAAATATATATCACTGCCTTTACAGGTTGCTTTACGTCAGCAATTTTCTAAGGGCAGTTTGTTAACCTCTGTGGGAACCATACATTATTTCAGATGGTCCATGAGGGTCAAAAGTACTTTCACACCAATATTAAGATGCTAATTGCCTTTTTTTCTGTGCTGATATTTCCAGTCATGCTGCAAAATAGTGACAGGTCTAACTCTTGATGACTAAATAAATATAAATGCAGTGGCACTAAACTACACTAATATATCCCCAGCATCTAGATATCTAAAACACATTTGCACATCATAGGCACACACTGAACATTAAAGAAGAAATGAACTACTGTCCAAATTGTCCATGAAGACTTTCTTTTTCAGTTATCATAGTTAATAGAACCCATTCATATCTGGAGAGGAACTGTCTCAATTATTTTATTCAATTATTTATCTATTTTTTTGTGTAGCACTTATTTTAAATAAAATATTGTATATAAAACAATTCAATTATTTTTAAAATAAAATTATTAAACAAAATAATTTTAAAATAAATTATATTTTTCTAATACTCATAAAGGTAGTTATCATCTAAGATAAATGTGAGTTTCCTGATGGATATTTAACGGAATGTATGAGCTGCTAGGATTTGAAAATGCTTGAATAATAATTATGATTATTTGTTGACTTATTTCTCCAAATGCTTTAATACTCTCAGAATTATTTGCAATTTTTGCATTAGCAATTCAGAAAGTCCATCTGATGTCATCATACTTTTTTTTTTTTAAAGACTTCATTTATTTATTTGACAGAGAGAGAGATCACAAGTAGGCAGAGCAGCAGGCAGAGAGAGAAGGGGAAGCAGGATTCCCGCTGAGCAGAGAGCCCGATGCGGGGCTCAATCCCAGGACCCCGAGATCATGACCTGAGTCAAAGGCAGAGGCTTAACCTACTGAGCCACCCAGGTGCCCCCATACTTTTAATCCAATACATCTTCTATGGACACTTCAATGTTTAACACCTTCCACATGGAATGCAATCTTTTCTTTCCTGCTATATTGCTCTTTATTCAAAGTAATGATGAATTTGTAATATCACATCAAGATATAAGTAGCTTAATGATCCCTTTGATTATGTTCTACTTTATCCTTTCTAAAGCCATGTGTGTAAACAGAGGTAAAATTTCTCTGAAAATTGACACAATGCAGCTGACAAAATGTTAGTTTCTATATCAGATAGTGACAGATACAAAAGATAGTGGATTAAGAGGGTAAAACAGCAAACTCTTGATGTAATATTTCCCCAAAGAAAGCCCTAATCTGTGTGAAACTACAAAAGAAACAGAGATATCACAGGACATCTGCTTCCTTGGTTCTTTTTTTTTTTTTTAAGATTTTATTTATTTATTTGAGAGAGAATGAGTGAGAGAGAGCATGAGAGAGGAGAAGGTCAGAGGGAGAAGCAGACTCCCAAGGAGCTGGGAGCCCGATGCGGGACTCGATCCTGGAAGTCTGGGATCATGACCTGAGCCGAAGGCAGTCGTTCAACCAACTGAGCCACCCAGGCGCCCCTGGTTCTTGTTAAAATAGTAGATGTATCACTGTAATTACATCTGAAGCTAATGTAACACTATGTTAATAATATTGGAATTAAAATTTTAAAAGAGCAAACAAACAATAAATAAATAAGGATTAATGTTGAACCAAATATGTGTGTGAGTGTGTGTGTGTGTGTGTGTCAGGTGTGAAATATCAACATGCTAAATATTATCATAATTTCTAGAAACACTACAAAATAGGAATTGTGAAGATACGATTCTCTCTCTGTTTTTTTTAAAGATTTTATTTATTTATATGTCAGAGACAGAGATCACAAGTAGGCAGAGAGGCAGGCAGACAGAGAGGAGGAAGCAGGCTCCCTGCTGAGCAGAGAGCCCAATGCAGGGCTCGATCCCAGGACTCTGGGATCATGACCTGAGCTGAAGGCAGAGGCTTTAACCCACTGAGCCATCCAGGCGCCCCAAGGTACGATTCTCTTGCTTATTTTCTGATCTTGGACAACGCTCCTTAGGATTACCTATTTTATTATCTATTGTTATTTCCACAAGGGTTTCTTTCAAGTATCAGAATAACTTTACTCCTCTATGATTATTATATGGAACAGACAACCTAAAATTGGCCAGTGTGCTCTTGGCAATGTGAGTTGGCAGGAGATGAAATCCTAATGAGGAGCATATTGGTTAGGTAGCACACGCAACAGCAACAGACAGGCTTTGGGGTAAGACCATCCCCCAGTTTTAGCTGAGTGGCACTAGAAAATAACATCAATACTGTACTATTGTCTGAAAAGTAACATAACAATATAGCACTTTTTTTTTTTAACTTTTAGTACTTTTTCCCCTAAAAATTGAGGATTTATGTGAAGTGCCCAATGTCTCATTTAACAATTACATTTTTAAAGATTATAAATCTGAAGACTAGAAAATCCTTTTATCTCTATCCAGTCCAAGCTTATCAATGTCATCTTATTGCAGCAAACAGCACAAACCAAACAGCTCAAAGCTTTATAGTGGGAAGGTGTGGGAATTCCAGAGGAGTTTGACCATGTTGATTAAATATTTATTCAGATATTCATTCAGCAATTTATCATTTGACTCATTAATCCATTCAACCAAAATTTATATAATAATTCTGGTATTACATTAAAGCCTCCCTAGAAGTTCACCAAACCTTTTCTCTTTTTCTTTTCCCTTTCTCCTTGGGTATACAACTAGAATCAACTTCAGAACCTTCCTTAAGTTAGTTGTAGCCAGGTAACTAAGTTATGGTCTGTGAAATCTTAGCAGATATAATGTATACTACTTCAGTAGTGTACACTGCCCATACAAACACTAGCACATAAATTGTCACCATACTCTTTCCCCCTCTGGTGGCTCGATGTCAATTCTAAGATACATAGTGATTATGACATTTTCTTGAGCACCAAAGTTCTAAAGGATAATATACAGTAGAGAACACCCACCATCTATTATTTTACTTCACTTAAATGAGTAATAAACTTTGATTTTAAAAAGAATGCATCAGTTATTATAGTTTTTATTAAGAGCAACTAATGTTACTTTAAAAAATTATTCGAGTTCTAGATAATTTCTGTTCTTCACCCAGTGGTAAACAAAGCACAGTCTTTGGGCAGAATAGTACAGACTTACAGAGAAAATCCAAAATGCAGTAAGTCACAAGTAATATACTATCAGAAGATGAAGTTAGATACATGGGTAGGACAAAAGAGAGAGGCCTGATTTCTTAAATTGGGATGAAGAGAAAGCACTTATAGAAAGAGGCTGTTTAGTGACATTTATTTTGAAGGAGTAGTTGGAATGAGGAAAGTAGGAAGGAGATGTCTCAGTTAATAGCATGAAAAAAGGCATAGTGCAATTATATATCTGCCTATCCACCTACCATCTATCTGTCATCTATCTAACCATTATAGCTTCCAGAGCATGGTGCAAGTATTAATAGGTTGATCTTTCGTTTATCTTTCAAGTATTTGTTCTCCTACTGCATCCTGAAGACAAGCAGGAGTGGTATTAGTGAGTCTATCTGCTGGCTTGGGGATGAGTGTGCTTCTTGTTTTCTTACCCTTCGTCTCAAATTCTTACTATTTTTAATTCACCTTCTGGCCCATACCCATGCTGAAGTAAATTTCTCCTGGTAACAAATATATATATATATTAAATTTTAATTACTCCCAATCCTCCCTACTCACTGGCCTTCAGGTGGAAATGAGCACATATTTTAGAGTCAGAGAGATGAAGTTCAAGATCTTTCTCTGCCACTTATTAGCTGTGTGATTTTAAGGAAAATTTCAATCTCGCTGGTCTCAACTATTTCATAAGAAAGTGGGCTCTATATCTTCTAATCTCTATTATAAACACTTGGCAGTGTGAATTACGTTCTCCTTTCAAATCTTTGTTTGAATCGTACTGTTACTCCTCTCTCCCAAGGAAGCCTCTATTCTGGCTCTCTGAATCCAAATTTCTCTGGGTCAACTACAGATCCTCTCTTCTTTCTCATTTCTAACTTTGTTCCATCTCAACGTTGTTTACTGGCTAGTCTAATACTCCCCATATGAACCCTCCAATACAAAAAGCATAAAAGGGACTAAACTATTGTCAAAACCATAAAGTGTCTGGATGAGTTTTAAATGTCAACTTCAATGTGGGAAAAGACGACCTTTCTCTTCTACTTCTCCAGTGATTCTATTTGTTTGTAAGTTGTGTGCATGAGGTAGGAGGGGGAATTGAAATACAAATATCTACAAAATATTATAAACTCCATTATCATCGAATAAATGCATTTATGCTCAGCAATCCAGTTTTAAAATACATAGATTCTTCATATTTGAAAAGCACTTTAAAACACTTAAGTGTTTTTAAATGGTTTGTTTCTCTCACAACTAAACATTTTAAATTAAAAATATGTCATATAACCCTTTTATAATACAGAGTATTCAAATTCTGTTTATAGAATTTCCTATTTGAGCCAAGCCCCTATGTGGAAAAGCAGATACAGTTATGGTTAATTCCTTATCATTCATCTTCTTTTATGCAATTTCACATTCTAATATCAACCCTCTATTTCCCTTGATGGCTCTCCTGCAATGCATATTAAATCAATGAATGATTACATGCATGGGTGGTATAAATGATGTACTCTACCTAATTCAAAATCTAATAACCAAAAGTAGTTTCCATATGAATTTTTTTCAGAGATAGATTTAGATATAACATGACATTGTGTTTAGTATTCATTGGGGAACAAACAGGTTTCTAAAGCATTGTAAAGGCAACTATGTTTGCTAAATCCTGGTAATGCTTTTGTTTTTATATTCTTAAATCAATGTATTGAACCAGTGCAATTATTATCTGGGGTAAGAACTTAATTGATAAAATAACCTGGAGAATTGAGACAATTAATTGGATAATTCAGTTGTAAAGCTTTATTTGATATAAAATTTGTTGCCTGCATTTCTATTTTTGTCAATTCACAATATAATTGTTCAACTCTATTCTCCCCTACACATATCAACTGTATCAAAATGTGGTTATATATTTTACATATAAATTTTTACATGTTGGCAATATTTACTAAATATATTCACCATACTCCCATAAATATAATGATTATTATCATAATAGCACCAATAACAATATCATATAGTACTTACTGTGCCATATGGTGCTTATTCTAATAATTTTACATTGATTTATTAATCCATCTAAAAGCCCTATGAAGTAGAAACATTTGCAGTATAGTATGGAGGTACAAAAAAGGATTAACCTGTCTGCTCAAGACTGTATAGCCAAAAACGGTGAAAGAAATGTTTCATTGTTCAAAAGACAGACATTAATAGGACAGAAAACAAAAGTTACAAAAAGAGAGAAAGATATATATATATATTTTTTTAATTTAAAAATGCTATATCATCTGTGAAACTAAATATATTGAAACATATGCACTTTACAGAACAGTTGAAAGGAGAAAAAAAAAAGGTATTTCAGGAAGAGGTAGAATGTATTGAAAATACAAGGTGAAAAGCAAGGATGTTCCCTAAAATGAAGTTTCTTTGGATAGGATGAGACAAAGGGAGATTTCTGTGGGATCAATATAAGAGAATGAGACTCAGGTTTCAGGCACCATATTAGGACACAACCAAACCCAAGTGAGGAATGCCTGCAGAGCGCTTCTATGAAGACAGACCCATAGATCTTCCTGTCCCACTGATAGCAGGGGACAACACTATGGTCCAAATGTGAAAGTACCACATGGACAAGGGCAATGGATAACCCCCTTGGCATGCTGGATGACAGTCAAACGCCTCGTCTGACTTTCTAAATTAACTGCCAACACTGATAAAAATGATTCTATGCAAATAATGTATCTGACGTTAAAAATTTACATGTTTATATAAAATGAGAGGAAGAATATTTTTCTAAAGAAGCCAACTACCTTCTTTATCAGAAGTTCCTGTTTATTGTTATTGTTATAAATTCAAATTGTCAAGGCTAATCCAATATTTACTGTTGAATTTTCATCTCTGGGAAGTAGAGCCCTGGATTCTATCATTGAACACAGAGGCTTCTCATTGTTTAATGCACAGATCCATGTTAGGATCATAGTTGGTTTGTTTTTTTTTTAATATAAAGAGATTAGCATTTAATTATGGCAGACTTAATTACAAAATTATAGGAGCATGAATTCTTAGAAATGGGATAAAAGGGGCGCCTGGGTGGCTCAGTGGGTTAAAGCCTCTGCCTTTGGCTCAGGTCATGATCCCAGGGTCCTGGGATCAAGCCCTGCATCGGGCTCTCTGCTCCGTGGAGAGCCTGCTTTCTCCTATCTGCCTGCTTCTCTGCCTACTTGTGATCTCTGTCAAATAAGTAAATAAAATCTTTAAAAAAAAAAGAAATTGGATAAAAACATTTATAAACTGGGTGAAGTGACTATTGAGTTTTCTATGATAGCTTATTAATAGTTTTTAAAATATAAACCATATTCTAAAATTTAATATTAACATAGAGTTCACAATTAAATAATTAAAGTTATTGGCAAATTAAAATAATTAGATCTAATTTCATTCCTCTCAAGAACCAAATTTGCTTGTTTGTTTTTTTATTTTATGGTGAATATTTACAACTCCTATATTCATAGGAAATGCATAAAAGATGTGGATTATTTATATTTTTATACTCCATATGTGATGTTGGTACACCCAAATAAAATTGAGTCATGCCCTTAAATAGTTGAAAGTCTATCAGAATATGCAAATTCAGGTAAAACTCAGTATTAAATGACAAGTAACATATGAAAGGTCCAAACAAACCTATGGGAATTTGGCATAATGGCAGATAATAATGCTTACAATTCATATAGTCCTTATTATGTGCAGCAACTGTGCTCAATGTGTATACTTACATAATTATGAGTGTGTATATACATAATCACTTAAATTCTTAAAATATGAAGTATACCTGTTTTATGTATCAAAAATTCAAGTTCAGAAGCATTAATTTAGTTAACCAAATTCATCTATTATGTAGAGAGGATGAGAACTGAAGCCAAATGCTGTTTTCTTCAAAGTGTCTGTTCCTAATCAGAAAGCAAATAAATTAGACTATTCTCATTCTTGGAAATATCCTACACATTTTTTTAGACCTTGGCCAATCAAATGACTCTAGGCTAAATACTATAGGAGAACAGTCTTCCAAGAGAATTAGTCCAAGATAAAATTCTTCAGATTTTGGACTTTCTCTGGCAGTTTCCACCCTATTTCATGTCAGAGTTAATGCTAGACTTAACATGGGAGATAGCAACATGCATGATATAATTTGTGGATCCTTAAATGCCACTCTCCTTTGCCCCCTTCCTATATATCCCATATTAATCTTACCAAAATGCCTGGCATCATGTTTTATTTTGCTGGTTCAGGAACACATCATTCAATTTAGATTTGAGAAATCTAATTGGATTTGAGAAATGCTATTAGATAAGGTTCAAATGCCTAATAGAAATCATGTGGGGGAGAGGTAGGCATGGAAATCGTTCCTGCTCCATGGCAACCTGGAAAGTATAAAGCATAAAAGATGGTGGTTGCCTACAAGCCAGGAAGAGAAAACAACCATGATGGCACCCTTGTCTCAGACTTCAAACCTCCAGAACTGAGAAAATAAATGTTTGTTTTTGAGTCACCCAGTATTTTGTTATAACAGCCCTGGCCAGTAAAACATACGAAGTTTTTTGGTTTTGTTTTTGTTTTTTCAGTTTTACCAACTGCTCTAATTAGGGTATATAAAATTATTTCCTCTCAATTCAGGATTGACTGGATCTAATCAAACTATTGGATCTAACCAAACTATTTACCACTTCATTCTGTCTTGCAATATTTTCATATTTTTCTATCACGTGAGCCTCAAATTCTTTTGGTTATTTGAAAAACATATGATTGTATTCTTCCTATCTCTTCTTTTGACTGACTCTAATAACATGCTTTTGAAGTCATTCTTAAAAATAGATACTAAATGTTGAACATCCCAGTAGATTTAATCAAGAATGTATCTTTTAAATAGAATCAGAAATCCACATGAAAAGAAGATTAAATAGGCAAAAAAATTAAAAATATATTAATGGCTCAAGGAAAACTGCAAGAAAATAAAAAGTAAAATAGAAGAAATAAAATACTCTTTGGACACAGAAAGGATAAGAATTTTCACTTGGTAAGCTGAATTAACTTTGTGAAGAGCAATCCTGAAAACTTGTCCCCAGATATTTTAGAAAAGAACGCAGAGATAAACATGATGCAGCATGATAGATATGAGAAACACAATGAATATTAAACTTGGGTTTTAAATAATTTTAGCTCTAATTAGGACTTTAGCTTCTGGTTAGGAGGTAGACAGTCTCTAGATCATCGCTTTCAGACTAGCAACAAAAAGCTACTAATTTCAGATTTAAAACCAATGAGAGAATTGTGGATATAAAGAAATCTCAATTAAACAAATTCAAGAAAGTAATGAACTTTTCATAAGATAGAAGAAACCCATTTTTGTTTTCTTTCCTGTTAGAACGATATCATCAAGAGGTATCTGACTAGCTGGAATAAAGCAACTAGGATAACTTTAGTGCACTGTTGACCACTTCACATTGTCTAGCATGAAGGATTAAATCAAAAGTAGTTCCACTTGCCAAGTTTCACCCATGGTTCATCTCATGTGATGTATGTTTTTATATCTTGTTTCAGATACTTACATGAGTATATACAGTTATTAAAAGTAAGTCAATCAACTAAATATTTATGCTCTAATAATTTAGTGTGTAAACTATACTATCATAAAAATTAAACAAAGATTAATGTTTTGAAGGCTTCAAAGGGAGGGAATATTTTATAATACAGAAGAAATAAAAAGAAATAAGTGAAAGTTAAAAAAAAAGAAAAATCCAGAAGGTATAATAATATAGTAATAATATAACAGTAGATGCCAAAAGCAAATCCAGAATGTGTGGAGAAGTGATGATTACATAAAAAGAAAAATAAATAAAGGATGGGTTTTTTATTACTCTGAGGAACAATGTACATCTTCAGATTTAAAGCATTTTCTTAGTTTTTTCTTTCTCAATGAATGAATATATTATAAGCATATATAAATAGAGGACATAAACTTAAATATGATCTGGCAGATGACACAAATCCAAATATTAAATAAATAAACCTTATAATGTTTTATGTGGAAGGAACATATAAATGGTTAAAGAAACCAGAAAATAGCTTTGTATTTTAATTATACTTTTTGATCAGGAAGATGATGATGAGACATAATTAAACAAAATTTCTGTAACTCAAGGCATTTCTACCCATCATTCAGCATACTTCATTCCTTTATGACATTATAATAAATATATCTAATGAGGTACATAAAAACAGAGAGTAAACCTATAATGTAGGCTTTCTGAGCAAATTAGTTTGTGCTGTATGTATCTTGGTGTAATGAAAATTAATTCAGATTATAAATTTCAAGACAGGGAGAGTAAAGTGCTTAAAAAATTTAAGTAACCACATGTAAATTTTACTTCAATAAGTCTGACTTAATTTTTTAAATTATGATTGTACTTAGAATATATTGTTGTATTTAAAGATAAAATTAAATAGACAATTATAAATTTATTATAATATTGTGTTGTGGCAGTGATTGTGTTACTAGAACAGGAATTTTGGTGAAGAAGTAACAACATTCTAAAGATGTCATCTAATGAGAAGATTAAAGATCCTAGAACATGAAAATAAAATATTTAGGTTGAGGGAGAAAGGGATATAATTATGTTAAACAGTACAACTGAGAAAACTGAAAAGAAAACTTGCATATGGGCATAGTACTAGATGATATCATAGGTTTATGGATAATGTTGGAATGTAAGACAATAGTGTTGGAGTAATATAAAGGGATAGCCTTATATTTCAAATATGTATGTAGGATTATGTATGAGTGAAGTATCATAGTATTTGTAATCTAATTGAAAATAAGTAAAGTAGTACTTAAATTTATTTGGTTATATGAGGAGCAATTTGGAAAGTATAGTATATGTCATAATTTTTTTAAGAAAAAAGTCTATGTGTGTATAAATTTTCATAGGGAGGTAAGATTACTTCTTCATAACCATTATCAAGTATATAGACAGCATATTTCCAAATACACTATATTGGATAGATTTGGAAAATAAAATAATCCTGGCAACAAGAAGATCCTTCCAATACAGAAAAGGGAACAAACACAATTTATTATTGGCATTAATCTATCTGGTATATGTAAGGTAGTGAAAAAAATGACTATGAATTAGAAAAAAAACTCTCATAATTTACACCTTAAAGTAGGAAATAGAACAGTAACTTCTTGTAACTACTGAAAAGAGAGAAGCTATATCTTATTACAGTCTCCTATTTAACTCAGGAGAGAAAATGCTGAGTTAATTTTAGAGTACTTGTTTACACATCTAAAGGTTAGTTAGATTATGACTTTGGAAATATCTCTAAAGTAATAAAAAAGAGAGAGAGACAGAGAGAGAGACTGGCCTTAATCTGTAGAGAGATTTATTTATTTTCCAATGGTTAGATCAAGGACTGTCTCCAAGGAAACAAGAAAAGGCAGGGAGAATAGTCTCTTTGCCCTTTATAAACAAAGATGATAATTTTCATTCACACTTACAATTAACTCTTCTTCCATTACTCTTTCATGGTAACATCATAATTTTTTAAAGGTTTCCACTGTCATGTTTATTTTCTCTGTGTATTATGTAGCCATAGTAATATCTATCAAGTTCATAGCAAAATACAAAGCAATAAGAAATTAAGGAAAAAGAATATAACATCAAAGTAGTCTCAAAATTGGGCAGACTATCTTAATAAACATTTTTCCAAAGAAAACATACAGATGACCATTAGGTATTTGAAAAGATACTCAACATCACCCATCATCAGAGACATGTAAACTAAAGTTACAATGAAATATCACCCCATATCTGTTAGAATGGCTATAATCAAAAAGATAAGAAATAGCAAGTGTTGGAAAGGATGCAGAGAAAAGGGAACCCTTGTGCCTATTGTAAATTGATGCAACTACTACAGGAAATCCTCAAAACATTAAAAATAGAACTACCATGTTCACTGCAGCATTATTTACAACAGCCAAGATATGAAAACAAGCTAAGTGTCCACTAATGGATGGCTAGAAAAAGAAAATGGGGCATATAAATATGTACAGTGAAATATTACCATTTGTAACAACATGAATGGACCTAGAGGGTATTATGCTAAGACAGAGAAAGACAAATACCATATTACCTCATTCATTACATGGAACCTGAAACAAAATAAAAACAAAAAACAAGTTCATAGAAACAGACAACAGAGTGGTAATTGATAGAAATTGGTGGGCGGGGGGAGGCAAAATGGCTGAGAGAGGATAAGAGGAAAAAAATAAATAATATAAATATAACAGGAAAGGCTGTTAAAATGTCTCCTTTTCAGTTTAGTGAATTTTAAGGTCTAGAAAACCTGTTTCAAGCACTTTATGGGAGTCAACTTTTTTCAGTGAATTATTTCTAGCCCCTGTAGGGCTAGAAACTTCAGGTGCAAGAGGGTTTTTTAGGGAGGAAAGAATCCCTTTTAAATAGTGTAAATAATTACAAGGGATTCAATTAAGTTGAGTTTGGGATATGGGGTAATGCTCAACCTTACAGCTTTACCCAACATATATTAAAAAATAATCATGCCATGCTTACTTGAAGGAATTCTTCCTCCTCCTCCTAGTCCTCCAGTTCCTTTTCCTCCTCCTACTCTTCCTTTTTCTTCTCCTTCTCCTTCTTATTTTTCCTTAAGGCTAATGATAAGAAAATTTTAACCCAGAAGATTTCTGAATCTTAGTCAATGAGTTTTTAAGAGCTTTATGTATTTACTGTACTTATTCTGAGGAATAAGGATGATATGGAATGTGACTGATCCTAAGACTCTGCAAATATTTGTATAATTCTTGAGTAACGGTGGAAACAAAAGGAATTATTTTCCCTGATTCAATATACTCTTTTCTTCCCTAAGTAAGAAATTTAACTGTCAAAAGAGCCTTTACCATTCCTTAGGAATCTGCCTTTGAATAGGGGAGACTATCCAGTCATCCCAAATAGTAAATAGAAACTCTCAGCTTCTGTCCTGCTAAAGTCTTCTGCCACCAGGTTTTGAATAAAGTTGATATCTAGTTTGACCCTACTATAACAACACATCATAAACTGATGGTTTACAACAACAGAAATTTATTCCTATAGTTCTAGAGACTGAAAGTCTAAGATCATGGTGACAGCATGGTCAGGCTCAGGTGAGAGCTTTCTGGGCTGCAGACTGCCAACTTGTTCTTGTATCCTCACAAGGCTGAGAGCAGAGAGAGGAAGCAAGTGCTCTCCTATCATAGGGGCAGTGACCCCATTCACGAAGCTTCCACTCTTCTGACCTTAATCTAATCCTAATGACATCCCCAAGGCTCTACTTTCTAATACCATCACATCAGAGAGCAGGTTTTTAATATATGAATTTTGGGAGGACACATTCAGTCTGTAAGACTGCAAGACTTGAGCAGGAAAAATTTCAGAGAAGAATTTTGTTGACAAATAACACATCACTTTAATATGTTTTGAATAATTTTATATATGTATTTTAATAAAACTCTGTAAGTCCATCTCCAGTTGAAAACTACTGCTTTAGAAGAAGATACCAGATTCAAGTTAAAGGTTAAGGTTGAAATCAAGTTGATGTTTTAGAAGAAATAGCTGAAAATATGATTAATATACTACACTACATTGTTGTTGCCTAATATCACCAGGCAAAGCACCACCAGGAGTCTGTTAAATAGAAACATTTTTTAAAAACTCCCCAGGAATTTTCTGTACAGCATATGATGGCTTTATATTAATAACATTATACTTCTGCCAGTTTAACACCTATGGAAGGCTAAGTATCCTTGGAGAATTGATAACTATTCCTCAACATTCATCAGTAGTAATGTATCAAATAAGCCTAGTTATCTCTTTTACTAATGTGAGTGGACTAATTTTTATGATTTTTTTTCAGATGCCCTCTAAGAAACCACACAGAGAAATTTAGATATAAAAGATGTCCTGATATTTTTACTTAAATTTCTTCTAAATTTACAGTTCAATTTTAGAAAGGCAAAATCAAAAAGCTTTCTGAGAAGATGTGAAACTTGATTAAATAGGATCATAGGTTATTTAGAAACAATACTTGGTTATCTACTTAATTAAAGTAACAATAAAAATTTTCAAAAGTTAAGTAGAGGAGATCACATATTTATAAAGAATTAGCTCTTTCAAAAATGAGAAGACTTTGTTCTCCTAATGAGCAGATGAAATTAACATAAAGTATAAGACATTTTTCTGGTAAAACAGAATCTTTGATATCTAGACAGATTATACAGAGGGTAAAGAAAACCTTTTAGAATTTCTTATTAAAACTAGATCAATACTTCAAGAAAAAATGTCAATTTAACAAGGAGAAAAATTCTATCTTTGCATCAATATAATAATTGATAACAAAGGAATCAAAGGTTTTTATAGAAAATCTTATAAATAAACTCATTAAATTTTATCTAACATTGTGGTTGGCAAGTAAAATTCTCTTTCTTCAAGTTTTCTGCAACGTTATATACCTACTCAGGTTTTCTTTTTCCCATTCCTCTTTCTCATTCTGGAATAACTATCCATTTCACTTTACTATAAAACTGCTCTCTCTCTCTCTCTCTCTCTTTCTTTCTTTTTTTCCTCTTAAAACACATCTTGCATACTTTTTACACAGTTATTTTTCTAAGTCAGTATTACTCCTAGCAGTCTCATTCATGTATATTGATTATGACTGAGACAGGAAAACTACAGGGATCCCACCAAGAACTGCTTTTGTGCTGTTTCAATTCTTACTAGGCCCTGTACCACCACCTTATACATGCCTTAAGTACTGATAATGCATGTCCTCCTTGTAAAGGTCAAAGACTTAATGATTTCTTTGGAGTCTTCCAACACAATAGGTAACATGTAAGGAATGACCAGGTGAGGTAGTCCTACATTTTCTAGACCAATGACTCACCATTACCACCGGTTCAAGGGTATAAAAGACTGATAGAGGACACCTAAACACCCATCTTTGTTTTAACCAGTTTCTATATACCCAAAAAGACACATATTCCAGACCACAATCCTCAACAAAAATCCTAGACCCCAACCAGACCTCCTTGTCTTTCTGAGTCTTCCAGATACTCTGTCTGTACCTGCATTCTATCTATACCTTCACTAAACTCTGCTTTCACCTCCTCTTGGCTCACATTTGATTTTTATTCTTCATGAAGCCAAGGACCCTCTTGGCTGGTCCTGTGGGACCCAGCCAGCCTACATCATAATTCTTAACCAAAAATATCACTATTAAAAAAAAAATGTTTCAAAAGAAATCTAGAGAGTGGGTAATTTTGGACTAGCTGTCATTCACCAGCATTTTGCAGATTAGTACAACTCATGGATACACATCTCAGACTTTCTATTGCCATATACATATATCCTTTATAATATAAATTCTCAGAGTGACAAAAATACACTTATTTATAGACTCAAAGGCATAGCTTCGTGTAAAAATATATAGTAACAGCTTAAAAAATTGTGCTTAGTGATTAATGTCTCAATATTCTATCTTACTTAGAAATGACCTAGGCATTAATGAGCACCGTTAAGTCAACTTAATATTATACCATAATTTTAAGTCACCTGAAACTCTTGGAAATTTAAGTTGACACCCTTAAAAATACAACTAAAGTTGGATTAATGTTAATCAGAATAACATTTTGATATGGCTAAACACAAATATAGTTTTTCTTATAATTTTAAACACTAAATGTAAACTTTACACAGGAGTTGTTGATTAGTAAAATGAACATATCTTAATAGAATACAAATGTATGTTAGGGCTATAAATCACATTGATAACCAGAGATGGTGTAGCTGTTTTTATTAAACAAGTCTCAGTGGCCAAAATTTTACTTAAATTATGTGAATTTAGATTCTTAAAATATTTATAAGTTATTGTTGTATCAGTACTTTCCTAGAACACTGCAGTATTGTAAATTTAATTTTGTATATTCTGGGAGATTCAGTAATATTCAATTTATATAAGCACATATGTACCTCAATAAACAATCTGAACACAACTTCTTTAAGATATTTTATAATCTAATTTATAAATACGAAAAGGAAATAGAAAAATGTAGTACACATACACAATGGTTAATAACTTTCCAAACTATGGACACAAAGAGACAAAACCCACTGCTTTAATTCTAAAATTTCAGCCATGAATCTAGTATAGACACAGAAATACAAAACACACCAATGAATTAGTAGAGTGAATCCAGATATCTACTTCTTGATGGGCATGTAATTCTTAATTGATCTGAAATCAAAAGAGGCAAGTAATCGAACAGAAAACTTAGAAAACAAACAAACAAAAAGATTCTGTCATTTCTCACCCAACAGAAAAAAGACCTCTAAAAACCATCAAATTACAGAGATCATCAAGAAACAGAACTTATAACCAGATTCTAAATGAAGAATAATTTATTGGATTTATTGGATCTTAACAAAACAAAAAACAAAACTAGCGAGATAGAAAATTAAAATCTGGGGGCGCCTGGGTGGCTCAGTGGGTTAAAGCCTCTGCCTTCGGCTCGGGTCATGATCCGGGGGTCCTGGGATCGAGCCCTGCATCGGGCTCTCTGCTCGGCAGGGAGCCTGCTTCCTCCTCTCTCTCTCTGACTGCCTCTCTGCCTACTTGTGGTCTCTCTCTGTCAAATAAATAGGTGAAATCTTTAAAAAAAAAAAAAAATCCTATTGCTCCTTTGGATTCAGGTCCAAGAAAATAAAAACAAGTCACACCTGGCTTTGTAATGCCCACAAGGCCTGCTTGCCTTCTGGTAGGTGAATCAATTGGGCATCTCAATGGAAGACCTCTAAAGCTCTTAAAAGATAACTTTCAGAAAAGAATAGAAATAGGAGAATGAACAAGTGTTAAAGACTGTATTTTATTCATGCGATGTGAATGAATCCACAGATATTATAAGCTATTCAAAAGTTATATGGGTTAAAGGACCTATTGAGATGAATTACACATTTATTTACTTCTCTAAGATCTTGTATCCTTGTACTTTTCATTCTTTTATAACCACTTTCCCTCCAACTGAGCTCTTGACACAGAATATTGTTTACATAAGGCTGTAGCTTATCCTTTTGATAAGCTATTTTACTGCCTCAGTATTTCTGATTAAACCTTTATCATCATTCCCTAGGACCCAAAGTGATGTTTTGGCTCAGGGTGCATCCCAGATTGGAGTGAGACTGTTACTGTCCACTAATCCCCCCTTCATTATGAAAGCATATAGTAACCAAATCAAAGCTTGTGTTCTGCGTACTGACTATGGTAGCTTCTAATTTGCACAGGTCATTCCTCAATAGATTTACAGGAGAATCAGGAGAAATTAAGAAAACATGTCCCTTTTTCAGTAGCTCCACCTATTTTACAGGGACCCCAAAAAAAGGAACAGAGAGAAGGCTCACCAGAAGTAAGAACAACCTGTATTAATCTGTCCTCAGATGCAAAAAAGAGAAATTTCAGTGGAAATGTGGAAGTACCTACCAGAAAAGGCAAAGAAAGTCTAACCTGAGAAGTTAGAGAAACATACAGTTCAGCAGTCCCTACCTCTAACACCTTCTCAAACCGTCAGTTTTGAGCTATTTTCCAGTTACTCCCAACTGCGTGGTTCTGACTCTCTGGGCTCTCCTGATTCCCTCCTATCATCCTCAGGCAGAGAGAGATAAAGAGCCTAGAGAACAGAAGGGTAGAGATAGTAGAGAAAGGAATAAGGTTCCAGCCTTCAGACAAAGAAGATTTTTTAATTTTTGTACTTCCTTCTCCACATTTTTGCAATATATATATATCTGTTCCTAATATAACAGAGAAATATCAGCCACTGAACAGAAAGACCTGCAGGCAACATTTCCATACCCCCCCCCCTTAAAACTAATGGTGATTCTGATGAGCAAGGATTAACATACATACTTAATAATAAAATTTAGAGTTTGGAGAAGACTGCCCATGCAGATATCTGGATAATATTTCCTCAGGAACAGAAAGCTCAAAGGGCTATTTTTATGTTATAATTCAGGATTTCTCACTGTTGAGGGAGAAAGTGAATGCATGAAAGTGACCATGAAATCAGGACAAAATGTCACATCATTTATACAGGAGTAGTAGAAGACAGAACATTAATTTCACTTATCTCCTCAGGACACAAAGGCTACACCATGTGCTAGTCTCCTGTACATCTCTGGAGAAAGACCCGAGTTAACTCTTGAGGTATGAGTTTACATATGTAAAGATTATGAGAACCATGACTTTGGAGATACCTCTGCACCATAAAAATATGATGCTGTTTTTAATCCCTAGAGATCTATTTCCCAAAGGTTATAGTAAGGATCTAGATTTACCATGTACCCAAGGAAACACTGAGAAAACAAGAAGGGGTGAAATGGTCTCTTTGCTCTATATACAAAATAAATTATGCAAATTTAAAATAGCATAATAGGATTTGTTTCTGGCAAAACAGAGTAGATAATTTTCCCTTATCCTCCCACTAAATACAGTCAGGAGCCCTGGACGATGTGTTACAGGATTTTTTTCTGTCAGTGCCCACAGTGCTTGGTCATGCCACTTGGAAGGATGAAGAAGTAGACCAGACAGAGTGGTGGGCAGCAAAGCAAGGTTTACTGAGCAATAGCAAAGTGATAGTACGAAGCTCCCAAAGAGGAAGGGGACATGAGAGCATTGCCACTGGAGTTTCTAAATCTAGGGGGTTTTATGGACTTGTTGGAAGGTTGTTTTAATCTGATTAGCCTTCCATGAGCCTGTCATCCCATCAGATTTTTGTCATCTATCTACCACAAGGGAAACAGTGGAGGTGTTCGAGTGGTGTAAAATCCTTTGAAGGGTGGTTTCATCTGAGGGCAGGGAGCCTGCTCCCTGCCTACCTGCATTCTTCCAACTATCCTTCTTCATCAATTGTATCTATAAAACTCATGAAGTTTTAGAATAGAAGTGAGGATTGGTGGAGTGAGGTCCCGAGCAGACAACCAAGAAAGAATTCTTAAGAATTCTTTGGTGCAAAATAGTGATTTATTAAAGCATGGTGACAGGACCCATGGGCACAAAGAGCTGCTGTACCGGGGTTGTGAAGGGTGGTTGATTATATACTATGGGGCTGGGGGAGGTAAGAAAAGGGAGGTTTCAAAAGAACTTTCATATGCTGAAGAGGACCTATAAGATGACAGAGGCCTTGCCATTGTCAGGTTAAGGTTGTTTTTCCCCTCTAGCAAGGTATTAACATTAAGATCATTGGAAGATCCCTGGAAGAATGTCACACAAGTCCCACCCAGGAGTGGAGGGTAGGGGGAGGTTGCAGGGTGTCAGCTTCTCCTTTGTCTTCAGGTAGTCTTCTGTTCCTCATCAAAACCAACACACAGAACTCTCAGATTTGGAGGTAAGAAGGAAAAATGGCTAGCATTTCATCTCGGAGAATTGTAGATTCTTATATAGATGCTAAACAAAATGAAAGAGTAAGTACACAATATTTTCAAGAAAACACTCCTCATATCAATCACATATGCTGTATATGCAGGTGACACCTAATAAAAACTACTTTAAGATGCTTTTATTGCCCCCTCAAAATATACCTATTTAACAAGGTTTAAGTAATAAATCATTATTAATCTACTTCTCTCTTAATCCAGTAACTCTTTTTATTTTCCATTTTCATGACGAAAAAAATACCACCTCTTTGTAATTTAAGCTTCCGTTTCCTATACTGTCCAGAAGATTCTTCTTGCTTTAAAAATTGAGTCTGCTTTGTGAGATGCTTTAGGGCTTTTGTTATTACTACAAAGCTCAAACAAAGTGCTTAGGAAGGCTTTTGTGTAGATTGCTTGCCTGACCATGGGTAACTTAATACTTTTAAGAAGGTGTTACTTATCCTAGGGCCAGATGAAAAAAAAAAAAAAAACAAAACAAACAAATTAAAAAAAAAAAAAACACCAAAATCCAAAAAACAAAAAACAAACAAACAAAAAAACAAAAAAAAAACAAAAACAGCTTTGAATCTTATTTCAAATCTGTTGGTAACATTTGGATCCTTGAAAACATTTTAATCTGTGTTCCAGTTTCTCCTACCTTTGTAAACTTTACAGAATCTAAATCAGGTATTGCAGGGTTTCCTAAGAACCTACATTTCCATAAAAACTGGTAACCTGAAAAAATACATGGCTTACAGTGTCAAGCACTCAAATTCAATTATCAAATAAAGCATAACTTAAAATATACTATTTAAATATGATCTTATATGTTAGAGTTCTCCAGGGAAAGAGAAATGAATGAATGAATATATATATATATATATATATATATATATATATATATATACACATTCTATGGGTTCTATTTATCTGGAGAAAGAAAGGGAGAAGTAGAGAAAGAGGGAGAGATTGACTTTAAGGAATTGGCTCAAGTGATTGGGAGGGCTGGCAAGTCTTAAATTCTCCAGGCAGGTCAGTGGGCTGGAGATTCCAGTAAGAGTTGATGCTATATTCTTAAATGCTCAGTTTAGACACAGAATTTCTTCTTTTCAGAAACCTCAGCCTTTCTCTTAAGATAGTCAGCTGATTGGATGAGGCCTACCCACATTATGGAGAATAATCTGCTATACTCAAAGTCTATTGATACAAAAAAAAAAAAAAAGTCTATTGATATAAATGTTAGTCACAGCTACACATGAAAAAATGCACAACATCACTTGGCATCAGGGAAATAGGAATCAAAACCACAATGAGATACCACTTCACACCAGTCAGAATGGCTAAAATGAACAAGTCAGGAAATGACAGATGTTGGGAGGATGTGTAGAAAGGGAGACCCTCCTACACTGTTGGTTGGAATGCAAGCTGGTGCAGCCACTCTGGAAAACAGTATGGAGGTTCCTCAAAAAGTTGAAAATAGAGCTACCCAAGACCCAGTAATTGCACTACCAGGTATTTACTCTGAAGATAAAATGTAGTGATCCAAAGGGGCACGTGCACCCCAATAGTGGCAATGTCCACAATAGCCAAACTATGGAAAGAGTCCAGATGTCTTTTTACAGATGAATGGATAAAGAAGAGGTGGTATATATACACAATGGAATATTACTCAGCCATCAAAAAATGAAATCTTGCCATTCGGAATGACATGGTTGGAACTAGAGGGTATTGTGCTATGCAAAATAAGTCAATTGGAGAAAAATAATTATCCTATGATTTCATTCATATGTAGAATTTAAGAAACAAAACAGAGGCACATGGGGAAGGGAGGAGAAAATAAAACAAAACAAAATCAGAGAGGGAGACAAACCATAAGAGACTCTTAATCAGGGGCGCCTGGGTGGCTCAGTGGGTTAAGCCTCTGCCTTCAGCTCAGGTCATGATCCCAGTGGTCGTGGGATCGAGCCCCACATCGGGCTCTCTGCTCAGCAGGGAGCCTGCTTCACCCTCTCTCTCTCCCTATCTCTCTGCCTACTTGTGATCTCTCTCTCTCTCTTTGTTAAATAAATAAATAAAATCTTTAAAAAAAAAAAAAAAAAGAGAGACTCTTAATCATAGGAAACAAACTGAGGGTTCCTGGGGTGGGGAGGATGAGATAACTGGGTAATGGACATTAAGGAGGCCACAGGGTGTAATGAGCACTGGATTATATAAGACTGATGAATCACTGAGCTTTACCTCTGAAACTAATAATACACTATATGTTAATTAATTGAATTTAAATAAAAAAGAAATTAAAAAAAAAGAAATGTTAGTCACATCTAAAAAATACCTCACAGCAACAACTAGAGTGGTATTGGACCAAATGAAGGGCACTGTAGCTTGGATAATTTGACAATTAATTTAATCGTTAAATTCTACTCTTGTTAAGTTGCCAAACATATACACCTCCTTACTCCATAGTTAATCACCACATAAAGATAATGTGGTCATATTTCTTCCTTTAGGAAAGAAGTGGTACAACTGTCTTGCTTAGAAATGTACTAGCCCTTTCCTCAGAAGCAGGTACAAAGTGCTTTTCCTTGATGTCCTATAACTTAAACATTATGATGAAAAGTTAACACACGTTATGTGATAAAGTGATGAGAGGGAAGAAAACACAGATATTTTCTATATATCCATGTATACCTGCAAATAGTCATAATAAAATAAAGAAGAAATACTCATAATACTTAATAGCCTTCCTTCTTGCAATTAGTTACATGGTTGCACCTATTATTTACAACTTCCTTCTTCTGCTACCTATTCTATATTCTCTTTGTCCTCTATCTGGTGGGGTGATTCAAGCCTTCATTCTTGATGAGTCTGGGCCATTAGCAGTTCTGTTTGGTTACTGTAGTTTATATTGACATTAATCATAAGGCACGTAATACTAAGAGATGGCTGAATGTTTGTGGCCTCCCCTTTCCCAAATTCATATGATTTGAACCCCTAAGACCTCTTTTTTTTTTTTTAAAGAATATATTTGTACATTTGAGAGAGGTAGAGAGAGTGAGTAAGACTGAGCATGATCAGGGTTGGGGGGGAGGCATAAGGAGAGGGTGAAGCAAACTCCCGACTAAGCAGGTAGCCCAATGTGGGGCTCAGTCCCAGGACCCCAGGATCATGACCTGAGTCATAGGCAGACATGAAGCTCTAACTGAATGTGATTATATTTGGAGTTGGGTGTTTGGAGAGATAATTAATTTTAGATGAGGTCATAAGTGTAAGATTACCCATGATAGGATTAGTGTCCTTATAAGGAGAGACCAGAACTCCTAGCTTTCTCTTTTTTCCTTTGTGAAGACATAGAAAGAAGGAGGTTATCTGTAAGCCAGGAAGAGGGCTTTCACCAGGAACCAAATCTGTTAGCACCTTAATCTTGTACATCATTGAGTCCAGAACTGTGAGAAATAAGTAGTGGATGTTCAAGCCACTCGGGATATGGTTTTTTGTTATCGCTGGCTGAACTAAGACAGAAACCTTAAGGAATCACCTATTTTCCAGACATGGTTAAGTTTACCTCCACTATTATCACTATATCCCAGTGGTTGTTGGACTCAATCACTCCCACTAGTAAAGTAATTCCCTTCTTTGAGGGGCCAGATGGCAATTTTAACTTCTAATTTGATGAAATCACTGTTGTGTCTTCCAGTGGAAGCACACCTCCTTTTGGAACTAAGACATCTAGACCCAGCAGAGCATAAGATTGTGAGAACAAGAAGCAGAGACTTTGCTAGAGGATCACTGAAAATAACTTTGAGCATTTATATTTACACCCATTGATTCCTAGACCTTGACATCCTGGCTATGGGATAAATTTCCCTAAAGGTTTGCATATTGGTGGACAATACGGTCCTGCTCTTCCTCAATGAAGATTTTAAAAACAGTAATATAAATACACAGGCTTTGTAACTGAAAACAAAAATATGGAAGACTAATTTGGATTTTTTCAAAGTTTAAATTACTAAAAACAATAATCCCTCAACAATATTAGATGATTAAATGAAGAAATCAAACTAGTGTTAAATGTCTTATCTTTAGTCATCTATTATATATTTCACTTCTGATACTTTCCAACTGTCCCCTTTCCTTTCATGAATATTAAGAGGGGGTATAGTTTTTTTTTTTTTTTTTTTTAAGATTTTATTTATTTATCTGACAGACAGAGATCGCAAGTAGGCAGAGAGAGAGGAGGTAGCAGGCTCCCTGCTGAGCACAGCCAGATGCAGGGCTCGATCCCAGGACCCTGGGACCATGACCTGAGCTGAAAGCAGAGGCCTTAACCCACTGAGCCACCCAGGCGCCCCAAGAAAGGGTATAGTTTTTAAGCTTTTTTGCAGTTTCCACAAAATTAGGCATTTCCCTAAAGCAGACTCTATCCCCTATAATTTTCAAAACATAGAATACGGAAAAAACAGGGAAAAGTCATTTTATAAAATTTCTTATTTTCAGGTACCTCTAATATATAAATTAGGTGCAGAGAATTATGCAAACTTATCTGTTTCTCTTCTTATTAAATTAATGTTGTTTCAATAAGAGATTTAGTATATTTCTGAAGTCACATTAAACCCTAGAATTCAGTATGTTAATAGCATATTGAAGTTTGAGAGGGAATAAATAAATATTGACCACATTTCCTACCAAAATTCAGAACCAATCAAAAACAAACAGAAGATAAGGTAGCAGATATAAAAATATGAATGTCATTATTGCTGAATCATAGGCTCGAGGACATGGTTAGGTATGTAGGTTTCCTATATGCTGAACAGAATTATTAGTCTTTGAACACAAGCACAGACTTTACGAGACAAATATAACCTTTCATTCAACAAGGACAGAATATGCTTTTATAGAATTAACCAAATGAAAGATTTATGCAGAATTGTAGTAAGAAGGAGGAAGTGTGAGTGAGGTGGATGGAGTGGGGCCAAAAGTATTAATTTTGGAAGAGTTCTTCCTCCTGAAAAAGAAAGAGGTAGGGAGTCCTATTTATGGCATATTTCTAGAATTCTAGAGCACAAATCTAATAAAGGAAAGACACCATAAGCAAAATGTAGTAAACAAATGGCTTTAGAGCACTGAGTAAACACTTATTCATTCATACACAGATGTCTTCCATCTGAACAACTCTGAGATGCCATATAGAACTGGATAATTTCTTTACATAGCCTTTCATCTACTGCTCCCTAAATAAATTCTGAATAGATTAAAAAGAAAAATGGATATCTACTCCAAATTTTACTGAAACACAACTAACACAAAAGGGTCCTTCTTTCTTTGTGATATTTATATGCATGCTGTATAACAAATTACTAGTTAATTACACAAACTGAAACTGAGTATAAAAAAATATATTGATATTTGTGTTTTCTTATGAAATATGTTTGTTAGCATTACAAAACAACTGTTTATTGAGTCTTTTACACATATATGGAATTTATTTTTAATTTAAAATGTTTTAAATATGTTTTAATTAATGTGATTAGACCAATTAATTTCACAAGATTTTAGTTAACTACACTTGGATCAAAACTAGAAACGTCACCAAGCAAGTTAAAACAAATCCTATCAATTTAAGATTGGACTTGATAAACATTTTTATAAATCCTATCTCCCAATTAATTTGAATATAAACATTCATATGAAGTGACTGTGATTGTTATTGATTGCTATAGCTCAGGCAAATCAATATCAACATTATATGTATTTGAAAATTAAAGCTGGTTATTACTTGAAACAACCAATGTTATCTTTCTGTAAGAATTTTAGGTTTAAATTAGTTAATATAAAAATCAAAATAATTAAGAAATTTTAGAACTATTAAGTATGTCTAGAAAACATTGTTAAAATAGTGCCTCAATTTGAAACTTTAAATAATAGACTAGAATTACTACCTTCCATTAAGTTTCAAGGCAATACTAATTATGCCTACATTCTATTAAGGCACTGCACACACTTTTATATCCTATTGTATTTCAGACTAAATACCTGGATGATCCTCTTGCTAAAGTCCATTAAAAATCTTGGATAAACACAAACAAAACAAAAGGTCTTAAAGAAATTGTGAAAAGAAGAGAAGGAATACTCAGCCACAAACCTCATTAGGGCAGGGTCCATCTCACAAGACTCAAGGGTTAGGCAACAAACCCAAGAAATGTTGATTAAGGTGTGTCAGTTACTTAAGAATCCTCCTTAAGCTCTTCCGATGACTGAGCCTCCCACAAGAGCGAATGAGGAAAGCACCTCAGTGGCTCAGTCTGTTAAATGCCCAATTCTTGGTTTCTTCTAGGCTTATGATCTTGTGGATGGGGGATCAAGCCCCCCAGGCTCTGTGCTCAGTGTGCTCAGTGCGGGGTCTGCTTCAGATTCTCTCTCTCCCTCTGCCCCTCCATGCTCACACACCCTCTCTCTTTCAAATAAATAAAATCTTAAATCAACAACAACAACAACACAGCGTATGAGGAATAAAATGTCCTACGAAATGCTTCTAGAGGACTGGAATGAAAATTACTATTCTCAAAATGGAGAAATGGGTGAAAATAAATCAAATCATCTTCCCTGAAAATTTATATCCACAATCTAGATCTGATATGGGTTTGTAGCATAAATAAACACTGCTATTATGTTCTAAAATTCTCAAGATCAGAATTTATTTCATTTGGGTCCAGGAGTGGTCAACTCAGCAGCTGATATAAACACATTCAAACCCTGTGTGAAGATACTACTTCTGTTCTAAGACTCAAAGAAACCTAACAAGCGAAATTTCAAGATAAGGATTTCATCATCAAAAATCATAAAACATGTAAGGAAAGACACACAAATTATCAATGACAAAGAACAGATCAGCAGAGCAAAACTTTAGATACTATAATTATCAGTCCCAGAATGTAAGTTAAACATGTTTAATATGCTGAAAATTATAAAGTAGACCTGAAATGTAACTATTTGGCAATATTGGAAAATAAAATGTCTAGAAATAAAAATAAAATCATTGAAATTAAAGTCAAATGCGATAAATTCAGTAGCATATTTGGACTAAGATACAGAATTACTAATTTAGAAGAAAGATCTAATGATTCTGAGAAGAAATTATAGATATCTAAAGAGATAAAAATATATTAAAAAATATATATTAAAGGGAGGTGAGACCTGGAAGTGAAATGGAGAAGGTCTGTAGTGAAACATCCAGGAAATGAATGAATTAAGAGCTACACTCAACATCTAGTTACCCCTAAAGTAAAAGTTGGGATAATATTGAGTTAAAATTACAAGACTTAGGAGATTTAGCAGACACAAAATAGAATTCCATGTTTTACAATTGAACATATAAAAACTAATACATGTAGTATTTATGGATTAAAAAAATGCGGTAGTAAAATTCTGCTGCAACTGTCTTATGGTCTTGAAACCATGAAAAGCATGACAAAAAACAGTTGATAGTGCAGGAGAGGGAAATGAGAAGCTGAGGTTCCTAGTGAGTGGCATCTTCAAGCTGTCATACTGTCCTCAACAGCCTAACCAGTCTTTTTCTTGCATGAGACCAGATGCCCTAGGTGCTAGCCTCTGGTGGCTGACTTTTCTGTTAGTCTCAGCTGAAAAATTCTGCAAATAAGTCTTCCCATCAGCTTCATAAAAGCATTCCTTTCACTGCTCCATCAAAACTGAATATTATCATTTTTTAAATATTCAGGTTTTTAATAACTGGTCTCATTTTAATTTTACTCAGCTTTATTTGATTACTATTAAATTTGAAAATGTCTTATATACTGATTAGCCTTCTTTTTTAATTTTTGGAGTGTAATTTTTATGTGTTTATATCTTAGACTATTCATATTATCATTAATTGAAAAATTTGTTTTAAATGCTAAAAGTATTAAAATGCTGGCTGTTGTTTCAAATATTGTTTCAGATATTATCTACTGATTAAATTTATTTCACAAGACATCCAAATAGCAGTTCTAAGGTGCTTAAAAGCTGTATTGTTCATTATCTTCTACCCACCCAAATATAGGATATAGATTTCTCCCATCCCCTCCCAGAGTCAATTGTATTTTTTCAGATATAAATGTCCCCACATGATTCATTGGTTCTCATGGCCAGCATTATGCTATTTAATGGGTAAAATTTAGTCTTATTCCTTATAAAGAAGGTGCTACTTTCATTTCTTTTGAAGTGATCAATAAAATATTAATGTAGTTTAGTAAGAATAGAACAAGACATATTAACATAGATTTTACTGTAAAGTAAGAGAAGGCTAAATTTAGGAAAAATATCATCTTTAGTGAATATTTTATCAAAGCATACCTACTAGAAACTATGCTTCTATATAAATCTGTCTTCTACAATTTACTATGTCCTGAAATGCCCTTCTTCATGCTATTGCTCTAAATAAAATATATTATTCCACATTTCTGACAATCCCTTTCCATCTTTTCCAGTAGAAACTAATTCAAAACTTGCTTTCCTATGAAGGTTCTCTAACTAGCCTATTCATCTAATTCTTTCTTATCTATTCACAGATGTTTAATCTTTACAACCCTAGCTTAATTATAATGACTTCAATATGAGTGCCATTTCCTCCTAGATCCCTACAATATTTAATCCAGTGTGCTGCATACAGCAGATTCTCATGAAAAACTTGTTGAATATTATTCTATGAAAAGAAAGAACCCGTTCTGTCAGAATAATTTGGCAGTTTCTGCTTACCCCATCCCTACCACCTATGAATCAGCAGTAACAAACTACTCAGTTCTGCACAGGAGTCAATTAAGATGAATCATACATAAGGTTGTATATTTACAGTGTAAGGTGTAGACTTTTGTGTGTGTGTGTGTTTGTGTATTCTATTAATAATCTGCTATCCGGTGTGGTTCGTGAAATAAACTTAATAAATAACACTTGAAATAAACAATGAGTAGTTTCATATTATCATTTTGAAATTAATGATAATATGAATATTCTAAGGCCTTTTCAGTCCTTTAAGACACTCCTAGTGAAAGACTGAGCCACACCATGAGAAAGATACCTAATTGTGACTCTGTTTTCCATGTTGGATCTTGGGAAAGCCGAAGAGTGAAAATTTTCTCAACATAAATATTTACTCAGCTACTTCTTAAGGGTATACCCACAGGGGTCTGCCTGATACAAGAACTGGGCAGTGCTAAGCCTCTATGAACATAGGTGACAGTCCGTTACTTGTGACACACAGTGACAGACGGGCTGTCTCCACCAAGCAAGAATGCTCAACATGGAGACAGTTTCAAAATAGAAAAGCTTATTGTATTTATTTTAAAAATATGTACTTAGTATCATTATTAACAATCACAGAGAATGAAGAGGGCATTCAATTTATTTAGTAGAGGCTGTAGGTTTAGAGCAGTGTTAGGATTTCTTCTAACCATGACAGTCTGAGTAATGAAGGAGTAATGAAGGTGCAGAAACCAGTTAGAGATATTTATTGTATAGCAAGCAGAGAACTGTGAAAAAGGGAACAAAATTAAGACATGCTTATGCAAATTGAAAGATAATGTTAGTGATGAAGTGACTGTTGCTCAAGGATCTTCTATCTTAGGCAAGTATTATACAAAAACGAAGAAAGATGGGACGACAAGCTCATCCAAGTTCATGGAATGAATGTTCCTTTGATCTCTTATAGATTCCCTGGGTTAGTGACTCCTTAGAATTATTTTCTGTGTCTCCAAAAGGAATAGAACAGAAGCTACAGTCCTGTGTAAAGCTCTAAATACTCTATTCTATTTGAATTGAAGTAATATAGAGTTGCAAGCTTAAAGATATACTGAGTTTGCTACTACACATGAAGAAAAGGTTTAAGTCCCTCTATGTGCTCCAGAGTCATTCCACATTTGATCCAGGCATTTGAAAAGTTTCTAAATTTAAGTGTCAAAAAAATGAAATCATGAATGTTAGTTTATGGCTACTCATTGCAAATACAGATTGCTATGCTGAGTCTGGTTAATCATGCATACTTCCCACTCCCTAGTGTTCCACTTCTGGATGCTGATTGAAGGAGTTTGAGGGAGAGGGGGCTTCTGACAAAGGTCTGTAAATACTCTGACACCTTTCTAAGTGTAGGCCAGAATCCCCTCCTGCTATAAAGTTCTTTGACTTGGAAGGCTAGTTTACAACTCTGGTTTCAGGCTTTAATGGTATGGTAACTTGGCTTTGCTGACATGATTTCTTAGATTTTTAAAAATGAAAACTGAAAAAAAAATGAAGATTAAAATCTTTGAGATAGCTTTTAATGAATCTTATTACTGATTATAGTAAAGATATGGCATTCCTTAACACCTGTTACTAAGAAACATTAATTTAAATACTTCCTACTGCTGTAGTATACTACTATTTAGTACTATTTACTTTTCCTGAATGTACAGGCATGCCATTAGAATTCCCTCAAATACATTATTTTTTATGCACTGAAAACTCTATACTGAAATATTTGTTTGTCTACTTGTACTGAGGCTAACTATATAGGAATTCATTAAAATTTATTATATTTTGCTGCTTGCTTTGTATGAATTTTTACTCATATTTACCTTGTCTGCATGTGCTCTATAGAAATTCATTCAAATTTATTGTATATTATGTCTTGCTTTCCGGTTACCATCATTACTCAAATATATTACAATATCAGCTTATACAGGGCTTTGTAGCCTAGTATTTACCAGTACACAAATACATGCATTATTTCTGACTACATAACCTTAAATTATTTTTCAGTGCTAGTATAATATTAATGCTTATATAAAACTTAAACTTTACTGTAGAATTCCATTGTATATTATCCTATATTTACATCAACAAAATGTTTTTATAACAAATCACTTTAAAATTATCTTCAAGTCCTATTGAAAAAAATGCTGAAATTTTATTTTTTGCCAATAATTTCCCTATATTTACTAATTCTTCATGCTTATAGGTCTTTAATGCTGGGAAATATAGGAGTTCCTGAGAATATGGGGGGAAAAAGGGGCTCTCCTTTGGGAACAGTAAGGAAAACATTTTTTTTAAAGTGCATCATCATGGGGGCGCCTGGGTGGCTCAGTGGGGTAAGGCCTCTGCCTTTGGCTCAGGTCATGATCGTAGGGTCCTGGAATCGAGCCCCACATCTGGCTCTCTGCTCAGCAGGGAGCCTGCTTCCCTTCCTCTCTCTGCCTGCCTCTGCCTACTTGTGATCTCTGTCTGTCAAATAAATAAATAAAATTAAAAAAAAATAAAATAAAAGTGTATCATTATGTACCTAACCAAACAAAGTGGTCTGTTAGGGAAAAAGCAGTTTGCAAATGTCAGACTCTCCTAAGTGGCGAGTTCCACACCACCCTTCCAAGATGGCTGCCTTCACAATACAGTGAATAAAGTCAGAATGACCAAAATATAACTTAGCACAAGAGCTAAAACAAAACAAAAAGGAAAATACAAAGAAGATTGTTCAAGATTCTCATGGACTTAGCAGCTAAAGTTTTCTTTTTAGAAAAAAACTGGGGAATATTTTATTATATTTATTACATGTGCCTAAAGTTATAGCTCATATTTACATGAATAACCAAAATATTATGAGAATTTAACATATGGTAGCATTTGTGATTACCAGCTATTAGTTAAATCACCATTAATCTCCAATTAATTCATAAACTCTGAATCAACTGTTATAACCCTATCTCTTTTATTCCCATATTAAATTAGTCACCAAAGCCTGCTGTTCATAATTTGTTCTTTTATTTTTCCACATACCTGTCAAGTCCAACACCCCTTTTATTTTTAACATTGTTATTTACAATGTATTTCAATCCCATATTATCTTTTACATGGACAACCACAGATGCCTTCTAATTTCTCTCTTGTATCTACATAAACTCTTTAATCCCTTAAATATTCTCCTCAAAACCAGCCCTTATTTAGGTGAGTATTTGGACCTGTCAGAGATTTAAAAGTAGACTTTGATGGAGATATCTTTGTGTGATGATTGTCTTTTCCTCAGTTGCACAATTAGCATCCATCTATATGTAGTCATTTGGGCATCTGGGGAGGTGGCTGGTGCTTTCCTTATGCTATGCGCCTCTCTCCTAAACACAGACACCCACACACTCATTGAAGCAAAACAAAATAAAACAACAACATAAATTGAATGTTTCAGTTTCAGAGGTAAACAAGTTTTCATTATTTAAGGGATTATCATCATATTGTTCCTGCTCATATTCCCCATGTCAGGTACAATAGCTACATTGACTTGTTTATTCGTTCATAACCATTACTTCTCATTATGTTGTCTTCAATACTTGGACTAGCTTATTTCCATTACTGTCTTTTGAAATTAACTCATTTCAAACCCAAAATGAAAGTTCAATTATGTTGCAAACAATCATAGTGTCCTAAAAATTAGAAGTTAATAATCTCTGAACTCTACAAGTCTATTCTTTCTCCCCTACTATGCCATACCACCTATTTTCTGACATTATAATTCTGGTATGCCTCATTTCCCTTTGACATCACAAGCCTAAAAGGGCAGGTGTTTATGCCATTTTGTGTCCTTTATGGTATCTTCATAGGAACCTATGTATAACAGATACTCCATAAGTATTTACTTAAAGAATGAAATGTTGTCATTAAAAAGTAGAGAATTTTGACAAACTCAGATAGACCAACATCAACTATTAGTTGATGTTCCAGGTTGTCTTTTGATCCAACTAGCTGACTAATGATTGAGAATATCTCATGTGAGAACATATGTTTTCTGGAAATAATAATATATTAATGTCATCCTTAAATAGAACCACTTGCAGACACCAAGGCTTGCAAATCTTCTGGAGCCCCAAATTTAAAAAAAAAAAAAAAAATCCAATCTTGTGAATATTTAGAAATCATTTTTCCATGACAATATATCATAAAGATGGGTGAAAAGATCAATTTAAGTTTCTCTAGACAGATTCAAGATTACCTTTAAAATAGCTTATTCCATAAAACTATGGAAAAGATAAATCAAACAGGGCCCAGCATACTCTATTTCATCTGTTTCTGTTCCCAGATATCCTCACAAGTATTATGTCAGAAGTTCTAACTTGCCACAATGTCTATGAGGAGTGACTAGAGCAGAGATACAGGTCTCTTTGTGATGGTATGTTAATATCCAGTGCAGCATGCTATGTTTTCTGCTTCCAAAATGAAAGCATGTATGAAGGGACGAAATTTGTGTGTGATGTTCGCCATGACCTCTTGTCCTCCCTTCCCTCAGAAGAGGTCTGTGTAAGAGATTCAAATCAAGCCCCCTAACCACTGTGCAAGATATCCTGGAGTAAAAAAATCACAAAAAAATTAATGGCAAGACAGTAACTCCTCTTAAGTGGAAATAGAACAAACAAACAAAAAGAATAGCAGCCCACCCTAGGGACTTAAGTGTGGAGGAATGTAAACATGTGGGGTCTGTAAGCTGTGTCAGGTGAGCACCATTCAGTTAGGACAGTGAAAAGACATAGCCACTGGGTTTGTGTGATGCAACTAAGAAGTCAATTCATAAAGTGGGATTCCAAGTCTCATTAGAGAATAATGCGTGCCATGCTATTGTATACCTGAAAAGAATATACCACTGTATGTATACTAACTGGAATGAAAACAAAAACTTAAAAAGAGTAATGTGTGCTAAGAATGATATGACAGGAACAGAATCAGAGAAATGAAGTCACTCTGTAGACTAGAATAGTAGTAATTTTGGAAATAAACCAGTGTAAACTGATGAAAACATTAAAGATCCTGTCTAGTATCTTGGCAACATATAGATTCAAAGCCTTTGCACTGCTTCAGTAAGCAATGACTCAAAATTTCTCTCAAAGCCAACCACATGAGAATTCACTATAAAAATACACCTAACTTGTGAAAAATAAGGAGAGTTGATATTTCTTGTACACCTGAGGAAAAGGTCAAGATTCAGTGACTGACAATATTACGTAGTCTAATTTTTTGTTTACTCCAAAGCAACATGCAGGACCTAATGAATATTTTTCCCATGAATAGATGATAATGACCTTTATTATCTCAGAAGACAATCTATATTACATCCAATAAAACAACAGGAAGGCAAGTAAAAAAGTGGATTTGCATTCTTTGGAGCCCCTCATATATGGTTCAAAAACTGCCAAAATGTAACAGGAATTTGAAGATCAAGTTTCTAAACAATCTGACAAGAAACTTTTTGTTAACATAATATGAGAGCTTGACTCCTGTTAAAAAATATAAAAGTAACCTTGATATTTAAAAAAATGCTTTTATAATTTGGGCCATATTTGTGTAATGTTTTCTTGTTGTCATGAGATACAATAATCTGGAATTTTTCACCAATCTGGCTAAAGTCCTTTAAGCTATTTGATTTCTAGGACATTTTCTTTATCAGAAGAATATTATTTATATAATACATATAAAGTAAATACATACATCTCCAAAGTAGATATGGCTTTATAATAATCTTCTAAATCATTCCATTGTAAAAACACAAAGAATGAATGTCGGTCTCTAATTCTGGAGTTTATAATGTCTAATTGGACCTTAAACAAACATTTTCAATTGTTTTCCTTTTTCCTTCTCACACTGCTAATAAGCATTTACTTCATGCATTATATTTTACAAAGTACAATGGTTTACATTATATGTTTTCCATTTAATATTTTCAGATATCATACAATTTTTATAAACTTCATCTTTGAAAACCTGTCCTGGTAATTAATGAATAATAACTTCATTATGTGTATCAAACACATCTTTGTTTTCCATATCCCATATTCTTACTTTTTTTTTAAACAGTATTTTAATTTTTTTTTTTTTAAGATTGTATTTACTTATTTGACAGACAGATCACAAGTAGGCAAAGAGGCAGGCAGAGAGAGAGAGGGGAGGAAGCAGGTTCCCTGCTGAGCAGAAGAAAGCCTGATGTGGGGTTTCATCCCAGGACCCTGAGATCATGACCTGAGCTGAAGGCAGAGGCTTTAACCCACTGAGCCACCCAGGCGCCCCTCCCATATTCTTTCTAATGTATTATTGCTCACTCAGTTCTCATGGAAGAGTTCCACATCAAAAAGCTATATAAAGGTAACTGGTTTTCTCTTTAATATCTGTTTTTCCATATGCACTTGTAAATGTGACATCACAATAGCATGGGACCAAATGAAGTCTTAAACATGTTCAAACAATCGGTTAAAATAAAAATAGTAATTGTTAGGCAGTTAGTTAGACATCAGAGAGAAGGGATAAAGCAGTTGCTGGCCACACCCTCTGGGCAACCCTGAGGGTTAACAGCCACACACGTTCAGAGCCACTTCTAAAGGTTAAGGGAGCAGGAAAGGCCTAGCCACAGAGCTGGCTCAAAAGCCACAACGCTTCTTATAAGAGCTGAACATGCACACAAGGGGTGCAACTTGACCTTAAATACACTTAAGGTCACAACAAAGCTTATTAAAAGTCCATAAAGAGGCAATACATAAATAAATGCAATTACAACAGAATGCATCATGAGTAGGTGCGTAAGGAGAGGCCAAAATGTTATATAACCACCAGCTGTCAATCAAAACTGTCAGTTAAGGACACCTTTATATGTACACAAATCAGGCTTAAAAGGATGTAGCTAGAGCTTCTCAGGGCCATTGGCACTGACCTGCTTTCAATCTTTTTTTTTTTTTTTTTCCTAATATTTATTTAGGGGCACCTGTGTGGCTCAGTTTTCAAACATCCGTCTTTGGTTCAGGTCATGATCCCAGTATCCTGGGATCGAGCCCCGCGTCAGGCTCCCTGCTGGCGGGAACCCTGTGTTCCTTCTCCCATTCCTCCTGCTTATGTTCCTGCTTTCATTGTCTCTCTCTCTCTCTCTCTGTCAAATAAATAAATAAATAAATCTTAAAAAAAAAAAAAAAGATTTTATTTATTTATTTGACAGAGATCACAGTAGGCAGAGAGGCAGGCAGAGAAAGAGAGGGGGAAGCAGGCTCCCTGCTGAGCAAAGAGCCTGATGTGAGGCTCCATCCCAGGACCCCGAGATCATGACCCCAGCTGAAGGCAGAGGCTTAAGGCACTGAGCCACCTAGGTGCCCCATAAATAAAATCTTAAAAAAATATATTTATATATTTGAGAGAGAGAGAGAGAGAGTGCACAAGAGTGGGGATAAGGGCAGAGAGGGCGACAAGCTCAAGCAGACTCCAAACTGACTACAGAGCCCAAAGCAGGCCTCTACCTTATGACCCTGAAATCATGACCTGAACCAAAACTAAGAGTGCGTCCCCTAACTGACTCTGTCACCCAGGTGTCACCTACTTTCACTCTTGAAAGTATACTATATTGATACACTCAATAAAATATACCTCCCCATTCTGGTCTCAGGTCTTTAATTCTTTGGTGCATCTGGGACAAGAACTAAGTAATCTGATGACTTGTACAGAAAGTCCAAATTACAACATGTAGTAACATAGATTTTAATAGACTCAATCCAAATTTATTTTGTATCTATACTTTAAATAGCATGTTCTGATCCATTTGTGAGTATTAACATGATTAATTGTATCATTTACCTAATCTTATGGAAAAACTTCTTGTTTTAGTAAAGAGGACAATCTATTTATCATTTATAATTGCTGGATTAAACCATCACTTATTTGAGTCCAGGAAACCTTCCAGCTCATGACCATTCTGTTCAAAATACTGAGTAATGGTGGCCATGATGACAGGATGATACAGATGAAGAGCTATGAAGCAAGAGAATATTAATAGTTCATTTTGTCCTGATGGCAATGAGCAATACACAAGGTTAACAAGAAGATAATAGTGTTGGGAAAGCAATATAAGAACAAAGATACAAGAGTAAGGAAACTATCAAAGGTGGAGAATATTAGAAATCATCTTTATTTCTTTATTTTCTTTATTATTTATTTCTTAGAGAGAGCATGCTAGCACCCATGTCTGAGTGTGGGGAGGGGCAGAGAGAAAGGGAGAGAGAATCAAGCATGCTTCCTGTTGAGCCTCCAGTCCTAAGCAGGGCTGGATCTCGGAACCCAGGAGTTCATGACCTCAGCTAAAAACAGTAGTAGGTGCTTAACCCACTAAGCCACCCAGGTGCCCCTAGAAAGTATTTTTATAAAGGAAAGTTGGAGAGATTAAAAAAAAAAAAAAAAGAGTAGATCACAGAATAGGAAAAGAGGACAAGAAGGCATCATGGGAAAGGGGAAGTTACAGGGGGGAAAAAAAGACAAAATGGATCAGAAGGGAAAAAGAAAAGCAAGAATGAATAAAGACATGAGTTAAGCAAAGATAAAGAAGGTTTCGTTTTGTTTTTAGTGGAGAAAACAATGGACATGAAGAGCAAACCGAGATGGACATAGAAGAAAGTAAACAGAGATGAGGAAAAAAAAAAGTCCATAAAAATGAGTAAGTTACAGAAAAATGAAAGGAGAACCTAGACAAAGAAATGCATGCAGCAAACGAGAGAACAGACAGTTTGAAGAAAGAAAAGGTGCAGTGGTGCCCAAGGGATGCTTGTATAGACATTAGTTTCAGTTAGCCCATTTGAGCAGGTTTAACAGAAAAAGAGAACAAGTCACATAACAAATATTTCTACTTTATGTCTTTCATGATAGACCCCAGCCTAGTTGGAATATCCTGAAAGGAAATTAAATTCGAGGATTTCATTGGAAAGTGATGCAGAGGCAAAAAGCATAGTCTAGAACCTTTAAGAGCTAGGACCTGCTACAAATTAGGAGAAATATTTGATTGCATAAAAAGAATACGACAATGATAGAGTGTTTTCTGACTTTTTTTTTTTTTTCCTTTCACTTTCTTTTCTTTGTAACAATAGATATGAGCCTGGTCAGCCAGCTCTGACCTGCCTTAGGAGCCTGGCAATGACCTTAAGGTGCCCACCTCTATTGAGTTTCTGAAGTTAGACACTGCTATAAAATGTTTTCTGAGCTTTAGTTTCCTCTGACTGCATTCTTAACTGTCTGAATATCCCTGTATTCAACATTATCCTTTGTGCCCCCACCAATTTTAATTATTGCATAGAAAATCTAAAGCAGGAGAGAGTTTGCTTTGTGTAGTCTTGGGTTTTTGTTCCAGGGGTTGTTTGTTTTTTAATATTAGGAGAGTCTATGTATTTGACAAATTCTTTTTTTTTTTTTTTTTTTTTTGGTATGGCGTCTTCCCTATTGATAATACAAAACCTGTTTCTGTGGAAGCCAGATTTTTTATAATTTAGAAAACAATAAGATTAGTCTTTTCCAGCAAATCAGTAAGATTAAACTAATTAATACTTCTAGGTTTCACTCCTCAGCTTTCAAGCCTTGTAGAAAAAATTTCCCTATGCTCACATTCAGAATTGATAATTTCTTAGAACTTCAGTAGAATTTGTATATCATTTATATCTCATAATGGTTATTTTTATCAGCTTATATGCTAGAGTTGCCTCATCTGTCAGAGTACGTATTAGATTGTACACTCTTTGAGAGCACAGATTATAAGCTCTGTGTCTTTGTGCCATCAGAGAACTAACCCTTTTTTTTTAAGGCAGCAATACATATTTGTGGAATTGATACAAAGGCAGGAAAGAAGGAGCAAATGAAAATTCAAAGTCTTTAGGGCATTTGGGTTAAAATATCAGACTTTTAAAATGTTGAAACATTTACACACATAAAAATAGTATATTTACAGATTTAATTTTGCTATCATCAGTATTATCATCCCATCTACATACATAAGTGCATACATAATATATATGTTGCATATATGTGTATATATGTACAAACATACACACTACATATATGGAAACAATGGCTATTTTCAACTTCAGATTTTAACTTGTTTCTCCTTTACAAGAAAATATCCACATCTTCTGGGGTAGAGTAGGAGGCACATGAAGAGAAATCATCAAATTCATGAAGATCATATCAAATTCATTTTTGTGTTAACAGGGTGGGGAATTCAGATAGAGAGATGGATTAATAGAGATATGTAACCTATTGCTTATGTATATTAATGAATAAATACAAAAATCATTACATATATAAATATAAGCTTATATTATAATCTTAAATTCTGGGTGGAGCCCAAAGGAGGGCTCAATCTCATGGCCTTGAGATCATGACCTGAGCTGAAATGAAGAGTCCCATGCTTAGCCAACTGAGCCACGCAGGTGTCCCATAGACCTGATAATTTTTTGTGGTGGGGACACTCATGAGAAATGTAGGATGTTTAACAGCATCCCTGACCTCTATCCACCAGAGGCAAGTAGTAACTATACACTTCCCCAAGCTGTAACAATCAAAAACGTCCTCAGACATTGTCTAACATCTCCTGGGACACACAACTGCTGCACTTGAGAACTGCTTGTCTGCTCTAATGGGACTCCAACAAATATGTTCTTAATGAGTGCACTACACCATCTCTTGACCTGTTTGCTGACAATCAGAGACAACTAGTCTCGGTGACAGAGCTGGGGGAAAGCACGGACAGACCCTGTGTAAGGAACAAGGAATCAGCATATATGGAACAAGTACATGCTGTGTGTCAGCAAAAATAATATAGTTGTGTATTATAAGGACTTTGTTCTGTAACTGACATTTCCAATATTTGAAATTCTGTAATTTGTGCTCAGACTAAATAATGCAGGATTTGGGAGAATCTCAGGGGGGCGGTGAGAATACAGTTTTTTGAAACGAAGAATTAAGGATTTGATTCTTGATACTCTCTCCTACAAACTGCAATTTTGGGAAAGTCAATTTGAGTCTCAGTTTCCTTGTCTGTAAAAACAGTACAATGTACCAAGTTCATGAGGTTAATATGAAAAATATAAGGCACAATGTACTTAAGGTTCTGGGGAAATAATGAATAATCAGAAACAGCATTTATTATCATGTTTTATGGATAATCAAAAAATTTCTGGAGGTTTAGCATAGGAGAAGCAATTAATAATATTCTGGTTGTAGAGCTTCATAGTTCCAGAATAACTTTCAACTACTTCAATATTCAAAGCATAAATAATAAATTGAATCATATGAGGGCTTAGGTAAGAATTCTTCATAATCATTTCACCAACACTTTATTAATTTTTTACTCTGTAAGAACAAGTAAGTAACAGGACTGTGGAAAACTGTGCTTTTACAACAAAACCTCAGGAATGATTGTGAAACATAATGGAGAATTCTATAATGAAATAAAATAATGCCTTATAAAATGCTGTAAGAGAAGAAATGTTTTCTTAAAATAGAAAACCTGATTAAGTCTAAAATTCATATCAGTGAAATTGGATGCTATTATATTCATAACTTTTCATTTTTGGATACTGATTTTAGTAGCTATGCTCTTTCTGTAGGAAGCCAAATTGCTAGCCAGTCCACAAACACCCATCAAAAATTTTGACAGCAACCAATTCCCAAACTTACTATCACTCTGTAAGTGTGAATTATTTCAAAAATTAGAGAGCAATGTAAAAAAGTATTATCTAACTAAACAGATGTAAGAAACACATTTCAGAAATACGTGTCTATCTATCATCTATCTATCCATCTTCCAGTTAGTTAGCTAGTTTTCTTGCTTTCATATATTTCTCTTTTAACTAGTTAGATATGCATGACTGAGCCTTAATCTATAGCTTCTCAATAGCTTTTGATTAGCTGTAGATTTACAGCTCTTTCTTTTCTGAGCTATTTAAAACAAATGCTTAAAGTAAGCATGAACATGTGATATCGAAATGACTTCTTCTGAGCTATCAACATCAAATATGCCCTTTGCTCAAATAAGTTTATTAATGTTAACCTGCTTAAATAAAACCAACTTGAGGAGGCAGCCTATAACAGCTAGGACAAGCACTCTGGTTTAAAATGGGGACCACTTTTCATAGCTTCAAACACTGGTAATCCCCTATTTTAGAACATTTTGTCAGTATAAATAAGTCTGAAATTGAAAGTGCTCAATTTGGTCTATCGTATTAAACTGAGTGACCTGAAATAATATAGTTCCTTCTACTGTGTAGAACTGTGATAGTCTCAAAGCTTCAAGCGTCCTCATCAGCCAAGATGTGGGTGTCCCTGTGATCTTCCAATTGACTCCTCCTATATTTCAGTAATTATCCTTCTATAAATTGTACTTTTTGTCCCACCTTTAAAGAACCCACATTGCATACTGTCACACAGGGGAGGGTTTACATTTCAAATATTTATTTAAACTGAGTGATGATCAATACTGATGTTGTCTCCTCACGTAAGTGAAGGAAATGACATGTGTAACTTATGACAGCATCCCAGGGTGCAGATTGTTTTAGAAATACATCATAAAAGTGCAGACAGGCTAAATGACACAAATCACCACATCACATCAGAATATAAAAATATTCAAGTAGGTTGGAAAGTTTAAGTTCATTTTTTTGAAGTATAAGGTGTATTAAGGACTGTCCTTTAAGAACACAAATCTGTCAACCAAATCAAGAATAGAGTGCAAATAAAATTTTAAGTTAATATAATGTTCAAGGACAGAGTCTATGCAGAAATATTAGTCAGAAGGGCTTTATCCATCCAAGCCCTGTGTAGGGAGAGTGGCCTGACAGATTGATGCCATCATCTGGTTTGCCTGCCAAATATAATCCTATGGCAGAAATATGTGCATTGGACTTTCAAACCCTGACATTATACATTTGAATTGGATTAGTAACTATATATTTTTTTTTCCAAATTTCATTATTACCAAACCAAGTCATAAGTATTTGGCTTTCCATGTAGCTTATGAACAGGAATAGATTGATCTGGTCAGGGTGAAGACCCTAGTAGGTCTCTTTGGAATGTTATATGATGTTTTTCTTTTATTTGCTAATTTACTTGCATTTGTATTGTTACTGTAATTAATCATCTTGACTATGGAAAATTCCTTGTTATCCTGAGAGGACCTAACTAAGTGAATGTCTTTATCTAGCATATTTTTCTTTGAACTTCGACAATAGCCATCATCAATATGCGCTTTTAGAACAACAAATTTTGTAAACATCTTCACTACTCAGCTTATTAATTTAGAGAATTTCAGCAGTGAAGAAGACTGCTGAAAACTTCTAGCCCAGCCATGGTGCTGATTCAGCATAGGGACTTCCTTGAATGTTTCCAGGAAACTGAAGAAATGGATTGCAGTTGAAGAAAAACTATGCACATCCTAAAAAAATGATGTGCTGAATCCTTCACTTTTATACATATAGAATAGTAAATATTAATTAGAATAATAAAGAATTTGTGCTTCACTTAAAATAATGTCCTCCATAGTCATCCATGTTATCACAAATGGCAGGGTTTTCTCCTTTTTTAAGGCAATATATCCCATTATATATATAATGTATATATATATGGAGTATACATATATATAATGTATATATGTATATGCACACATAGTATACATATTTGTGCATATATACATATATAGTACACGTGTGTGTGTCTATATGTAGACACACACACTCACAAACACATATGCAAACAGACAGACACTCTTTCTTTCTTTCTTTTTTTTTAGTTGATTCCATGACCCTGGGATCATGATCTGAGCCAAAGGCAAATGCATAACCGACTGAGCCACTCAGGCACCCCTGAGGATGCAGACACATTTTCTTTAACCATTCATCTGTCAATGAGCATTCAGGTTGTTTCCCTTCCTTAGCTATTGTGAACAATGCTAAAATGAATGTGGGAGTGAAGATATCTCTTCAAGACACTGATTTCATTTCCACTGGATATATACCTGAAATGGGATTACTGTATCATAAGGTAGCTCTCCTTGAAATTTTTGAGGAAACTCCAGGCTGTTTTCCATTATATTTATACTAACTTACATTCTCACCAACAGAATTTGGAGAACATTATGCTAAGTGAAATAAGCATACAGAAAGACAAATACTTCTTGATCTCACTTGTAATGTGGAATCTAAAATCGTCATAGGAAGAGACAGAAGAATGGTATTTACAAGGGGTTGGGGAGGAAAAATGGGGAGATGGTTGTCAAGAGTTATAAAGTTTCAGTTATCCTAGATAAGTAAGTTCTGGAGAGCTAATACAAATAGAGTGACTATAATTAATACTGTGTTTTATACTTGAAACTTGCAAAGAGGATATATTTTTAGTGTTCTCACTATGAAAAAGAGGAAAAATAGTAGCTATGTGAGGCAATAGATATTTTAAATACCTTGATTGTTGTGAATATTTCATTATATATATATATATATATAGTTAATACTTAAGATGTACAAGTTAATGATTAACTTGTACATCTTAAGTATTAACAATTTTCTTTTCTTTCTTCTTCTTTTTTTTAAAAGTAGGCTCCATGCCCAGTGTAGAGCCCAATACAGAGCTTGAATTCATGACCCTGATATCAAAACCTGAGCTGAGACAAAGAATCAGCAGCTTAACCAATTGAGCCACTCAGGCATCCCAAGTATTTACAATTTTCAATTGTCAACCATACCTCAATAAAACTGAGAAAATGAAGAATTTGTGTAAGTTTTTATTTAGTGGATAAGAAGTATAACTGGATATAATGGATTAAAAACATGATCCAAATATAGCAGTCTACATAAGACTTTGTATCTAAAGATATAAATAAGTTAGAAATGAAAGGATAGAAAATTTCTTGGATAGAATACTAAAGACATAGATAACAAAAGAAAAATAAATTGACTTCATGAAAATTAAAAACTTTTATGCATCAAAAGACAAGCCACAGAATGGAGAAAGTATTTGCAAGTCATGTCTCTGTTAAGGGATACATATCCAGAAGATATAGGGAACTCTTAAAATACAACAGGAAAACAAATGACCAGATTCAAAAATGGGCAAAATGTTTGAAAATACATTTCTCCAAGGAAGAATTACAAATGGCCAACGGATTATGAAAAGATGCTCAACATCATTAATCAGTAGGGAAATGTAAATGAAAGCCACAATGAAATACCCCACACCTGTTAGGATGGCTACTTTCAAAAACACAGGAAAGGATCAAGGATATGGAGAAATTGGATCCCTTGTGCATTGTTGGTTGAAATGTAAAATGGTACAGCACTGTGGAAACCAGTATAGTTTCTTCGATAAATTGAAAGTAGAATTACTACATGATCCAGCAATTCTGCTCCTGGTATATACCTAAAAGATTTGAAAGCAAGGTCTCAAAGAGATATATGTACACCAATGTTCATAGAGGCATTGTTCCTAATAGCCAAAATATGGAAGCAACCCAAGTGTCCACTGTGGATGAATGGATAAATAGAATGTTGTATAGACACACAATGGTATATTATTCAGCCTTAAAAAGGAAGGAAATTCTAATACACTCTATAACATGGATGAAACTTTAGGACATTATGATAAATGAAATAAGACAGTCACAAAAAGACAAATATATATGATTTCATTTATGTAAGACAGTTAGAGTAGTCAAATTCCTAGAGATAAAAAGTAGAACAGTGGTTGACAGGTGCTGGAAAGAGTGGGGAGAAGGGGGAGTTATTGTTTGATGGTTATAGAGTTTGTTTTGCAATTTGAAAAGAGTTCTGGAGGTGAATGGTATTGATGGTTCCACAACAATATGAATGTACTTAACATCACTGAACTTTATACTTAAAATGGTTAATATAGCACAGAGCACTATACTTCTTCCTATCTATATCTGCAGAAAAAAGTCACAGTTTTGAGAAACAGAAATGCATGCATTACCAAGGCGTTTAAAGCTTCCACTAACCTAAAAATTCCTCTGAAAACAACAATTAACTATACTTTTTTAGAAAATAATTTAATAAGAGTTGACAGATTATAACTCTGTTTACTGTGAATACCATTTCCAAGTATATCATAGAACAAATACATTGTAGTGCAAATAATGCAGTATGATTTAATGGAAAACAATTGGATTGAAAGTTAGAAAATTTGGCTATGCTCTTCCTTTGGCCCTGAATTTAATAATGACAAAAATAAAGACAAAATATGTCCAGCATTTAGCAAAAAAAATCACTTACTTTTCATACTCCTTAGCTCTTTTACCACAGATAAGTTATTCAACTTGTCTGTGCCTTGACTTCCTTGTATATACAGCAATATAGCAATAGCATCTATAGTGTAGGGTTAAATAAAAACATATATAGAATTGGGTACATGGGATTCCATGGTACCATACATGGAATTCCAATACATGGAATTGCTTAACAAGGAAAAACAAAACAAAACAAAACAAAACAAAGCTTTCAATAGAGTAAGTACTCGATGAGTTTAACCATTTTGGGTTGTTGTTGAAACCTAAGTCCATATGGTGCTGATTAAATGGCAGTCACAGTTCTAAGCGCTTTGTTTGTATTAATGCTTTCAATCCTAACAAGTCTATGTTGTACCTACTTTTATCATTCCTCTTCCCTATTTTACACCTGAAGAAAATGAAGCATAGGCATTAAATAATGTCATGTTTGGAATCCCAAAGTGTGATTCATATTATTATCACAATTATGTTAATCCATAATTCATTGACTTCAACAGAACTTTCTACGCATGACATTTAGGGAAACAATGAGAAATTTCACGTAACAGAAAAATCATGCACACAAACTGAACTGAAGGTATCTGAGCCTAGAAAGTAGCTTATGTTAAACTGGTGGTATACCTTGCCTGACAAGACGATGAATTTGATATATTTCTTTTAGGGTTATACGGAATTAGTACAGAGTCTTTAAGCACCAAGGGAAAAATGGAGTTATAATTTTTATTTGAAAAATATTTGGACATTACAGAATGTTAGAAAATAGGAAAAATCATTAGTTCCACCAGGCTAACTTAGCTAATATTTTATTTTGTATGAATCTCATTTCAATATTTTTATTATGCATATACATTCTTTGCAAAATTACCATCATAATGGACATTCATATTATATTATAATGCTTTTTTCCCTTAACATATCATATTCATTTTTCTCAATAGTGCTTCATAATTTTTCTAATTACCATTTCTAATAGGCATATAGTTTTTCATTAGTAAGATGTACCATAATTTACAACTTAATTAACCATTCTTCTCCATGAACATTTCAGTTGCTTTCAATAGTACTACATTATAAGTAATACTTATATTCTGTTTTGCATAGAACTCCCACACATTTTTATTAGAATTCCAAAATTGTGACACCAGGTCAATACGAACTCTCTTTTGCCATGTGATATATGCTACTGCTGATTTTTTTCCCTAAAATTTTTACCAGTTTTCACAGCCTGATTTCCCCACAGCTTTGTCTATCAGTGCAAGTTTGTTTTTCTTTGAAAGTTGCTCATAGAAATGTGGAGGAAGGACCACTGTGAAGAGAGGGAAAGGATGGGATGGACAATAGTTCAGAGACAACGTTACAGATCTAATCAAAATGAAGGAAACTGGTGGTGGAGTAGATGGGAATAGCATGAATTTAGCTCACCAGTTATTAAGTATGCCAGATATGCGTCATGTTCTAAATTTAAATGCTTTACATTAATTATCTAATTTAATCCACAAAACGATCTCTAGGAGTAGGTAGTATATATCCTCTTTTGTAGATGAAGGCTCTGAATCAGAAACGTTAATTTACTAGATAAGGTAAACACCTTTTGAGTAGTTTTGTTTTGTTTTTTTTTTTAAGATTTTATTTATTTATTTGACAGACAGAGATCACAAGTAGGCAGAGAGGCAGGCAGAGAGAGAGAGGGGAAACAGGCTCCCCGCCGAGCAGAGAGCCCAATGCAGGGCTCGATCCCAGGACCCTGAGATCATGACCTGACCGGAAGGCAGAGGCTTAACCCACTGAACCACCCAGGTGCCCTTGAGTAGATTTTAGATGTAAAGAGTTACTAAATGAGGAACCAAGGGAAGAGCATAGGCAAGTTTTCTGAATTTAGTTGAATTTTTTCCCTATTATACTATACACTATTATTTTTCAGTCCTGGCTAAGAATGTCACTAAATTTATATGGTCATGATCTTCATATTAAAACAGGCTTATAATCTCTTAGTATTTATTTAACTTTCCTCTATCATTGTAATTTACACCAATCAAGAGAGCACATTTCAGTCTTCTAGACTATTTGTATTAAACAATTGCTGTTATGATTTTTGCCATCATTTTGTATATCTAACTTTTTTACTATTTTTCACCCAAGCCTTCAGAGAAATCAATCTCCACATATTTTAGGTGCATATTGTACTGACTTCTGTTTCTTCTAATGTTTTAGTTAAACCTTTCAAAAATACCATTTTTATACTTCCATTTCCATTGTAAATTGATTTAAATCATTTAAAATATAGCTAAAGTAGTCTGTATTCTTCACCCTCTTCCCCCCTACTTTCTTCCTCTTCCATATTTCTTCTAATTTTTCATTCTTGTATTGAACAGCATTTATCAATTAAGGACCTATTATATTGGCTCTTCCTCAGTTGTTACATACAAAGTAATTTCTGTCTGAGCTTCCATTCTTTTTTGCCCTAAATTTTAATACCTAATTATATAATGCTTACAGTGGATAAGTATTCAAATTTTTAAAGCTTTTTTCCATTTCAAAAGTTTGAAATTTCCAGGCAGATAATGCAGGTTTTATTTTTGTTATATCTTGCAGCTCCTAGTATGGAAATTTTAAAACATTAAGTAAATTGAAGGCACTCAGCAAGCTCTTACTAACTGGTTACCTAGTAATTTACTATACTTTCATTTCTTAATCAAGTTTATATTTTCTCAAGGTATTAAAGTCAAACTATTACTAGAAATCAGAAAAAAAAATGTCATAATATTTTATGCCATTGAAAGGAGAAGCAAGGGGCGCCTGGGTGGCTCAGTAGGTTAAAGCCTCTGCCTTCGGCTCAGGTCATGATCCCAGGGTCCTGGGATTGAGCCCCACATCGGGCTCTCTGCTCAGCGGGAAGCCTGCTTCCTCCTCTCTCTCTGCCTGCCTCTCTGCCTACTTGTGATCTCTCTCTGTCAAATAAATAAATAAAATCTTTAAAAAAAAAAAAAAGGAAAGGAGAAGCAAGTTTTTATTAAAGGATTGAACTATTACATATATAATATGTATAGGTTATATTTTGTCATAGGATATGTAATTATTGATATTTTACAAATATATGCATGTGTATTTTTGTGTATGTGCATTTGAAACATTTGGAAAATTTTATCCTTGTTACATTCATGTTAGAAGAAAATGTAAAATTTTTAAATTCATAAAATCTTTGCATAGTCAAATGCTGATTTGAATTTGATAAAAAAATATGTGTACTGAAAATAGTCTTTACTATGGTGTGTATGCTTTCTTTTGCAATGCAGCATAATTTTTTAAAGATTTTATTTATTTATTTAATAGAGAGAAAGAGAGACGGGAGAGGGAACACAAGCAAGGGGGGTGGGAGAGAGAGAAGCAGGCTCCCCACCGAGCAGGGAGCTCTAGGAAATGGGGCTTCTCCATCCCAGGACTCTTGGATCATGACCTGAGCCAAAGGCAGATACTTAAGGACTGGGCCAACCAGGCACCCAGTAATGCAGGCATTCATTAAATTCAAGAGGCATCCATTAAAATGATTAATGGATAACATACTATGTGATTTTTGGAAATTTCCTCAAAGAATGAATAGCTGTAGTATCATGATATAAGCTGCCCTAGAAAACAATAATTCTAACAGCTGGAGTTCTCTTCTATGCTCCAGCCTTAAAACATTGTCAACTGATTGCTATAAAGTGGGCCCCTCCTCTTATTTCAGACTTTCCTTGAAGGTACCAAGAACTATTAAGTCCATTCTTGAGTATAAATCTGTACAGATTTTGTGTAAAAGAGTATCATGTCACAATTTTAATTTTTACTTGGGGCATTGAAATGGTATCAATAGCTGTAACAATGGAAGAAAAATGCTATCTTTATTGAATTTTTCCTGATTGTTGAAGACTTATTCTTAGTATTTGAACTTTCAATGTTGAGTTCACTCATTTTTTTTTTTTCCTTTTCAAGTTGATTACTCAGCTTGAATTGAGAGACACTTTTCTGACTATAATAGCATGTCAGGTTATTATGACCACTATCATATGATCATATTTCTTTGAGTACAAAGTAACCTGAAAATTTCATCTCTTTTTTTCTTTGCATGAAAGGTTTTCATTGATAGGAGTGCCTGCAGTTGTAAATAAGCAGCTTTACTAAATTCCAGAGAGTAGGTCACTTTCTTTAGTTGATTTATAAAATTGAACATGTTTCTTATGATAATGGTTCACAAATGGCAAAAATTGGGTATTCTATCTGAATATCGTATTTAGTAAGATTAGATGACAGTAATATATGTTGTGATTTGTGGCTTAAAATAAATACAGTGTGATATTCACAGTATATGAAAAATATTTACTATTCACTAGGTTAAGGGAATATGTTCCTGTGGTATCTCTGTATAGGTATACTGTGCTTACATTTCTAATGGGGCAAAATAGTTTGCTTTCTTCTGATTGTTTTCGTTTCCCTTAAGATTTGATCTGAAATATTCCAAGAACTGGTTCCTTTTCTAAACTTGAGTTTGTACTTCTTAACTGTATTGTGTCTTCAACATGGTACGTTGTAGTTTTATTACACTTGTTATTTGCAAATACAGCGCAGTTGTGTTACGCCAACATGAAGGAATGTGTTGCCAAATATACAACCAGAAAAAGAATGTATTACAATATGAACTAGTCCATATAACAAAAGATATATCTTACAGTAAAAATATCATAGGTGTGTCTGTGAGTGTGGATGTCTTTACACATGTGCACACACACATGCACACACACAAATTAATGCACCACATATCTGACTATATACATACTTGTATGTATAGTTGTATATGCGTCTGTGTTTATATGCTATATATATTATTTATTCACAAATGCTCATCATGTTGCTGTTTGTTTTCTTATTTTTATGCATAAATGGTACAGCACCATTTCTGAATAATTTTAGGAGAAATATTACTCTGATAAAAAAAACAAAGTAGGGGCACCTGGGTGGCTCAGTGGGTTAATCCTCTGCTTTCGGCTCAGGTCATGGTCTCAGGGTCCTGGGATCGAGCCCTACATCGGGCTCTCTGCTCAGCGGAGGCCTGCTTCCCCCTCTCTCTCTGCCTGTCTCTCTGCCTGCTTGTGATCTCTCTCTCTCTCTGTCAAATAAATAAAATAAAAATCTTCAAAAAAAACCCACAAAATAAAACATTTTAATCATAGAAGACAGAAGTGTGTGTTCCCAGGAAAAACACAAAATTCTAATCAACCTGTGAGATAGCAGAATTCTATTTCTAACAGTAATGTAACATGCAATATCTACTTTAGCATTAGACATTGATTTAAAGGAACATACACTAGCTTTTGATTAAATACCAGATTACCTGGAAGAGATCTTGGCAATTAGGTCATTGCAAAAAGAAGAGCTGACAAGAAAGATTATAAAAGGCTCCAAAAGTAACTGAGCAGGAGTGCTCAACCTCACAGAAGGAATTTCAAATCCTGTTCTTTACTGGACCTCCTACTGAGTTTCTACTCAGATGCACAATTAGTTTTCAACATATTTCCACAGTAAATATAATGACCAGGTAATAGATACCTGCTTTTCTTATGCTTCCAATTTATTGATGAGACATGGGTCTTACCTTCTGTATTTTTTCTGGGTTTAATTTTTATCACTGAGGGATATCAACTATGGTCAGGAGTCACCTGAGCTGGGAGAGACCTGAGCTACCATGTGTCTGAGTAGCCTATTAAAGCAAAATGCCAAAAATGAGAGTTAAGTCTGTAATAACTTACTGAGATGGAATAAGCAAGACGTTAAAACCAGAGCAAATGACAACTCTTCGTTTTTTCCTTTTTCCCCATGTAATGGCACACATGATCAGGTGGATCCAAACAGAATGGAGGTCATATACTTGCTGAGGAAGCCCAGAACAAAAGGCTGTAGCAGTTTTAGGGCCCCTGGCGTCGGAGGCAGCGTGAAGACTGAAGGCGCAGAGCAGAAAAGTAGTGGGTACTTAGAGTGGGGAAAATTTCATTTAAGATGTTTCCCTCCTCCACAACAAAGAAGGCTGCCACCGAGGCACACAAAGAGGAGCCTCAGATAAAGAAACCCTGGAATTCAAGCACAAGGGCTAAGAGCAAGGAATGCAAACATGTATGACCAGCCAAGGGAGCCTGAGTCCTTGACTGTAACTCGACTTAGACGCTGTAATGTATTGGCTGTACAACAAGTCTTGTGGAGGAAAACAGCTTTCTGGAATGAGACCTTCTAGGTAAAACCTTTGTAATTTCCTGCGTCCAGGCCGGGAAAGTCAAACATGGATTTTTAGCCAGGAGCCGGACTCCTCATTATGTTAATAGATGCATTCATTATCCCTTCCAATATTCACAAAAGCCCAATGTGATTAGCTATGCTTCACTGATGAAGAAACTGGGGATTACATTTTGTTAAGCAATTCACCTGAATTTACAAAAATATTCGATATAGGAGCCAGAGATAAACTGATTCAAAAACTCATACTCAAAAACAGTTTAAAAAAACAAAGAAAACTCATATTTATATTTTTATCTGTGCCCTCTTAAGTGAATAGTTGACATAAGAGATCAACAGGAAAAAAATTAAGGATTTATTTAATGCAAGTTGTACATGATATGGGAGACTTCATTAGGAAATGAGGACCCAAAGAAGTGGCAAAACCTTTGTGCTTTATATGAGGCTGAACAAAGAGAGGCAATTATGGAAAAGTAACTAAACTATCTGGGGAAGCTAAGGAATATAAGAAATATTTTGACAAGGTCTGTTTATGCTGAGTTCTCTTGGTCTCAACTTCCCATCCTTGATGATAAGAATGGTACCTTCCTTCTGGCATAGGGAGACCATCTTTCACATAGGAATTTTACCTCCTGCTTTGAGAAAAAGTAGGAAAGTCAGAGCATTTTTCTTGTATCTGTTATTTTTCAAATGCCTTTAATTCAAAATAGTCAATATACCAAAGTGGCATATTTGAGGAGGTATGTTTTAAACTCTCAGAAACTATGACAATTTTGTTGTGTGAGGTCATGGTATATTGAGATGTGGGAAGTGAGATATTTAAGGGTATTCTGTAAGTCTTCTTGTTATTTCAAGTTCTCTGGAAAACGTAATAATAATAGATCATGTACTCTATCTGATTATCTTTTTTTTTTTTTTAAGGATTTTATTTATTTATTTGAAAGACAGAGATCACAAGTAGGCGGAGGCAGGCAGAGAGAGAGAGAGGCAGAAGCAGGCTCCCCGCTGAGCAGAGAGCCCGACGCAGGGCTCGATCCCAGGACCCCGAGATCACGACCCGAGCTGAAGGCAGGGGCTCAACCCACTGAGCCACCCAGGTGCCCCCTATCTGATTATCTTAATATGATTTTTCACTTTCCCTCACCAGTTCAGAAATATGCTAGAAATATGTGAGGTGATAAACAATTTTAAGGAGATTTCTGAGCCTATATACTCTATCCTCCTAAATTATTTTCATTCTTACTCTGAAGCAATTGACATTTTCATACACCTAGTTCATATTCTATTTCCTCCTTTGCGAAGCCTCCTTTAGCACCAATTCCAACCCCAAGGCACACTATTTAAGTCTTCCTTCTTGGGCAATCTTATCCAAAATTGTTTTCCAGATGTATTATATGTAAAATATAAATTTACATGTCTTTTCTGGTATTAACTAGGACTTCTTGAGAAGAAGGATGCCACATAAATGTTAAAATAATGAACCTAAGCAACACAACTTTCCTACAAAAACATAGACACAGAGATGAAAGAAACCAAAATGGGAAACCAAACTGGGACCCCCTAAACATGTTCAATGCTGCTTCCAGTCATTCAGAAATAGTTACAAGGCAACCTCACATTTCAATTTATTTGCAGATATATTTTTAATTCTTTAACTTATAGATTTTATTTCAATAACTCTGTATATTGAGTTGCATTAGGACAATAAATCACTATTCAGATTAGGGTACTAAGGAAAAATAGCAAGGTTCATTTAAATAAGGACCTGAATAAAATTGAAAATGATGAAATGGATAAGTGTCTGTAAAAGCTTCAATCATGATAAAATTGGCATGTTTCTAAAATCAGATAGATAAAAAATGACTATGGCAAATGACTGGCTACTTGTAAATATTTTGCATAACAAGTTCAAAAATGTTACACATGGGTGGGGGGATGGGTAAAATACATAAAGAGGATTAAGTTATAACTTAAGCTATACATAAATAGGTCATGGAGATGAAAAGTACAACATAGGGAATTCAGTCAATAATACTACAATATGATGACAGATGGTGACTATACTTACTGAGAGCACTGAGTAATAGAGAACTGTTGAATCAATATGTAGTACACCTGAAATGAATAGAGCACTGCATGTTAATTATACTTCAATTTAAAAAAATGCTATAGCCTACATATACCTATACCTTCAGCATGAGTAATCTCTCTTCTTGGAAACTTCATTTAGCAAGTTTATAAGTTTGTTCCAGTCTTGTAATACTAGAAATACCATGACTTCCACTTTGCTAGGATAAAATATAGTTACAGCATGGTGTGCCACAGCAAGCTGTCCTGTTTAGTGGTCATAGTATCTTAACTTTTGGTTGTTATAGCTGATAAAACCTGGCATAAAAACAGTAGGCTTTTACCAGGGAAGCTAGCAAAGCTATATATCTACTATTGACTTTTTTAAAGTTTACTTTAATTTTAATGTATTTTTAATGTCATTCCCTGTAGGTACAGCTAACCTAAAGAAAATAAGAGCTGAAAATAGTGATAATTTACTACAATCCAAAAGTTGAAAATTCTTAAATGATAAATCTGAATGAATTTATTTATTTCACCCATTTGTTCCCTTAATTATGATTTATTGGGCATCCACAACATGAGAAACATATTAGGACAGGCAATACTTCAGGAAAACAGAGCACATGCCAATAAGTTTTCATGTAGAATGAGTATGAAGAGAGTTTAACAAAATATAGAAGAGGGAAATACAATTTATACGTGGGAGCATGATGAAAAGTTTCTTGGAAGAAACTGATACTGAGGCTTAAACAGTACACAACAATGAGGCAATCTCTTCTAATGCTTAAGAAAAACAAAACACTCTAAAGAGAGTAGGAGGTACTATTTAGGAAAGCCTCCCCTCTTAAGAGGAGTGGGCAATGGGGTTACATAGAAGAGAACCTTCCACTTTTGGTTACAACATTATGATTTTAGATGAGGGTCAGTTGGGCACTAGGGAACCATTCTTAGGTCATGAAGAGGTAAGAGCCAAACTTAGTGCTAGGCTCTTCAGAGGATAGTCTCACAGTTACAGGCAGATTTGATTACAGAGGAGTAATATTGAAGACATCAAGAAACTACTTTTATAAGAAGGATAAAAATAATCTAAATTGCCTTGGATAGAGTGAGAATAAAATGAAGCAATTAAGAAAAACAAAAGAAAGAGGAATGACAACTGATGTGGTTTAATGAGAGGGAACAGAATAAAGATAAATCTTTGATGTCAAATGTGGGTAAATAAAGGTAAGCAAATATCTGGGTCATTGAGAGAAAACAGGGAATTTAAGAAGAGGCATTCTAGGTATTAGGATAATAATTATAGATTCTAAAGACATAGTATATATGAGAAATTCTAAGTGCTTTATATATACTGTCTTGATCTTCACAATAAAATACAGGATATGAACTATAATTATTTTGATTTTAACAATGAGGAGACTGGGTCAGAATAAGTTTCAGTAATTTACCCATTGTCACAAAGCTATAAACAGATATTAATTCAGACTGGCAGATAAGATCCTAAATTCTAAATTTTGTATTACTGTTCTGCCTGAAATAATTTAGTACTTATTCTGTAGGAGCACCATTCTAAATACTTTATACATATTAACTCATTTATCTTCAAATAGTCTTATGAGGAAAATATGCTCATTATCCTGATTTTAGTATATGGTAGAACTGAAAAATGGCTTCCTGTCTGCAGAGACTGCACTCTTAACCACCTACTAAATCTGCCTTTGAAACCATCAGTTTTAGACTCACTGAATTTGAAGTAGAAGTTCAACATTTAAGTGCAAATACCAAGTTGGAAATGAGACATGGAATCTGAGGAGACATTTCACCTGGACATAGAATGAAAAAGTTTTAACTTAGAGAGATGGTGCCTAAAACCATAGGAAGGGTTAAGCTAACAGAGCAGACAAACACAGAAGAGAAAATACCTTTTTTTTTTTTTTTTAAGATTTTATTTATTTATTTGAGAGAGAGAGAGACACAGAGAAGACTGAGAGGGAGAAGCAGGTTCCCCGCTGAGCAGGGAGCCTAATGCAGGAGCTTGATCCCAGGACTTGAGATCATGACCAGAGGCGAAGGCAGACACTTAACTGATTGAGCTACCCAGGCACCCAGAGAAAATCCTTTCTTATACAACTAACAATACATATTACACAAAACTTACAAGAAGCAACAGTCTACTCCCATATGTTAAGGAGAATTAGGTGTGTTTGTCTACCAAAATGTTGCCAGTGCTTAATTAAATAATAACATTTTTAATTTAGTAGCCAGCTACAGCAATTAGAAAGATATATTAAATAGAACTAATGAACAGAAGTTCACAAATGCAAAATAAATCAAATATTTCCCTAGCATTTTTATTGCATCATAGTTCTAATGGTCCTTGAGGGGGCATATCAGACAATCAAATTGTAGGGAACAGGGGATTTAATATCCTATGCCTTTTTTTTTTTTTTTTTAATTTCTTATGCTTGACTCTCTGGGGACTCTAGAAAAAGAGAGTTTGTTTTCACAACTCTTGTAACCTGAAATTCTATGTTAGGGAGAATCCAATACTGTCTCTAAAGTCATTAAACAGTAACTTGATAATATATTTGACGATTCAGCAATATTAATCTTAGAAGCAATGTTTTAAATTTTTTTTCAACTCAGTTACTTTTGTAATTTTTAAAATATTGAACCTGATATTCAAGATTTGTAACTGCCTAGGAAACAATTACAGAAGGCATAATGACAAAAGGAATCAAAGGGATTTGTGTGTGAAATATAGACATCTTATAAAGAGCAATAGTGCACAGAGGGGAGTCATTTCATTTTTCACAAGTTTTCAATTAAGTAAAAATTAAAATTTTAGTGAGCTATGGTCATTTCACTCATTATGATGAACAGAGATGCATTTTATTTATTGAGATAAATAAATTGTAGCCATTAGAACTCATTTTATTGCATTATTTGCCACTTCAACCATTTTTTAAAAAGATTTCATTTATTTAATTGAGAGAAAAAGAGAGGAAGAGACAGAGAGAGGGAACATAATAAGCAGGGGGAGTGGGAGAAGGGGAAGCAGGCTTCCCGCTGAACAGGGAGCCTGAAGCAGCAGGGCTCTATCCCAGGACCCTGGGATCATGACCCGAGCTGAACGCAGAAGCTTAAGGACTGAGCCACCCAGGCGCCCCAGTCACTTCAACCATTTTTACGAGTTATACTAATTTTGATTTTTCTTTAATAGTGTCTATACCTATAATTTTTTTTTTCTTCACAGAGATAGGTACTATGGTAATAAAACAGGGGCAGATTTTTTTTTGAAAATAAGAACTGAGCCATGATATCACCTGTTAATTAACTAGCTGATATTATAAATAAATATAAATAAAAACTGATATTTATTTAGACTTTAAATTAATTATGTCTAATAGAGTGGTAGCTGCCACTCTACCTACACAAAATTATTGGAAGATAAAGGAGAAAAAGACCATTCCCCAAAGTTCCTCCATCCTTGTCTCAGAATGTACAGATGCCCCATTAGAGAGATGTCTCTCTTTGAGTCTTAAAAATGTTTAAGTTTAAAATTAATACTTAAAAATGTAGTCTGTTTTGGGGTGCCTGGGTGGCTGAATTGTTAAGCATCTGCCTTCCACTCAGGTCATGATCCCAGGGTCCTGGAATGGAGCCCCGTGTCGGGCTCCCTGCTTGGTGGAAAGCCTGCTTCTTCCTCTCACACTCCCCCTGCTTGTGCTCCCTCTCTTGCTGTCTCTCTGTCCAATAAATAAAATCTTAAAAAAAAAAAATGTAATCTGTTTTACTCACTGTAACTTACAAAAAAATGTCTGATACATTGCCAGTGCTCAAGAAATGTTAACAGAATGGATAAATACAATCATGTCATGCTTTATTTAATAGACTCCTTCTCTAGTAATGTAATTCAGAAGTGAAAATTGCAATAATTGAGTTAAAGTACAATAGACCTATGTTACCAATTTGCCTAGGATCTGCCAACAAGAATCGGCCAATTCAAATAAAAGTGCTCATCAGATTAATTAAATTGATTAATTGCTTGTTATTTAAAAAAAATTCTGACCCAACCAGCCTGCTTCCCTTCTCTCCATTTTTCCTTCTTCCCTTCCTCTCTTCCTTCCTTCCTTTCTTAGTACAAGTAAAGAATTATAATTTATATTCAAATCCCTATATTTGCTTATAAAACTACACGTTAAAAAAGTTACCATATCATGAATCTTAAAATTCCCTTCAGTATTTTTTTTTTAAGATTTTATTTATTTATTTGACAGAGAGAAATCACAAGTAGGCAGAGAGGCAGGCAGAGAGAGAGAGGAGGAAGCAGGCTCCCTGCCGAGCAGAAAGCCCGACGCAGGACTCGATCCCAGGACCCTGAGATCATGACCTGAGCTGAAGGCAGAGGCTTAACCCACTGAGCCACCCAGGCACCCCAATTTCCTTCAGTATTAAACAGAATTAAATTCTTTAGCTAAGGATAAGGTGACAAATACGGCCTTTATTCCTAAGAGCAGGACTAGTTACCAAAAAATTCCATAATGTCCCTCAATGGTGGTGATTTAAAAATGAAGAACACATTTTTTTTTTTTTTTTCATTTCAAATAGCTAAATTAATTGAGGATACAGAAATGGAAGGGAAGGGCTGGGCCCACCATATACAACAAAAGGAAGAGTAGGCAATATACGGATGTTTAAAACAACAGATTTCTCCATGCAGACATGCTGCCCCAGTTTATGTACAGTGGTTTCATCTGAGAGTTTAAAACTGCTATAATTTAAAGTCATACTATGGTACATGTAACAATTTAAAAAAAAAAGTCTTCAGTGGTCATAGAATTTCTTGTAAATTGATCATTAAAAATAAACCACCACCACTGCTAAAATAAAACATGGAGAAATGAATAAATATTTAATAATTATAAGACTTAATTATTTTTCTTCTGCTAAAACTGAATTCATGAAAGTAAAATTTCTCCATGTCTGTTGCATAGAGGAGACAGAAAGAAGCCAATCCCAAGACATAGGCAATTGCTACATATGTTTTCCAGAACATGTAGTAGGAGAGAAAACTACCTTGTAATTTAACATTGTCTAAATTCCTGAACTAATGAATTTGCAATAGCAGTAAATATTGTTATAGATACACATTTGAAAAACATTATCCATAAAATATGAATGTAAAGTAATTCAAAGAGTGAAAGAAAGAAACTAATATGCACTGATCATCCATCATGTAACAAGGGTATAATTTAAACTTCACTGACAACGAATAATTTAGAATTCTTAAATTCCTAATGTAGATGAAGAAAGTAATTCATTCACCCAACAAATATTTAATGAGTTCCTACATGTCAAGTGCTATTTAAAGTTGAGAATGTAGCGACTAAAGTTCCTTTCCTGTTAGAGCTTATATTTTTGTGAGGATTGATAGACATTGAGTATATAAACAAATATATGTATTATATGTCAGCAGATTATGTGTTCTATGATTTTAATTAGATATATATTGACTCTGTAGATGAAGTTGGGAATATCTGATACTTGAATAGTATTGAGTCTTTTATGTATTTACATGGAATATCTCTCCACTTAGATTTTCTTTGATTTCTCTCCTCAAAGTTGTATAGGTTCTCAAATATAGATACATACATATTTTCTTGGATGTATACCTATGTATTTCATTTTGAGGTGCTATTTCAAGTGATAAGTATTTTTTTTTTTAAGTTTCAAATTCCAGTTGTTCATTTCTCTCTATAGAAGAGCAACTGACACTGTATATTAAGGTTATGTTCTGGGACCTAGCTATATTCCAGGGGTTTCCTACATAGAGAATTATAATTAATTTCTTCTTACTAATGTATTTACTTTCTTTCTTCACTAGCTAAGACTTCCCATACAATATTGATCAGGAGTAGTAAGAGGGGAAATCTTTGTCTTGTTCCTACTTAGAGTAAATGAGTCAAAATTTTAACCATTAAATATGGTGTTAGCCACATGAAAAAGTGCTCAACATCACTCAGCATCAGGAAAATACAAATAAAAACCACAGTAAGATACCACCTCATACCAGTCAGAATGGCTAAAATTAGTAAGTCATTAATAAGTCAGGAAACAACAGATGTTGGCGAGGATGCGGAGAAAGGGGAACCCTCCTACACTGTTGGTGGGAATGCAAGCTGGTGCAGCCACTCTGGAAAACAGCACAGAGCTTCCTCAAAAAGTTGAAAATAGACCTACTCTATGACCCAGCAATCACACTACTGGGTATTTACCCTAAAGATACAAATGAGTGATCCAAAGGGGCACGTGCCCCTGAATGTTTATAGCAGCAATGTCCACAATATCCAAACTATGGAAAGAACCTAGATTACCATCAAGAGATGAATGGATAAAGAAGAGGTGGTATATATAGATATATATACAATGGAATACTATGCAGCCATCAAAAGAAATGAAATCTTGCCATTTGCAATGACAAGGATGAAGCTAGAGAGTATTACAGTAAGTGAAATAAGTCAATCAGAGATAGACAATTATCATACAATCTCTCTGATATAAGGAATTTGAGAGACCAGCCTGGGGATCATAGGGGGTAAGGATGGAAAAAATGAAACAAGATGGGATCAGGGTAGAGACAAACCATAGCAGACTCTTAATCTCATGAAACAAACTGAGGGTTGCTAGGGGGTGAGCAGGGAGGGATAGGGTGGCTGGGCTATGGACATTGGGGAGGGTATGTACTATGGTAAGTGCTGTGAATTGTGTAAGCCTGATGATTCACAGACCTGTACTCCTGGGGCAAATAATACATTATATGTTAATTAAAAAATGGTGTTAGTTATAATTTAAATTTAGGCATTTGTCAATTCTTTTTTTGTTTCTTCTTTTGTTTTTTTCAGCTTTATTGAGGTATAAGTGACAAGACTATAAAATATTTGAAGTGTACATGGTAGTGATTTGATACACATATACATTGTGGAAAGGTTTGCCGTCTCATCAACACATCCATCACCTCATATACTTGTCTATTTTTTGGTGAGAAAATTTAATTTCTACTCTTAGCAAATTTCAATTATACAATACAATGCTATCAACTATAGTTGCTTTGTTTTACATTAGATCTTTAGATCTTATTCATCTTTTTTTTCTGTTTTAGATTTTTTTTATTTTACTTATTTGACAGTGAGCGAGATCACAAGTAGACAGAGAGGCAGGCAGAGAGAGAGGGTGAAGCAGGCTCCCTGCTGAGCAGAGAGCCTGATGCGGGGCTCAATTCCAGGACCCCGAGATCATGACCTGAACTGAAGGCAGAGGCTTAACCCACTGAGCCACCCAGGTGCCCCGATCTTATTCATCTTATAGCTGAAAATTTGTACCCTTTTACTAATCTCCCCATATTTCACACCTGTATGAGTCACTTAAATTTTCAACCTTAAACCACTGTATTAAAAAAATAAACAAAAAAAAAGAGAGAAAGAAAAGCATCATTTTAAATATAAGGTTGAAGTAGGAATTGAAAATTTATAATCAAACATCAGTTATTTTATCCTCTCACATCTTGTCTATAAGAGTAGAATACTCTTATAAATCAGAAATCCACTCTCTTGTGGGTTGATGTAGCTAATTACAGACAGTGTTATTACTTTCTTTTTCATCATTATTTGACTGATAGTCAGCACCTATTTTTTAAATGTGATAAATATATATGATATATATATATCACATATATATGAGATATGATATGATCTCATATATATATATATGATCACTGATTACAAACATGATCTGAGAAATATCACTGCATTCTCCCTCCTATCAGGAATCAGTTTTTACATGAATGTTTAACTACATTGCTGTCTAAACATATGCTTCTTCATATAATATAGTCAATTGCTTTCTTGCTTTCCAGAATCAAATTTTACCTTCTGTGTTACAAAAATAATACAAGACAAACACAAAACCATAAACTCACTAAACTCACCACTCTGGACAATGGGTCACTACTGATTCAATGCCATCTACATGCAATGTGTTGTCACTTCTTCCAGATTATTTGGATATCTTTGTCTTCTTGCAGTTACATATAAGTTTATTATTATTATTATTATTATTATGTTCAATTAGCCAAGTGTTGGCATTTACATGTAAGTTTTAGAGTTAACTTTTTATACTACTCAAAAAAATCCTAAGGTTTTTACTTTTCTTCATTCTTATGGAGAAGAAAATTAGTCCAAGGATGAATAGTTGGACATCCAACTATTAGAATATTATCAAAAAAAAGGGGCGCCTGGGTGGCTCGGCGGGTTAAAGCCTCAGCCTTCGGCTCGGGTCATGATCCCAGGGTCTTGGGATCGAGCCCCATGTCGGGCTCTCTGCTCGGCAGGGAGCCTGCTTCCTCCTCTCTCTCTCTCTGCCTGCTTCTCTGCCTACTTGTGATTTCTGACTGTCAAATAAATAAATAAAAATCTTAAAAAAAAAAGAATATTATCAAAAAAGTTATGAAATAATATTAAATAATGAATAGTGAATGAAATAAAAAGAAAGGCAAGGAAAGTATAGTATCAAGAAAGCTAAGAAAAAAAAAATGTTTCACAAAGGTGCATACAGGAAAATGTATCATACCCACTTGGAAAATGAGAGAGAAATAGATAAGAAAACAGAAACAGATATTTTCCTGGGCAATAGGGATGCCATTCGTAATCTGATAAATACAAGTCAGTGAAATAGTGGAAGCTAAATGCAAATAGAGTACTTGATAAAAAAAAAAATTAAAGGTTGAAGAATCAAGACAAAAACTATGGACTACTGTCTCTTAAGTTTTGCTCTGAAGAATAGAGTAAAAAGGTATTACTCTGTAACACAAAGCTATTATAGAGTAAAATGTGGGATCAAGGGAGATTTTTTTTTTTTTTTCAGGGAATTTTGTTTTACTTTAAGATAGAAAGTTTCCGGGCGCCTGGGTAGCTCAGTGGGTTAAGCAGCTGAGTCTGGATTTCAGCTCAGGCCATATCTTAGGGTCCTGGGATCTACCCATTTCAGGTTCTGTGCTCAGCGGGGAGACTGCTTGAGGCTCTTCCTCTCCCTCGGCCCCTCCACCCATCTCTCTCTCTCTCTCTCTCTCTCAAATGAATACATAAACCAAAAAAAAAAAAAAAAGATAGGAACTTTGGAGCCTAACTTTATAGTATTAGAAATAACTCATGACTGGAAAAATTTGATGTCATAAGAAAGTGGAACTAATTTCAGAATCGAAGGTGTTATCTAAGTAAACACAGTGATCTAATTTTAGATATCATCGTGTGCAAATGCTAAATAAAACTTTTTTTTTTAAATTTTCTGGCTATAAGCCAGAAACATCCACTTCATCTTAAAGCACTAGAGTTTTCTTCATTGATGTAATTTATAATAAAATAGGTATGCTTCAACTTGAAGTACTTAACAAATACCTACAATGTGTGTATTAATAAATGCGTGCCAATTACTCTTTCCCATGTTTATATATTCTGGGTAACATCCAAGGCAGATATTTTGTTTGTATATAAATTTATGCTACATAATGAAATACATTAATGCAAATAATTTTTAAGTGTGTATTATATATCAGTTGTAAATGTTATATATTCTTGTTATGCTAAGTATTTTTGACCTATTTGGATGGTTACACTGAAGTTAAGTATGAAAAACATTGAATATAAATAGACATTTACATAAAAATACAAATCTAGACACAGACATTATAACCTTCATGTAACTCAAAATGGACCATATAATCACCTTCAAAACACAAAACTATAAAACTCTCAGAAGATAACTTAGAAGAAAACCTATATGACCTTAGGTGTGCTGATGCTTTTTAGATATAACACTAAACAAATAGCCCATGTAAGAAATAATTGATAAGCTGAAAGTCATTAAAATTGAAAATTTCTGTTCTATTAAAACCAATGTCAGAATAATGAGAAAACAAGTCACAGTCTGGGATAAAATATTTGCAGAAGATATGTCTGGTAAAGGACTGCTATCCAAGATACACAAAGAAACCTTAAAGATCAATAGTAAGAAAACAAATAACCCAATTAAAAATGGGTCAAAAGAGCGCCTGGGTGGCTCAGTAGGTTAAAGCCTCTGTCTTCAGCTCAGGTCATGATCTCAGGGTCCTGGGATCAAGCTCCATATCGAGCTCCATATTGGGCTCTCTGCTCAGCAGGGAGCCTGCTTCCTCCTCTCTCTCTGCCTGCCTCTCTGCCTACTTGTGATCTCTGTCTGTCAAATAAACAAATGAAATCTTTTTTAAAAAATGGGCCAAAAACCTCAACACATTAAAAGAAAATATACAGATAGCACATAAGTATATGAAAAAATTTTCCACATTATATGTCATCAGGGAAATGTGAGTTGAAACAATAGCAGATACCACTACATACTTATTAGGATGGCCAAAATCCAGAATACTGATAGTACTAAATACTGGTGAGAATGAGGAGGAGCAACAGGAACATTCATTCATTGGTGGTGAATGCGAAATGATAAAGTCACTTTGAAAGACTGAGTTTCCTACAAAACTAAACATACTCTTATCATCTGATCCAGTAATCGCACTCCTTGGTATTCACCTAAAGGAACTGAAAACTTATATCCACACAAAATCCTATATGCAGATGTATGTGGTAGCTTTATTCATAATTATCAAAACCTGAAAGCAACCAAGATATCCTCCAGTAAGTAAAAGGACAAATAAACTATGGTATATCCAGACAATGGAATATTATTCATTGCTAAAAAAGAAATAAGCTATGAAGAAGAAATAAGCCATGAAATAAGCCATGAAAACACAAGGATGGAGGAATCTTAAATGCATTTTAGTAAGTGAAAGAAGGTAACCTAAAAAGACTACATACTGTATGATTCTCAACATGTGACATTCTGGAAGAGGCAAAAGTATGGAAAGGGTGAAAAATCAGTGGTTTCCAGGAGCTGGTGGAAGAGGGATCAATAGGCAAAGCACAGAGGAAATTTCAGAGCAGTGAAAATACTCTGTACAATACTATAATGTTGGATACATGTCATTAGACATTTGTCCACACTTATAAAATGTACAACACCAAGAGTAAACTATAATGTAAATCATTGATTCTGGCTGATTAGGATGTGTTAGCGTAGGTCCAACAGTAGTAACATGTGGATCATTCTGCTGGGGAATGTTCATAATGGTTGTGTCTATACATGTGTAGGAGTCAGAGGATATAAGAAATATCTGTAATTGCCCTTAGTTTCATGCTCTGAACCTCAAATTGCTATAAAAATATAAAGTCTTTAAAAATATTTAATGTATACAAAGTCACAGAAATAAAAAAAAAGGAAAAATTATATTTGGAAATTTTGGATCATTTTGAAAAATATTCTACTCAAAAATTTTAATCTCTGAGAATTATTTGAAATGATTTTATGAAGCTAGTATTATTACCTTCTTACCAAAATCAGGCAAAAGCACAACAACAATAACAACAACAAAACAAAAACACTCACAAATACAGATATAAAAATTCTTAAACTATAGATTTTAGAAATATAAAATAGAATTGCATGTTATGGCCACCGGGATCTATTTCATGGATTGAAGGACTAATACCTAAAAATGTAAAGAATTGTAAAAAGTTGATGATTAAGAAAATTCTATTAATAAATTGGTAAAAGGAGGAACATTGTACTGATTCACCCAAAGAGTATGTGGAAACACACAAGAAAAAATGTTGACTATCAGTAGCCCTTGGTGAAATGCATATGAAGAGCATGAGTTATCCCTACACACATATCAGAACAACCAAAACAAGTACCAATTTCAAATTCTGGCAGGAATACAGAGAAACTCGATCTCTCATACATTGCTAGTGGGTTTGCATGGGTACAGCACTCTGATGAAAACAGTTTGGCAGTCTGGAAAACATACATTTACATAAAATTCAACAGTCACACTCCTTGGCACTTATCTTGAGAAATGAAATATATATAACCACATAAAATCCTGTACACTACTAGCCTTATTCATATTCAAAACCAAACACAGGAAACAACCAATGTCCTTCAATAGGTAAATGTTTATCCAGTCTGTGGTGGTATAGCCACTCCATGGGATACTCAGGAAAAAAAAAAAAAATAGTGTGAGCTATTATTACATGTAGCAACTTGGATACATCTCAAGGGTATCATGTTCACTGCAAAAAGCAAATCCAGAAATGTCATATACTATATGATTCCATTTATATAACATTCTCAAAATGACACAATTATAGAGATGGGGAATAAATTAGTGGTTAACAGGGATTAGGATAGTGGAGGAGAAGTATCTCAAGTGGTAGCATGAGATCTTTGCGGTGATGGAATCATTATGCATCTTTCTGGTAGTAGTGCTTACATGAAACTATACACGGGATAACTTGCATAGAACTATACACACACATTTGCCAATGTCAATTTCCTGGTTTTAATATTAGATTCTAGTTACATAAAATCATTAGGGGAAGGGTACCTGGAAATCTCTATTATATATTTGCAATTTCTAGTTAATTTAAACTTTTTAAAAAGTAAAAACAACTCCCCCCCTCCCCAAAAAAAAAGAAAGAAAACATATTTGGAACATTAATACTTGAATGTAGTCATCACAGAAGGGAGTCGGGTATAATCAAGACTGAACATTCGATACACGAGTTTAGTGCACTGGCTTTTGGTCAATGACCTGGTTTTTCTGTAATTAAATACCTCAATACAGACAATAACAGACAAGCATTGTCTTGTCTGTTACATTACATTGCTACATGTAACAATGAAATCTCTTAATTCCAATGTTTACCTTTCCTGGCTGTCAGTGGATTTGACATTCTGTAGTGATTCAAAATAGCTAGTTAGAGAAGCAGAAAAATTTTATTCTTTAAAACATGTTTTATGTAGTGTTAAATCATGCAGAATGCTTTGAAATAAAAGATTATGCTGGATTTTTCTTTTGTTTTAACATTAATTTACTTTTAACTGGAATGAAATTAATTCAAATTGATAGAGAAAGTGAAGACAGTGAACTTCATTGCCCAGATGGAAATTGAACAAATATAAGCAATCCATCAGAGCTGTCTTAACACAAAACAAAAATATTCATTAAGGAACATAAATGTGTTATTTATTCTTCTTTTGGAAAAAAACACAAAGCATATTAAAATATTCTGCCTTCAACATATAACTACATAAATATTTTATTGAATGTAACATGAAACAAATTTCCTGACTGTTAAATATTGTGTATATAAAAGGAAAATAATGTATTTTAGCCTCATTTTCTGAAGTTTTTTCCCTGAAATATTTTTAAAGAATAAGTTTAAAGTATAAAATATTCAAACATCTGGAAAATTTACATCTAATCTAGTTCTTCTATTACAGATACATGGTTTCTGCCTTATCACATCCTTTTTTTCACCATTTTCTGGGTTGAGAATCAACTTCACTATATAATACTATCACCTGTTTTTTTTTATAACTAGCTGATCAAGTTAGAAAAAATTTTGTTTGCAATTCACAATGATAAAATAAGCCTTTATAAATATAATTGCAAGTTTAATATTTAGCACTGTGCCATTCTAATTTCTAGATTCATTCTGTCTGGTGCAGTTGCTCAAAAGGGTTGTTCTGCTTTTGCAGTAAAATGTGGTTCTCTGCTTTCTGTAACTCCACTGTAGAGACACCGTGTTGCTTTGTGGTGGAGATCGAGTTCAAAGTTATCTCCCTCCTGTATCTGTAATAACAACTTAAACTATCAAATAAAACTTGGTTTTTTATCTCCTTTCAGGACCTTAAAAATGGCTGAAAAAAATCAAACAACTGAAGTGGCAAGATTAGCTCTCTTTCACCCATTACGGGGTGGCCATATAATCTCATTTGGAGAAAGAAAGGTATAAGTGTAGTCCTAGTACATCAACTGGAAAAGGACTGTCCTGGTAGACTGAGCAAAAAATATATGTATTAAAAACAATGAACTTGTGGCACCTGGGTGGCCCAGAGGGTTAAAGCCTCTGCCTTCCGCTCAGGTCATGATCCCAGGGTTCTATGATCCAGCTTCACTGGGCTCTCTGCTCAGCAGGGAGCCTGCTTCCTCCTCTCTCTGCTTGCTTCTCTGCCTACTTGTGATCACTGTCTGTCAAATGAATAAATAAGATCTTAAAAAAAGAAAAAAAAACACTGAACTCTGTCATAAATTGAAGATATAGTACAATAATGCTGCAGTAAATGTAGGGATGCATATATCCATTCTAATTTTTAGTGCTAGTTCTTTTGGGGGGGGAATAGTTGACTATATACATATGTATACATGTATATGTGTGTGTATATATATGTATGTGTGTGTATACACACAAATAGGAGAGTCATAAGGCCTTTATACATCAGGCATTTATACATCAGGCCACAGTGTCTGATGTATAAAAATCAGTTTTAAATCCAGTTGACAAACTTTTAAGGCTGACTTAGGAAAAAATACCTACATCCTTACTTTCTCCTGAAGCAATGCATCTGATTACAAGGACAAAATCTGCCTCATAGAAGACTGGAATTTCACTTTGATTCTGTGAGGAAATGCACTTGTCAGAAAAAGTTGCCAAACAAGTATCACAAAGTGCTACTGAGTATCCCAGCTCTCCTGAGGGAGTAGCCAAAAGAATTGAGAGATACACTCTGCAAATGGAAAAGATTCAATAATGATAGTTCAGTCACTAAATAATAGTAATATCACAGAAAGATCTGCAATTAATTTTTGGAATTACATACTTAGCTGATTTTTATACTTTAATTTCACCCTGGAAGACTATTCTTCTGCAGGTAAATCAAGTCGCTTGTAACTGAGTGTGAATAAATGAATAACATCACCAGATTGTGCTATTCTAGAGAAGCAAAATTAATATACTTTTCAGATGAAACATTTGTAGGAAACTTAACAATAGCAATTATTATTATATTATAGTTGAGCTTTTTGAAAGTTCAGACATGATACATTGTCCTAGAACATAAAGGGAAAATTGCTAGCAAAAGCAATGAATTGCCCCAAGATGTGTATTTTTTGACTTCTGATACAGTGTCGTAAAGGCAGTGTATCCAGGCATTTTAATACTTTATTGCCATATAAGCAGTATCACAGGATTTGTCTTACACTTATCCCTTATCACATATTTTTATTAACTGTATATATACTGAAGAAATTTTAATTCACTAATGAACTTAAACAGATAGTTTTCAAGCAGTTCTGTGAAGCAATGGAGAGTTGCACAAAGTGAGTTAGGAGAGGCTGCAGAGAATGAGGACAATGGCATGGCTTTCATCTGCATTTTATAGTAGGCTTTAAAAAAATAAGTTTACTGAAAGATTTTAATTCCTAGATAAACATTCAAGCAGTTCTGTGAAGCAATGGAGAGTTGCACAAAGTGAGTTAGGAGAGGCTGCAGAGAATGAGGACAATGGCATGGCTTTCATCTGCATTTTATAGTAGGCTTTAAAAAAATAAGTTTACTGAAAGATTTTAATTCCTAGATAAACATTCAAGCAGTTCTGTGAAGCAATGGAGAGTTGCACAAAGTGAGTTAGGAGAGGCTGCAGAGAATGAGGACAATGGCATGGCTTTCATCTGCATTTTATAGTAGGCTTTTAAAAAAATAAGTTTACTGAAAGATTTTAATTCCTAGATAAACATTTGATAAGCTAATCATAAAACAAAGTGCAACAAAGAAGTCTAAGAAAGTAATATTATGAAACTATAAAATTCAGTTTACAAATATTCTGTGTTCTTAAATAATACAACTCAGGGCATTTTAAATGTTACTGTGTATAACAAGGGTGTAGTTTTCTTCCAAATACAGATGTCCAAACTTAATGCCCTGAGATAATAATTCAGTAGATGCCCATCAGGATTTTCATCGACCATATTTGGGGAAAGGCAGATTAAAGACATCATCACTTCTTCATTGCCACAGTTTCTATCAACGCTTTCATTCCTATTCACACTTTCCCTTATAACCTAGGGGCATAATTACATATGAAATATACTTACATGGAACTACATTGCAAGTGGCTATGACCATATTCCTTCCCTGTAGGTTCATGTTTAAAGGAGAAATAAAAGTGATGCTAGTGTTCCAGATTTAGTAACTATAATTCTTGATTTTCTATTAGCATATCATATACAATCATATTTAAAAATAAAAAGGAAATAGATATAAAGAAAAATATTTTATACAAGTAATTGTTTGAAAATATATCATATATTGGTAGAGAAATGAAATGTAATTTTCACTGCAACATTGTATTCAAAAGATCCTGAAATGTAGAATGGAACACAGCTCATTACCCTTTTTAAAAATTATTCTTAGAAAGACGTTATTTGAATTATTTCTGTAAAACTTGTAACGCCTTTCAAAATACCATGAAATATGCTTTACAAGTAATTTAGTCTATTACATTTTTTTTAAATCTAGAAAGGACACATGTATATTTCTGATTTTGTCTAATTCATCCCTCCATTGCAACCTCATACAACATACTACACTAATCAGTAATGTGTTTATATCCACAGTCAGGTGATTTAGGGATCTAACCATCACAACATTTCCAGGCCAAAGAATACCCTTGTCGCTGAGATACTGTAGGTAGAAATGTTAATATGATTCTCTGAAGATGTGACCATATTTAAGAGCTACTAGTCTTCAAAGGTCAGTACTACAAACAATTTTATGCTTCACTTCCAGTATACTTAACCTTTATTAAATAATAACGATTCTACAAAAATCATGTATGAGTTGAAGCTGTTACTGTGCTAAATGAATCAAAGAGGAAAATGTTACATATTCATTCAAGAAATAAATTTATGGAAAATTTGTTATACACACATATAATTATTTTATAGATATTATTGTATTTTGTTCTATTGTAATGTGCTTAGGATTTCTGAAGATGTACTGAGCCAAAGTGATCTAAGGAGGAGTTCATAAAACAAGTTACTTTGGATGATGAAAGGCTTGTCATATGTATGGTATTCATAAGTTTTATTAGGTTAGTGTTATACTTTATCTCCTTTTTTGAGATCAAAGGGCTAAAATGACCCAAAGAAGAGTGGTTTCAAATATGCCTGTTTAGAAGGATATGATTTCATTTATTTTATAAAGATAATTTTATCTAATGTTCTAATTATGTAATTGTTCTAATTATCTAGTTTTCTATTGCTGAAAATTTTGCACATACTCTATGTTTGGAGGAAAATAGAAAGATGAACAAAAATAACACAATATTGTATAAATAGACCAAAAAATATAAGCCCATTATATATCTGGGATCAAACACTTTAAAAATATTTTTTGTGTTTATATTATTTGTAGATATGAGTGTTTTTAGATGATCTGTATTTTGTTGTTTTTACAAAAAGTGCATCATGAGACTGTCCTTTCCCTTTTCTATATTCTTGTCTCCTTTGTCATTGACTAACTGACCACATAATCATTGGGTTTATTCCTGGGCTCTCTATTCTATCCCATAGATCTAACTGTCTATTTTTGTGTCAGTAGCAGACTGTCTTAATTTCTAGTTTTTGTTTTGTTTTGTTTTACTATATCTTGTGGAAAACAGTTATGGTGGTTCCTCAAAAAATTAAAAACATAAATACCTTATAATTGAATAATTCTACTACTGGGTATTTATCCGAAGAAAATAAAAGTAGAATAGATATATGCATCCTTACATTTACTGTAGCATTATTTACAATTGCCAAGCTATGGAAATAGCTGAAGTTCCCACTGATAGATGAATGGATAAAGAGCAATAATAATGAAATATTATTGATATATGATATATTGATATGATATAATGAAATATTATTCATCAATAGAAAGGATATGATCTTGTCATTTTGGACAACATGGATGAATCTAGGGGAAATTATGCTAAGTAAAATAAGTCAGATACAGAAAAACAAATACTGTATGGTTTCACTTATATTGAATCTAAAAAACACAACAAATGAATAAACAGACAAAATGCAGAAATAGGCCTATAAATACATAAAACAAACTGCCGGTTGCCAGGGGAAGGGGGATGGAGGATAGGTACAATTGGTGAGGAGGAGAGGAAGGTACAGGATTCTACTTATTTAATGAGTAAGTCATGGGAATAAAATGTACAGCATAGGGAATAGAGCCAATGATATCCTGTTACTGCATGGTGACAAATGGTAGCTACAGATGTGGTGAGCATAGCATAATGTATGGAGTTGTTGAATTACTATGTTTATACCAGAAACTAATGTGATTTCATGGGTCAACTACACTCAAAAAAGGAAAGAAGTGAATAATGAAGTCAGTTATGACCTCTTTAAATTTTGTTACTTGATTTATTTTAAAATATAAAGCTAAAATGGCTATTTAGGTATTTTTAACAGACAATGGAATGCATTTTATCATTTATTTGAAAAAATTTAATAAATATATGAGTAAATAAAAACCTAATGTTTTGTTAAAGTTGTTTTCCTCCTCAGTGATAAGCCCTTAATACATAGTCATTTTCCTATTATTTATTCCTTTTACTGTGGTTTAAATCCATTGAGTTCATATTAGTAAACCCCACTAAAACAACAAAAAAGCAAAAAAAAAAAAGTTAATGCCTGAGGTTGGTAGATTTTAGTAGGCTTGCCCACTTTATACTTATTTGTATATGTAATACTTATTTGTATATGTAATGAGCCATTTACCTTACTCTGACATACAGTAAGGCAGTTAGATATTCGTGCAATTGAATTAAAATAATCCAAGTACAACTTTTGGATGATTGCTTTATAAAAATCACAAATAAATGTATTCCATGAAAATGCATATACAAACCTAGAAAGCGAAAAATCTTAGTGTCATTATAATCTCTTTCTTTTATTCATAATCTTCCTTTCAAATCACTAGTAATAGCAAATCCTTTGTGCCACATTTTCAAACATATCTGGAATTCTTTCACTTTCTAGCACTTTCACTGCTATCACCCCAGGTCAGCCCGTCTTCATTTCTCATCCAAATTATCCCAATAGCCAACTAATAGTTCTACTTATTACTTTGTCTTGCCCCCTATGGTTTTCCTTCACCTAGTATCTGCATAGATATTTCTCAATGCACAGTATGATAAGATTCTAAATGAAACACTCCCAATGGCTATGATTTTATTTTTCTTTAGATTTATTTAAGAGAGAGAGAGAGGATAAGGGGCAGAGGGAAAGAAAGAGAGAATTTCAAGCAGACTCTGCACTGAGCATAGAGACCCCAGTGTGGGGCTTTTAATCCCATGACCCCAAGATCACAACCTGAGCCAAAACCAAGAGGCTGATGCTTAACCAACTATGCCACCCAGAAACTCTGGCTATAATTTTATTCTTAGTCAAATTTTTAAAAATACCAAATTAATTTCCAGACTCTAAATGATATTTTCCTTCCTCTTTGACCCCATTCACTATACCACTTTGCATTTTAGAACATGCAAAATGTGCTTCTTCCTTAAGGTCTATGTTAACATAACAACATCACCATAGGTACAGCAGTATAAAGCACTCATTGAACATCTCAGTCTCCATAGGTCAGAAGTTCAGGCATAACCTAATTGGGTGGTCTTTTGCAAGATCCACAAGGGTGTAATCAATATATCACTTGGGGTGGCAGTCTTATCTAAGGCTTGATTTGGGAGGATCTGAGCCCAAACTCAGATGTTGGTAGGAATTACTTTTTGAGGCCCATTGGCCCAAGGACCCATTTCTTGCTAGCTGTAGCCAGAGGCTGCCCTCACCCTCATTTCATAGCTAATTGTTGTCAGGAGGTTGTCCTCAGTTTCTGGCCACATTGGCCTCTTAAAATGGCTACTTGTTTTATCTGCCAGCTAGAGACACAGTCTTCTAGCAAGAGAGATATTGCAATCTTTTGCAATGTATTTGGAGAAGTGACATCTAATCACCATTGCATTATTCCATCGATTAAAAGCAAGTCACTGTTTCTGCCCACATTCAAAATTATGCAGGCATAGATATCAAGAGCTTTGAATCCTGGGACCCTCCTTAGAGTGTGTCTGCCACAGGGTCTTTGTATCTGTCATTATGACAGCTTCTCTGAAATATTTTTCTTTGAATATTAACTGGCTCCTTCCTCTCATTTTGCTGAAATCTGCACTCACATGCCACTCTATTATAAAAGCATTAATGTCTCCACTTCTATGAAGGGTATTTGCAGACAGGTTTTATTACCTTACCTTGCTTTTGCCTTTTTATTCATAGCAATTATCACCACAAGAGATAGTATATATTTTGTTTCACTCTTCTAGATGAAAACTTCTTTATTTTCTGTCTCATTCTCAGATATACTTCCATCTTTTCAAAAAGTACTAAGTCCGGGGCGCCTGGGTGGCTCAGTGGTTTAAGCCGCTGCCTTCGGTTCAAGTCATGATCTCAGGGTCCTGGGATCGAGTCCCGCATTGGGCTCTCTGCTCAGTAGGGAGCCTGCTTCCCTCTCACTCTCTCTGCCTGCCTCTCTGCCTACTTGTGATCTCTCTCTGTCAAATAAATAAATAAAATCTTAAAAAAATTTTAAAAAAAATCAAAAAGTACTAAGTCCAAAGAAGGAAGATATGCAAAAATCAGGATTTTTAAAATACATAATGTGTATTTATTCCCTGATATGTAATATATAAAATGTCTTATCATATATCTGCACTTTCCAATATGATATCATCTAGACATCTGTGGCTATTTATTTTAAATTAGTTAAAATTAAATACATTTTAAGTATCAGTTTATCAGCCATCTAGCCATATTTCATGTGGTCAATAGCCATATATGGCCAGTGGCTACTATAATATCACAGATACCAAATGACTCTATTGTTGCACAAAGCTCTATTGGTCAACCTTACTTTATATAGTTACCAGGTGTTTTTTTTTTATTTTTATTTTTTATTTCTTTTCAGCGTAACAGTATTCATTGTTTTTTCACCACACCCAGTGCTCCATGCAATCCGTGCCCTCCCTAATACCCACCACCTGGTTCCCCCAACCTCTCACCTCCCACCCCTTCAAAACCCTCAGGTTGTTTTTCAGAGTCCATAGTCTCTCATGGTTCACCTCCCCTTCCAATTTCCCTCAACTCCCTTCTCCTCTCCATCTAACCTTGTCCTCCATATTATTTGTTATGCTCCACAAATAAGTGAAACCATATGATACTTGACTCTCTCTGCTTGACTTATTTCACTCAGCATAATCTCAGGTTTTATTTTTTTCCCCTCCTTGTCAAGTTTTGAACTTCCATAGAGAATAAACCATGTCTAAATTATCCTATCTTCGATGATGAGTCCAATATAAAGGAGCCTTGTTCATTTTACAGAAAATTTGGTTGAATAAATAGATACTTATTTTTTTTTAAGTAGGATCTATGCTCAGCATGGAGTCCAATGTGGGGTTTGAACTCATGACCCTGAGATCAAGAGATGGATGCTTAACCAACTGAAAAATCCAGGCACCTTGAATAAATAGATTTCTAAATGAATACAACTACACTTCCAAGTTAATAAGAGAATTCCAAATAATGCAATGAATTAATCAACAGACATAACTGTTGTCTTGATTTCTGTTAATTCCTTACATGAGTTCACAAAAGTGAGTTTTATCATTAAAAAAAAGGGGCAAGTGATCATAATTTTGTGTCAGAAAGTCACTGATGAAAAATATTACTATGAGGATAGCACAGGGTAATGCATAGTATTAATTTCCCAAACACTATATATTAATGATCTCTTTTAAGACACCACAGTGATATACCAAATCATGCCTGCAGCCTTGCAGATCTCAGTAGCACTAGGCTTGTTTCATCTTGCTCTATGGTCCTTGAAGCTCATCACAAAATCAGTAGGATTTTTCTGTTTAAAGATAGATCAAGACAGAAAATATTCCCTTCATTTTTGAGAAGAATAAAATTCTTCTGGTAAAAAACCTGTCAGTTTTTAAAAATACAAACTATTATTTTAGGAAAGTATACTGAACACTGAAAGAACAGATCATAATAGATAAGATAAAAAATATGACTGAAAGAATGTTTGACAATACATCTATATCAGATGGACATATATGGGTGTACATCAGTGGCACTAAAGTTATCTGTTAAATCTTATAATATTTGTAATTGCAAAATATTTACCATTCTAATTTTTAGTATTTTTATTGTTTTAATTACTAATTATATATCTATGCATTAATTATGATTTATTAGAAATTAAGTTTAATTCCTCTATTCATGCATTGAATAAAAGATGTCTGATTTTTAAAAAAGATGTCTGATAGCATGTTTCTGATATCCTAGGTCCCAAACAATAAGAATCTTTATTTGTAGTAAGTCCTCTCCAGGCCCATTTACAAACAGATTAGACAACAGCATATGAAGACATAAATTAAGCTTAAAACCAGAAGGATTTATAGCAACAAATATTGTACAGGCATACCTTGGAAAGAAATATTATGGGTTGGTTCCAAACCACAGCAAGACAAATGTTTTTGTCAAGACAAAGTGAGACAAATATTTTTTTGGCTTCCTAACATATATAAAAATTGTGCTTACATTATATTATAATCATTAAGTATGCAGGAGCACATATCTTTAAAAAAAAAACAATGTGCATACCTTACTTAAAAAAATACTTTATAGCTAAAAAATGCCAACCATCATTTGAGCTTTCAGTGAGTTATACTACGTTTTGTTAGTAGAGAGTCTTCCATCAATGTTGATGGTTGCTGACAAATCAGGGTAGTGGTTGATGAGGACCGGGGTGGCTGTGGCAAATTCTTAATATAAGACAGCAATAAATTTTGCCATACTGATTGACTCTGCCTTTCACAAATGATTTCTCTGTAGCATGTGCTGTTGTTTGATACCATTTATCCATGATAGAACTTCTTTTCAAATTGGAGTTGATCTTCTCAAAACCTCCCACTACTTTATCAACTAAGTTTATGTCATATTCTATATCCTTTGTTGACATTTCAATAATCTTCACAATATCTTCACCAGGAGCAGATTCCATCTCAAGAAACCACTTCCTTTGCTCTTTCATAAGAAGCAGCTTCTTATCCATTAAAATTGTATTAAGAGATTACAGCAAATGTAGTCACATCTTCAGGTTCCACTTCTATTTCTAGTTATCTTGCTATTTCTACCACAATTGCAATTACTTCCTCCCCTGAAGTCTTGAACCCCTCAAAGCCCCTCAAAGTCATCCATGAGTGTTGGAATGAATTTCTTCCAAACTCCTGTGGGTGATGATATTTTGAATGTTCTTATTGGTATCTGTAATGGTGAATCCTTTCCAGAGTTTTCAACTTATTTTGCCATCAGAGGAATCACTATCTATGGCAACTATAGCCTTATAAAATGTTTTTCTTACATAATAAGGTTTGAAAGCCAAAATTACTTCTTGATCCATGAGGTACAGAATGGATATTGTGTTAGCAGTTGTGAAAACATTAGTCTTGTTGGACATTTTCATCAGAGCTCTTAGGTGATCAGGTGCATTGCCAGTGAGCAGTAATATTTTGAAAGGAATCTCTTTCTGCAGTAGGATCTCAACATTGCTCTTAAAACAGCCAGTAAAGCCATGGTATAAGCAGACATGCTGTCACCCAGGATTTGTTGTTTCATTTGTTGAGCAGAGAGAAAGCAGATTTAACATAATTCTTAAGGACCTTTGCAGTTTTCAGAATGGTCAATGAGCATTGACTTCAACTTAAAGTCATCAGCTACAATAACCCCTAACAAGAGAGTCAGCCAATCCTTTGAAACCAGGCATTGGCTTCTCCTCTCTAGCTATCAAAGTCCCGCATGGTATCTTCTTCCAAAAGGTTTATTTTGGGGGCATCTGGGTAGTTCAATCCATTAAGTGTCCAACTCTTGATTTCAGCTCAGGTCTCGATCTCAAGGTCATGGGATTGAGCCCTGCTTTTGGCTCTGTGTTCAGCAGGGGGAGCCTGCTTCTCTCCTTCTGCCTCTGCCCCTCCCATCCCTTGTGCGTGTACACATGTTCTCTCTCTCTAAAATAAAGAAATAAATCTTTAAAAAATATTATTTTGTGTCCAATGAAAATCTGTTTACTGTAACCACCTTCATTAATAATCTTAGCTAGATGTTCTAGGTAACATGCTGCAGCTTCTACAGCAACTTCATCTTGTACTTTTATGGTATAAAGATTGCTTCTTTCCTTAAACCTTATGAACCACCCTCTGCTAGCTTCTAACTTTTCTTCAGTTCAGCTTCCTCACTTTTTTCAGCCTTCATAGAATTGAAGAGAGTTAGGTCCTTGCTCTGGAGTAGGTTATAGTTTAAGGGAAAGTTGTAGTTGACTTGATCTTCTATCCAAACCTCTAAAGCTTTCTCCATATCAGCGATAAGGCTGTTTTCCTTTCATATTATTTATGCATTCAGGGGAGTAACATTTTTAGTTTCCTTCAATATTCCTTTGATAGTCACAACTTGGGCAACTGTTTGGTATAAGAGGTCTAGATTTGGCACTATCTTGGCTTTTGACATGCCTGACTCACTAAACTTAATCATTTCTAGCTTTTGACTTTAAGTGTAAGTTATGTGACTCACCCTTTCACTTGAACACTTAGAGGCCATTGTAGGGATAATAATTGGCTCAATTTCAATACTGTTGTTTCTTAGGGAATAGGAAGACCTGTGGAGAGAGAGAAAGACTGGGGAAGAGCCAATTGGTGGAACAGTCAGAACAGTCAGAATGAATGACATTCATTGATTAAGCATACCATCTTATGTGGGTGTGGTTTGTAGGGCCTCAAAATAATTACAACAGTAACATCAAAGATAACTCATCACAGATCATCATAATAAATATAATAATAATGGAGAAATTTGATATATTGCAAGAATTACCAGGATGTGACACAGAGATACAAAGTGAGCAAATGTTGAAAAATAGCACTGAAAGAATTGCACATTGAGAGGTGCAAGGTTGCCACATTGTTTATAAAGAAACCTGAAATATCTGTGAAACACAATAAAGCAAAGTACAATAAAATGAGGTATGCCTGTATATATGATAACTGTGGGCTGAGGACAAAATAAAACACGTTTCAGCATCTTTTGAAATCTACCATCTAAGAAGATTCTATCCCTTTCTTAGGAGATATGGAAACATGACATTTATATATATATATATACATCTATGTATTTATTTAATCCCTACTATGTTTCTTTAAGTAAGGGCTCTGCAGTAATGTGAAGAATACCTAAGGATGGAGACTAAAATTTAACTTTTTTTTTTTAATGAAAGACTTATGTTGAGATTTTTTATAGACTTTGAGGATTAAGTTGAATTTTCATACAATATTTGTGTCATCTAGTGGGATAACATTTCTTCAGTCAGCTATCCGTCACAGTCAGATTTACTAAAAAAACACACATACACAAATAAAGAATTCCTGAATTATAGCTAACTACCCACATGGATTTTTTTTTACACTGCCCAATAATAAAAAATGTCTCCGATTATATCCCTTAGGCTCATAAATCAATGGTTTCTTTTCTTAGCAGATGGAAATACTTTTTTCAAAATATGTGATACTGAGTTCTTTTATTTTCCATGAAAGTTTTTAGTAACACTTTATTAGAAGAAAAATAAGAATTATTTAATTATTTATAAGAAATATCATCAGAGGGAATACTTGTAAAAATAACTTCAAGTTCAATAGAGCCCTACAGAAAATTCCCCCCCCCCTTTATTTTTTAACCTCAGAGAATGCTATGTTCCTCTGTGTTAGAAAAACTGAATCAAGCATATTGGATGTCAAGTATCTCTGAGTCAGTTTCTCACTTTGCTTTGTATCTCTGCAGAGCTGATCTGAGCATACAGATCCTTTGAAATCAATGGGAGGCTGGCAGTTGGTCTAGTTCAGTGCCATCATGCATGACTAAAATTGGTCCTTTGTGTCATTTTTAATATGTTTTCTCCCCTTGTGAGCTAATAAAGTCAGGAAACACTTAGTCAGCAGTTGCACTGAATCTTCTTATTAAGTAATTCAGGTCTTTTCATTTGAATTCATATATAAATTTCATGTTTTCATTGACTTCCTTAATTATCTGATTTTAATATCTCTCCTACACACATAACCCTATTTTTTCCTTTATAACATTTAGCATTACTTGATTTTATATTACAATATATTTATTTATATTTTGGGAATTTGTTTTCTTTTGTTTTCTTATGGTTACAACCCCTGTATTTAGAACATTTACTATAATGCAAGTACTTAGTATATAGAAGTCTCTAATTTATTTTTATTTTTTCTGAAGTCTCTAATTTATTTAAATGTACCTAATATCTACAAGAAGTCAGATATTTTGATAAAGTTGTTCAATATTACATTTGAAGTATAACAGTTATACTTGGCTTTCTTTTCCACAATTTCAATTACCTGCAGTAAACCATGGTTCAGAAGCAGATGATTCTTCTCCTGATGTATCAGAAAGTCAGTAATGGCCCAATGCTATGTCACAATGCCTATGACATTCCCCTCACTTTCTCATCATACAGGCATTTCATCATCTCACATCACCACAAGAAGAAGGTTGAGTACAGTAAAATATGTTAAGACCACATTTATGTAACTTGTATTATAGCACATATTTATAATTATCCTATTTTATTATTATTACAAATCCCTAGCTGCCTAATTCACAAATTAAACTTTTTCATAAGTATACATGTACAGGGGAAAAAAAAAAAAACAGAGTATATATAGGGTTTGGTGCTATCCATGGTTTTAGGCATCCACTAGAGGTTTTGGAACTTACCCCTCATGGATAAGTGGGGAGACTACTGTATTTACTGGTGATGACATAGCTGGAGACTTTCTCATTATTCTAAGAAGTCTCATCAAGTAATAAGAAATGGAAAGCCTTTCTAGGTTTTTTAGGCAACAACCGTTATTGATAAAGGAATTAGTGATCTTGACAACCAATTCCAACTTCTAATACTCCCCAGAAAGCATCTGGGACTCCCAAATAAAGAACCATTCATCTTTATTCATTTCTTCTTGTATACTTAATGAATGCAGACCACACACTCTTATTTATAATATATAGTTACTGAAAAATTGTGTTGATTTCCACCAGCAGATGAGGAGGCGGCGTGTGAAGAGATAAAGCAGTTTTCTGACTAACTCTTTGTTTATGACACCAAAGGAAAGAAAGAAGCAGATTTCATCTTGGGTACTACAAGGCACTGAGAATTCTCTACTACCCATTACACACAGAAAAGGAATCTCAGTAGAAAGATACTGATTATAAGAGTGATTACTATAAAGATAATTTTAAGGAAAAAAATGCCTATCATACAGATATAAAAGTAAACCTGTGTTAAAGATTTTACCTTATGGAAGAACCAGACAGATTTTGAAATTATTTCAAAGGATAATTGAAAGGATGCATACATTTATAGATCAGGAATACCGAAATAAATATGTAAATGAAAGCAAAACTAATTTTTTCCACATAGTGGGAAGAAAGACAATAGGATTTCTATTGAACATTAAAGAACTTGCATGTCTACAACCATACTCAACCTGTATTTTACAATATAAAAGATATACACTGTAGCTTCTACTCCTAAATGCTACATGGGTAGATAATCTTGTAATCTTTCCTTCACATGGAAATATGCCATAAATTCTCCAGTTCCCAAGTATATATTACTGACAACTTCAGTCTATATATCACATTCACTGACTCTACCTGGCATTTACTTGCATGATAAACTTTGTACCACACTTCTTATAAGTGTTAATATGATATGATAGTCACTATATCATTTTTGTAACATTGGTATCATTCAAATTAATTTTTTTAGTTATTAAAAATATTCTTGAAGATCTATGATACATAATTCATATTTCCAGTCTCCTAGGCTAAAATAAGATAATTACCAAGTGAGAGATACTATCATTTGCTTCACTTTGTTTGCAATTGATGGAGTATTAATTTAATAACCCCAAATAATCACATGGAGAAGATATTATGGCCCTTTTTCATATTTCAAAACTAAGGAAATGAGCTCGCAGTAGTGATAACCACATTGTTGAATATTAAAGTTCTCAGGAAGTATTCCTCTAGAATGTCTAATTAACAGAAAACAATCATATCCAAAGATTTTTAGGCATCTGTATGAGTCATGGATTAATTTTTCATACTTCCCTATTGAAAAAGGGAACTGAAGAAAGGGGCAAACAATTGCCTTAAACTGGTGGTCAAAACAGAAAACTTCTTAAATATTAGCATTTATAATAAGGTTTTAGAAACCTGGTTAACTTAGAGTGCTGATTGCTTTTCAACTAAATAATCAGTCTTCACTTAGGGGTTCCAGTAAGTTATTGTGATGGAACTGACTGTTTTTGTTTCTGCTTTGCCATGCTAAGATGATATAATGGTGTATATTTCAGTAAGACTATTTTATGTTTAAAGAAAAAAAAGACTGTAGAGGAGAATACATATGATTAGTAGTCCTTTAATGCATTTATTCTATTTTGATTCCATCCATAAGGCATTTGAATGTCAACTCATGGCTATTTTTAAGAAGTAGAATATGCCTCAAAAAGTATGTGGAAGTTTTTATTTTTATTAAATAGGCATTAGGTTTTCAAATTAAATTCTGACCTTAATATCTCTTAATTTCTACACCTGTCTGTACCAGGATAAGCTTACCTGGTAGGTATTGGATGTATATTCTGTTTTATTTTAGAACACATTTATTACCTGTCATGAAGAAAAAGAAATCTTGGGGCGCCTGGGTGGCTCAGTGGGCTAAAGCCTCTGCCTTCGGCTCAGGTCATGATCCCAGGGTCCTGGGATCAAGCCCCGCATCGGGCTCTGCTCAGCGGGGAGCCTGCTTTCTCCTCTCTCTCTGCCTGTCTCTCTGCCTACTTGTGATCTCTGTCAAATAAATAAATAAAAATCTAAAAAAAAAAAAAATCTCTAATGAGTACCAGTAATGACAACTACAAAACTACCATGTTTTCTTTATCTTGCTCTAGACCAGCAGTATAAAATAGGATTATTAATAATGATGTAATGTTCATAATTTGTACTATCCTATATAGTCACCATTAGTCACATATGACTATGGAGCACATGACATGCGGCTTGTGCAACTGAATTCTTAGTTTTATTTAATTTTGAATGACTTAAACAATCATGTGTGCCTAGTGGTGAACATACTGGAGCAATTCTAGACTTTAAGTGGAGTTTAAAAAATATTTCCTGCAAACCAAGAGTTTGTTATGCAGTTTCAGGTCTGGTTCTCCCAGTAGAATTCCAGGAATAAGAATAAATGAGGAAGAATCCATGAATAAGTAAAAATCATGGGACCTCAATTACTCTGTTATAGAGAAAGTTTGGAATAAAGCTATTTATGGTGCTTTTTCATAACACTTAATTGATTTGTGTGATTTCTTCCTTTTCCCCAGAAATGGGGTCAATCTTTTCAGAAAAAAGTCCTTCTTTGGTAATGAAGTGCTAGAGATTAGATTCATCTACGTAAATCTGCTTTTTCTACTGGAAAAACAATCAGATCATATGCTAGCTGGAAGAAATGTCAACTACATATATAAAAGATATTTAATGTTTTTGCCTCTAAAGTTCAGAAATTAAAACACAAACAGTTTTGAACGATAGGGGTCCCTGGGTGGCTCAGTCGGTTAAATGTCTGACTTTTGATTTTGCCTCAGGTTATGATATCAGGGTTGTGAAATTGAGCTCTGTGTCAGGCTCCACACTGGGTGTGGGGACCGCTTAGATTCTCTCTCTCCCTCTCCCTCTGTCCCCCACCTCTACTCAGATTTTTTTTAAAGTCTGTTTAAAAACATAGAATTACATATGTGTGTGGTTTATATTATATAATTTGGTGAAACTGACAGTGTTTTGATTTTCCTATTCAATGAAAATATATAGTAAACATTAAGAATGAATAAAATCAATAAATATAATGGGAATAATGATGGAGAGGTAGGAGGAGATACTATATCTACTTTAGTTCCACTAATTCTATAAAACTATATGGATCTAGTGAATTAATAGGCTAATTGAAGCTTTAAATATAGTTTTTTTTTTTAAGATTTATTTATTTATTTGAGAGAAAGAGAGAGAAAGCATGAGCTGGAAGAGAGGAAAATGGAGAGGGAGAAGCAGACTCCCTGCTGGGCAGGGATCAGGATGTGAGGCTCAATTCCCAGGACCCTGGAAACGTGATCTGAGCCAAAAGCAGATGCTTAACCAACTGAGCCCACCCAGGTGCCCTTGCTTTAAAGATAGCTTTGTGACTCTCTCTCTTATATCAGTGATATCAAAAGGGATTGGTAGTGGAACAACTGGATGTGAAGAAAAATATTTTCTTTCATGTGGGATTAAGGAAAGTCCACCAGGCTCTAATCTGTCAATGGGATAACCAGTGCTGTTATAAAATTGTTCATTCACATGCTATAGGATGTTTTTCTAGAATAAATTTTCATCTACTGAAAAAAGCAGCAGTTGGCAACCATGGTTCCATTGATTCCCAAGTGAAAAATAGTGCCTCCATAAGAGCAAGTGCCACTCACTGCAATAATAATTATGTGAGGAAATTTGAAAAGGGAGGAAAAAATTTAGATAAACCCTGAAGAACTTTTTAAAATGTACAGGTAAGTTTAAATGAATTTCTGCCTTTAATCTGACTTCTACTAGGTTTTCACAATTAAGTCTTGTGCTGGTAATTTAACTAATGTCTACCAAACCCCATCCATGTCCCTCTTCTAAATTTTGTAGTGCTGGAGCTGAAAAATCTATCAGCTACATGTCTCAGATAACAGTGTGTGATAGATTCATATTCAGGTCTTCTGATTTAAGTCTCTGTTAGAAGATAAAAGATCAGGAAGGAAAGAGAAGTGTCTTAACTGTAACTCTAATAGCAGAAGTGGTAGCAGGAAGTTGATAGAGATGTTAGGAAAGAAACACTGAGAAATTCATGGATCATTACATGGATCATGTACATGGATCATGTACAATGGATCATTACATTGTACACCTGAAACTAATATAACACTATGTTATATTTGAATAAAAATAGAAGAAACACACAAAAAATAAAAATAAACAAGTAAAAATGTGTTATACCCAAATAATAATAATAATAATGATGATGATGATGATATAATAGAAGCAGGAACAAAAACACTTCTTCAGTGATTCCAGCACTATAAGGGTCAATGTCCCTAGTGAAGTGGTTAGTATAGACTAGTGAGCTCAGCTGAAAGGTATAAGCAACATCTGTTCAGATACTATTACTGCTCATTTATCTATTCCTCTAATATCTACCTCCATTTTTGTGCTTTTGGTCTTCAAAGACTTTTTAACCATTTCCTTTTATTAAACCCATCCTTGAATTATTTTGTTTTACTTTACCTAGCCCTACACAAATATCCACATAATTTATCAATTTACTTCTCAAGAAAATAGTCTCTTTCAATCTGCTCAAGATCCCATGAACATGTTCTATGTCTTTTGTCTTTCTTGACCTTGTTTCTTCCATTCTCCTATGTGAAACTTAATGTGTTTGCATAACAGGGACACAAAACTTAGACTCTCTTTAAGGATAAAAGGCTTTAAATATTGACCAAAAAAAGGTAAGAGAATGAAGGCCTTGAGAAGTTCAAAGAACAGTTTCCATTAGTGAAGAAAGAAAACCATTAAAAGATAAGACATTATAGTAAGTGTTTGGCTAATGAATTTTAGTGTTTTCAAAGCAGTATAGTTGTTGTGTTAAAAAGGTACAAAATGTGAGCACTGCTATAGAGTACAACTGAAAAACAACTATATTTAATGAAGCCTAGGAATTTCTCCCTTTAGATTTTAATTAGTATTCTAGATAGATTTTAAAATGGTCCTGGGTAACCACATACTTAGTGGTAGGGAATAAAGCTGAAATCCTTTTTAACTATGTCCTCAATGAATGTAGAGAATTGGTATTGCAAGTTAAAAGATGTCAAGGACAGCACATAATGAAACTGATGGAATGAGCCTGGATAAAATTCCAGAGGAGCAGAGTTTATTCTGCATGAATTGAGAAATAGTGGTCTGCAAATAATAACAAGCTAATTCTATCTCTGGACTCTTTATGAAGCAGAATATGGGAGAAAACATAGTTTCTCATTGACAAGTCTGCAGAAAAACATCAATGGGAGAGATGCAGGTTTTAATTATGCAAGGAAGGAGAGAAAATTTTCTATGAAGAGAATGAGGATGGAATTTTTGTTACAACATGGAAATTCTAGATGATGCATAGAGGAAGAGGATATAAGTGAGACCCTGATCTGGAAGGATATGATGAAAGAGATAAGTAAAAATACTGAGCAGAGAATAGAGAGATCTAAGGGGACTGTATTTTCTTCAATGGCTGATATCACCAACCCGATAATAATGCAATTTTTCTCCAAGAACAGAGTTAGGCTTAGGATCACAGGCTATCTATTCAGCATGAAGATAGAGATTTCCAAACATACCAGTGGCACTCCAGTGAGTATTTTTAGGAGAGTCAGAGTGATAAAAAACTGAGTCACAAAGTAGATTTGAGGATGGTACACTTTAGTTAAGAGTCATATCGGATTCATCCTCTTGGTGTCCAGGCAGTGATATCATGACCTCAAGTTTCCCTACACTCTCTACCTAGATTATGAATTTTTCATGTAATTGGTGCTCAATTAACATTTTATTTGATTCTCTTATTATATAACTCCTAGAAACTTTGGTGCATGTGACTGTGTGAAATTGAGCAGGGGAATAATATTGAGGGTGTATATGTCTATAAATAACCCAATTAAGAGATATTAATGTTTCACATATCAAAAGTATGGATGTAATATTTAATGAGCAAAAATAGCAAAAAATACGGTGATGCTTATAACCAAAAATAAATGTCAGCAGATTTGGTACCCCATCACCAAATAATAGGCTCTGATTCTACAAAAATGCTCAGTCACAGTCAAAGCATAGTTACAAAGATACTGATCTTGTGACAACATTCTTTTGAAATGACTTTATTTCAGTTCAAACAAATGGCTCAAGCAAATTTAAAAATGAGGCTGAAGCCACATAAAGGAATTTAGCTTAGTATTAGGGAACTACTTATTTTGACTGGCTGGGAGAAGTAGTTACTAATTTCTCTAATAGAAATATGAAACACTGTAAATGATGGAATGCACTGTGGGCTTTAGGAATTAAACAGTTCATAATTGACAATCAAGTTTCCAAACTATTTTCTTCTGATAATCACCAATATTAATGCCTCACTGAAATTTCATTTTATAAGAATTCAATAACTTTCAATAAAGCTACAATGAGTTTTATTAGGGACACCATACATTGTAAATGTTCTATAATCCATAATTTACAATAAAATTTCTATACGGACTATAATCTTTTGTACAGATTTACATATAAGACTACATAAAATCATCGTTTTTCAGGAAGGCTGATCTAATTTAGAAATAATTCTAATGTGTGATATTTAAGTGTAACATTATGTGACTACATTTAAAAAAAAGTATTCCACTTTCAGATATTCATTTCTATCCATGTTAGTCCCTTCAAAGAGCAGAACCATGTTACAATGAATGTGAAAAACTGGGTATGGGAATGAAGCAAAGAAATACAGTAACAAAAAAGGTAGTTATCAAATAACTAAATTGTTTGAAATATAGTTGTGTTGTCATCTTCTTCATTTACTTCCCATCTGCTTGTTATAGATATTGGTTGCGGCTTATAACAGTTTGAAACAGTTATATTTGATCTTAACAGCATTTTCACCCAGATGATAAAATAGCACTCACTGAATATCACTATGTGGACAGGTGATAGAAAAAGACAAGGCAGTGCTTCATAACATTATCTGTTAATCTAAAATAAAACAACCTGAACAAGCCAGTACAAGATAACAAAGAGAATATGCATGCACGAAGCCTGCGGACAGCATTCTATGTTGGGAATACACTTAGGAGCCACCAGGAGGAAATCTTAACTCTGCGAAGACTTGCTATGCACATTGTTGGCAAAACATTTACTAATTAAAAATCTAGCAGTAGATGGAAAATTTATCAAGTGCAAGTGAGAGCCTGAAGAAGGAATATAGAAAATTGGAATTGATGCATGGCCTCCTCAACACAGAATAAACATTGAATTGACCTTAATGTTATGAGCATCTGGTAATTTTCCAGAAACAAATCTAATCATTATAAACACAGCAAAATATCTTTGAAGTGGTGCTAAAGACAACATAATTTTGGTATATGTTTTTATAACTAATTCCACATTTCTTACATGACCAGAATTGTTTTATTCCATCTGCTGTCAGGCTCTATATCTGGGTTATTATTATACCCCTCACCTTAGAATTTAATATTTGCAAAATTAAGTAAATCCCAAGGACTCGATTTCACTTTTTTTCTGTGGGTAATTCTAAGTAGTCATTTAAAGCTTTCTTTTTGTGTTTGAAACTACCACTAGTAAAATACATTTTGAGGTAAAACAAAATGGGAAAAATGAAACTAAATATTTATCTTCCAAATGTTATAGTTTGTAACCAAATTCTGAAAAAGATTATTTCCATTATTCATCCTACCTATTCTTCCATCTCTCTACTCAAAAATAAATCTATTGAATGTCAGCTATGTGATGAGTATGTGGAATAAAGAGATATAACAAAGTTTTGTCTATGTGAAATTAACTATCTAGAAGCAAAAACAGATATAAAATAAAATAGAATAATTATATTATCATCCGGGGTACATTTATCATCTGTAAAGTATTTTACATATACTTTCTTATTTACTTTTCATGATAATTATATGAGCTAAGGATTATTATTTCTATTTTGCAGGAGAGAAAACTCATGTTTATAGACATTTAGTAGCCTGTCTTATGTTCAAAAGATAGACTGTGTTTGGGGATTTAAAATATTTGATGTATTACAAAGTATCTGCCCATAAATGCTTTAATATTACCTTAATGCCATGGTTGCCATATGAGATTGTGAACACTGTTTCTGATAAACAATTAAATCACATCGCATTGATATTAGTTTTCTAAAATGACTAACAAATTGCTACATATATGGTGGCTTAATCAACAGAGACTTATTCTTACAGTTCTGGACAAGAAAAGACCAAAATAAGTTTTGTGGCACCCTGTGGGGCCCTGGTCTCTTCAGAGGCTATAGGGGAGAATCATTTCTTGCCTCTTAAAGCTGTTATTCCTTTGTTGTGGATATATCACTCCACTCTCTACTTTATGATCACAAAACCTTCTCCTCTTTGGAATGTCAAATCTCCCTCTGCTTTCCCTCTATTTATAAAAAGGTATGAGATTGCATTTAGGGCCACTCAGATAATACAGAAATATCTCTGTATCTCAAGATCCTTAACATGTATAGCTTTTTTTTTTTTAATTTTCTTTTCTTTCTCCCTTCTGCCTTCCTTCCTTTCCTCTTTTCTTCCTCTCACCCTTCTTCCTTCCCTTTCTTACCTCTTTCCTTCCTCCTTCCCTCCCTCCTTTCCTTCCTCCCTCATATAGATTAACATTTACAAATTCCAGAGATTAGGATATGGGTATGTCTTAGGTGGCCATTACTAAGATTACCAAACTATTCTAGACCACATTAAACTTTACCTTGAATCCTGCAATAGGTGTTTCTTTAATTGGATTCCCAGTTTATCATTTCCTCTTTTCTAAATAATTTTTCTAAACCAGCAGATCACCTTCATTAGATCCATTTTTCTATTCTAAAATTTTTATAGTTCTAATATCCACTGATTCATATCTGGAAAATTTTCCCTTCTAGATCTTACTTTCCCCCATCTAACTAACTTCCTTTTATATCAATGCACATTCTTGATTCTGGTCAGACCAACATCATCACTCTCTAGTTAGGATATAACGCTCATTCCTTATGTTATTTCTTTGCTTATGCAGATTATCCTCACTTGAAAACTCCTTTTTTTTTTCCTGATTTAACCATCTAAATTACTATTTCAGAAAAATTAATGGAAAGGCCAACATTTCCAAAGGGAGAAAAAAAATAATAACAGGCAAAGAATGTGAAGAGAAAAATCATAAAATGATTAATATGTAAAACTGCTCCATATCAAGCATAACAGAAAAGGAAATTTAAAAATATAAAATGAGTATTCCTATACTCATTTCATTATACCTAAGTATTCACAGGTAGACTAAAACAGTCATTCTCATACATTGGCTTTCATATTCTCCATTTCATTTAGTAATTACATTCCTATTATAATTCCTTATTTGCTTGAACTCAACCAGTCTAATTAATATCCCAATTTTAGCTTCTTGGTGCTTTTCCATGTTTTAAAATTCCTAAATCTAATGTGATATAATGAGTCAATACTAAAAATTCCCCCAGTTATGAAAGTCATCTGTATTGTATTAGAATAGGAAAGTGGACTGTCAAAGAGTAAAATTTTCATTTAGTTTTAAAGGCCATTGGATGTCCAACAAAATGTGAAATTATTTCAGTACGGAAACCAAATTATATACTACTTATTTATTCTACACAGTATTTAAATGATGTTGGAAGCCTACATAATGTTAAATAATGCTTATAAACTAAGCTAAATGTATAGCTTCTTTCCTTCCACAGCAAAGTGTAGTTAAAATGGAAGATTATCTATCACAGATGTAAACACAACTGAGGGGTTTGGGGGGGTGAGGTGAGCCTGGTGGTGGGTATTGTGGAGGACACATATTGCATGGAGCACTGGGTATTGTGCATAAACAATGAATTTTAGAACACTGAAAAAAAATAAGATAAAAAATGTAAACAAAGGCATTTTCATATGAGATAGTCACATATTGCAATGGCAGAAAATGTACAGTTGTACACAATATATTTTTCCCCAATCACTACTAACACAGAATAAAGCCAAATGTGTAGAAGAGAACTAGAAAATGTGAAATGAATATATATTTCAGTATCTAAAGAAAGGGCCCTAACTAGGATTAAAGAGGCTAGGGGAAAGTCTTTGGTTTGTGTCATACTTTGTGCTGCTCCTCCAAATCAAAGGAAATTGTTTTATGGCAAATTCTCATGTTTCCATTGCTTCATTGTCTCCTATGAACAGAGGTGTCAGAGATGTATAACTAGTTTTGTCTTTTTCAGGTAGTTCATCCAAAAAGTATTTTTCTGTTATTCTCTTAAAACAATAAAATTGATTTTCATAAAATAGAGTATAAAAATGCACATTTAAGTGTTATATAGAAATATTTCTGGATTTCTGAGAGAACTACTTGTGTCAGTTCTACTAAATGAAATATAAGTAGTCAAAGCCAGGTCTTTTATGACATGAAATAGATACCTGAAATATTTCTAGCTTATGTTCTTCAGTTGTAGTTACCTGCTCTTTAAAAGTCAATTCAACATTTCAAAAATAATGATGATGATAATAATAATAATAATAATAATAATAAAACAGACTTATTTTTATATACTACCTAAAATGTTCACTGAAGCTGTTTATGATTTCCTCTCACTAATTTCTGAGTATATTATTAACTGGCATTATTCTTCTTTTAAGGCAGATACATTTTAGGATTTAATAATGTCACTAAGAATAGCTAAACGTTTTTAATGCTATTAAAATTATTATGATATTTTTGAAAATTCTTCCTCCCTGTGCAACACTGGTTACCTCCTCACATGAAATCCCATCATCATGTCAAGAGACTGAAAGACATGAGCATAGCACTTTCTAAGTTACATTTTTATTTAAAAGGTTTCTTAACAGTCTTATCTTTAACTTAACACGTATAATTCTTTTTTGGTCTCTGGAAGACTCCCTTCATCTTTGGCTTTTGTATTAACCCTTTGTCTTCAACTGTCTCATACTTGACTATATACTCTTTTTTCAGTCACCTTTCCTCTGTGCTACAGTCTGAATGTTTGTGTCCTCCCCCCCAGAGTCATGTGTGGAAACCAAAGGCCCAAAGTCATGGTTAGGAGGCTTTTGGGAGATCATTATCTTATGAGGGTGGAGCCCTCATGAATTGGATTAGAGCTCTTATAAAAGATGCCCCAGGCAGTTCCCTTAACTCTTCCACCCTGTAAGGATGCACTGAGAAATCAGCACTGCCCAAACTGAAGAGGACTCCTCAACAGAACCTGACCATATATTCTGGCGTTCTGATCTTGAGCGTCCAGCCTCTAAAACTGTGAGCAATACATTTCTGGTATATGTAAGCCAACTAGTTTATGGTATTTTGTTATAGAAGCCTAAACAGACTAAGACACCTCTCTTTATTCAATACTATTCTTTTCAGAGCTCCGTTCTTTGCTTTATTCTCTTCTTGTTCTATAGTCACTACATGGCAGTTACCCATATGCCTATGAATCATGCCGTTACTCTGGCTCAGCAGTTCCTAACCAAGGATGATTTTGCCCCTCCCTACAGGAAACATTTGGCAATGTCCGCAGAATTTTTTTTTTTTTTTTCAAATAGAAGGTGGTGCTACTGGGATCTAGTGGGTCAAGGCCAGTGATGCTGCTAAACATCCTATAATATATAGGACATTCCCCTCACTACAAAGATGTTTCTGTCCACAAAGCTCAGCGCAACATAGTTGACATAGTTTGAGCTATTACAAACTTCTATCTCAAATGCTATGAGCATGAGGCAAGTACGTTACACCTGCCTGGAGGTCCTAAAGACCACTAAGCTTCAATGTGCCCATCACTGAATTCATGGTGAGAAACCACAAGTCTTTCAAAAATTTAAGCACCAAATTCATGAGTATCATACCAACTATCTTGTTTCATGCCCTAATTCCAGAAACAAAAACAAGTAATAAGCATCTGAATTATAACTTCCTACGTGTTTCCAATATTCCATACAACTGTCTTTCCCTAAGTTACCTCCTTATGTAAAGGAATATTACCTCTTTCTAGAGGTAGTCTCAAAATCTGCATTTGTAGTGTCCCAATCCCTTGTTCCACCATTTCCAATCCATGATTAAAGATGCTAGTTTTTGCATGTAATATTGTCACATCATTTTTCTTTTCAAGGTAAATGTTATGATTTTGGGGCTTATTGTATAGGTCCATGTATAATGTCATAGTTGCTTACCTGCCAGCTTCAATTCCTGTCACTTTGTTGAACACATTCTTACTCCAGCAATACTGAGCTACTTGTGAATATACAGTATTTTTCAAACATTCCTATATTGAAAAATATTCCTATATTGAAAAATAGTCTTTTCTCTGCCTTCTCTTGTCCCTTCAGCAAAAGCATATGTATTCTTTAAAATTCGGGCAAAATACTGCCTGCTCATTGATTTCACACTGAATCAGTCAATTTGGATTTTTCTGTTTTCCCCCGCTCTTAATACATATCTCTATTTCAGTAATTATCATATTACTTGCACATTACTGAATAATCTCTGCTTTCATTCATCTTATATCTGACTTTGAGCACATGTCAGAAAAAAATTTTTCAATCATTCCCAAATTTTTTATCTCTAAGGACACCGGAAAAGATTTTATTGAACCCGTATTCTGAAAAATATAACTAAAACAAACTGATGTCCCAGATCGCTTGTGAATTGCCAATCCCTGGACCAATTAACTTAAGTCACAGAATGAGTAGCATATGCAAAGCCATCAACTTCTTGGAAAATATATGATGAAAAGAACAAACTAAATGGGAAGAAAGTGTATTCTTGGAGAAAAAAATTTCCTAAATATTTACTTCAGTGGTCTCTTTGCAGGCAGAGGATATTTTATGTTTCAAAACTGAAATTCTCTAAATTCTCCCATTAAACTGGTGATCTATTACTAGAAAAAAAATTACAAAGAAAACATCTGTTCTGTCTTCATTTATTTCCCTAATTATCATGCCCTTAAAACTACCCACTCTACTAAATTACAGAAATATTTAAGTTTGGTTTGACACCAGATCCATTTCACCCAACATATGTTAGAGCCCCCCTTCAGGGACAGTAGAGTGAAATGGAAAGGGTGTTTGAGGAGCCTTCAGTGTGGCATATATGAGACTGAGAACTTTCCTGTTGTGGTTCTGCTTACTGAATAACTGATCTGCAATAGATTAACCTAGTACATTGGCTGGCAGAACCCATCTTCTTAATATTCTTAATCAGTATCCTGCTCTTATCCAATCTCAAATAGCCATGCGATCTACCACATTTGGTATGGAAATGTAGGACTCTTCCACTAGTGCAGTCCTCTCCAGACATTTAAACAGAATATTGCCCAGAAGCCTCCTATGTATTTACTTGCTTATTTTAGTCTAATCCATGTCTACTCCGTTATTCAGCTCTTTGAGGAAAGGAGCAAAGGATCATTCAATGACACATGCTAACACTCCAAAAATAATTAGGTATTAGTTCTATTATATTAATTAAGGATAATTCAGGTGAAGAGTTGATAAAGAAAATGTTAGGGAATATAGAATTATCATTATTAACAATGTAGGGGCCAAAAGAATAATACCTCCATGACTTTTTTCTGAAAATTATATGTGTATATGTTATGAAACTAGTATGTCTAAGAAATGGTAATATAACAAAAATAAGAGTATGGTATAATTATCTATGAATAATTCTTTTGATGATTTGAACTAATTAACAGTTAATGTTGCTATAAATAAATTATATAGGTTCATCAAAATTATAATTACTATAATTTTTATGGGTTCATCAAAATATCTATTCTACAACCTCTATTTTGTCAGCCTAGTTAAGGTAGGGGGAACTAAAAAGCCACATTGCATATATTTTGAAAGTTAAAAAAGAAAAAAGTCATGAATGAAGAAAAGTAACTTTGATATCCTGTGTAACATTTACGATTTTTTTTTTTTGTTTCTTTTTTTGCACTGCCCAGAAGATATGTTTGGCATATCTTGAAGAAGCAGAAACATCACTGTGAATATCCATCAGGTAAAGCAATTTTTTATCCTATTAGGAGGTCTATGAAAGACATGAAAAGACAAGAAAAATAATTTTAGGTTGAAGAGAAAATGTACATGGTGTTACCATCTGCTTTGAAAGAATGCCACGTAGATAAGAGTGAAAACCCATCTGATGGTGCTACCCTGTAAGAAACTGGAATAATGAAATTTTATTTCTTAAAGACAAAACTCAGAGATGCTTAAGAAAATTGGAAAATGCCAAGCAGACTGGCAGTGAACAAGACAGACATACTGTCTATGTTAAAAACAGAGTCTTACAGTGATAGACAGAGCTCTTCAACTACATTTGCTTAAAATATGATGCATGGGATCCATAAATTACCCTATATTATTCATTATAAAGAGTATAGTTATATATTTGGAATCAATAACTATTTTAACTAATGTTCTTTCTAGTTGAAGAAAAATGAGATTTCTGCTTTGGGTAAATAATACTTCACTGAAGGTAGTTTCTATCATATTATAGAGTCTGACTCCGTTTTGGATGTTTGACTGTTTGACAGACTTCAAGCCCTACCACCCCTCCTTCTCCTTCTTTCCCACAGCTAGGACTAATGAGAGACCTGGTATTTTCTCCTATGGCACCAATGGGAAGTTAAAAATATGCAAGCCCCTGCCCAGCTGGGAACTCTCCTCAGCTCTACCCACCAATTACAATAAAAGCCAAAGCAGTTGTCCTTCCCTGCTCTCTCAGATCAGTTCAGACCAGTTTAAGAGTCTGCCCTGCTCTCCCAAGGAAACCTCATATATGAGTAATAAGTCTCTTCATACCTTCCTGATGCATGGGTAGGATCATCAGCTCTAAAATTTGAACCTAATTCTGCGTGATGATGCCTCATCCCACCATTGCAGGGTGATTATAACACACTTCATGAATATATAAGATTATAATACACTTCATGAATAGTAACACACTACATGAATATATCTATAAGATAATTCATATGAAAGACATATGATAGAAGTTTCAGATTATAGAAAACATCCTAATACAATCTAGCTCACAAATGTTAACTAAATAAAACATTTTAGCTTAGTCTTAGATATAAAATTAGGTTACTAACTACCTAGATTAAAATAGTTAAAAGTATCATTCTCCAATTACAATTTTATTTTCAATATTTGTATATAGGTACTAAAACAGGAATTCACTTTAATGTTTAAATGAGATCCTTAACAAGGAGAGTCTGCAGTCACAATGATTTGTAGAATATAAATAATGAATGTGTCCTGAAGACACAAAATCTGCATATTAATAAGTGCATTTACAGAAGAGAAAAATACAATCGTTAATTTTGTGCCTTGATTATTCTATTCAATCTTAACCTTGACAAATATTTACAGAATACAGGGTTAATAAGTTGTGGTATAAAAGAAAAAAAACAGTATTTTTGTTCTTCACAGAGTTAATTCATATGTTTCTATCTGTATATCTAGATGTAGATGTGTAGTTGAATGGGATAGGAATTTATATATTGAATTAATATTTATTCATTACTACCTCTAAATTCATGTTGATTCCAACCACTGGAGTTTAAATTCATTATGCTTACACAGACATATATAGACACACACACACACACACACACGACACTGGTACATACACATGTATATATATGTATATATATTGATTATATATGATATATATACAAAATACAAGATAGAATTATATATACCTATATTTATATAGCAAAATTAAATTTGAAATGGTCAGGGATACACACTTAATATATATACACAAACTTTAATAGTATATACAATATAATGCATTCATTGATCATTCTTACTTCCAACTACAGATATTTCTAATAAAAATAAATAAATATTTAAAAGGATCAGTAATACCCAAAAATGCCTTCCAAAATATATGAACTCTTAACACAGTCTATCCCTGTTAGTGAAAAATCTAAAAATATGAAATCCGAGTCTTCATAGCGGCAGCAATGAATCAAACCTATTACAGAGACTTCAAGCCACTCCAGCTGCATATGAAGGAGGTGTGAAAAAATGAAAGTTCAATAATCTAAAAAAACATAGTGCCTTTCCGCACTTTGTGGGATGGTGGTGATTGTGGAGCACACAGAGTAGTATTCACTCAGTGGGTGATTTTTGCAATAGCAGTCTGATCTTAGACTAAATCCTAATCCAAAATTAAAACTCAAAATGTGTTTCATTGCATCGGAGCCAACATTTTTCTGACACGTATTCTCTAACTAAGCTCCCCTAAATCTCTGATTGTCTTAAGATTTTACCTTATTTCAATGTATATCTTTAGAACATCTATTTTGCAAAAAAAAAGATACCATTTTAAAACACATATGTTTGGATGATTGCTTCTCATTCTCATTACCTCATTTGGGAAATTGTAGATACTCTCTTACATATGGCAGAATAATAAAATAGAGTTGAAGATATATCCAGAATTTCTATTTTTCTTTTTGTGATAACCCGGAAGATACTCAGATACTCAATTAACAGAGTATAACTACACATATTTTCACTTTTTCTACATGAATTATTCTACATGAATTATTAAAGTAGCTGAATTTTCTTTTGGTGGGAATACAAATATTAATTGCTGTTTTTCATTTGTTTATATGGTTCTGTCATTTAAAGAAAATAATAAGGTAATAACACTGATACTTTTTAAAATAAACTCATTAATAAAATCATAGTTTTAAAAACACCAAATAAGCTATTAGTAATTGCTAATCTGTGAGTACATGGGGAAATTAACAGTGTGAGCTAAGTCCTTTGAATTTAAGCTAAATCTAATAGAGCTTTGCTTCAAGAAGACATGAGATACACAGGCTTATGAGAAACATTTTCTTATTGAGCAATACTTAACACAAGGATGAAATCATGTGGGAAAATATTGGGTCGCAAATATATGTGACAACTTAGATGATAATAAATGTCAGATAAAGTTTCAGTGTAAAACCACCATTTGTCATATAACAGTCATATTTATTGAAGCAGTATTCACAATACCCAAGATTTGGAAACAACTTAAGTGTCCACCAAGAGATGAATGGAAAAGATGATACACACACACACACACACACACACGTGTATATATATGTTTATATGTGTTTGTGTGTATATATGATATTTGTACATATGTGTATACATATGTATATATGCTATTTGTGTATATATACGTTTATATATGTGTATGCCTATATACACACACAATGGAGAATTATTTAACTGTGAGAAAGAAGGAAATCCTGCCATGTGTGACAACATAGATGAGTCTTGAGGGCATTAAGAGAGAAGTCAGACAAAGCCAAAGACAAATATAGCATGAGATCACTTGTATGTGGAATCTAAAGAAGCCAAACAAAAAATAAACATAAAAAATAAAAAAGGCAAACTTATAAAAACAGAGTAGAATGATGGTTACCAACGTATAGGGGGTGGGAGAATTAGGGCAATGTTTAAGGATACAAACTTGCAACTAGTAGATAAATAAGTTCTAGAGACCTCATATATAGCACAGCGATTATAGTCAACAATGTTATATAATAAACTTCAAAATTGCTAGGAGACTAGATCTTCATTATCCTTACTACATACAAAAAGATAATGATATGATAGAAATGTTAATTAGTACTATGGTGGTAATCATATTGCAGTATATAAATATATCAAATAAACATGTTATATATCTTAAACTTATACAATATTGTATGTCAGTTATAGCTCAATTAAAAAAAATCTATCAGAAGCATCCTTCTATTTCATGCTGCTTCTCTGTCCACCAATTCCCCATATCACTAATAAATTTATATAAGGAAGTAATACAACTTACTTATTAAATGCAGTGGCAACACACTAACAGATTTTTTTTTTTAAAGATACAGATGAAAAGAAACCAAATAATAGAGAAAATCTTGATAGAGTGGCAACAACCTATGGGATTTTGGCATCAAGAGTATGTTAGATTTTAGTCTGTCAACTTGCAAAGTGATCTATTAACTACAATGCTACTGATGCACTAACATTACATTGTTTAAATACTGAAATGAGATCTAGGAAGATAATGTATGCATGGCATCTGCCACAAAATAGACACAAGATAAGACTTCCAAAATGACTAGAAATTTGGGAAAAAGTAAATCATATGAGATTGAAAGGAATGTTTTGTTTTGTTTTGTTTTAGTTTGGAAGGGTCTTTTGATTCTATGAATAAGAAAATGTTTTCTCTAGAAATCAAAGTTTGGGATAAAATATACGAAATAATATGATTTTCCCAATAGACACAGAGACAGGTAATATGATAAAATCTAATACCCTTCCATGATAAAAAACATTTGACACACTCAAACCCATTTTATGAGGTCAGGATTACTTTGATCCCAAAACCAGACAAAGACCCCATTAAGAAGAATTACAGATCAATAACCCTGATGAACACAGATGCAAAAATTCCCACCAAAATACTAGCCAATAGGATCCAACAGTACGTGAAAAGGATTATTCACCACAACCAAGTAGGATTTATTCCTGGGCTGCAAGATTGGATCAACATCTGCAAATCAATCAATGTGATAGAATACATTAATAAAAGAAAGAACAAGAATCATATGATACTTTAAATAGTTGCAGAAAAAGCATTTGATAAAGTACAACATCCTTTCTTAATTAAAACTCTTCACAGTGTAGGGATAGAGAGTACATACCTCAATACCATAAAAGCCATCTATGAAAAACCCACAGTGAGTATCATTCTCAATGGGAAAAAATGGAAAGCTTTTCCCCTAAGATCAAGGACATGGCAGGGATGTCCACTATCACCACTGCTATTCAACATAGAACTAGAAATTATGGCCTCAGCAATCAGACAAGAAAAAGTAATAAAAGGCATCCAAATTGGCAAAGATGAAGTCAAACTCTCACTCTGCAGATGATATGATACTTTATGTGGAAAACCCAAAAGACTCTACCCCAAAACTGCTAGAACTCATACATGAATTTGGTAAAGTGTCAGGATATAAAATCAATGCACAGAAATCAATTGCATTTCCACACACCAACAACAACACAGAAGGAAGAGAAATTAAGAAGCCGGTCCCATTTACAGTTGCACCCAAAACCATAAGATACCTAGGAATAAACCTAACCAAAGAGGCAAATAATCTATACTCAGAAAATTATAAAGTACTCATGAAAGAAATTGAGGAAGACACAAAGAAATGGAAAAACATTCCATGCTCACAGGTTGGAAGAACAAATATTGTGAAAATGTCTATGCTACCTAGAGCACACTACACATTTAATGCAATCCCTGCCAAATACAATAAACTTTTCTCAAAGAAATGGAACAAATAATCCTAAAATTTATACAGAACCAGAAAAGACCCTGAATAGCCAGAGGAATGTTGAAAAAGAAAACCAAAGCTGGTGGCTCACAGTTCCAGACATTAAGCTCTATTACAAAGCTGTAATCATCAAGACAGTATGGTACTGGCACAAAAACACACATAGATCAATGGAATAGAATAGAGAGCCCAGAAATGGTCCCTCAACTCTATGGTCAACTAATCTTCGACAAAGGAGGAAAGGATGTCCAACGGAAAAAAGACAGTCTTTTCAACAAATGGTGTTGGGAAAATTGGACAGCCACATGCAGAGGAATGAAACTGGACCATTTCCTTACACCACACGCAAAAATAGACTCAAAATGGATGAAAGACCTCAATGTGAGAAAGGAATCCATCAAAATCCTTGAGGAGAACACAGGCAGCAACCTCTTCGACCTCGGCTGCAGCAATTTCTTCCTAGACGCATTGCCCAAGGCAAGGGAAGCAAAGGGCAAAAATGAACTATTGAGACTTCATCAAGATAAAAAAAAAAAAGCTTTATTGCATGACAAAGGAAACAGTCAACAAAGCTAAAAAACAACTGACAGAATTGGAGAACATATTTGCAAATGACATATCAGATAAAGGATCAGTATCCAAAATGTATAAAGAACTTATCAAACTCAATACCCAAAGAAGAAATAATCCAATTGATAAGTGGGTAGAAGAGATGAACAGACATTTCTGCAAAGATGACATCCAAATGGTCAACAGACACATGAAAAAGTGTTCAACATCACTCAGCATCAGGGAAATATAAATCAAAACCATAGTGACATACCAGCTCACACCAGTCAGAATGGCAAAAATTAACAAGTCAGGAAATGACAGATGCTGGCAAGGATGTGGAGAAAATGTAACCCTCCTACACTGTTGGTGGGAATGCAAGCTGGGACAGCCACTCTGGAAAATAGTATGGAGGTTCCTCAAAAAGTTGAAAATAGAGCTATCCTATGACCCAGTGATTACACTACTGGTTATTTACCTGAAAGATACAAATGTAGTGATCTGAAGTGGCAACATTTTCCCCAATGTTTATAGGAGCAATGCCCACAATAGCCAAACTATGGAAAGAGCCCAGATGTCAATCAACAGACTAATGGATAAAGAACATGTGAAGAAAATATATATATACATATATATGTACACACACACACACACACACACACATATTATATATATATATAAATTATGCAGCCATCAAAAAAATCTTGTCATTTGCAATGGTGTGGATGGAACTAGGGGGTATTTTGCTAAGTGAAATAAGTCAATCAGAGAAAGAAAATTATATGATCTCACGGATACGTGGAATTTGAGCAACAAGACAGAGGATCATAGAGAAGAGAGGGTATAAAATGAAAGAAGATGAAACCAGAGAGGGAGACAAACCATAAGAGACTCTTAATTTCAGGAAACAAACTGAGGGTTACTAGAGTGGAGGGGGGATGGTATGGATGGAATGGCTGGATGATGGACATTCAGGAGGGCATGTGCTATGGTGAGTGCTACAAATTATGTAAGACTGATGAATTACAGACCTATACCCCTGTAGCAAATAATACATTGCATGTTAATAAAAAAAAATTTTGACACAGAAAAAAAAAGTGACCTTCTCAATCTCATAAAGAGCATCTATGTAAAACCCAAGGCTAGTATCAAACTTACTGGTGGAAGTCTGGGATTGTCCCTAAGATAAGAAACAAGACAAGGATGTCTACTTTGAATATTATTAAGATGATAATTCTACCCAAAGTGACTTGCAGATTCAACACAAGACCTAACAAAATACAAGCTTATTTTCGGAAACTGGTAACCAGTTCTTAAAATTCCTTTGGAAATTCAAACAATACAGGATGTACAAAACAAGATTAAGATAGAAGTACATAATTAGAGGACTTATACATTCTGATTTCAAAACTTATTGCAAAGTAATAGCAATCAAGAATGTGTGGAACTGGGGTAGCTGGGTGGTTCAGTACTTTGGCTCAGATCATGATCAAGCACCGTGTTGGGCTCCCTGCTCAGCAAGGAGTCTGCTTCTCCCTCTGCTCCTTTTTTTTTTTTTTTTAAGATTTTACTTATTTATTTGACAGAGAGAGAGAGAGATCACAAGCAGGCAGAGCAGCAGGCAGAGAGAGAGGGAGAAGCAGGCTCCCTGCTAAGCAGAGAGCCTGATGCAGAGCTTGATCCCAGGACCCTGAAATCATGACCTGAGCCAAAGGCAGAGCCTTAACCCACTGAGCCACCCAGGTGCCCCCTCCCTCTCCTCTTTACCCCTCTCATGTTCTCTTTCCCTCTTTCTATCAAATAAGTAAAATCTTAAGAAAAAAAGAAAAAAACAAATGTATGGAACTGGTATAAGACTAGGTTTATACATCAACGGTATGAAATGGAGATTCCAGAAATTTACCTAAAGATTTTATACATACACACACACACCCACACATATGTGTGTGTATATATATATATATATATATATATATATATATAAAATTACATATACATATATAATTATATATACATATGTGTGGGTGTGTGTGTGTATGTGTATGTAAATTGAAACTGCTATGAAATCTCAATTTATATCTATCATCTATCACAATGGTTAAAATTTTAAAAAACTCAGATAATAGCAAGTATTGGCAAGAATGTGGAAAAACTGGAATTCTTATATACTGCTAGTGGAAGGTAGTTCTCCAAAAATTTAAAGTCATCATGTTACCTAGAAATTTCATTCCTAGGCATGCACCCAAGAGAACTGAAAACAAGTCCACATACCCAAGTGCATGTTATACACAAAAAACGTGTAAATGTGTTCATAGAAGCATTATGCATATTAGCTAACCAGTAGAAACAATCCAAGTGGCTGACAATAGTCTAATGAATAAAGAAAATATTGCCTATCCATGTAATGAGATATTCATCTACAAAAAGAAATGAAATACTCATAAACGCTTCAACATGAATTAACCTTGAAAACATCATGCTAAGTGAAAAAAGACAAGAAAGGACATATTATATGTTTCTATTTACATGGAATGTACAGAATAGGCAAAGCAAAAGACAAGAAAGATTATTATTTCTTGGTTAAGGGGAAAGTAGGGAATGGTAATGAATGCTAATGGGGCAGTACTTTTTTGTTTTTGTTTTTGTTTCTGTTTTTGAAGTAATAAAAATGTTCTTGAATTAGATAGCAGTAATGATTGAACAACCTGTGATTCTAATACAAATCACTAAATTATACATTTTAAATGGATACATTTAATGGTATATGAATTTTATCTTGATTAAAAAAGGTTTCATTTCATTCTCTACTCTCCACTATAAGATGCCGTTTTCAAAATAAGACCAAAAAAAAAAAAAGCAGATAAAAAAGTAGAAACAGATATATTAAGGAAAAAGTAATATTGGGATCAGTCTCAGATGTGACATTGATGATTGACCCAACCCAGAATTAAAAATAACAATATATTAAAAGTTCTGATGAAAAAGGAGATAATACATATGATCAGATGATAAATTTCATCGGAGAGATACAGATTTCAGAAAGACTTGAGTAACAAGTCTACAAATAACAAAACTCTAAAAAGACAAAGAGTGTCTTTATCGACTCATCTGTAATTGATATGGCTCAGAAAAGAATCAGGGAACTTTAAGTCAATAAGAATTATGCAGTCTTAAATACAAATAGAACAAAGCATGAACCCATAAAACAGCACAGGGTTGCAGATTGCATATAACAACAGGACCCATCCATATGTTGTCTACAAGAGTCCCATTTTGGGGGGGAGGAGTCAAGATGGCGGAGAAGTAGCAGGCTGAGATGACATCGGGTAGCAGGAGATCAGCTAGATAGCTTATCTAAATATTGCAAACACCTACAAATCCAATGGAAAATCGAAGAGAAGAAGAGCAACAATTCTAGAAACAGAAAATCGATCACTTTCTGAAAGGTAGGACCTGCGGAGGAGTGAATCCAAAGAGATGGGAAGACAGATGGTGGGGGGAGGGGCCAGCTCCCGGCAAGCAGTGGAGCAATGGAGCACAAAATCAGGACTTTTAGAAGTCTGCTCCACAGAGGGACATCGCTCCAGAGGCTAAACCGGGGGGGAAGCCCACGCGGGGGTCAGTGTAACCACAGGTTCCGCGGGGTCACAGAAGGACCGGGGGTGTCTGAGTGTCACAGAGCTCGCAGGTATCAGAGTGGGGAAGCCGGCTACAGCAACAAAGCCAAGGAGTGAGCTCTCAGCTCGGGGTTACCTTGAGCCGGTTGCAGGCTGCGTGGGCTCGGAGTGCGGCCAGATGCCACGGAGATGGAAGTGACTGGGCACTTTTCTCCTAGTGCAAGCAATTGAGTGCTTTCCTCCAGGCACGACCGCAGGCCAGGGAGGTGGGGTGATTGGGCGCTTTTCTCTGAGGGCGCACTGAGGAGTGGGACCCCGAGCTCTCGGCTCCTCCGGGCCGGGAATTGGGAGGTCGCCATCTTCATTCCTGTCCTCTGGAACTCTACGGAAAGTGCTCAGGGAACAAAAGCTCCCAAAAGAAAACCCCAGCAGATTACTTAGCCCGGCCCCAGGTAAGGGCGATGCAATTCCACCTGGGGCAAAGACACTTGAGAATCACTACAACAGGTGCCTCCCCCAGAAGATCAACAAGAAACCCAGCCAAGACCAACTTCATTCACCAAGAATAGCGGAATTCCAGAGGAGGAGAAAGCAAATCTTATCTGGACAAAATAACAAGGCAGAAAAACTCACCACAAAAAAAGAACAAGAGGCAGTACCGAAAGCTGGGGACCTAATCAATACGACATTGGTAACATGACAGATCTAGAGTTCAGAATGACAATTCTCAAGGTTCTAGCCGGGCTTGAAAAAGGCATAGAAGATATTAGAGAAACCCTCTCCAGAGAGATAAAAGCCCTTTCTGGAGAAATAAAAGAACTAAAATCTAACCAAGTTGAAATCAAAAAAGCTATTAATGAGGTGCAAGCAAAATGGAAGCTCTTACTGCTAGGATAAATGAGGCAGAAGAAAGAATTAGTGACATAGAAGACCAAATGACAGAGAATAAAGAAGCTGAGCAAAAGAGAGACAAATACTGGACCACGAGGAGAGAATTCAAGAGATAAGCGACACCATAAGATGACACAACATTACAATAATTGGGATTCCAGAAGAAGAAGAAAGAGAGAGGGGAGCAGAAGGTATATTGGAGACCATTATTGGAGAGAATTTCCCTAATATGGCAAAGGGAACAAACATCAAAATCCAGGAGATGCTAAGAACGCCCCTCAAAATCAATAAAAATAGGTCCACACCTCGTCTCCTGATAGTAAAATTTACAAGTCTTAGCGACAAAGAGAAAATCCTGAAAGCAGCCCAGGAAAAGAAGTCTGTAACATACAAGGGTAAAAACATTAGATTAGCAGCAGACCTATCCACAGAGACCTGGCAGGCCAGAAAGAACTGGCATGATGTATTCAGAGCACTAAACGAGAAAAACATGCAGCCAAGAATATTATATCCGGCTAGGCTATCATTGAAAATAGAGGGAGAGATAAAGAGCTTCCAGGACAAACAAAAGCTGAAAGAATTTGCAAACACCAAACCAGCTCTACAGGAAATATTGAAAGGGGTCCTCTAAGCAAAGAGAGACCCTAAAAGGAGTAGATCAGAAAGAAACAGAGATAATCTACTGTAATAGTCACTTTACAGGCAATACAATGGCAATAAATTCATATCTCTCAATAGTTACCCTGAATGTTAATGGGCTAAATGCCCCAATCAAAAGACACAGGGTATGAGAATGGATTAAAAAAAAACCAAAACCCATCAATATGCTGCCTACAAGAAACTCATTTTAGACCCGAAGACACCTCCAGATTTAAAGTGAGGGGGTGGAAAACAATGTACCATGCTAATGGACATCAGAAGAAAGCTGGGGTGGCAATCCTTATATCAGATCAATTAGATTTTAAGCCAAAGACTATAATAAGAGATGAGGAAGGACACTATATCATACTCAAAGGATTTGTCCAACAAGAAGAATTAACAATCTTAAATATCTATGCCCCTAACATGGGAGCAGCCAACTATATAAACCAATTAATAACAAAATCAAAGAAATACATTGACAGTAATACAATAATAGTAGGGGACTTTAACACTCCCCTCACTGAAATGGACAGATCATCTAAGCAAAAGATCAACAAGGAAATAAAGGCCTTAAATGACACACTGGACCAGATGGACATCACAGATATATTCAGAACATTCCATCCCAAAGCAACAGAATATACATTCTTCTCTAGTGCCCATGGAACATTCTCCAGAATAGACCACATCCTGGGTCATAAATCAGGTCTCAACCAGTATCAAAAGATTGGGATCATTCCCTGCATACTTTCAGACCACAGTGCTCTGAAGCTAGAACTCAATCACAAGAGGAAATTTGGAAAGAACGCAAATACATGGAGACTAAACAGCATCCTTCTAAAACATGAATGGGTCAACCAGGAAATTAAAGAAGAATTGAAAAAAATCATGGAAACAAATGATATTGAAAACATAACGGTTCAAAATCTGTGGGACACAACAAAGGCAGTCCTGAGAGGAAAATATATAGCGGTACAAGCCTTTCTCAAGAAACAAGAAAGGTCTCAAATATACAACCTAACCCTACACCTACAGGAACTGGAGAAAGAACAACAAAGAAAGCCTAAACCCAGCAGGAGAAGAGAAATCATAAAGATCAGAGAAGAAATCAATGAAATAGAAACTAAAAAAACAATAGAACAAATCAACAAAACTAGGAGCTGGTTCTTTGAAAGAATTAATAAGATTGGCAAACCCCTGGCCAGACTTATCCAAAAGAAATAGAAAGGACGCAAATAAATAAAATCATGAATGAAAGAGGAGAGATCACAACCAACACCAAAGAAATACAAACAATTCCAAGAACATACTTTTGCTTCTGCACAGCAAAGGAAACAGTTAACAAAACTAAAAGACAACTGACAGAATGGGAGAAGATATTTGCAAACGACATATCAGATAAAGGGCTAGGATCCAAAATCTATTAAGAGCTTAGCAAACTCAACACCCAAAGAACTAATAATCCAATCAAGAAATGGGCAGAGATCATGCACAGATATTTCTGCAAAGAAGACATCCAGATGGCCAACAGACACATGAAAAAATGCTCCACATCACTTGGCATCAGGGAAATACAAATCAAAACCACAATGAGATACCACCTCACACCAGTTAGAATGGCTAAAATTAACAAGTCAAGAAATGACAGATGCTGGCGAGGATACGGAGAGAGGGGAACAACCTACACTGTTGGTGGGAATGAAAGCTGGTGCAACCGCTCTGGAAAACAGTGTGGAGGTTCCTCAAAAAACTGAAAATAGAGCTACCCTACGACCCAGCAATTGCACTACTGGGTATATATCCTAAAGATACAAACATGGTGCTCCAAAGGGGCACATGCACCTGAATGTTTATAGCAGCAATGTCCACAATAGCCAAACTATGGAAAGAACCTAGTTGTCCATCAACAGATGTATGGATAAAGAAGAAGTGGTATATATACACAATGGAATACTATGCAGCCATCAAAAGACATGAAATCTTGCCATTTGCGACGACATGGATGGAACTAGAGGGCATTACGTTTAGCGAAATAAGTCAATCGGAGAAAGACAACTATCATATGATCTCTTTGATATGAGGAAGTGGAAATGCAATGTGGGGGGTTGGGGGTAGGAAAAGAAAAAATGAAAGAAGGTGGGATTGGGAGGGAGACAAACTTAAAAGACTCAATCTCAAAAAACAGACTGAGGGTTGCTGGGGGGAGGGGGGACAGGTGAGGGTGGTGGGGATATGGACATTGGGGAAGGTATGTGCTATGATGAGTGTTGTGAAATGTGTAAACCTGGTGATTCACAGACCTGTACCCCTGGGGATAAAAATACATTATATGTTTATTAAAATAAAAAAAAAATTTAAAAAAGAGACCCATTTTGAACTTAAGGATACATCCAGACTGAAAGAGAAGGGATGTTGAAGCATCTTTCATGCCAATGGGCCTCAAAAGAAAGCTGGGGTAGTGATTCTCATATCAGATAAATTAGATTTTAAACTAAAGACTGTAGTCAAAGATAAAGAAGGACACTACATCATTCTTAAAGGGTCTATCCACCAAGAAGATCTAACAATTGTAAATATTTATGCCCCCAATACAGGAGCAGCCAATTATACAAGACAACTGTTAATCAAGATAAAGAGTCATATTGATATGAATACATTAATAGTAGGGGATCTTAACATGCCACTCTCAGTAATAGACAGATCATCCATGCAGAAAATCCTTAAAGAAATAAGAGCATCAAATGACACATTGGACCAGATGTACCTCATAGATATATACAGAACATTCCACCCTAAAACAACAGAATAGTCATTCTTCTCAAATGCACATGGAACTTTCTGCAGAATAGACCACATACTAGGTCACAAATCAGGGCTCGACTGATACCAAAAGATTGAGATTATTCCCTGCATATTCCCAGACCACAATGCTTTGAAACGGGAACTCAACCACAAGAAAAAGTTTGGAAGGAATACAAACACTTGGAAGCTAAATTCCACCTTGCTTAAGAATGTTTGGATCAAACAGGAAATCAAAGAATAACTTAAGCAATTCATGGAAACCAAAGAGAATGAAGACACTTTGGTCCAAAACCTATGGGGTACAGCAAAGGTGGTCCTAAGTGGGAAATACATAGCCATCCAAGCCTCCCGCAAAAAAATTGAATAGTCCAGAATACACCAGCTCTCCTTATGCTTTAAAGAACTGGAGAATCAACAACAAATCAAGCCAACCCCACACACACAAGAAGGGAAATAACCAAGATTAGAGCAGAGATCAATGAGATAGAAACTAGAGATACAGTAGAATGCATCAATGAAACTAGAAGCTGGTTTTTTGAAAGAATCAATAAGATTGATAAACCATTGGCCAAACTAATCCAAAAGAAAAGAGGGTTCAAATTAATAAAATTATGAATGAAAAGAGACAGATCATGACTAACACCAAGGAAATAGAAACAATCATCAGAAATTATTATCAACAGTTATATGCCAATAAGTTAAGCAACCTAGATGAAATGGATGCATTCCTGGAAACCTATAAACATCCAAAACTGAATCAGGAAGAAACTGACAACATGAATAGACCAATATCTAGTAATGAGAATGAAGCAGTGATCAAAAATCTCCCAAAAAACAAGAGCCCAGGACCTGATGGATTCCCTGGAGAATTCTACCAAACATTCAAAGAAGAAATAACACCTATTTTCCTGAAGCTGTTTGAAAAACAGAAACGGAAGGAAAACTTCCAGACTCTTTCTCTGAAGCCAGCATTACCCTGATCCCCAAACCAGGCAAAGACCCCACCAAAAAGGAGAATTTCAGGCCAATATCCCTGATGAATATGGATGCTAAGATTCTCAACAAGATCCTAGCTAATAGGATTCAACAATACATTAAAAATATAATCCACCATGACCAGGTGGGATTTATCCATGGGAAGCAAGGGTGATTCAACATTCGCAGATCAATCAATGTGATAGAACAAATCAGTAAGAGAAGAGAGAAGAACCACATGGTCCCCTCAATTGATGCAGAAAAAGCATTTGACAAGATACAGCATTCCATGTCTGATTAAAACGATTCAAAGTATAGAGTTAGAGGGAACATTCCTCAACTTCATAAAACCTATCTATGAAAAACCCACAGCAAATATCATCCTCAATGGGGATAAGCTGACAGCCTTCCCTTTGAGATCAGGAACACGACAAAGTTGCCCACTCTCGCTACTCTTGTTCAACATAGTACTAGAATTCCTAGCAACAGCAATCAGACAACAAAAAGAAGTAAAATGTATTCAAATGGGCAATGAAGAAGTCAAACTCTCTCTCTTCGCAGATGACATGATACTTCATATGGAAAACCCAAAAGACTCCACCCACAAACTACTAGAACTCATAAAGCAATTCAGTAATGTGGCAGGATACAAAATCAATGTACAGAAATTAGTTGTTTTCTTATACACTAACAATGAAAATATAGAAAGGGAAAATAGAGAATATATTCCATTTACTATAGCACCAAGAACCATAAGATACATGGGAATAAACCTAACCAAAGAGATAAAGGATCTGTATTCAAAGAAATACAGAACACTCATGAAATAAATTGAAGAAGACACAAAAAGATGGAAGACCATTCCAGGCTCATGGATCAGAAGAGTAAACATTGTTAAAATGTTTATACTGTCTAGAGCTATCTATACTTTCAATGCCATCCTGATCAAGATTCAACTGGCATTTTTCAAAGAGCTGGAATAAACAATCCTAAAATTTGTATGGAACCAGTAGAGACCCTGCATTGCTAAGGAAATGTTGAAAGAGAAAAACAAAACTGGGGGCATCGCGTTGCCTGATTTGAAGCTGTACTACAAAGCTGTAATCACAAGACAGCATAGTACTGGCACAAAAACAGACACATAGACCAGTGGAACAGAGTAGAGAGCCCAGGTATGGACCCTCAACTCTATGGTCAAATAATCTTCAACAAAGCAGGAAAAAATATACAGTGTAAAAATGACCATCTCTTCAATAAATGGTGCTGGGAAAATTGGACAGCTATGTATAGAAGAATGAAACTCAACTATTCTTTTACACCATGCACAAAGGTAAATTCAAAATGGGTAAAAGACCTCAATGTGAGGTAGGAATCTATCAAAATCCTAGAGGAGAACATAAGCAGTAATCTCTTTGACATCGGCCACAGCAACTTCTTTCAAGATATGTCTCCAAAAGCCAAGGAAACAAAAGCAAAAGTGAACTTTTGGGACTTCATCAAGATAAAAAGTTTCTTCACAGCAAAGGAAATAGTCAATAAAATAAAGAGGCAACCCACGGAATGGGAGAAGATATTTCAAATGACACTACAGACAAAGGGCCGATATCCAAGATTTATAAAGAACTCCTCAAATTCAACACACACAAAACAGATAATCACATCAAAAAATGGGAAGAAATGAACTGACACTTCTCCAAAGAAGATATACAAATGGCTAACAGACTAACAGTCATACAAAATGGCTTATGTTCATTATCATTATCCATCAGGGAGATTCAAATCAAAACCACATTGAGATACCACCTTACACCAATTAGAATGGCCAAAATTAACAAGACAGTAAACAACATGTGTTGGGGAGGATGTGGAGAAAGGGGAACCCTCTTATGCTGTTGGTGAGAATGCAAGTTGGTATAGCCACTTTGGAAAACAGTGTGGAGATTCCTTAAGAAATTAAAAATAGAGCTTCCCTATGACCCTGCAATTGCACCACTGGGTATTTACCACAAAGATACTGAGGTCGTGAAAGGAAGGGTCATCTGTACCCCAATGTTCATAGCAGCAATGACCATAGTTGCCAAACTGTGGAAAGAACCAAGATGCCCTTCAATTGACGAATGGATAAAGATATGGTCCATATATACAATGGAGTATTATGCCTCCATCAGAAAGGATGAATACCCAACTTTTGTATCTACATGGACCGGATTGGAGGAGATTATGCTGAGTGAAATAAGTCAAGCAAAGAGAGCCAATTATCATATGGTTTCACTCACTTGTGGAGTATAAGGAATAACACGGAGGACATTGGGAGATGGAGCAGAGAAAAGAGTTGGGGGAAATTGGAGGGGGAGACAAACCATGAGAGACTGTGAACTCTGAGAAACAAGGTGAGGGTTTTGAAGGGAAGGTGGGGGTTGGGTGAGCCTGGTGGTAGATATTATGGAGGGCACGTATTACATGGAGCACTGGGTGTGGTGCATAAACAATGAATGCTAGAACACTGAAAAGAAATAAAATAAAATAAAATGGAAAAAAAAAAAGCATGTATGAAGAAGGAGAAAGAGAACAAGAAGAGAGGAGAGAAAGAGAAGGAGAGTAGAGGTGAAGAGGAGGAAATGGAGGGGAACGATAAAAAATGTTCTAGCATACACATTTTTGTAATCACATAGTAAAAAAGTCACATACCTCACTAATGGGAAAGTTGTATTTTATTCTTTCAAACTTTTTTTAAAAAAGATTTTATTTATTTACTTGAGAGAGAGAAAGTGAGCACAAGCAGAGGGGAAGGGCAGAGGCAAAGTGGAGGGAGAAGCAGATTCCCCACTGAGCAGGGAACCCAACTCAGGGCTGGATCCCAGAACCCTGAGATCAGGGCCTGAGCAGAATGCAGATGCTTAACCAACTGAGCCACCCAGGCACTCCAACTTTCAAACTTTGAACTCAGATCTTATATAAGGTATCATATTGTCCCTCAGGCAATCATGTGTACACTGTACCAGATTGGGTAAATTAATGCCAGTTGTGTAACAGTCCCAAATCTTTGTGGCTTAACATGACTAAAATTATCTTTCCCAAACTCTAGTACTTCTTCAAACCCTAGTAGTTTGTAGCTGAGAATAATTACTAAGAGTCATCCTACAACTGATAACCCAGTGTTATGGGGACCTTATTATTTGCTATTCCTCCACAGCAGGAGAGAACTTAGTATATCTCAAAAGTTATTTTATGGCCAGGACCAAATATTGCATATACGACTTCTGCTCTTATTCTATTTAATAGAACCCAGCCACAAAACCTCCATATAAACCACCAAGGTGCCTCTCCAGAAAATTTTAAATAACACATCCTTAAGATTATGTTCTTCTAGAATCACTTTTGGTATCAAAATACTGTTATCAGCTGGGGTTCCACAAGAGAACCAGTGGGAGAATTATATTATATTACACTTATATTATATTATATTCAAACTGGATGCTAAAGCAATTGTGGATGTTTGCTCAACAAGTTCAAATGTGGATGCTGACTCAATAGGTTCAAAGTTAGAAAGGTTATGACCAGATGAGAACAATGAAATATGGGCCAAAGCTGTTAAACAAGTGGATATCTATTTCTTTCTTTCTAAGGAGGACCTAATCTCACTTATAAGAACTTACAACTAATTCAATCATGTACAGAGATAATTTAAACAGCTATAATATTTTCTTACACAGATAATAAAAATCTCTGAAATTTAATGGGATCAGGAAAAAAAATGTCTTAAGCTTCATTAATAGATGCAGTTCTACTCTTACTTCTGTTGATGTATTTTAAATATGTTTTGAAGAAATAATTTTCTGAAGTATCTTTGGTGTTTGTGAGTGTGTATATGCATATGTGTGTGTTTTACAATAAAGACCATTTCATATTTCAAAAAATCATCTATACCCATCTATACCATTAATTAAAAAATTATTTTTTCTAATTTAAAGTCAACTGGCTGGGTATTTTATTTTCACTTAAAAAAAAAAATCCCTTCTTAGAAGCACCTATGCTAGTGTTTGTTCCAGTAACTGAGAGGTTTGTATATAAAACAAAATGACTACTGCTTCCCTTTTGTTCTTAAACTCTCTCAAGAGAATATCTTTTATAGTCCATCCTACCCAGACACACTAGAAAGGGAAATCTGGAGCACATAGCTTAGCCAAGTAATTTGACACACTACCAAGTCATCTATATCCACTCTGTTGACTTAGCACTCATATACATCTCTTTAAATAGTACTTAATTTCCAAATACAGATAATAACAAATCAATATTTCCACTTACAAGATACTAAGCCTTTCCCCAGGAAAGGATACAAAACCCCCATCTATACAAACCCCCAACTATCTAGCCAAACCACTAGCTATAGTCCATGAATGATAGGTTTGTATTTCTGATCATCTCTCTTTCCAAGAAAGATAAATAAATAAAAACTCCTAATTGGGAACATGATCAATTAATTAATCAATTCCCTAATTGGGAATCTGCCCAATTAGGAATTTAGAATAACATGTTAAAGTGCCCTCAATCATAGAGAATTAAACTTGCAGAAAGTTGTAAGGAGTATTTTAAGAGATACTTTCCTTGAGCATAAATTCTAGTTTGGCCCTAGGGAACAGTGGTAAAGAGCAATCCTCCCGGTGACAGAACGTGAACCATGCACTTTAGCTCTGGAATTTGACTTTACTCTACTTACAAGCAACCTTAGCCTGTTACTATTTCATGGATGTCAGCTGATGACATGAGATTCTCAGGGAGAAACAATGGTCTCTTTACTCACAACACAGAAAGGAGTGTGTCAGTGTATTTGCACTGGTTCTTCTTGCCCCTCACTCTCACTTTAGCAACATGATAAACCCAGATGGATCCTACACAAATATCCCAGCTGAGGAACACTGAGTTTGGGGAACCTATTACTTTTGTATCAGTTAGCCAGCCTGATCTTTGGTTGAGAGAGGGGAGAAGTATTACCTCATTTCTCAACCTCCAGAAATAACCCTAAGAAATGGGCTTGGTGTCTGGCACACCCAGGACATGTATGAAAGTACAAGAGACCCAAAGAATACTGTTTTCCCAAACACTATATTTTATAATTCATTTTCATTCATTTATTAATTCACTTGCTCTCCTTTTTAGTTTGTTTTTATTTTTCTTTATGACACTTTTCATCAGTATTTCTTGTCTGTCTCTCCTATCTGAAGAGAAGATCTAAGAAAGCATTTTGTTTTATTCACTGTTACATCCCTAGAAGTATGCCTTGGTCTATTTGTTTTATGAAATATTTGCGGTTGAATTTAAATATTTATCAGTTTCCGAAAAGCTGACTGCTTTTCTCGATACCAGGGATATATTTTAATGCCATATTTAAAATGATGGAGAAGGTTTCTACTTAAACCCTCGAAGTCCTTATCAATAAAATATCTATAATAGCGTCTATTTCATATTAGTATTGAGATGATTTAATAAGTAATACAAGTAAAATGTTTAGTAGAATTGTTACTACATAGTAAGTATTCAATTATTTATTAAAATATGCTCCTACTGGGGCACCCGGTGGCTCAGGCATTAAGCGTCTGCCTTCAGCTCAAGTCATGATCCCAGGGTCCTGGGATTGAGCCCTGCATCAAGGCTCCCTGCTCTGTGGGTAGTCTGCTTCACCCTTTCCCTCTCCCCCTTCTTGTATTCTCTCTCTCACTGCCTCTCTCTGTCAAATAAATAAATAAAATCTTTTAAAAATAATAATAAAAAACAAAACATGCTCCTACTATTGATAATTCTGGCATTGTACACCCTGTATTTATAGTTTGAAAATTTTTACTACAATGTTTAATTTTTTCTTTTTAAAATACGATGTTGAAATACACAAGCTTATATAAAAAGTAATGCAATGCAAGTTAACTGGTGCAAATATTTTACTTTCCCTTCGAGAATATGCTAAATTAAAAAAGAAAAAGTCACAAATACAACTAATAACCATCCAATCCTGTTCTCTCTTCTCCCTCTCCAAAGGTAACTTCATCATGTCCATTCCTGTTCTTGAACAACCTGGATTTTAAAAATACTTTTAAATAAATGTCATTATGTTGGAAGTAGGGTTCTATAATTTTCAAAAACTTAAATCCAAAAGTATTTCCTTTAAGACATCTGTCAGATATTCAACCTTCCCAAATCATCCCCATGACATATTTGTGAGTGAAAGAGTGAAATGGTAACTGAATTTGTTATAATAAAATTACTTCATCCTCAGAAAGTCCTAATTAAAAATCTTGACCCTTCATTTCCTTTAAGTTCCCACAGTTTCTCTATCGCTAAAAGTGTTGCAAATTTTATTATCCAAATATGAAATATACAGTTTTTTAAACTATCTGGAAGACTCTAACACTAAACAATATTCAGGCTAAGCAGATCTCACACTGGCAAATGTTAAGGAAAAACCATTTATTTATAAAGAGAAATAGCTTCTTTCTTTCTATTAGTAGGGAGATATCTTTAATCATTACTATTATAATTTTAACATTATAGTCAGTAAACATGATCATTAAGAAAACTGATTTAGTCCCCACAGAATACAAGAACATTCCAAGGACAACTGAAATGAAAAGTTGTTTTCATAGATATGGTTTGACTTCTTGAGGGAAAAAAAAACCCAATGCATAGTCTTTTATCTTACTAGGTTTGACAGCTTGCTGCATTGCCTCAAAAAATACAACTTTTTGCAAAATGTCACAATATAACTAACCCATCAAATTGTTTATATTCAGCCTGTAGAAAAGCAGGGAAAAATTAGTGGGATTCAAATCAAGCAATAATGATAATTGAAAAAAATATTACTATGATCATACAAGTTCTGGACAAACTACAATAACTCTTACAGAAATAAATTTTCTACTGTACAGAAAAATGTCACTTGTCTCTAATATCTTTCCTTTATCTATGAATATGGTTGAGGCAATAATATATCTGTACCTAACTTATGTGATACAAACTTATTTTCTAGCAAGATTATCTGTCATTTGTATTTTCTTTGAAATTGTATATTTTACTTTGCTTTATGTCATATTCATAAAATAGAAATCAAATATTAGAGGAATGCTAGATGATCATGGTTATAAGTGTAAATTTACCATAATATATTTTATTTGGTTGGCATACACTTTTATCTTAAAGTTAGAAATACCAACCAACTTGTTTACAGGGAGCATATCTTCAATGATAGATGTTATTAGCAAGATAAGTTGTTGAAAATTTCACAAAAAAATAGAATTTACAAAAATCAGTAGTCCCAAAACAGTACATTTTTTCCTTTCTTGTGCAGTAAAATAATAATTCAGGCATTGTTTTCAATGTATAGCCTTCTCTCTGTATTTTACATCCAAATCTCACTTTCATAATGAGGAAATGAATTTTCAGGTGATTATGTAATGAGATTTAAGCATGTTGGCATCACTCTATTTCCAATTCTAATGGAAAATAAAACACAAAAAATAAGTATTCTTAGCACTATTACAAGATAGCATTTTACACACGGAACTGCAGATAGGTTACAAGACTTAAATACAGTAATAAATTTTTAGAAATAGTATAAAAATAATGATTTATTAACTAATTATAAAGCATTGTTTTCAATTTTAGAAAATTACCAACCTTTCATAAAAGCAAATAAATATTCTGTACATATCTCAAATTTAATATTATTTTAGTTTTAATATGTAAAAATTATTTGGATGATAATTGTGATGGATTTAATCTGCCCTAATTATTAGCATTTTGTACATATCTGTCTGTATCAGTATTTTACATATATCAAAGGTAAGGTCATAAAGTCCTTTACTTATAGTAGTAAATGTTTACCTTTTTAAGAAAAAATTGATTCCTAGTAACTTAAAGTGGCAACAATAATTTTGTGATAAATTTTACATTTTTAAAATCTGTGGAATTACTGATTTCTATGAATATGATATTGCCTATGCTTTAGAATTTCTGATTTAGGTAACTTTACTGTAAAAAGTATAGGATTTTTTTTTTTTAAGATTTTATTTAATTATTTGACAGACAGAGATCACAAGTAGGCAGAGAGGCAGGCAGAGAGAGAGAGGGAGAAGCAGGCTCTCTGCCGAGCAGAGAGCCCGATGTGGGGCTCAATCCCAGGACCCTGGGATCATGACCTGAGCCAAAGGCGGAGGCTTTAACCCACTGAGCCACCCAGGCGCCCCAAAAGTATAGGAATTTTACATAGAAGGAAATAATCTTCCAAAAACATAATTCTGAAAAATATTTGATTAATGAGAATATAGTAGCACATAGAGACTTATGGTTGAGTACTAAAAATATGAATATTTTATCATTAGTTGTTCATATCAAAATATTACCCATAAAATAACCTAAACCTGTTTCATAATAAACTTTATTATTATAAGCAGTACTTTTATTTTCAACAAAATGATATTCAAATTAAGAGAAAATATAGCTAATTTCAATTTTTATAACAATTTAATTGTGAACTGTGTGATCCTATCCAATAAAATGATATTTGAAAAGAAAAGCCCAAATTAAAGGAACATTATTGAAAACCCATTAGGTGTTGGCCTCAGATGTTGCTTAAATGAGTAATACAGAGTCTCTCACCACAAGTTTGTTAAAATTTATTGGAGAGAAAAACATGTGAAAATATATGATTATTATTTTAAATATTAAACTAAATTATAATTGACATACTTTAAGGACACGATAACATACTTCTGTATCAAGATAATAACATTTTTCATAAAGGAATTGGCATTTGTTCTCAATGTTGAAAGGGACAATTTTTATAAGCCTTGCAAGTACAAAACAACAGGGAGAGAAGTTACATTAAGAGTGGATACAAACGGGGGCGCCTGGGTGGCTCAGTGAGTTAAAGCCTCTGCCTTCGACTCAGGTCATGGTCTCAGGGTCCTGGGATGGATCCCCGCATCAGGCTCTCTGCTCAGCGGGGAGCCTACTTCTCTTCCTCTCTCTCTCTCTCTGCCTGCCTCTCTGCCTGCTTGTGATCTCTGTCAAATAAATAAAATCTTAAAAAAAAAAAAAAAAAAGAGTGGATACAAACAGAATGACTACAATTTCCCCTCAGCCCAAAAGGAAGTTGCCAAAGGATACATAGCATGGTAGGGCTTTTAAAACTAAGGGTATGATCAAGAATTTATTCTCAAAAGCTTTTAAAGCTGACATTAGAGATGACATAAAAACACAGCTGAAATTTTAAATGTATACCAGAGCCAACTGTGCCTAATACTATTGTGGAGACACAAAGTAGTTATTCTAGAAAATCTGGAACAAAATGATTAAAAAATACTTTGGTGTTTGTGAAAGAATGTCTAAATGGCTGTGAGCACAAGAAAGAAGAACCTATAAGCTGAGTGTCATTAATAATCAGTAAAGAATTCTTCCACAGTTTTTCTCCTAAAGCCCTTGAAAATACTTAAGCTACATTACACATTCATATTTTATTAATATTCAAAGACTGAGAAATAGACCCAGATAATATATGCAGTTTATTAAAAGTAAATCTTTTTAAAAATTTTTGATAGAGTATCTTGAAAGAGTTTAAATTTGAGAATATCAGGAGTTGCATTCTAACCAAGGAGAATATATTGTAATTTGAGTCCTCCCATAAAAATTTGGCCCACAGTAATGAATGAGCCAGTAAAAACATTAAATATACAAGTTTATGTTGTCATAGACACTCAAATAAGGATACCGGTTCTACTGTCTACTAGATGTAGGACAACTGGAAAATCAGTACAACTCTTTAATCCTCAGGTCTTCTCCTCCTCCTTCTCCTCACCCTTTTTTGACAATTATGATCATGTATAATTATATACATATATGATTATAATATATGTAATTGTATATATAAAAGGAATGAGTTAGAATTATTAAGGGGTAACTTATTTAGAATGTACAACACCATCTAAATAGCAATGAATAAATTAGTAGATGTTATCATGGTACATATAAATATTTGTGAGTATAGCAATTATTTATGTAAATGGAGAAGTGGTTTTGTGGTTGTAATAACTTTTATAACTATAGTGTTATTAGTGGTTGTTGTAGAAATAAACTAAGTTTTTAGTAGTTTTGCTGTGTGATTAGTGAAAATAATATGTGCACCTTTTGGAACTAGTAATGGTGTATTTGTTGAACTACTAACAAGCCTTCACTGGAAGATCACTAGGAAGAGAAATAATTTACATCTTTTGTTCATTTTACCTTTAAACAAATGAATGTGCATAGCCGAAGATATTTGGTTGAAATAGTTATCTCAGTGGAAAAGCAGACTGTCAAAAATCAGAAAAAATTGACTTTATTAAGTTCTGGGACCAGAGTTCACATGTTTTATAATCTTAGGCAATTTACTTAGTATCTCATGGTGTCTATATCATCGCAAGGCATGAACATGATGGGTGGGCAGAAGTGCGTTGAATAACCAACAAAACATCTTACATTGAAGAGGTTTGTTGTTGTTGTTGTTGTTGTTGTTTTCTACAAGGTTTTTCTAAAACATTGCAGAGATCATAGATTTGTTGTCAGCAGGTATGAGCATCCTGTCAATCATGTATTCTATGGCTGGTAAAATGTTGGCAAGCTTAGTGTTTGGTGATTACATAAGCAGCTGCCAATCTTAAATTTCAGTTCTTTCTTATAAGAATCAAGATATACAGCTTCTCTTAAAAATTGGGATATCTGGGGCGCCTGGGTGGCTCAGTGGGTTAAAGCCTCTGCCTTCAGCTCAGGTCATGATCTCAGGGTCCTGGGTTCGAGCCCCACATGGGGCTCTCTGCTCAGCGGGGAGCCTGCTTCCCTTCTTCTCTCTCTGCCTGCCTCTCTCCTTACTTGTGATCTCTGTCTGTCAAATAAATAAATTAAAAAAAAAATTGGGATATCTGATAACACTGATGAAACATTTTTAAAGGCAGCAATTGGTAGGGGCTAACTGTTTTCAGTGCTGAACAGGGTATGATCCCTAGTGCATTATACTCTTTGTACCTCTTTGGTTTCTACAACACGATGATGAATTCAGTTGCTATTTACTGTTCCAGTTGATACATTTGTCTTGATAAATCTTAGAGAAAAGTGAAATATTTTGGTGCCCAATCTCTGCCAAAAGTTTGAAGTGAACATATACACCATGAGGGTTATCATGTCGTATAAAAAGGGATAAAATATTACCTTGGAGAGAGATGAATACTCAGGCATGCTTAGTTTGTGTTAAAAAAAAAAAAGTATCTGTGTTAAAATAACAAACTCTGGACATAATTATCAACTAGTCTTTATATCTCCATCCAATGTCTTATTTACCAACTCCTCTAGTTATTTGAGTTACAAATTCTGTTTTCAGAAAATACAAATTTTAGCTGAAAACTAACTTATGGATGAAAAGATGAAACAATAAATCTGTTTAGTATGGCAAAATACAGTAGAGAAAGAAATATCGGTACTTTCAGTAATCATAATGAAATGTTAAATGCCATTCCCAAAGTTTGTAACACTTCGGCACCTCTAAATATATTGATATTTCCTTTAATTCACAATTACTTTCTTTACATTAAATGAAAATATATTTCTATTCTACAACATAGAACATTCTACATTAGTGTATGACTTTTGTTAGTAGCCTTGACCAGTTGGATATCTTCTACATATGCAAATTTTCACATATCCAAATATCTTTTACATATCCATCCTTCCTTGTGTTTGGAAGCCAAAAGGTATTCATTATTATTGGCTACCCTTTGGCAAGAAAAACAAAACAAACCCACAAAAAACACGCACCAAATAAAGCAACAAACAGAAACCTCTTCAGGCATTTCTTATATTGTGATTCTTCTTTGGGAATCTAGATAAAATTAAATTTTATTTTTATATAAATTGCATAGTAGGATGTGCCAAATATAGAGTGCTATACCTTTTCAATTTCTATACTTCATATCAGTATGTGATCTACATAATTAAAACATATTCCTTGATTTCTTTATATATTATAATTCACTCTTAGCAACCAGGATATTTTAAGTAATAATGAATTAAATGATCACACTGCAATAGTTAATAATTCATACCCTCTTTATATAAAAGAACAGATTTTTCAATAGATGAGCAAACAACAAGGTACAACATAGTACACTGATATAAAGAAGGCAAGAGCCATAACCAAAATTTGCATAATACTCAGCATTCTTAAAATTGCATGCACACACAGGCACACACACCACATATGATAGAATATTATTCAGCCATAAAAAAGAATAAAATCTTGCCATTTACAACAACATCTAGAGAGTATAATACTAAATAAGTCAAAGAAAGACAAATGGTGTATGATTTTACTCATATGTACAATTTAAGAAACCAAACACATGAATAGAGGAAAAAAGAGAGACAAACCAAATCAAATCAAAACAAAACAAAATGATAAACAGACTCTTTACTACAGAAAATAAACCGACGATTACCAGAGGGGAGGTGGTGAGGATGGGTGAAATAGGTAAAGAGGATTAAGAGTACACTAATCTTGATGAATACTGAATAATATACAGAACTTCTGAATCACTATATTATACACATGAAACTAATTTAATGCTGTATATTAACTATAGTGGAATTAAAATAAAATTAAGTAAATAAATAAATAAAAACTATACGTTCTACCTCAGTACTTGTGACCCAAAGTAGAAGATAAGGTGATTACTTATTCACCTTATGTATATTTATGTGATTTAATACCTATAATATAGATTATGCAATAGTGAAACAGTTAAATATTAAACACTGAATAAAACTATATGTTATGTCACATCATCATGCTACCAAGAAAATAAACTGACATCATTATTTGAAACAAATAATATATTCCTAAACATTTGTTGTATAGAGATTCAAAATCTCTAATTCATATATAAATCAAAGCAATTATTTAATAAATTCATTTACATCTTAATGCTTATAATGATGTAGTCTAGACATAGCAACAATCTCAATTAAAATGTTTTAACGATATAATTATGATAAAATAGTGCTTACCAAATAATAGATCCATTTTTGAAATGATAGATTTTGTTATTTAGATTAGGGCGTCTGCATAAACAATTCCTAAAGTAATTTTCTCTGGATTATTTCCATTAAGATGAAAAGATGAAAAACGTACTATAACCACAATAGAGTTGATTGATAAAATATTTAATCAACATTACTAGTTTTTACTTATAAGTGATATCTTTTTAAGGTCTTGTATGATTTTGTGACCAAGGAAAGTTTTAATTTTCTTTCTTTTATAAAAATTTTATTTTATTTATTTGAGAGAGAGACAAAGAGAGCACATGTGAGGGGAGGGGCAGAAGGAGAAGCAGACTCCATGCTGAGCAGGGACCCTGACATGGGGCTCAATCTCAGGACCCTGGGATCATGACTTAAGCTAAAGGCAGATGCTTAACTGACTGAGCCACCCAGGTTCCCTGAGTCTTAATTTTCTAAGAAATTAAATGGCCTTCAATAAAATATATTTTGTACTACTTTAGAAGAAATCTCTTAAATTTGATTGTCATAGGTTTCTCATTTCATTTTATTAATATACAAGTTATCAGTTTTTCTTTACTGTCATCTCCCATCCATTTACTAATGAAAAAAGCTATATAATGAAGAGTTTGTTACCAGTATGTCCAGTTCTCTCATTCTTCAGATATCAATAATCTGACAATCTTTATCCTCCTAAACTTAAATAGGAAATGAAGTAAATTACAAAATATAATGCAATAACTGTACATGGTGTGTGTATAAATTTAATGTACATTTTGGCATATTATAGAGATTATGTTCATCCTTATGCCAAAAATCTTAATAAATAATGATTTTAAAAATCATTATATTCTATAATTTAAAAAGTGGAGTTATGGGTAATATGCAATCCAGTGGTGGTATGGTGGTTTCACTAAGTATTCAGGGGATCTGACTCCTTTTATTAATGTTTCTGTCCCTAGCATGCCACAATATCACTCATATTTCAGTATGGTGACTCAAACTCAGCCATCAGCCATCATATCTACATTCCTCTCAGTAATAGGGAAGAATCAAAAAAAGGTAATGACAAAAAAAAAATAATATAAATAAAAATTTAAACAAAGTGATGACCTCGCTCTTCAAAGACTTCTCTGAAGTTAGTAAAAAGAAAGAATGGGGAACAATTAACTGTCTTTGCTATGTGTATGTTTGTTAATCTGTATGTTCATAAGTTATTTATTGAATACACATTTCCTAAACTCTAAAGAAGGTATTTATATTTGATTATTTTCTAAGAAAAACTTTAATATAAAAATTAGAGTTAAAATGTTCACTTTAATATCAAGTGAATAATCATGTATCATTTTTAGTCTATAAAATTGTCACCAAACTGTTTTGTTATGACAGATTCAGTATTCAACAATATCTTTTTAAAGATGTTTCAGGAACTTTTAAAGAAACAAATTGTTAATAGCTAAGTTAAGTAGAGAGGCCTGAGCCACCAGTATTGAATGTTTGATTAAAACAACAAGCCAAAATGAAAGTGTCAGATTTTAAATCATATACTGCAATAGTATAAGCAAGAATAAAAAGTGCCATCTCCACCAGCATTCAGAAGGGTGCCAAGTGAAAGTCAAATTTATCACTGCAGATGGGGTGGGATGGAATGGGGATATTGTATCACTGCCAAGGGAATCCAAGACAAGCTACTGCCATTTTGTGTATCTGGGGGAATGGATTGGGGTAGAGGGGAAAGGCTATAACTGGAAACTGTAATACCAACTCCAAAGGAGAAAAGTGCCTGCAAAGTTTCTCCAGTCCCCCTGATATGACAATCCTGGGAGAGTCACTTGAGAGAGGTGTTCAAACAAGAGTGCCAGATAAGGAAAACTGCAGATAGAGGTATCTGAACTAGGAATGCAGATAATATATAAGATTATGACCAGTAAGAAGGATCAGAGTGCCTGACTGCAACTGTGTTCGAAGACTACAGTGTATTGGATGTGCAACAAGATTGGCATAGGGAGAGTAATTTTCCTAGTGCTCAAACCTTACGTTCCTCAACAAAGTACCACAGAGTGGATGTCTTAAACACCAGAAATTTATTTCTCATAGTTCTAGAGACTGAAACTAGACTACTTACTAAAGTTATTAATGTGGTAGAATCCTAGTAAGAATATCTTCCGTGATTACATTCAAGTTATTTTGTGTTAGTGTTCACACCCTACTATAATTAATTGTACTTCTTCCTGTTATACTCTACTATTGGTGATTCTTCAGGGTATATTTAAGTTTGAAGGTAAATTTTGTAATTTTAAGAGTTGCTTCTTAATTCCTCATAACAGAAAATTTAGACCAACATAGTTCTTCATTCCCAGAACATCTAGACTAACAAATTTTTAAGGAGCAGGATGCACATATTTGAGTTGCTCTGATTTTAATCTTATATAAATATGTGGCTTGGCTGAATTATGAAGTGTATGTAGACTTTGTTTCTCTTATGAGTAAATGAGGAAAAAATATGATTTAAAATAGAATTCTAGCACAATCAACCATGTAGAGTATGAGTTCTGGAAAAAGACCTAGTATTTCTCATTCAGATCTATGGTTCAATGTAACTGGAATCTATTTCATATTATGTAATTTAAATGCAGTATTAGTTCCTACCTAAGATTATTATATAAAATGTCTTCTATACTCAGGAGGGAATATGTCTAGACTTATTTTATACTAATATTGTTATAGGGGCACCTGGGTGACTCAGTCAGTTAAGCATCTGCCTTCACCTTAGGTCATGATCCCAGGGTTCTGGGACAGAGCCCAGGGTCTAGCTCCCTAGACCTAGACCTAGACCTCTAGGGAGCTAGACCCTGGGCTCTATCCCAGGAAGTCTATAGCAGGAAGTCTTCTTGTCTCTCTCCCTTAGCCCGTCCCCCTCCATTTGTGCTCTCTCTCTTGCTCTCTCTCTCTCTTAAATAAATAAACAAAATCTTTAGAAAAGAATTTATACTGATATTGTTATATGTTACATTTCAGTTCCAATATGGCTCCCATAGATAATTGATGGATGTGTAGAATATTACACCAAAAACTATTTTATTGTATTTCACTTATTTTGTATGTTACTAGTGTTTTACTATAATATGCTATTTGATTAAAATATCCATCATAATGCAAATGTACTAATTTATAATTGTGCAAGTATGGATACATACAAGTATATTGAAAGCAGAAGCTAAATTGTGATTATGTAGAATTGCTCAAGCTAAAATCCATTATCAAATATTTTTAATTTCAAAGATGTATTATTATAATTTAATTTAGTTATCTAATATCTACCACTTAAAATGGTTCACACAAATCTACTTATTTTACAGTTCCTGAAATAAGAAAATTAAGCTGATTAGTAAATGAAACTAGCCAAATTGTCAGATCAAAGGATTTCAAGTCATTAGAATTCAGGCTTCATCTATGAAAAACTGACATCTAAGCTTTTTATACCCCCCAGAATGAGAATGCTTGAAGTAAAACAATAACAACAACAACAACAACAAACACCAAATCAATGAAGTAGCAGCAATGCTAAAATTTTTACTCAGGAATGAAATTACACCTATTGCTAAATTCAAGGGTGATAACTGAGACAATATGAACAACAATGATCAAGAACTAATATTCTGAATCTCTTTCCATATACTGTTTACTTAATACTTTAATGCAACATTTTATATTAAATTATCAGATACATTTCCTAGTGGATATCTTCTTAGTTGTCAGGTTGTCTCTGACCCTCTTTCCTGAGAATTCTCTATGCTCACGGCCACTGATAAAATGGAAACTCAAGCAAGCTCATTAGCATCACATACACTTTAAGTTTATTTTGTTTGTTTTTGGTTTGCTTTGGACTAACCAACCAATCACTTCATGTATTCTTCAAAGACAAATCCAAGAGGCTTCAAAAAAGGAGGAATTTTACATTCCACACTCAAAATAGAAAAAATGGAAATGGTATTAACTAGTGTGAAGAATAGGGTTGTTAAGTGAAACTTATTTAATAGGTAGAAAATTAACCATACTTTAGTAAAATTTCTTTCCCAGGTTATTAATGATACCATGAATGGGTGTTCTGAAGAGAAAGAACTATGGAATAAGGAAAGATATCATTACCATAGAATCAAAATCATTAATTCTAACCAAGTGAACTGAAGTATATATGAAGCTGTGTCTTCAAACTACTCTTTTTTTCCCCTCACATAACTGGCTCTAAACAAGCCACTTGTAACCAAAACAAGTTCAGTTCAAATTCACAGTAATAAAAAACTTCATTTTTATTCTTCTTGAAGATAACATTTAAAATGCTAGGGACATAGTCATCATAGTACTTTAAGGATTCTTAAAGTACTTGGATAGGAAAAGGCAAGGAAAAATTCACACCAAAGATTTTGCTTTTGTACTGCTTGCACAGATTTAAGTATTGTAGAAACAAATGGCATTTTATATAATTAAATAATCACTGTAACACTACCCCACAAAGAGGGGGCGAGCTGGTAAAAACTTAAAGTTGCTAATGTTTTCTGGCTGCAACTGAGACTCACTTCCCAGTCTATTCTTGGCCAGTGGACTCTCTTCAGAGCAAGGAGTTTCCTCTAGAGAAGGGGCAAATTACAGTCCCTGTGGTGTTATTTAAGGTTCTTCTTCCATTTTCCAAAAATGTAAAGTTTTGTCTGCTGGTGTTTTATTACAAATTATACCTAATTTACTATTTATGGAGCACATATTGGTGAATACAATACTACCTAGTAGATGTGAACTATGCCTCAAACTAGGATTCATGTACCATCCAATTTCTTTTATACTATGCCAGAGCCTGTGTGAAGCCAAGGGATAAATATTGTTCATGTTCCTGGGGAGTTAATTTCATCAATGGAAGTAATATTATCATTATTTTTGTATTAAAATCCAAGCAAATAATTCAATGGAAACAATAATATGAGTGAATTTATTAAAGTAAAAGATGAGAATTTACAGATAAGATACACTGACTCTTCAGTGGAGCATCTTAGACTTCAACCCACACATTTAGCACTGCACGAGGTCACTAACTAATAAGTTCTTGGTGAAAATGAATTTGCCACACTGGTAGTGTCATTCAGGAGCACGTCAATGCCATATCATAAAGGATTACCAGGATTTGATAAAATAGAAGCTGTTCAGAACTGTTTAGGGGAGAAAGAGCAAATGGGAGCCCATATGTGAAATCTGGCCTATTGTGTACTTTGTTTAGCCAAAATATTATTTTATTTTATTTTAAAGATTTTTTATTTATTCATTTGACAGACAGAGATCACAAGCAGGCAGAGAGGCAGGCAGAGAGAGAGGAAGGGAAGCAGGCTTCCCGCTGAGCAGAGAGCCCGACGCAGGGCTTGATCCCAGGACCCTGAGATCATGACCTGAGCTGAAGGCAGAGGCTTTAACCCACTGAGCCACCCAGGTGCCCCGCCAAAATATTATTTTAAATAAATTTTTAAAACCCACAAATTTGTTACAGCCCCCAACATTTTAAACATTAGAAAAACAAAAACAAAATAAATTTATAGATTTTCTTGAAAACACGCAAATTAAGATAAGATTACTACTACAGTCTTTGAAGACAACAACCAGAGTGAGCTCCCTATTGGTGAAGCATGCACTCTCACACTTCACTATACTCTATTTCTACTGGCTTCATTCATTTGGACTACTTGCATGTAATTGTGTGTCCTTAGCTTACAGACTGTAAAGTCTTGACAGAGAACTGCCAAAACACAGAATGAGACATCACTGCTTTCTTTTGAAGGGCCATACCACAACAATACATAAAACCATACACATACCATACATACAACCATCCCACAAATACCACATACCATATAAATGTAAACACAGCTACCATAATAGATTGTATCAAAACTGCCATTTGGTTACAGTCAAATTAGCAAAATCATCAGAAGAGCCCCACTTACAAAAAAGCCGAAGCCTTCTGTGAGCAACTGCTTAATCCGTGTATAAAAGAGGGATTCACAAAATTTAATGACTTTCTGAAATCACTGAAAAATGACACATGATTAAAATAAAACCATTTGAAATGCCTGTCTAAAAAGTCTGGATTTAAAAAAAATGCATATGATGAAATCATTATATTTTATATACATAAATAGTTACTATGCTCTGACAGCAGAAAAATGTGAGATAAATTTCAGTAGGATAAACTTTTAGTTTATGCCTGAGAAGATGAGATTCGATCAGTGAGGCTGTAAGAATGACATTTATTAGTAAAAGGAAAACCACTTCCTATGTTCCATAAAATAATTTCAGTAGTTTTCAAAACCTTTCTGTAGGCAAATAAAATTTGGGGAAACAACTCTGTGACAATATAACTTTTGCTACTTTGCAGTGAGCCACAACAATTCCTTGACTTCATTAAAGAAAGCAAAATTTAGAGAGAAAAATCACCAGATGATTTAAAAGCATTGTTTCAATGCATGCTGTCTTTCTTTTATCTTTTCTCTGCATACTTCTTTGTTTACTAGGTTTCTCCTGGTAGGAAGATATCATTGAATGCTAATATGTCACTGTTTGCCTATTAAAATTATTGTTTTATGTTCCAAGCAACCCACTAGTTCATTAATCAGAGTATTCAGGGAATTTATTTTGTAGTTGGGACCCTTAGAAGTGTAAGAGTGTATATGAATAGACAGGTCAGGACTATGATCCCTTGTATCTTTTTAGTTTTCCTATTATACCAGCTCTTGGTTCCTTTTCTTCTTTCCTTTTTTTAAAGATTGTATTTATTTATTTGACAGAGAGAGAGGGGGCACAAGGAAGGGGAGCAGAAGAGGGAGAAGCAGGGTCCCCGCTGAGTAGGGAGCCTGATGGGGGCCTCCACCCCAGGACCCTGGGATCATGACCCAAGCCTAAGGCAGACGCCTAACCAACTGAGCCACCCAAGTGCAGCTCTTGGTTCCTTCTCATTATAAAATTAATTTGTTTCTCCTAAATAGAACATAACCCCAGTCATACAATTTCCTTGTGTGGTGAGCTATATTAAAATAAGAAGTGGATATATTGATGGATGTCTCAGAAATAATGTGATTGAGAGCTGAGTGATAATGGAAATGTAATAGGTCTAAATTTCATCGTTTTGGATCCAGTATTCAAACCTCTGTCACTGATGATACATTTGATATGAACTTATTATTAAATATTTTTTAAAACAATATATCTTTCCAAGGAGAGGTTCTGAATACAACTAGGTAAACCATTTCAGAAAAAAAAAATTAGTATATTCCAAAACCAATTAGAAATATTCTCCTCTTTTTACTTCTAAACTGAATCATGTTGTCATATAAAATATGCTCATATAATCAAATATCCAACATATCTTCTTTCAGAAAAACTTGGACTCCAATATTGGTTCTACATGATAATTATAAAAGAAGAGTACATTCCCCAAGCTTCATCTCAACACCATATGCTGATTTTCCCTAAAGAAAAAAAAAATTCTGAAACCACAAAAATACTATAAATATAAAAAAAATAATAAAATAAAAAACTCCTGGTATAATGTAGATTTCTTCACTGGCTTATACTGTTATATTTGGTATATTTAAGAAAGAATGACAGGTAATGATTTGAGAATACAGTTAGACTTACAAATTTCATAAAAGCTTAACATTAAAATCTTTGTTTCATAGTAAATTAAAAAAATGAATCATTCACAGATTAAAGAATACAAAGGCAGGTGCATATATGTCTTTATGATACTATTTTCATTTGTTTAAAAATGGATATATAGGCCTACAAGAAAAAGAAATTCATAATCCTGTGAATGTAAGGTTACATATAAAAAAGTATTACACTGTTAAGTACTGTTTTGACTTTTTGGGTGTGTTTCTGACAAATATTAATCTGAAACTATGTTGTAGATGGTTAAAAAAAAAGTAGAATATATACCAACAGAGATGTCTTGAAACCCCATATATTGAAAACATTTATTCTAAATCACTATTTTTATTAGGAATTTCTTGAAATTTATTTTAGTTGTATCTTATACTATGTATACTATTTCTTAAGCTATTTTTTCACTTATTAAAAGTTCCAATGAATGTCTGAAATTTTTATCTAAGGATTAATTTAATTCTAAATCATATTGTATACTCTTTCCATCTATCAAATAAGACATTGAGTAATCCCTAAGAAAAAGCTTAAAGATCATTTATCATCTCTGTTCATTTTGTAATTTTAAATATTTTACTGTTAGAGACTACAAAAAAATAGAGACTACAAAATATTTAAGCACTATTTGAAGGAATTTGATCATATATGTAAGAATTTTTATACGTTCAAATTAGCTCATTTCATTACCTTAAATATAACTCCTTGTTATACTCTCCTGGAAATTCTAATTATTATTTTCAGAGTGTTAACAAATATGATATTTAAAAAGGCAAAATCAAAGGAAAACTGATAAAGAATGCTAGAGTTTGGTATTTAGACAAGCTGTATTCTTTCTGGGGGTAATTTAGTATTTTATTGGTGTTTCATTGTTTGCACATATACTTATATAAGTATATTATATATATATTTTACGTGTGTGTGTGTGTGTATATAGTATAAGCATATATATATACCTTTTCTCCTTCCACCACAACTCTAACAGGATGCAAAACAATGGTTAATTACAGGTATTATCATTGGATGTAAATGCTTATCGCCATTAATTTATTTTACTGCAAAGAATGCCATTGCCTCTCAGAGTGTAGATCATTTAACATTTGATTTATTTATTTATTTATTTATTTATTTATTTATTTAAGATTTTATTTACTCATTTGACACAGAGAGTGGGTGAGAGAGCAGCAGAGGGAGAGGGACAGGGGAATCGATCCCAGGATCCTGGGGTCATGACTTGAGCCAAAGGCAGACACTTAACAGCTACTCAGGTGTTCCTTAACATTCCATTTAAATAGCTTATTGGGGGGCGCCTGGGTGGCTCAGTGGGTTAAAGTTTCTGCCTTGGCTCAGGTCATGATCCCGGAGTCCTGGGATAGAGCTCTCTGCTCAGCAGGGAGCCTGCTTCCTCCTCTCTCTCTGTCTGCCTCTACTTGTGATCTCTGTCAAATAAATAAATAAAAATGTTAAAGAAAATTGAATCTAAATAGCTTATTGGATAAAGGCACTTCAAAAGAGTCCATTCTCTTTAAGCAGTCACAAGTTCTTTTTCTTTTTTTTATTGAGATATAATTCATATAATACAATATTGACCTGATCCTTTTAAAGCATGCAAACCAGTGTTTTGGGGGGGATTTTTGCAAAATTTTGCAATCATCACCCTAATTCCAGAGTGATTTTATTATCACATAATCACTAACAGTTACACCCTGTTCTTTTCTCCACATCTTCTCTTGCAAACTACTAATATACTTTCTATTGGTATAGAGTTGCCTATTCTGGACATTTAATATGAATAAAATCATGCAATATGTGGCCTTATATTTCTGAATTCTTTTACTTAGAATAGAGTTCACAAGATTCGTGCATTTTGTAGCATGTGATTCCTATTTCAAAACTGACTACAAAGATGTATGAATCAAGACTGTGCTGTTCAAGGTTCAAGGTAGACACAAATGACCAGTAATTATGTGAAGAAATGCTCAATATCATCAGTCATTAGGAAAATTCAAGTGAAAACTATGAGACACCACTTCCTACCTATCAGGTTGGTTACAATAAAAAAGAAAACATCAAGTATTAATAAGTATGTGGAAAATTGGAATCATCATACACTAATGGTGGAAATGTAAAATCTTTCATCTACTTGGAAAACAGTTTTGTAGTTTTACAAAAAGTTAAACATAGAATTATCATAAACCAGCAATTCTACTCATAGTTATACCCTCAAAAGATAGGAAAACATTTGTCTACACAAAAATGTACACCTAAATGTCCATGGGACATTTACATTATTTATAGCAAAATGTGGTGTATTTATAACATGGAATATTATTCAGCCATATAAAAGAAGGAATTCCATTTTTAAGGAACAGTTTTGCTAGATATAGAATTCTTGGTTCTTTTTTTCAGTCCTTTGAATATATAAGCCTCCCGTTTTCTGCTTCCATATTTTTTGATGAGATATTATATGTTAATCTTTCTTAGACTCTCTTGTACATAATTTGTTTCTTTCTTGCTGCTTTCAAGATTGTCTTTTAACAATTTGATTATGATATATCTAAGTGTGGATCTTTTTGAGTCTATCCTAGAATTCATTGAGATATTTGGAAGTATAAATTAATATACCTCATTAAACTTGGGAATATTTGACCATTGTTTCTTCAAATATTCTTTCTGCCTCTTTTTCTATTTCCTACCCTTGGGACTCTCAGTTTGTTTAGATTGGTGTGTTACTTCATTTCCCACAGGTCTCAAGGATCTTTTCACTTCACTTTTTTTTTCCTCTTCCTCAGATTGGAAAATCTCAAATGACCTTTATTTTGATATTTGTGTATCTTATTTCCTGCCTGTTCATTTGTTGTTGAGACTCTATTACATTTCTCAAGTCATTTATTATACTTTACAGCTACATAATTTCAGTTTGGTTTCTTTCTTTAGTGTCTATCAATTTACTGATATCCCCTAGTGAGAGATATTTTCATACTTCTTTTATTTTTCTAGACTTGATTTCCTTTGCTTCTTTGAACATATTTAAGACAGGTGATTTAATGTCTTTGTATAATAAATCCAATGCCTGGACTTATTTGAGGATTTGTATTGACTTTTAAAATTTTTGTCCTCATATATATTTTGTTCCTTTGTTGTTCTCCTTCTGAATGCATTTCCAAAGCCTATCTTCCCACATATTTTGTTAAATTGATTTAAATATATGCAACATAATTATTCAATTTAATAAATACCACTCATTCCAAGAAATAGACTTTCATCATTATTGCCAGAAGTTCCTTCTGTATGTAGGAAGGAGCATGGCTTCCTCATCCCTCAGTGGTAACCCTATACCAACAATGTGTTTACCATTCCCTTGATTTTATCTCTCATATTACCACTTATATTTATGTCTCTAAAAATATGTATTATTTAGCTTTGGTTGTTTTTGAAGTTAAATTGTATTAAACTTATTATCTTGTAATTTGTTTTCAATTTTCTATATTTTATATTGAGACTCTTCTATACTGTCAAGTGCAGTGTTTTTTCATTTATTTTCACAACTTTATCATTTTCAGTTGTATGAATGAAATGAGATGTATTTATATAATCTATCACTTGCATTCTTTCTTGTGTTTTGCTCTTGGGAACAGCATTTATAAAACCATACTTATACAAGCTTCCTAGTTAACATAAGCAAATTTATTTAGGGCTTACATCAGATAAGAAATTGCTAGATCTGGGTATGTACGTTTTTAACTGTACTGGGTAGTATCCATTGTTTTTCCATAACTTACTAATTCTATTGTCCTTCTTCACATCTGACAAGAAATTAAGCATACCCTCACATCCTTTGTTCTCTCCCTACCACTGACATAGGTTGATACTTTGAAATTTTTTCTGAGTTATTATGTCTTTTTCCTATGATCTCAGCTATTTTTAATATCACAGCAAATGTTTAAAAACTATTTGATCAATTTACTTCAAATGTCTCTTGCAATATCTATTTCATCTATTACTTTTGTTATATAAATATTCTATCCAAAACTGTTTTTCAATATTTATCTACATGTCAGATATTCTAAAACATATATGTCTGAGAATAGTTTTTTTTTTTTAAAGATTTTATTTATTTATTTGACAGATAGAGATCGCAAGTAGGCAGAGAGGCAGGCAGAGAGAAGAGGAAGCAGGCTCCCTGCTGAGCAGAGAGCCCAATGTGGGGCTTGATCCCAGGACCCTGGGATCATGACCTGAGCTGAAGGCAGAGGCTTTAACCCACTGAGCCACCCAGGTGCCCCCTGAGAATAGTTTTAACATAACCTCATATTTGAATGACAGTTCTATTAAAATTTCTATCTCCCCTCTATATATAAATTTTACATTCATTTGGTTAATATTGTCACAAAAAAACTCATGACATCTTGATTTTTATTTATTTTAATGAAAACACTCTTTTCTCCTGTAAGATTTTATAATTCTAGTTTTGTCATTGATATTTTAAAATTTTACTATAGGTGTCTAGATATGAAATGCTCCTTCTCTCTCCTCTTTTTTTTTTTTAATTTGAAGGCTTACCTGTTTATTATTTATTCTAGGACACAATAATATCATCCAATCAGATATTTTTGAGCCTAAGTTTTTTGAGTTTTCTTTCATTCTATAATCTGGTATTAACACTTCTACATTATTTTTTATTTCTGTTCATTTTCCTTATATACTTATTATTAACTTATCCTCCCTTGGTACTTCTGGACGAATTTTTCTTTTTTTTTTCTTTTTTTAAAATTTTATTTATTTATTTGACAGACACAAGTCTCAAGTAGGCAGAGAGGCAGGCAGAGAGAGAGGGGGAAGCAGGCTCCCCGCCAAGCAGAGAGCCCGATGTGGGGCTAGATCCCAGAAGCCTGGGATCATGACCCGAGCCGAAGGCAGAGGCTTTAACCCACTGAGCCACCCAGGCACCCCTGGAAGAATTTTTCAATTGGATATTTCAGTTTTCAAATTTGTTTCTCATGGGTAAACATTCTCTAATTACCCTATCTACTGTGTGTGTGTGTGTGTGTGTGTGTGTGTGTTTTAAATTTTAGCTCTTTTATTTATCATATGTATTTGGGATTTTTTTTTGCTCATATAGCATAGTATAGTATATATATCATTTTTAATGTGTTTAATGTATAAAATTTAATGATGATGATACTGTTCTTCAAAAGTATCAGAACATGTGTTAGTTTGATCCAGCTTGTTGATTCCTTTTGAAATAAAGGTATTCCTGAGAGAGCTTACTGATTTGTTTATAAGGTCCTGTTTATTGCAGTTAAGAATTAGAGAACAAAGGATATACTATAGTCTGTATTAGTCCTATGGCTACAAAAATAGAACCTGGTGAAAATAACTCCTGGAGGCCAGAGGTCCAGGCTTGAAAGAACAATATTTATCCTTCTGCATCCCATAAAATAACTTCTTGGAGGAGAAACAACATCGGGAAGAGGTACTTGTTATCAGTGTGTCTCAAACCTTCAATGACTATTGGAACTATATGAGGAAGTTTTGTTTTTTTGTTTGTTTTCCTTTTAATTATGAGGAGACTGAAAAAATACAGATGACTGAATCTCCTTCGGATATTCTTATTTAATTGGTCTGGTATGTAACTCTATATGAAATTAAAAAAGAAAATCCAAGTGAGTCTAATGTATAATCCAAGTGTAAGAACAACAGTCCCCAAATAAGTTCTTCAGCCTTGTGTGTAGAGAGGGATAGAGGTAGAAAATGGCCTTGCAAACTAGTCAATTCACAATATTTTTTTTTCAGCTTCTCATTTTAACCAGGCTTCTCTGAGCTGTCCTGATTTTAATCCTATGTTCTAAAAACAGAAAATTAAGATATCACTTAAAAGGACAGGTTCTGAATATCCTAAAACAAGTTAGAAGAGAAACAAGAGCAAAATGAGAAGCTTCTTTACTGTATCATTCTCTCACATTCATACTTACCTTGTCTGGAGAAACTGCCTCTTGATCACATTTCAAAGAAACCATTTATCTCCCAGACTTTAGTTCAGAGTTTATCCTTATTTCCATGATTTCTGTCTTTGGTTGGAATAATTCTGACACAGGAAGTAAGCAGTTTATACTAGTTCAGAATCTTGAGAAAAACCAAACCCTATTAGACATTTAAGAACTAGGGACAGAGTATATACATTTTCTATCCAAAGTCCCTAATGGAGTTATTTGCTCATAGGCATCAGTAAACAAATATCAGTTGTATAAATAAGTGTACTTTCTTCAACATGAAAACTAGTACAATTGAAGAAATTAAGAAATTTGGTGTCACATCTATATTATGTGATTTGAGGTATACTAGGAAGGGCATTATATTTGCTTTTTACTAATCACATTTTTCAAATTAGTATAGTTAAAGTTCTTACATTAATTATATTTTCAGATACATAAATATCTTCAGTATGTACTCTCACTCCATATATACCCTACACTCAGAAACCATATCATAAACCAAAAAACACTGTCTAAATTATTTCTAAAAAGATTAATTTCCTTAACATTAACATTATGTTCCACTGAACTTCTCTTCTTATTAGAATTTATATTTATGCATGCTCATTTATTTTGTGGCCTTGGATAAGTCATGTCATCAGGATGGAATGCATTTTCGTCACTTGAAATTGAAAACTAGGCATAATGATCTCTTTGTGACTCAGTTCAAAGTATACAAATCTTATACGATTATATTATATTGAAACAAATGAAAATGCTAATACCCTACTCTATTTTGACTTATCAATATGGTAATTCCATAATGTTTAACTTAATACTTTTGGCCTGCTTTTTCACGCACTCGTTCTCAGCCAGAAAATTATAAATACATGAAGTACTTGGAAGTGCAAAAGTGTTTTTAACAACTGGAATCACTGAAAGTGGAAAGAGCTGAAGGAAAGAAAGTAGAAAAACAATCGATGGGAAATATTTCCACTTGAAAAGATTATCTATGGCTATCTCAGAACACATATTTACAGCCAATCCTTAAGACTTACGGAAATAAATCACTTTGTGTTATTATCCAGATCTTCTTCCTGGCTTTAAATGTTCCACATTCTTGACATAATGAAACTGGATTATTTACACAGTTACTGACAATAGAATATATCCAGCCTTCTCATCTCCATTGTTTTCAATCTTGTTTTTCCTTTTTCCTATTGCCAAAATAACCCCTTATTCATAATGTTATTTAAGTCATGTTTTGCACCCTACCAACATGAAGAATAGTTGGCTAAAATTCTTGTGTCTCTTAAAAAAATTTCTATAATGGTATTTTCCTAGTTTATTTGATTTATAGAAAATTTCAAAGGGACTCAGTAATTTCATGCTTAGATAATTATTCAAAAGAGTTTAATAATAATTTTATACACAGAATTTTAATAGCTCTTAAAGTGGAAGTGATCATATACCCATTACTCACAAGTAATGTGTGCCCTATTATACTACCAGAGAGAGTTAAGCGTATTTAATTCCCTTAAAATGGTATATTTGTCCTGTACTACAGCAAGTGTGTATGTAGGAAATGTATGTTTTAAAGGTAATCTTCAACTTAAGCATTTAAAAAATAGTCATAATCCAAATTAGTGTACTTGAAATTAGTACATTTAATTATATGTTTGGCTAGGACAACCTCCTTATCACAAGTGACTCTATACTAGGACTGATGTGTTATTATACATAGTGATACAGATTTAGGAGGAGGCAATCTCTAATTTCAAAGGAGTCCTGTGTGGAGCCTTATGAAAATGTTCCTTCAATTTTCCATCATCAGCTGTGCTACATTTCATTTTTACAGCTATCTCTGTAGAGACTTACAGCTATCTCTGTAGACCCTTAGATTCACTTCTACTTTTATCTAATCAGTGCGTTTTGAGTAGTGTCAAGAAAGCAAGTGTGATAAAGTTAGGAAATTAGCAAATGGACATTTTACAAGTGATATAAATTTAAATAACCACCTATATATTTAGAGGTCTTGAGTTACAAGATTCATGTGAAAACTGCAGAGAATTCTAGATATCTGTTTCTTTTTGGTTGGGTAAATATAAAATTTATAATTTTTAAAATACTCTATGTAGTGTTTGTTATTAAAGGTTGCTCCACCTACATGCATGTAAGGGAAAGAACAAGTGATATATTAACACACAATATGTATTGTTAACACACATTTCTTAGGATGTATATATTTACCTTATTAAAAATTAATATTTTTTCATTTCTTATTACAGGTTGATGAGTAATTGACTACCCATGGGCTTTCTATAGAGGTATATTTCATAAATAGCTACATTTCCCTAGGAAATATCCATTAAAAAACCAGACCTTGCAGGTTCTACAACACTGAAGTATGATTTATAAAAATTTCATGCTCCTGGGTAGATTCTAGTATTAGATTCAAATAATCACTAAAGGGCTGTGTTACTGCAGATATGATTTTAAACAAAGCAGTATCCCTATGTCTAAGGAATTTCTTCTTTTTCACCCAGCCACTTTCATGAATCTGCCTCTGGTGCACATAAGATGAATCTCTCTTTGATCATGAGAGTGAAATTCAATAGCCTCTGAAAATATGAAGTCTCAAACATCTCCTGTTTCTTACCAGATGGATTTATCTCTTTAATCTATTTGCATTTGTTTCTTTGGATCTTACGTATAATAAATAGTAACTTTCTGCTATGTGAATATTTTCTTAGGACAATCTTTATTGTCATTACTTAATAATGAGGAATGGAATTTACTAAGTGACTTAAATATCTTTCCATGAGGAAAATAAACAAAAATTCACATCTAAAGTTCACCTAACACACTTCAGGTAAAAATGCATAGCTATATAAGATCATTTTTTATTTCTGAATTTTATTTTTTGTACCAAATTAATGCATTTTTCTGCCCCAATCATTTACTTGTTACTTGAAGAAAAATTTTAGGATTTAGGAAGGAAAGAAAATATATAGTACTAACTCCTTGGGTCAGTATTTTCTGACTTGAAAATACTTCTAAATATGGTTTATATAACACATTTTAAAAATAGTTTGCATCCTATGTCATCAAGACATGAAATTATATATCCCTGAATTAAATTAAGTTTGAGCTAGGCTGGGGCAGTATAGTGGAGATTCTCCCTTTTACAATCCTTTTCCAATTTCGAGGACATAATTTAGAATAGGTCATAACATCTTTTTACTCTCTGGGTTCCTCAAAAACAGGTGTGTAATCACACAGCCCAAGAACAGGAGGGCATTCATTACAGGTGTAACAACCAAGAATATATTATGACAGACAATTAAAACGGTATATTCCAAATTGGTCCTACTATGTTATCGCTCATATATTTTTATAATTATTAATTAATGTACTCTGAAATTCAGAGAAAACTTTTGATAGCACCTTCATTTCTAAAACAATCTTACAGAAATGGTGTATTCTTTTGCCACTTTAAAAAGTCCTTCTAGGCACTAAAACAATTGTTTTCATCCCTTAGATGAAACTACCACAGGAAACGCAAGCTTTCTGAAAATTACAAAAATTTATAATCTAGAATCTCAGTGCAGACTTCAAAATTTTATTGTATTTTTTGGTCAGCTGCCTCTCTTATCCCTGTCAATAGTGGTTTTACCCTGAAATTCACCCCTTGAACTTCAACCATATCTCTGTTCTAGACCTTTCCCCCCTAATTCATCTGGACTTTACTGTTTCAAATCCCTGCCCTTCACCCTTCCATACACACCATGTAGATCTCCCCTAAACCTCTGTTCCTGCATCCGGCCTAACAAAATAAGTTCCTCCTCCTCCTCTTACTGAGACCTAACATTTCTGCCTCTGTGAATGATGCTGTCCTTGGTTCATTTCCTCAGGACTACATGTTGTGAACATCATACCAAATTAGTAGCTTTTTGGTCTCTTAGTAAATGGCCTGGATTAGTAAATCTGAAGGAGAATACTTTGCTTACAAAAATCCAAGAGGCTCACTGGGCAGTGTGCCTCTTTATTGCCCGTATTAGAAAACAGATGTTACAACTTTTTACCTTGGAAGGGTACCGCTGAACTTCTAGAAATTTCACTGGAACTGAAGGTCCAAGAATATTTGTCAGATTTATTTCCCACCCTCTGACATATGCATAATTTACCAATAATACTAGAGTAGCAGCTAATATGTGAGCATGTTGTTTCTTTGGAGAAACCTGGTGCAGATTTTGGTAGTAGGAGTGGTTCTCAAGGAATAGATTCTTAAGCATGAGCCTTCTGAATTGTCTCTGGGTTTTCTAGAATTCTAGAATTGTTCCTTTAATCTAATTATATTTTAAGGTACTAATAACACTATTTCCAGGCATAAAGGGGTCACTGACTGTCAATGTCATGATATGGCAAGAGAGATACAAAATAACACTATTGGATTTTCTTAATCAAATACTTATATAATTCTCAGTAACATTATATTTGATAACAAAAAGATTTTAGCTAAACTAATGAGTATCAAGAACTTGGCTGGTTACTGCTAACTTTCTTAATTCTCTCACTAGATTGCACTCACATCATCTATAATAGAATCATTAGCTACCTTAATGAAAAATATAAATGTTGTCAGGGTTATACACTGAAATTTAACTACTATGTCTCCTAAATACTGTCTGGTGTTTCCATTTCTGTCATAACTGCTTTTTCTTGATTGCTAATCAAAATCCTACTTCTTTACCCATGAAAACCTGTCATCCCTTTGGATTATACTGGGAGATAGATAAATATCCACATATTTGTATCCATATAATATATATATATACTTATATACATATCATATTATATATATATATATCTCATATATATCTGTATATGTTGTTGAATAGCAGTTATTAGTTATTATAGAAAAACATCTCTATTAATTGTTTTTCTTTGTCTTCCCTTCCAAGAACATTAAATGTACAAGTGCTCTCCTAAGCTTTGTCTATTTTTAAAAAGTTCACAAATATAGGTTTTATTACGTTTGAGGGATTTTTAAAATTTTTTTTAAACTTCATTTATTTCCCTGGCCCCACACATGAATCACTTGCCAAAATGGTACACTCCTTTATTTCTTTTTTCAACTTTATCAAGGTATAATTGAAAAATAAAATTATAATATATTTAAAGTGTTCCATGTGATTTTTTGATCTACATATATACTATGATGGGATTTCAAAACTGAGTTAATAATTTCATGACCTTATTTATTGATTTGGTGAGAACTTAAGTTCTAATCTATTAGCAAATTTCAATTATACAATACATTATTATCAACTATCTTCACTGTGTTATACATTAGATCCTCAAAAGTTATTCATTTTATAACTTAAAATTTGTATCCTTTCACCAACCCTCAGATGCTGGCAACCACCATTCTACTACTCTCTGTTTATATGAGTTTTTTGTTTGTTTTTATACGTTTAAGATTCCACCTATTAGTGACAGAATGCAGTATTTGTCTTTGTCTGGCTTATGTAGCCTAGAAAAGGGCCCTCTAGTTTCATCCACACTGTTGTAAACGGCAGGATTTCTGTCTTTTTATAGGTGAATTATATTCCACTGTATATGTATCTACCACATATTCTTTACCCATTCATCTGTCAAAGGAAACAGGTTGTTTACATGTCTTGGCTATTGTAAATAAATAAATAAAACTTCACTGAACATGGGAGTGCACATATCTCTTCAAGACAACAATTTTGTTCCTTTGGATGTACCCCCAGAAGGGGGATTTCCATATCATATGGCAATTCTATTTTTAGTTTCTTGAGAAACCTCCGTATTGTTTTCCATAATGACTATACCACTTTCATATAATCTCCAACAATGTACAAGTGTTTCCTTTTCTCCACATCCTCATCAGCATTTATTATCTCTTATCCTTTTTTGTAAGATTAATTGATTGGTTGATTGATTTGAGAGAGCGAGAGCATGTGCATGCGAGCATGGGGAGGGTCAGAGGGAGAGGGAGAAGCAGAGAAGCAGACTCCCCACTAAGTGTAGAGCTGGATGCCAGGCTCGATCTCACAACCCTGAGAGCACGACCCTGAGATCATGACCTGAGCGAAAATCAAGAGTAGGTCACTTAACTAAGCCACCTAGGTACCCCTCCTGTCCTTTTGATAAGAGACATTCTAATAGGTATAAAGAGATATCTCATTGTGGTTTTGACTTGTATTTCCCTGATGATTAGTGATGTTGTGCACTTTTTTTTAAGAGCTTATTTATTTAATTGAGAAAGAGAGACAGAGAGAGTGACAGAAAGAACAAGTGGGGAAGAAAGTGAGAAGCAGGCCCCCTGCTGAGCAGGGAGCCCAACACAGGGCTCCATCCCAGGACCCCAGGATCACAACATGAGCCTAAGGCAGGTGCTTAACTGACTGAGCCACGCAGGTGCCCCATGTTGAGCACCTTTTAATGTACCAGCTAGCAATTTATATGTCTTGTTTGGAAAAATATCTACTCAAGAATGTTGTCCATTTTTCAATTGTTATTTGTGTTTTTATAATTGAGTTATTGGGATTCCTTAAACATTTTGGATATCAAGCCCTTATTGCAGAAGTGATTGGCAACTATTTTCTTCCATTACATAGCTGCCTTTTATTTTGTTGATGGTCTCCTTTGCTCCTTTGCAAAATATTTTGTTTTTGTTTTTGTTTTTCTGTTGTTTTTCTGTAATCATACTTTTTTATTTTTGCTGCTGTTGCATTTGCTTTTAGCATCAAATCTGAGAAATCATCTTTAGGACCAATGTTAAGTAGCTCACCACCTGTTTTTTTTCTTCCAGGACTTTTACATGTTCAGGTCTTACATGAGATTTTTAAATCAATTTTAACTTTATTCTTATATATGTTGTAAGTTAGTGGTTCAGTTCCTTTTCCCAGTATAGCTGGTATCCAGCTGATCTTTTAATCAGGATAATATTTGCACGCATTGCTCTTATTTAAGAGAACCTTAAGTCTTAGTACTGAGTCATCATATAAATAACAATTATCTTGAAGGCCATTTTTTTAATTCCTAAATTTAATATTAACAAGCACAAATATCTATATTTGTAATAAATCTCTTGACATATCCTGTTAAAGTGGGAATTTTTTAATTATGTGTGCTCATGTAAACTTATTGAATTATGAGCACTCCTTGGATAACTTTAGTACTCAGCAAATATTCCCATATCTCTAACCATGCCAGAAGGATGTGACCCATTTAATAATTCTGATATGGATCTTATATTCATAGTGAAAAATAAAACAATGTTTCTCTCAATTCTATTCCAGGGATGGCCTCAGGGACAATTTTGATTAGAGATTTTCTAACCAGGGCAGGGATCTCTAGTACTGAATTGTTCTTTTCCAAATATGTGAAGAAATAGTAGACACACTCCTTTGGGCTTTCTTAAATATGAAACTTATTTCTGATTTCTCTAATATGCTTGGAGATCATCACAAAAAACATCATATCCATTTCAAAAACTTTTTGCTTATTATGGTCCTATGGAAGTACCAACTCACCATGTCTATTAGGCAAAGGCACTTTGATTTTTTTCCCAAAAAATAAAGGAATTAGCTTCTTTTAAAGATTTTATAGGTGTTTATGGCATCAATTAAAAAAAATCTCAAATTTGAATTCACTCAGACTGGCTCAGTTTAGTGAAGGCCCATCTTGGTGAAGAAGCCAGACATAACTGGCAGTAGTTCACAATTCTTTTGCTTGATCTTTGGTTACCTGATGTTTCTAACTTAAAATGATTGAGTCAACAGCTCCTACTTGTCACAAGAAATAAACTTTATAATAATTCTCCTATCTTAACACTTCATTTAACCCAATATCCTCTTAAGGACTCCACAGAGCTGTGTGGGACTCATACCAACAGCTTTGGTAACATGAGTACCTGTTTACTACCTCCAAACTTCCTTACCTGAGAATATGTTCTCCCCTTGAAAATGTCCCAGCATCTCTTTCTGGCATGAAAACTCACCTGCTCTAATTATAATCTAGATCTTAAGAAAAGATCAATATATACTAAGTTAGTCATTAACTTCTATAAACTCTATAAGAGGTAATTAATTTTCTCTAAAAGTAATACTTCAGAAATTAAAGGCATCCAAATCAGCAAAGAAGAAGTCAAACTATCACTCTTTGCAGGTGATATGATACTATATGTGGAAAACCCAAAGACTCCACTCCAAATCTGCTAGAACTTGTATAGGAATTCAGTGAAGTGTCAGGATATAATATCAATGCATAGAAATCACTTGCATTTCTATACACCAACAACAAGACAGAAGAAAGATAAATTAAGGAGTCAATCCCATTTACAATTGCACCCAAAATCATAAGATACCTAGGAATAAACCTAACCAAAGAGGCAAAGAATCTATACTCAGAAAACTATAAAGTACTCATGAAAGAAATTGAGGAAGACACCAAGAAATGGAAAAATGTTTCATGCTCATGGATCGAAAGAACAAATATTGTGAAAATGTCTATGCTACCTAAAGCAATATATACATTTAATGCAATCCCTATCAAAATCCCATCCACTTTTTCCAAAGAAATGGAACAAATAATCCTAAAATTTATATGGAACCAGAAAAGACCTCAAATAGCCAGAGGAATATTGAAAAAGAAAGCCAAAGTTGGTGGCATCACAATTCCAGTCTTCAAGCTCTATTACAAAGCTGTCATCATCAAGACAGTATGGTACTGGCACAAAAACAGACACATAGATCAATGGAACAGAACAGAGAGCCCAGAAATAGACCTTCAAGCCTATGGTCAACTAATCTTCGACAAAGCAGGAGAGAATATCCAATGGAAAAAAGACAGCCTCTTCAACAAATGGTGTTGGGAAAATTGGACAGCCACCTGCAGAAAAATGAAAGTGGACAATTCCCTTACACCACACATGAAAATAGACTCAAAATGGATGAAGGACCTCAATGTGAGAAAGGAATCCATCAAAATCCTTGAGGAGAACACAGGCAGCAACCTCTTCGACCTCAGCTGCAGCAACTTCTTCCTGAGAACATCGCCAAAGGCAAGGGAAGCAAGGGCAAGAATGAACTACTGGGACTTCATCAAGATCAAAAGCTTTTGCACAGCAAGGGAAACAGTTAACAAAATCAAAAGACAACTGACAGAATGGGAGAAGATATTCGCAAATGACATATCAGATAAAGGGCTAGTATCCAAAATCTATAAAGAACTTATCAAAATCAACACCCAAAGAAGAAACAATTCAATCAAGAAATGGGCAGAGGACACGAACAGACATTTCTGCAAAGAAGACATACAGATGGCCAACAGACACATGAAAAAGTGCTCCACATCACTTGGCAACAGGGAAATACAAATCAAAACCACAATGAGATACCACCTCACACCAGTCAGAATGGCTAAAATTAACAAGTTAGGAAATGACAGATGCTGGTGCGGATGCAGAGAAGGGGAACCCTCCTACACTCTTGGTGGGGTTGCAATCTGGTGCAACCACTCTGGAAAACAGCATGGAGGTTCCTCAAAAAGTTGAAAATAGAGCTACCCTATGACCCACCAATTGCACTACTGGGTATTTACCCTAAAGATACAAATGTAGTGATCCGAAGGGGCACATGCACCTGAATGTTTATAGCAGCAATGTCCACAATAGCCAAACTATGGAAAGAACCTAGATGTCCATCAACAGATGAATGGATAAAGAAGATGTAGTATGTATGTATATATATATATATATATATATATATATATATATATATATACACACACACATACATACATATATATATATATATATATATATATACACAATGGAATACTATGCAGTCATCAAAAGAAATGAAATCTTGCCATTTGCGACAGCGTGGATGGAACTAGAGGGTATTATGCTTAGCAAAATAAGTCAATCGGAGAGAGTCAACTATCACATGATCTCCCTGACATGAGGAAGTGGAGATGCAATGTAGGGGGTTTGGGGGGTGGAAAGGAATAAACGAAACAAGCCGGATTGGGAGGGAGACAAACCATAAGGGACTCTTACTCCTACAAAACAAACTGAAGGTTGCCTGGGGGAGGGTGGCAGGGAGAGGGTGGTGGGGTTATGGACATTGGGGAGGGTATGTGCTATGGTGAGTGCTGTGAAGTATTTAAACCTGGCTATTCATAGACCTGTACCCTGGGGCTAATAATACATTATATGTTAATAAAAAATAAAAAATAAAAAAATAATTTAGAAAAAGTAATACATTAGGACATCACTTAGGGCAGGGAATTCACCTAAATATAGCTGTAATATTTCTTGTATTTCTACTGGACCTACAATAAGTTTCTGTTCATTTACTATAAAATATCAGGAGACATTCCATAAATTATATGGTAGTTGATTATAGCTACAGCTGAAGACTCAGACTTTTACAGAAAATTGCAATTTCTCCAAACTCCATAAAAGAATCGACTTCCAACTTTTGAGAATTTTAATGCTCCCATCATAGAAGCCAACTGGACTAAAGACCAAGAGAGAAAATACCTAGATATGTAAGTCTTGGTCTTCAAATATGATCATGCATTGATTTTCTGCTTCAGCTCTCATGGTACATGACTCTAAGCTGGCTATCTCCACAGTTAGGACCTGCACTGAAAGCTATGTTGGATAAACCACTGGAATGTCATAAAACCACACTTGATCTTAGCCAAAAGGCTGAGAAGCGATGGAATGTCATAAAACCAAACAAATAATTAAATCATATTTTTAACCTTTGTTTTACAATTATTTATATGTATTTTTAAAAATGTTTTCTATGTATTTCAATATATATTTTATATTGGTACAACAAGGTATATACAATACTTATATATACATATGTGTGTACTGGAGTCTACTCAAAAACTTTACTGGTAGGGGCAAACAATAAGGAAAATTACAGAAACTATTAATCTATATGACTGCTTTAACTCCACAATTACAGAAACCTGGGGGCCTGTCCCCCCAAAATGGGATTTAAAATTGATTTGAGGTTTGGTAGGTTTTGAAAGAACTATGAAACTGTTTTTCAGTGGCTTGTGTAAGTTTACTGATCTCATCACCAATGTGTGAGTGATCCAGTTTCTCTACATCTTCATCAGCATTTGGTGTTGTCACTATTTTTTTTAATTTATTTTTAACTGTTCTGATAAGTAAGTAGTAACATGTAAACAAGAAACTTCCATACATCCCAATGAATGCTGGAACACTGAAAAGAAATAAAATAAAATAAAATGAAAAAAAAAAAAAAGAAACGTCCATACAACCAGCAAATTTCTTTCCTGGGAATTAATTGAAAATATGAAAATATGAAAAATTAACTGAAAATATGAAACATTAATTGAAAATTGAAAATATGAAAAATGAAAATACATATGCATACAGAAACCTATATATGAATGTGTATAGCAACTTTATTCATAATAACAAAACCTGGATGCCATCCAGATATTCTTTAACATGTGAATAAATAATGCTGGTACATCTAAATCATGGAATCCAATTCAGCAATAAATACAGAAGTACTTTTAAGAGACAAAAAACCCTGCATAAATCTCTAGAGAAGTATGCTGAGTATAAACTAAACCTAAAATGTTATGAAAAGTATGAATCCACTTATACAATATTCTTAAAATAATACAGCTATAGACATGGATAACAGATTAGTGGGTGCTAGAGTTTAAGGAGAAGGCAGGTAAGAAGAAAGAGATATGGCTATAAATGGGGAATGCAGGTGCGGATAGAAATGTTCTGTATCTTGACTATTTCAATGACTATTTCAAAGCTTGATTTTAAAAGCAATGTACATCTTCTTTTCCTAGTTTGGGCAATCCTCCAAAAATAGAAGTTAATATTTTTATGCCCTTGTATATATCTTTTACTAAAGAAATGGTGAAAGAGGAGAAAAGAAAGGGACATATAGCCAAATGAAGATCTTTGTAAAGTTCAAAACTCCTGAAGGTATTTTCCATCCCATATCATTTCACAGCTAGCAAAACATTTTCCATATTTTGTAATTAATTTATTCCAATTGCATTTTCACATATCTGAGCAAGCTCTCAGATATTGATGTTTTTACATGTTTGAATGAATTTCAAGTTGACATTAAATATAATAGTAATCAACTCTCCAGATTGACCTCTTTTCTAGAATATTTCACTTTCAAGCATTTAAATGTGTACTAAGTTGCTCTTCTAATAGTTTAGCTCAATGGGTTGTTTTTTCAAATATAGCCTAATGCATGGTCTGTTATTTCTCTATTTTTTAATCTCTATTCTCGCTTCAAGGCAAACATATCTTGAATATATATCTTGAATGTATCACTCTCTTTCTCTCCAGAATGTCAAATCAAGAGATACCATTCATTTGTATTTGGTCTTAAATTTATATAAAATTATATACAAAACAATGATAAAGATGCTTTCCTTTATTTTAGTTGAAACTGCTAGTAATATTCCTACAAATGTGATATGGAAAATAATAATGTGTCTTTCAAAAAGTGTCTTAAAATATAACTTAAATTCCAGTCTGAAAGGATGAAGTGGGCCTACTCTGCTCCTATACCTTCTGCTAACTACAACTAAAAATGCTGGATATTTTATATAAAACAATTTAAGAAGACTCTTAGAATAGTAGCATTGAGGAAACTCGCAACCCAAGAATATACAGTGCTTACTACCCTGGGTCTTCTTTTTGCATCACATATCAAAGACTTAGTGCCTAAAATGATAGAAACAACACCAATAGGCACAGTCAAGAATGATCTGACCAAAGCCTGCTCTCTCAAGAAAAAGACCAGCAAAAATGCAACAAGACAAGAAAGTAATCTTAGATGTAACAGTCTATTCAAAGCAAACACCTCGGGAAGGTGGGGGGGAATGACCACAACCCCACCCACATCAGCAAAGGCAAACTAGGGAAGCTGACTTCCA